>NC_068309.1:11651909-12290034 GCF_025860055.1 Xyrauchen texanus
AGAACTCTACGCCAATGATGGCAAACATGACAATGGCAAAGAAGAGCAAAAGTCCAATCTGAAGAAGAGGAACCATGGCCTTCATTATGGACTTTAATACTACTTGAAGACCTGAAAAGAGAAAAAAGAAAGAAACTTACATTACTTATGTTTTCACATTACTTTGCCTAATAATTTGCTATCTGAACAAGCCAGATGAAGTGTCCTGAACAGTCTGACACTTACTTGGAATTCCTGACACCAGTTTGAGGGGTCTCAGCACTCTAACAGCACGCAACGTCCTTAAGTCAAATTCTGAACCTACTGTGGTTAAAATCCTGTAACATAAACAAATGCAAAAGTCTTCAATAAAGGTCATCATATATGTTAAAGGGATAGTTCAACAACAAAAAAAATGTCTCTCATCATTTCTCTCATGCCTTCCAAGATGTCTATGACTTTCTTTCTTCTGTTGAACTCAAAAAAAGATTTTTAGAAGAACATCCCAGCTCTGTTGGTTCATACAATGCAAGTGAATGGTGACCAGACCTTTCAAGCTCCACAACTCACATAAAGGCAGCAAAAAAGTAATCCATATGAATTAATATATGTCTTCAAAAGCAATTCAATCACTTTGGTAGAGAAACAGATCAATATTCCATTCTTTTTTTTTGTACAATTACTCTCTACTTTCAATTTCACTTTCAGAATTGAAAGTAAAGGGGAGATATACAGTAAAAAAAAACTTTTGTAAGATAAAGGCTTTTATATGTTGAACTTTTTCTCACCCACACCTATTATTTAGCTTCAGAAGACATGAATTTAACTACTTGAGTCATATTGATTACTTTTATGCTGCCTTTATGTGAGTTGTGGAGCTTGAAAGGTCTGGTCACCATTCACTTGCATTGTATGAACCAACAGAGCTAAAATATTTTTCTGAAAATCTTTGTTTGTGTTCAGCAGAAGAAAGTAAGTCATACATATCTGGGATGGCATGAGGGTGAGTAAATTATGAGAATTTTCATTTTTGAGTGAACTATCCCTTTAACATTTGTGCAGCA
Source organism: Xyrauchen texanus (assembly GCF_025860055.1). Taxonomy (NCBI): domain Eukaryota; kingdom Metazoa; phylum Chordata; class Actinopteri; order Cypriniformes; family Catostomidae; genus Xyrauchen; species Xyrauchen texanus. The sequence continues at coordinate 11,652,953 of NC_068309.1, forward strand.
TTAAAGTGACAGCTCACCAAAAAAAAAAAATATATATATATATTTCTTTATTTATTCATCTTTATGTTGTTTCAACCCCATATGACTCTTTCCTTTGTGAACACAAAAAGAGATTTTAGGTAGAATGTTAGCCTCAGCCACCATTCACTTCAATTTTATGGTGAAAAAGATGCAATGGAAGTGAATGGTTACTGAGACTAACATCTGCTTTTGTTGTTCACAGAATAATGTAAAGCTTGGAACAACATGAGGATGGCATAATTTCCATTTTCAGGAAATTATTCCTTTAAAATTCTACGCAGATTTATCACACTGAGCTTTTATTTTTTTGTTTACACACACTAAAAAATGTACAAGCAAAAACATCTCTGCAATTCTCATTTCACACTGTATCAAATGGCAGTAGCACCGTTCAGGTCAGTGACTCATACAAGAACAATAACTAAAAGACCACTGTGAAGTAGCCTTCACTAGAACATCTTCTGAAGCAAATCGAACACGTGACACTGTCAGTTTCCAGTGGGTGTGTGTTTATGTTCTGGGAAATCGGCATAACCTAATCTAATCTAATCCCATCATCACAGTAGCACTGCTGAGATGACAGCCATTAGACGTTGCCAAGGCGATGAGGCTGGATGACATGCTGCACATGAGCCTGTGTGTCCTCAGGAGCACTGGAGTGGAACAAGTCGCACACTGTATGTGTGAGTGTGTTGCGTGTACATATGGATGTGAATGTGATCTTCTGTTACATCATATTTATCAACTCGCAGCAAGCAAACAAAGAAAACTTATATAAAGGTTACAGTTCATTTACTGGGTAGTGGAACATTACTCTTTACTGACATCTGATTTGCAATAGAGCTCATCTAATAGGGGTGTAAAAATACAATATGTGTAAAATCGTATTGTATCATACGATATAACACTCTTTACAATACCATATGTATTATATGATACAAAAATGGACACATTATATTGTACATAAAACATTTCGATCCTCTTTCTCTTGACTATTTCCTGCAAACGTTACAGTACAACTGACCATCCCTATGGATCAAGCATCTTTACAATTACTCTCTCTCAAACAAGGTGACAATACGATCGAGCAGTATACTGAGCATTTCTGCAGTCTCGCCCAGATATTCAATTGGAAAAACATTGCGTTAAAAGAACTAGGAAACCCATAAACAAACAAAAGACACGAAATTAACAATAAACATACATAGCGACCCCAGGTGGTTGCTCGGGTAATACTTACAGTGAAACACTTTGGTGGAATTTATGATTTAAAGACATTTATTGTGAAATTTGTGTATCATTACATGCATCTACCTGTCTGTCTATCACAAAAACTTGAATAACATGTCAATTCCTTAAATAAGTTTAAGTCATGTAAGCCTAATGGTACTCTTTGCATTGAACCCGGGTTGGACCAGAGTTCAAATCCCTACAAAATATACAATTTCTTATAAAGTAACCAAGCAAAAATTGCATCTTAACCTCAAAGTCAGGGATCAAAGTGCAGTTTTGTTGTATAGATTAAAAAAAAAAGCAGCTTTGACATTTTTATAATAAATCCTTGTGTTCCATAGGTAAAACATCATACAAGTTTCGAGCGATGTGAGGGTGGGTAGATGAAGAGTGTGATTTCTGCCAGTTTTTATAGACAAATAATTAAAAATAAATTACCTACAATAATTGTGCAACTTAAAGAGATAATTCACCTAAAAATGACAAATCTGTCATCATTTACTTACCACTGTGTTGTTTTAAAACCTGTATGACTAACTTTCTTCCATGAAACATAAAAGGCCAATTTTAGGGATTGACAGCCTCAGTCACCATTGAATTTACAGTTTTTTTCCATTCAGGGAAAGTCAACAGTGTCTGAGATTGCCAGAACCTAACATGCGGGTTTGTAACAACATAAGGGTGAGTAAATAATGACAGAATTATTATTTTTGGGTGAACAATCCTTGTAATTTACAAATAATTGAATGTATTTTTTTTGTTAAATGCATTCAAACCCCAATTGGCTCAAAAGTCTTTGGACGGGCATGAATCATGGAAGAGAGGATCGCAACAGGATTGGGGTGGAAGGATCATGCAGAGTGCTATAAGACATAGCAGACATGCCCCATTAAATATGACAGAGCTGCCGCAACACCCACGCAATCTATCTATTCTCGCTACCCAAAGAGAGAGAGGAGGATGAGACAGAGAAAGTCAGGCAAGGAGTAACAGGAAGAAGTTTCCAAACTTGTTTTTTATACAATTTTGACCTTTTCCAGTTAAAGAAATTATGTGAGGCCACAACAGCGTCCTCTGCTGGTGAAGAGCATGTAGAATGAACTCAAACAAAACGGAAAGTAAAAATTAAGTAAACCGTCAGAGACGTGGCCTGGCAAGTAATGCATGTGCTCTGACATGTTTCATAATGATGCATTGCTCTTCCAAACGTTTCCTGTTGCTCCAACACTATCCTAAGATAAAGTTTCATAAAGTCAAATAAAAGGATAAAAAAATTAGCTGAACCATCTACCAGTGATATGCAGGGCTACAACGTATTATGAGAAGCAACACAACACAACATGACGACCTGACACAAACACACCAGAAAAACTAATTACATGCAAACCTTCAAAACACAAGGTCATATAGTGAACGCAGTACATAATCAACATATCACATGTTGCTGTTAAAAAAGCAACCTAAAAATTCCAGATATGTTCATTCACATATGGAAAAAATAAAAACAGTGATATTTACCTTGATAACTTGGTAAACAAGAACTTTATTAAGGGAAAAATGTTTGTGTGGAGGAAATGATGGCACAAATGTAAGACAGTTGCCATTTTTTTTTATATATATAGAAATTATTTTCACACAATAAATATTAAAATGGTATATGTTTATTTTACTCTTTGTTTAGATCATCATAGTTTTAAACCTGTAATAAATTGTATATATTCAGAATGTATTTTAATAGTTTAATATTGATAGTCTGGGTGGCTAAAACAGTAAAACTTTATATAAAAGGCATTTGTACCAAAAAAATAAATAATAATTGGCATGAAAAAAATTTCCAATTCAGTTTAATGAGACTAAAAGAAAAAAAAGGTGAAATCTGTGAATTCTATTAAAACTCAACCCTCCGGACATGAAAGCACCCAAAGTTCTTACTATGTAATGGACTACATGGTATAACATATTGTATATAGAAGGCAGATCTATATGACTTATAAGCTTATACTTAATATAAACATTCAATATGATAATAATACTCATCGGGTACTTAGAGAAAGATATGAGTCTGGTTGCCCATGCTTTGGAGAGTGCAACTACTGCAGAAAATACCACTATTATTCTGAATATACCAGGTTGGTTGCCAACAAAAAAATAAAAAGGTTTTTAATATCCAGCTTATTGATGAAAGGATATATATCTACATGAGGGCGCCTCGCTCAGGCACAGGAAAAATGCCTAGGAACGATATCTGCAGTTGGTCAAAAAGAAACACGATCACATACACATAGACTCAGAGATACATACACACAATAATATGCAAAAACAAAAGCAGATTCTGAACAATGTTTTTGTATTCATAGTATCTTAGCTTTACTTCTATCTTTTCATCTTTCCGTATAATTTCTGCAGCACTAGCATCACTAAATGGAATTGCCAAAATAAAGACTGCTACTACACACATCACCTGACAAATGATTTTCATTTCAAACTTCATCTCATTTTGATTGGAATATTTATTGATATTCCTCTCAAAATGAGAAAACTTTACATTATCAAGATGACTTGGAAAAAGTGGCCATTAACTTCTACTCTGCAGCACCACAAACTAAAACAAAAATGTAAATGAGCTGTCAGCAGATTTGGCACGGCACTGTCACATAATCTGCATGGAGACTGAATGAGTATATACGGTTGTGATTAAACAAAGAACTGCAGTCAGAATTAAGCAATTAAGAGTTGATTGTTTATGATGGGTGTCTCTGAGCTGAAAATATGGCTGTAGTTCCTGACTAACACACATTCAGAGACAAAGCGAGCACTGGACTCTGTGAGAGTGATTGACAGCTGCTGATTTTCAAGGTAAAGGGCAGCTTCTATGATACTGCATTGAATGAGCTGCCAAAGTCACACTGAAGTCAGTGCTACAAACCAAAAGAGAGGGTGACAAAGAAAGAATGGGAAAGAGAGTAGAAGAGAGTGTGAGTGAGAGTTGTCTCAGTGGGGGTGCTGTGCTGTAATTACTGTTACACTCACACACGGTGCTGGAATTGAGTTTTTCACATGAAAAAGAAAAAGACTGATCCCTCTCAGATGATCACCCAGTGTCAGAGAAGAGCTGTCAGTCAGCCTCAGGCACCTAGTCACCTCATGGCCTCAACAGACCTCAGCATTGGGATCAGAGAAATAGACTATGCTGAATCCAGACAGAATCAGAGATCAAGAGAGTGAGATCAGTCCGCAAATTCTTCTATGAACAAAAAGCTGAAAAAATTATGTCAAATACATTTCAAAATTCCACCAAAATGCCCGTCTTGGTGAGGTAGTCATGTAAACACAGAGTGATGTCTAGAGTGAATGTAAACAGTTGAGAAAAAAGCTGATTTGTATTAAAATGTCGGACATGAAAGTATAAATGTAAGCTAATAGTCCTGCTGCTGGGCATGCAGCTGGGTTGGCAAATAAACTGCCTAGAGTTGCTGGCTGTAATTCTTGCCCTGCAGAGGTTTCTCCCACTACTTCGGGGCAAGCATGTCTTGATCCGTTCAGACAACGCCACCACGATAGCATACATAAATCGCCATGGCGGGGTGCGCTTTCGTCACATCGCAACTCTCCCGCCATCTCCTACTTTGGAGTCAGCTGCGACTCAGGTCGCTGCGCGCCACTCATATTCCGGGCAACCTCAACACGGCAGCAGACGTGCTGTCACGACAGGGCATGCTCGGTGGAGAGTGGAGGCTCCACCTCCAGGCAGTCCAGCTGATTTGGGAGCGGTTCAGCAAAGCACAGGTAGACCTGTTCGCTTCCCAAAAGACTTCCCTTTACGGCCTAAAGTGGAGCTTGTTCGTGAATTGGTGTTCTTCCCGATCTGAAGACCCGCAGAGATGTGCAGTCGGGTCAGTGCTCGCGTTTGTGCAGGAGAGGCTGGAGGGGAGACTGTCCCCTCCACCTTGAAGGTTTATGTAGCCTCTATATCGGCTCACCACAACGCAGTGGACAGTAAGTCCTTAGGGAAGCACGACCTGGTCATCAGGTTCCTTAGAGGCACCCGGAGGCTGAACCCTCCCAGGCCACACCTGTTCTCCATATGAGATCTCTCCATGGTCCTCTCAGGCCTCCAGAGACCCCCATTCGAACCACTAGAATCAGTGGAGCTCGACGGCCCTCCTGATCACGCTCGCTTCCATCAAGAGGTTTGGGGACCTGCATGTGTTCTCTGTCAGAGATACTTGCCTGGAGTTTGGTCCGGCGGATGCCCATGTCATCCGAAGACCTCGACCGGGCTATGTGCCCAAGGTTCCTACGACCCCCTTCAGCGACCAGGTAGTGAACCTGCAAGCGCTGCCCCGGGAGGAGGCAGACCCAGCCTTTTTGTTGCTGTGTCCGTTGCATGCTTTGCATACCTATGTGGACCGCATGCAGAGCTTTAGATGTTCTGAACAGAGGCTAGCCCACTGGGTCGTCGACGCCATCACCTTGGCCTATCAGGCACAGGCCATGCCCACCCCCTTGGGGGTTCGAGCATCCTTCATTCGACACAATGTCGAGTGAGCGACAGATGGGGAATGTCTAGGTTACTGTTGTAACCTCCGTTCCCTGATGGAGGGAATGTTCCCCCCGGCCACGACGCTGTATCAAGCCACTGTAATGGCCGAACCTTATTCTCGGCTACTAGGTAAAAAACCTGAATGGACAGATGCACGATTCCTTTTATACCCGTATGTCCTGAGGAGGGACATGCAAATTCTGTCTGCCAATTTCTCATTGGCCTTTTCTCAAGTTCAGAGGTAACCGAGGACTTCAAGAAAGACCCCTAGACGTTTCCATGTCTCAACCTCAGGATTCATATTCCTGGACTTAGGATAGACCTTGCCGAAATTACCCGACGGTTGAACTGCTATGTACCTCACTGATCTCTTCCTGCATCACCTTTGTCTAATGATAGACATATATAGACTATCATTTAATTGCCAACAAAAGCCTTCATTGGCCAACTAATAAAGAACAATGCATCCATGTGAACTTGTACAGTTAATCCAGGATGGACTTCAAAGACTCAAACATAATTTCCACTCATAAGGAAATATCAGAAATTTAGCAGAGATGGGCCATTTAAATAAATGGGAGAAATTGGAATGCCAAACCAAGAAGTCCTAGCTCCCAACGGTCAACAGATGTAGAAAGGAAGGCCTGCTTTAAAGGGTAACTAAACACCTGCTCAGAGTCTGACTCCACCCACTAGAAATATTTGAAAATGCTGGAAAAGTGGGCAGACCCCGGCGGGGATAGAGGGAACGAACCGAGTCGAGGGCTGAGCGGAGGGGGGCACCTGAGACTCGTAGTGACGGATTAATTGACAGCTGCTGTCAGACTCTATGTTATTATTATTCCTCACATGGTCGCAAGACGACATGTACATGAATCTGGCGTGGTGAGCTGGAACCTGCTTACGTCAGCTGTCACCGCTTACGTCACGAAGTACCGCAACAGCCAATAGGAAAATTCAACTGCAGTAGCCACCGTTCAACCTGAAGAGGGCAGCACTCAGGCGTTTTTACACCATATATTGTAGAATTAAAACACTTTATACACAAATGTCAAAAAAATTACTTGAATCAATGACCAGTACTAATAAAGCCCCATGCTTACATGATCATTAACTAAAAAAAGTTGGTTTAGGGTTTAGTTACCCTTTAAAGGTAAAAAAAAGCCAATCACCTTTTAGATACAGACATCGCCTGTCAATCAACTCGCTAGCTTTTAAAAGAGCCAGTAATTGAATAGAGTATAGAGTAAACGGTGCTTTAATTTTTCAGCAACAGTAGCAAATAAACACTTAAAGAATAATCTAATATAAATCATTAAAAAAGTAATGTAATGCAAAATGAAAGTACTTAAATACTTGACACTCTTTACAGTGTGATTATTAGATATACATTAATACTAATTTGATACAGTAAAAAAAGCCTGAATGCCTATAACAGACAGCATGCAGATTATATATATTTAGACATTGCACAGATCTAACATTTTGAAGAATTTGTCCCGTCTGCTTAACGGCAGTGTTTGCTTTAATAACTTGTCAAGATAGCACAGATTCAATCCCGTCTGTTTACACTATTGTAATTCATTAACAGCTGTGTTTACATTAATATTGCCAAAAGAGGGGTATTTTGATTAAAAACAGGGCAGTCTTGTGCAGGAGCGCTGCATTCATCACGAGACACAAGCACATGGGCAGAAACACGTATGTGTGCATTTGAAAGCAGTCGGCTGTAATCAAACTGCGCATGGGTAGCAAATTTAGTCCGATATTTTTTTTAGCATCGGTGGCTATTAAAATGTTGAACTGAGCAGAGATTCCGTCACACTCCTAGCTAATCGTTGCTGCACCCTGCAGTTTGTAAACCACAGTGCTGGACAAACATCTTTGGCCATTGCGTTTTAGTTTATTCAGCGTCTTGTTGCAGGAGGGCTGTGTTTTGTAGATGCCATATAAAGCTTAAAAGATCAACATTTAAAAATGCATCTTGAAATGAATTTCGAATTTAAATTTGACCACCTTACAGAAGCATGCCACGTGATTGTTAATATAAATTGCAGAATCATTGAAATTTAGAAAAGAGATCTAATGTTCTCTAATGTAGAGAAATGAGTGCAGTCACACAGGCATTCTGCTATCAATTAGTCATATATATAATTTCCTGAGTCAGCAGTGGTATCTGCCACGTCTCTCTGTATTACTCGCTACACTTTTGCCTTAGCCCACATTAAGATGTCTTCACATCATACTCAGTCAGAAGAGCAGAGGTCAAAAGGTCACTATTTTATAGCACTGCTTTGGAGCTGTCAATAAGCACATGACCAACAACGACAGGAATTTCAGGGTGTCAGCTGGGGGTGCGTTGTCGTGATGCCCATGAAGGGAGTGCTAATGAATTCATCCTGCCATTCACAAGGCACCAGCATCATACAAAGAGCTTTAATGATTTGCAGATAATACACACACACACGTACATATGAACATACACAAAACAGCAGCCTGCCATATTGCACCAATTACACTTATTTAATGATGCACTCTAACCACTTATGTGAGACACAAATACACACAAACACACACACACACATTACTACACATGTGCCCACACACAATAAAAGCAGCCTGTCATATTGTTATGTCCTCCCCAGTCTAGGGTTAAGGAGTAACAAATAAAAACGTGAGAGATAAAAGAAAAATGACCCGATTTCTGTCCCAGAGATCAAGACAACTCAGTTTAATGGTGCACTTTGGTGTAACTTTGTCTTTGTGTCATCTCGGACTTGACCCTGTCATTGACACCTAGCGGCTTGGATGTAGTATAATTTAAAATCAATAGATTTCAGTTCCAAATGTCATTGTAGAAATTTTGTATTCACCGTCAGCCATGATTACTTTAATCAATGAGTGAAAGTGTCAAATAACCGGATGGTTATAGAGATTAAGCGAGTAGTATTCGGCTGGTCATGTGATTCTAACATGACAGCTCTCATGTGCGGACCCTCTCCATGTAGAATAAAACAGCTTTTATAAGGTTAGTGATATGACTGGAGTCTTCAATTTAATGTGAAATGATTTCCTACATGTATTGCAAAATTACAATTCATGTCTTTAGGAGTTAAACATTTTTAATGAGGGAAAAAATTACTGAGTGCACCTTTAAGATTATCACACATTCCACTTCACTTTCCACATAAAATACACACTCATAACTAACCTAAAGACACTGGCAAAAACACAAAAATCTTAAAGGGATAGTTCCCCCAAAAATGAAAATGATGTCATCATTTACTCACCCGCATGTAGTGCATGATTTGTGTGTATAGCAGGGGTTGGGAACCTTTTTTAATTTTTTCAATTTTGGATGATGCATTTTTCGAAAGAGCCATAGCACAAACTAATAATTTACTAGAAGTTGTTCCATAAAAAAAAAACAATAGACTACTCTGAAAACACTAAAACAAACAAATATGCAGAATTGAGTACAAGTTTTTGTGCGGGTCTCCATAAATTGACTTTTTTATTTTACAATTGTTCATGAAACATTAAACTGGGCTATATGTATATATGTAACGATAATCGCCAAAAATATTGCGATATCCAATTATACAGTCAACCCCCTGCCAAGGATCAGTGAATATTTTTACTGTAATGATTTTGCTTTAAAAATTACATAAATTTATTGAAACATGAAAAACTCAAACAAAAGACATTTCTAAATTGCACTTTAAACGAAACGAGAGAAAAAAATAACAAAGTGATATATCTCCAAATATATCCCTCTCCAAATCCAAACATTTACCATCTCAACGGCCCCATTTGCCATCACGCAAGCATTCGTCATCAACCCAAGGTGAAAAATTACTAATAGCCTACAAATTAAGAACTAAAGCCAATTATAAATTTAAAGATAATAATAACAATACTCATAATAAATAAGCCTAATAAATGTGCTTGTGTTCCCAAAAAATGCTGCAAAATGTATGTTCTTATTGTGTTTTTTGTAATACAGTTATTGCTGCCTAAAGAAAATAAAATAAAATAAAACTCAATTTTAGGTTCAAGGTGAACATGTCTTGTATTACTTCTTTAATACAAAGATACCTGTATATATTACTGAACCTACAGAGTTGCGTTCACAATGCGCAAGAGAAAACTGCTCCGTGGAAATAAAACAAGCTATACTCACAGCACCTCACAAGATGATCGGAGATCATTTGCAGCATTTTCATAGGCTATATAGACTACATTATTCTTGCAAACAGATTTAAGTCAAATGAAACAGAGAAAAAGGAGTGATAACACTTTACATGCGCTTGTTCCACGAGACAGGGTCCCGTTGCATGCCTCTGAACAAACAGCGAATCAGACACGAGCATTGACAGCTTTTTTTTTTGTCTGTTCTTTAAAATATAATAAAGTGTGTTTTTTAACAGCATTTCTTGTCATGTGTCACTCTGAGATGTCTTACAGGTCACCCACCTATTGCGGATACAGTATATGAGCAAAATTACTTGAAAATCAAAACGGTGTCATTGACATCAAGCTTTGCAATCGCACCCACACTTTCTGCAGGAAAATGATCTCTAGAAAGTTGTATATGATCATGTGTTGGTGAATGGTGAAACACAGAGTAAGCCGCATGATTTTTAACAAAGAGCCATGTGGCTCACGAGCTATAGGTTAAGATTCTATAATATATTTAGATTGATAATCAAAGACAAATTTATGACATTAACCATGTTAACTCCTTTTTATAAATAGATTTGAATCTGTTCTCATAGAACCACATTACTACACCTACATTTTTGCTTGACTTTTATTAACTTTCTCTAGTGATGTTTAGTTCTTGAAGGTCTTTTTGAATGAATCTTTTAAGTGAATGATTCATTCTCGTTCACCTCCATACACTGACGTCTTTTCCTTTAGAAGCCAGTGAGCTCTAGTTTGAAGCGCAAGAATGCTTTAGTGGCTTTTCATGCCTGTAAAGACTGAGTATAGCATGAGCTTATAGCATTACAGTGTGGGCTGTGAAGTAGCATTTCATTGGTTTGACCCACAAAACGAAAATGTCCTTTACTGAACCAATTGAGTCAACTGTTTGAGTCTGAAAGAGATATTTATTTATAAACTGAATATACTTTTCTTGAATATTTACTATACTGTAAGTGTCTTTGTACATTTGTAGACATGCAAATTCCATTTGTGTAGCTTTTGTCACCAGTCACCTGTGCCATACTAAGATAAAGTTAGGTTTACACACTGCACAGCTACCTACCTGCTGGCTTCCGTTACTCTTAATACTGCTTATAAAGACTGACTATAATGCAACCCAATAGTATTCAAGAGCAGGCTGTGAAAGGAGCATATCATTAGTTTGACCCATTGAACAACACAACCCTTCACTGAACTAAAAGTCAGTCATCTGAGACTGAACGATACAAGACAGCTCATTTGTGAACTAAATAAATGTACTGGAAACATTTGTTCTTGAACTAAATTAATTAATCAGTCATCTTGTACATAAATGTGGATCTGCTGACTGGCTGAACGAGAGGAGGATGCAAGTCATTCATTCAGTTCTGCAATCTTGTTCAACAAGAAAAGGGGCCAGATGAATTATGAATAAAATTATGTGATGATGAAAACTCATTACAATGACAGATGGACGTTATTGAAACAAAAATTGTTTAGGCTAGTATTGTTGTCTTTTTCTGTAAAGCTTTATAAAATTTTGCGCTTAGCCCTTCCCAATATGATAGATATGCTTTATTGTCATTTGCTGGGAAAACGCTTATGATGCTTAAACACTCTGCAATTGTAGACATGCAAATTTTAATAAAGGATAATTAGACTTATTCTATTTGTGAATGACTATCTTATGACATCAAGACACTTGACTTGTAAGGCAATATATTTAAATGTTTTCATTATACTGTATAAACAACTACATTAAAAAGCTATTCAAGAACAAATCCAACTTACAGAATCTTACCCTTACTGTGTAAAGGACCAGGGTACGATTCCTGAATAGCATGCGAGTCAACACATGAGCTGGAAGTGTCATTAAAGCATCACAAAATGACGTAAAATGTGCTTTTATGAAACTATCGGATAGGTTTAAGGTTAAGGGTGGGGAGGTAGATTTTATTTATTTAAAACTCGAAAGAGGATTACCTAACATTAAAAACCTCATCTGTTTGGGAGCAAATTTTAATTACTTTTGGCACCACACAGTGGACATTCCACATAATCACGTAATATTATTTTGCAAAAATGTCACCACCATCACATAATTTCCATGAGATCAGACTGGTTCATCTACATAGATCAGCCACAACATTTAAACACCTGAAAGGTGAAGTGAATAACATTGATTATCACATTACAATGGCACCTGTCAATGGGTGGGATATATTAGGCAGCAAGTGAACTGTCAGTTCATGTGTTGGAAGCAGGAAAAAGTGGGCAAACATAATGATCTGAGGGATTTTGACAATGGCCAAATTGTGATGGCTAGACGACTGGGTCAGAGCATCTCCAAAACGTCAGGTCTTGTGGGGTGTTTCCGGTATGGAGTGGTTAGTACCACTACCAAAAGTGGTCCAAGGAAGGACAACTGGTGAACCGGTGACAGGGTCATGAGCTCCCAACGCTCATTGATGCGCGTGGGGAGCTAAGGCTAGCTGTCTGGTCCGATCGCACAGAAGAGCTACTATAGAACAAATTGCTGAAAAACATAATGCTGGCCATGATAGAAAGGTGTCAGAACATCTCAGCTTGCTGCGTATGGGGCTGTGTAGTTGCAGACTGGTCAGAGTGCGCATGCTGACCCCTGTCCACAGCCAAAAGCACCTACAATGTGCACGTGAGCTTCAGAACTGTACCATGGAGCAATGGAAGAAGGTGGCCTGATCTGATGAATTACGTTTTCTTTTAGATCATGTGGATGGCCAGGTGCATGTGCGTCATTTCCCTGGGGAAGAGATGGCAACAGGATGCACTATGGGAAGAAAGCAACCCGGTGAAGGCAGTGTGATGATATGGGAAATGTTCTGCTGGGAAACCTTGTGTCCTGGCATTCATGTAGATGTTACTTTGACACTTACCACCTGCCTAAAGATTGTTGCAGACCACGTACACCACTTCATGGCAACGGTATTCCCTGATGGCAGTGGCCACTTTCAGCAGGATAATGCGCCCTGCCACACTGCAAATATTGTCAGAAATGGTTTGAGGAACATGACAAAGTGTTCAAGGTGTTGATTTGGCCACCAAATACACCAGATCTCAATCTGACTGAGCATTTATGGGATGTGCTGGACCAACATGTCCGATCCATGGAGGACCTGATGCAACTTACAGGACTTGAAGGATCTGCTGCTAACATCTTGGTGCCAGATACCACAGGACGCTTTCAAAGGTCTTGTGGAGTCCATGCCTCGATGGGTCAGAGCTTTTTGGCACAAGGGGGACACGATATTAGGCAGGTGGTTTTAATGTTGTGGCTGATCGATGTATATTACATTATTGTGCAAGCCCTGAGTGGTTTTAAACTGCCCAACAACAGTGCTAGCTGGTCTTTTAGAAAAGTGTCTGTATGTTCTCTTCTCCCTAATGACATGAAGCACATTTGTGATGGAGTGAATCTGTGGCCTTTGGGGAGGCGCAGGGAGCATCATTACCTTATTACAGGCCCCAGTGCCCAAGCAGACAGGAGAGTATGGGAGCAAATTAAAAGGATTGGCTGACCATGTCAGTCTGCAAAGCAATGGCCCACTGCCGAGCACAGGACCCAGAGCTGAAGCAGAGTATGTGAATGGTTGCATGATTTTGCCTAGAGCAAGTAGTTTCTTTTGAAAATCAGAGCATTTGTTCTCTTTCGGTCCAAGATTGTGACAATGCCACTACATCATGTAAATAATATGTCAAAGGCCCATAATATAATTGCATCTCACCAAAAATTAATTATGTTTAAGGTAATGTATGTTATTTTAGGTTAAAATACAATCTCCAATCCCAGCTTAATTTGCAGAGACAACCATAAGAAAACGATTTGTAGGTTGACCCCCCACCCTAGTAATTAAACACTGTGACTCTGTTTGTTTGACCATCCTAAGCAGCCTGACACATACACATTGAATTATGAACTTATTTTTATTTTTGGAAGAAAAAAATATATAATTAAACACTTCTACAATATAATATCTCTATACTCTACATTTTCATTCTAATGGGAAATAAAACATGCTGCCATAAGAGAGGACCATACACACAAATATAAACTGAATCCAGCAAGCATCTGTTCAATTACAGCCATATCAGCCAGAATCCGGGATGGATGTGTTCCCCCAGCTGTGCTCCTCAGAGCTGTTTTCATTTGGAGCTCAATTTCTCTGAACATTTAAAAATGGCAACAGAAAAGATGCATTTGTCAAAGGAAATGTATGCATTTATATGTGAAAGAACTGGGTGTGGAAAAAGGTGGCAGCTATTTGGCGACGGGGCCAAAAGTTCAGTACTGAGACCGAGAAGACACTTAGAGAAAGAGTTGCCAAATAAAGTCAACAAGACAAGTATACCTCATTATTTGCACTGGCAAGGCAGCTGGGTCCTCTTTCTGAACAGCCATTCAGAGAAGCAATATACATCAAGCTGCAAAATCTGACGGGCAAATTATGGTCAAAACAGAGTTGACAAGTGCAAATTTAGATTTCTAACATTTTTGATAGCGTAGGTGCACACTTTAGGCCATAGAAATCTAATAATAATCCAAAACATGTGTTCTGGTCACATGGGAACCAGGAAATAATGACGTTCACATAAACAACGGAGAGTGCGATTCTGAGGTTGCATTCTCCTTCTAAAATGTAATTTTTTTTCCACTGACAGTTTAGGGTTGGTGTTTAGGTTAGGATATATGGTTAATAAAATATGCATTCCTATTGACTGTTTTACGTCGTTTACAATTGAAACTACAACTCGCTGTTGGCGCCTCCATGTTGACATTTCAACCGGAAACTGCAGTTCACATGTGAACATTCTTTTAACAACACTTCCAGTTTGGCCACTAGGGGCAGTGGTTAGAATTTCGGTAAGCACAGACCGATTTCCACACCAGAACGTTCGACCTCCTGTCACCGAATTCCCAGTGTGATCAGTCTGTATAGTGACCAAAGGGCTTTCAATCAACAAAAGCAACAAAGTACCACAAAAGAAAATCATGCCCTCTGCTCTAGATCTCAAATCTCATTTGTGCATCTGTATATTCAAACTTGGGCAATACAGTCGGTTTGAATGGTAAGAGGGGGAGTACATGAATTTAAAATTTAGCGTAAACTTTCCCTGCAAAGGCGCAGTCACATTTACCTTTGCACTGATTAATTCTGCAGGCAAAATACAGTCATCTCAATGGGATTTCACGCGATGGACTTCAATTGTCAAAGAATTTCCCCTTGCGGATTTTGCATGGAGTTCAATTTGGTGAACTTTGATGAATTTGCGTTTTGACGAATAGAAAGTTGCTTGGTTTAGCAGTGACTTCTGTGTGGGCAGTGCTTCATACACAGCTACACTGAATATTTTCAATAGACAAGGATATCATTTTAATGGCGAGTTTCTTTTTAAAGTGACTCTGATACTGCCAGAGTATTAAGTTCAGCATTAAAAAATAGGCTGCTTGGCAATTAGTTTTTTGCTCATTTCACACACACTCAATATCCGCTCACTCCTTCTTTGCCAGTGGAATTTTGCCATGCAAAGGTAAATGTGACCTTGTTATTGTAATTTCTTTCAATCAAAAGCCAATAACATTCATATTGATTGGTGATCTACAGTATGAAGTAAATTGAGACCAAATCT
Organism: Xyrauchen texanus; assembly: GCF_025860055.1. Classification (NCBI taxonomy): domain Eukaryota; kingdom Metazoa; phylum Chordata; class Actinopteri; order Cypriniformes; family Catostomidae; genus Xyrauchen; species Xyrauchen texanus. The sequence goes on from NC_068309.1 coordinate 11,668,605, forward strand.
CTTCTTAAGGGATTGCCATACAAAGTTATCAAGGATATGGGGTGGCTAAAAAGGAAGGTGTAGCTTACTGTTTCATACAACCTGGTCTCATAGAATTGTGGCAGTTTCCTGGTGAAATTAACAATAAAGGCACTAAACCAACAATGGCTTTTATTACCTTTCACACAAATTACATGTAAAGGCCAGATTTACAGTTCTTAAATAGTATGAAAGCAAATTACTTACTATAGTACATGACATGCAAGGTGATACATTTGAAAATCTGCATTACATAAACAACAACATTTACAAGCTTGTTCATGCATAAGGAAATGTGCAGTAGCTCATAGATAGAGAGTTGCACTTGCAATGCAAAACATCAGATTGTGAGCCAAAAGTGTCATAGAAGCACCACAAAATGTTTAAAGCAGTGTCACTAAGTGCAAATGGCGATAGATGCTATTACACTAAGTGCATATAGTGTTAGATGCTATTTGCACCTCTATTTAAATACTAACATAGTATATGGGCATCTCTGCAGCATGCTTATTGTGGTTATTTAGAGTCCCACAGACACCCTACGCCAACCCCTATTCCTACACTTAACACTAATCTAACCTTACAAAAATTAACCATAACCAATTAGCCACATAATATAATTTAACAAATATGTCGCCACAGTCACATTTTTTCCATGAGATCAGGCTCGTCTGTGAGTATTTATTATTTTTAGGAGTCTTAAGCCCAGCAAAGTGAGGCTTTAGAGAGAGTCGTACTCCTAAAGCAGATAAAAACATACAACACAGTGCCATCCTTTTTTAATTCAGAGGATCCATGGTTTCAAAAACCCCATTTCTGCATGTTCACCACAATTTCATTTTTGGAGCCCCAGCAGTCTTTCAGATAAAGTCTACATTTAATTTCCTGTAGCACCGATCACAAGTAACAATTAACATCAAGGCCAGACATATGGCTCACTCCATCTTCCTGTCAAGTGTTTTTCGCCTTTTTCAACCATAAATGTACACAACAGGTGAATAATAAAGAAAGAATGACACTCTTCAAACACTTAACAGTCCAGTCTTTCCAGTAAAGTGGATGATTATTATTTCTTCACTCTTCATCAGTTTAACTGCCTTCTAAGAGAGGAAAATCAGAGGAAAATGAAGAATCCTGTCTGCTTAGGGCCATTTCCTGTGTGATTCAAAAGATAAATGCAAGTACTAGGAGCCGGTAATGAGGCCATTCAGCACAAGTATGCAAAACAGTTAGGGAACAAAATGGCCACCATTTTGCTTTATGGGTGATTACAAAGGATATTGCAGGCAAGCTGCACATTTCATACTACTATTAAATCAAGCCAAAATTTGCTCATTTGTAGAATGAATAAAAACTGTTGCTTTTATAACAAACACACATAAATCATAACGTGTAAAGCAGTGTAGAGAAATTCTCCCCCTGGGTATAATTTTCCCAGTTTCCTCCAAATGTGAAGGAACAGAAACAGCAGAGTGGTTATTTTAAACCTTTCTGCATACAGGGAGCGTGAATCTTTCTTGAGTTTCCACTTCCATTCCACCTCAATGACCCTCTGTGCTCAGTCAGGTCTCAGGTCAATGAAGCATCAACTGCACTTAGAGGGCCTTGGGCCCTACATTTGAAAAAACATATTTAAGCATAATGAAAATAATTATTCACTGAAATGGGCAGATCATTATTTAATTATCATGATGATGAAGGGATGTGAGGGAGGTGTGGAACAGATATATTGGCAGTTGATGGATACCTCTACACCGTTCTCAGCTAAAGGAAGAGGTGTAATCCAATGAGCTTAGCCCACTGCTCATCAACGTGCTGATGGGATGAGAAATTAAACGTTGTTTTGATTCAACTTCGATCGCACTTAGAGACGTGGCTGTGGGGAGAGCTGGGTACAGTGGATTAGCTTGGCTTAGAGTTTTAGTAACCCATCAATCCTCAGTAGTGCCGCTGAGTTACTTTTTAAATGACCTTTAATGATTGGACACCGTTATGGGGTAACTAAACGGACAGCCTTCAACAAATTTATAGCTAATGATATAGTAATTTGCTTTTCAACTGACCCCTTAATTGTGTTGACATTGCATTTAGCCTCAGCTTTTTCAGATTTTAAGTAAAAAATCAAGGCTAGATAATAAAACATTTGGGAAATATGTTTAATACTGAATACAAAATTATTCTCTTATCAGATTTATCTTATACTATAACCCAGTGTTGTAGTACTCAAGATCGGTCTTGGTCTTGAGACCACTTTTTGAAGGTCTCGGTGTCGTCTCGGAATCGACCGCATTTTTACTCGGTCTTGTCTCAGTCTCAGACAAAGAGGACTCAGAATTTCTTTTCAAGACCGGTCAAGACCACAACTGTAAATATAATTGCCTGTGCATCGTTTGATTTATTTGTTAATATCAAATAATTGGATGTAAAACTTCCTGCTTCAAATGCAAGCAATAACTTGACTCATTTCTAATTTCGATATATATATTTCTGTTACTGTTAATGGCTGTACCCCTCCCCGCCCCCTTCACACGCACTCCAAGAAAGTTAATGCCGGAGACAGGAGAAGAAACTGTGGCTGTCTGAGAGATGTCAGCCAAATCTTCTGTTATGCGATTTGGCTACCTAAACCAGTGTTTCCCAACCACATTGCCCAGTAGTGTGCCGTGAAATATTGTCAGGTGTGCCATAGAAAATTAAGATTGTCAGGTGTGCCTCAAAATAAATAAATACTGTTTTATTCTGGTATTTTAGTGAAGGCATAGAGATGGTAGAAGAGTTTTAAAGTTGCCAATTCAGTATATTTTCCATTACAAAGCATTTAATGCAACCACAAAATGATGCTTCATCATCACACTTGTAGTAAAGACATTCAGACAGTGAACCAAATGAATGAATAGAATACAACAGGTGTATTGTTTTACTCAAAGACTAAAAGCTGTATATTTGTGCAGAGCATAGAGTTACAGATGTATGAACAGATGTGGCTTACTTGTCACATTTCTCTCATAAAACACAAAATAATATGAGAAACTGTTACATATGATTACAAATTCTCCTGTTTTAAACAAGTCCAAAAACACTGTGATACAATGTGTAGATTCTGAAGTACTGTAATCTTCACGGACCGCATCATCTGGACCAGTGAATGGAGGCTGTACGGCTGCTCCCAGGACCTAGTGCCTGCCGGATCAAACCTTTGTCAGTGTGACATGTGTGGGGTTTTTTCTCTCTATAAAAAACATGATTTTGATTCTGTGTGACTTTATTTCCATAAAATACAGTAAATAAATAAATAAAAATGTATTTTCTGTGCCGTTGCAAGAATTAATTTGCAAGAACAAATCTACAAATAGTAAAAGACAAAAATGTGTTGGTTTATCGTTATCCAATCAACACTCTTGGCATATGTGACCTCATTATACATATGTTACTTGCATTTTTTGCATAGCCAAATTTCAAACATTATGAGTTTACGCTACTTGTAAGTGATGCTAGCAAAGCTAGCTAGATAGAGTTTGCAATCTGCCTCTCTCTGCATTCCATTCAACTCGGAAAGTCAGATTTTCCAACTTCCTACTAGGAAAAGTGCAATGGAACACCACTTGAAGTCGTAATTACAACATGGAAAGTTGTGCAGAAATGTTAAACACCCATTTCGCTGAGATGCAAGTGTGGGACGTCACACAATCTTGTCGGCACCCTGGTTTGCATGTTCCACATTTTATCGTAAGTGTGTCATGCAATGTGGGACTCGCACTGGTCTGGTCTTGGTCCTGAATTGGTCTTGCCCAGCCTTGGTCTTGACTTGGTCTTGGTTTATGTGGTCTTGTCTACAACGCTGCCATAACCTAAAGGCAACATTTAGCTGGCAAAATACAGTCATCTCAATGGGAATCCACGCAATCGTGAATTCCGCCCAATGGACTACCAGTGGGTTCTGCATGGGGTTCAATTTGCTGAACTTTGAGAGGTGAATTCACGTGCTGACCAATAGGAAGTTGCTTGGTTTGGATGTGACCTTCGTATGCAGCTACACTGAATATTCAGTATGGACAAGGATATCATTTTAGCAACAAGTTTCTTTTTAACATCACTCTCACAGAGTATAAAGTGCAGCATTAAAATGAGGCTGCTTGGTTATTTGTTTTTTGCTGGTTTTAAACATGCTCAACGTCTGCACACGCATTCTTCGCCTGTGGAATTTCACCCTGCAAAGGTAAATGTGACCACTCATTTAAAATCAGATGGTTTGCTGATTTTAGAAGCGTTTTGAGACCAGCTGACTGACCCGCTAAACCAGCTTAAGACCAGCTTCCTATTTTTAAAGGAACGTTTCAGGTTAAATATGAGTTTATCGACAGCATTGTAAAATGCTGCTTACCATTGTACATAATTTTGATTCGTACCTTAGTGTAAAACAGTTGCCCCATAAACTTCCATTTTAGTCCACACTGTATTTGGTCTGTTTTTACAAATTGAGGTACAAGTTGAAATCATTTTTTGTGGTAACTGAAAGCAACTGGAATTCAACCCAGAATATTCCTGTAGAATCATGCAAAATAAACAGCTGAATCTCCACTCTATATTCATGGCTGAATGCAAAACTAGAGCCAATAATTGCACTTGGAAGGATTCCATTCCATTTCACAGTAAACATTCAGCATGTTGTTTTGGACAGGAATATTTCACCTGAACCTCCTTATCTAGGTCAACCACATTTTAATTTCTACGCTGGTTCTCTGTGTCTGTGATCATGCACTACTGGCCGTTCCACAATCAAACAGGCATGTAACACTGGCAGGTGAAAAATCCCAGGTGATTCCAGCACAATTTGCCCTGGAAGCTCATCCATAGAGAATGAATTGAAGTTTGTACGGGCAGATAAGGAAGTCATTTTCTGTTGATTGTTACAGATACTGGAAGTGTGATGTAGGTAGGCAGAACAGATCCTCAATCATCACAGCAGACGTGAGTTTTAATGGCTCAAAGCTGCAGTAAATGAGGTAGAAAAACACCAGATTCTCCTTGGAAGGCTGTGTTCATTCACACTACCACCAGCTCCACTTCTTCTCTCCAACTGCTAGCCTCTGACACAGATTATTCACTATAACAAACACACACTATCATGAACATATATCAGCTCTCTCATGCACATAAACACATTTGCACATGCTCATTCTCTATAATTTCATGTCAACCATGCCAAACGCATTTTTTTAATTATCTGTCAATCATTCTTTGAACCATATGCTACGGTAAGAATGTGAATGCAAACGTTTCTAGTTACGCAAGCTACATTTTCACATGTTGTTTCATTCCAAAATGTGTCAGAATGCAATTCATAACATGACGCAAGCATGTGTCGCATTCTCAGCATTGCTATCATTTTTACTTTCAGGTCAACTACTGTCATTGCAGTTACTACCACAGAACATACAATAGGCCTGCACACTTGCAATCCTTTAATGTCTAAGTTCATTTTTTGTTTGTTTTTACAGTAAACTAACATTAAATGATATTGTTTAAATGCAAAATAATTTTACTGTACAGTATTTCTGCTTATAAAATATATTGCTTAATGCATGTAACATGAAACAAATGCATTTGTTCCTATTTTCTTTGGACACACAAACATACACACTCACTAACACACATAAAACCACATCTTAGAGCAGCTTTCCTCTGTCACTTAGTCTTAATCTCTCTGAGTGTCTATTCTCTGGAGGAACGGGGCCTTAAAAAACTCATCATCTCTGATCAAAAGGGGTCAAAGTTGCCAGGTAATGAAGACACACACACACATACCCTCCCATTCACTCACACACACACACATTTGGAGCAACATATTTTAGAGACAAATTCACTAATACTAATAAACTATACATAACGTACAAGAATGTAACCAAACTTTCAATACTTTGTGTTTTCACAATCTGTCTCCTTCACGTTTCCTAGGACTCTTATTTTGACGTGTTTTCCCAGACTACATTTCCCAAAATGCTCGGCCCTCATCACTGCCATCTATTCCCCATCACTCTCACCTGTTTTCTATTCCCTCATCAGCCCTTGTATGCATATATAGTTTTACATTTCTGTGTCAGTTCTTGTTTGTTGCTTTATGAGTTCCTGTCTGTTTGTTTCACTATTATCATCTTCTTTAAAAGCCTGCATTTAGATACAGCATCTCCTGTCTCATCTCAGCAACCATACATTTCAGAAGATCTCACCAAAATGGATCTAGTGGCTGTCAGAATTCTGCTTCTCAAGCAAGGGGACAATCCAGTTGAGGATCACATCGTTCTTAGAACTAGTGAATTTAGTGCACTATTCAGACCGCTCTCTGGTGGTTTTCTTCTGGACCGGTCTGAATAGCGTAATGAAGGAACTAATGCCTCCAGCTGATCCTCACTGGACACTCTGTGATTGTTGAGAAGGCTCTGGAACTTTGCAGTTCCCCTTTCACTGTGGATTATGGTGGGAACCACAGGCCAAAACATGCCCCCATGGCCCATTGCTCCAAGCCCCCAACAGCCCCTTGCTCCATACCTGCCAAGGCAAATGAGCCCATGTCTGTAGCCTCAATCGTCCCAAAGCCCATGCCTGTGGACTCGCCCGCTCCCATAACTACGCTCCCAGTGGTCCAGAAAAGGACACCTTCTCCCAGTCTCTGGCAGTGCTCATTACCACGGAGGTCATTCCCCAGTTGCTGCCAGCTCTCATAGAGCATATATATATATATATATATATATTATTATTCTTCTGTGATTTGTGTCATTGCATTGATCCAAACTCTGATATGTTTCTAAGGAAAGCTATACTGATCGTGTACCCTCTGGTGATGGGTGTGCATTTGGAAATTTGTAGACCTTAGTTTACCCATTGGGCTGAATTTGGACTTGCTCTACTGATCCTAATCTAAATTTGACACTTGAACAGATTACACTGAACTGTTTGAGATTGCTCCAAACTCTTCAAAACAATATAACATATCTCTTCAGACATAAATGTAGCATTTAAATAGCAAATAGGCTGACAGCCTTACAGCCAGTAAACAAAAGATAAGCATCTCTCGGTCACTACAGATATGCTGTATTCAGCTGGTCTGCATATGTCAATAAGGAGATCTATTTGAATGGCAGTCAATGGATGTGATGCCTCGAGGGTCCTTGGTGTGAAAGCAGTTATTCATATATTAAACTGACTGCCTGGGTGCAGTTTTTGCTATGGTAAAGTATATTCATTTTCCTTTCTTTTAAATAATGTGCACTGCTTGGTCCATGTTAAAGTAGGCTATATGGTCAATTTTTATTTCATGTTGACTTAAATGTCAAAATGTTACTCTCTGTTCTCATTAAAACACCATGGACTTAATAATAATTCAGGTTATGAGTTCCATTATCCTTTAGTTCACTGTCTGTGGCAAAAGGTTGCTGGAGGTGGACACTTTTTTTATGTTATAGCCGAATCCACTGAGCTGTCTTTAAAAGAAGTATCAAGTCCCAGAGAGCCACCAAAAAAAATAAAATAATTAAATCCAGAGTAAATTTGAGAAATATGGGTTTATGAGAAATCTGAGCAGACTAAGTCACAATTAAACCTAACTGAGTGGTTTAATTTATTTACTTAAGTGCAAGCTGTGAATAGAATGCTCTTAATACCTTCTCTGGGATGGTGATAAGACAACGTATACAAAAAGACAACGTATACAAAAAGACAAGAACAGCATGAAAACCATTCTCCTCTCTGCCCAGTAGGTGGCAAAATGCACAAAGAATGTGAATCGCCAAAACCAAAAGAAGAATGTGAAGGTGGAGATCAATAGTAAAAAAAGACTAAAAGAGTAAAATATTGATCTGTTTAATTTTGCTTCTGAAGACATGGATTTAATCACTGTAGTCATATGGATTACTTTTTATGTACTTTGGAGCTTAATAATGTTGGTACCCATTCACTTGCATTGTGAAGACCTACAGAGCTTAAATATTCTTCTAAAAATCTTTGTGTTCAGCAGAAGAAAGAAATTCATATACATCTGGGATGAATGAGTGCAAGAAAATGATGAGTAAGTTTCATTTTTGGGTGAACTATTCCTTATTCTCACAATAGCTGTGAAAATGCCTGCAAGTAAACATCAAAGATCAACCTGTTCTCATTCCCTAAGCATCTAATTTTGACGCTTGTGCAGAATCCGGCCGCGTCTGCATGATGACGCCAAAGGTGCCCTCTGGAATCCTCTTATCGTTGCGGTGAGAAACCCTGTTGTTTTCAATGAAAAAACTTTGTCAACAGTTATCAATCTTCTATAAGTGTGATATTGCATATACAACCATATATAATATTTTAGATCCCCTAACCAACCCCATTTCTAAACCTAACTGATAATAAACAATATAAAACATGAAAGAGACACTTTGATATACATCATTTGGAATCATTTATATTGAAAAATGTGCTATATTAATATTCCAAACCAAACGATGGCATTGTGTGAGTAGCAGAGTAGCTGATTCAAACAACATCTCATTTAAAAAAATACATGTACCTACATCCGAACTAGAGGTCATTGTAATTAGTCACAAGACACGCAAGAGCCAATGGTAAATACTTAAGCTTGTGACAATCGGTAGCCTCAACCGCATAATGGCATAATCGTTGAGTCTCTGACTTCAATCCAGTGTCATTATGCTTGAGGCTTTTTAATGTGTTATAACAAAACTTGTGCAGGATGTGTTACAGTGAACACTGGGTGACCATGATCGGTGATTAAAAACATGCATTTAGGTTTGTTCTTCACATGATTGTAAGACTTGGAATACACCTGGAATTAAACCTAGTCAATTCAGCAGTGCAGGATGTACAGACAGATTAAATAGACAGATAAATAACAGAATAAATATTAACCACTGTGAATAAATCTAGCTGATTTTAAATGTAATGAAAATCATTAACCCAACATAAGTCACGATGACAAAATTGTACCCCAACATATAATTAAAGGATGCTAAAATTCTAATGCTGTTCGCGTCAGTCAGTTGTCATCAAAGGTTTCTCGTGGAAAAGAACGCACTCGCCGGATACGTTGCAAACTGATGCCAGAGGGCGCTTTTGGCATCTGTAGACTGATGCGCTGGGCTCGTGCACAAGTGTCAGTCTTTGATGCCTTGGGAGTGAGAACGTGTTGCAAAGATGGCGACTTCCCTAACGCCAAAAATTTATACCAATTTGTATTCTACTGCTGTCTGAATGTAGGCACAGAAAGTGGCTCAAAAGAACAACAAAACCTGACAGTTCCTGGACTGAAACAGGTGGCAGCCAGAGAATTGCACACATTCCACCATGCAACAGTAAAAACAAGGGGAAAAGGGAGGGAAAATGAGTGTCCATCATTCTCACATTTGGATGGATAGATGTAAAATCCCGAGCCGTGACATACAGCACACTGATTTCCATAAATTGCTCCTTCATACCTTCAGAAACCCCATTACTTTGTTCCTCTTGCTGTGTGCTGAAGTCAGTCGGCTTGTGTTTGACTCTCTTGATGTGAGAAAGGAGGGAAAAGGAGCTTAGAATACTGTTTATTGTCTTGGGAAAAAGGTATGAACATAAAGTCAGGTTTAAAATTGAAGCACTCCTTTGGGTCTGCTGGGGAAAGAACTGCATCCATAGCGCTTCATCTAATGTTCGATTTGCAGAAGACAGTAGCTACAGGCTCACGATTTTAACCTTTCATATTATGGGGATTTGTCACAGTGAGAGTGTATGTGCACGTGTGTATTTGTGTGTTTGAATGTGTGATTGAGTGAAACGTACACCACACTGGAAACAGCCCATTCTTTGTCACCATAGAAACGAGAAGGCAACATGACAATGACTCTATCAGGCTTATTGGAGCACAGCAGCAGAGGGACAGAGAGGAAACAGGGGGATGAGAAAGAGGGTGTGATAGATGAATCATACAGTATGCTGACTTTTATTTTGATCCTGTATGATTTTACACAGATAAGGTTAGTAAGTAATTTTACTACACTAAAATTATGTTAACATGTATAATGGATATACTTTTAAAACAGTGTGTATTTAGATTTTTATGGCCTGACCCCTTTCACTTCCATTGTAAGGGCCTTACTGTAAACACGGTTTTTGCTTCATTTAAAAAAAATTTTAAATAAAGATTATTTTTTGTAGCAATCAACGTTATGACACCAATGCTATCGATTAAGCCTAACTTGTATTCAATCCGGAGTATTAAAGGTGCACTGTGTAATTTCTTCTTATTAAAAAAGGTGTTAACTCTAAAGAAATTACTTTTGAAGAAAAGGGATGTTGAGATCACATGACCAGCCAAATTCTAGTCATTTTATCTCAGTAACACCCTTGCATGAACACTTGCATTTAATCAATCATTTTTTTTAAAAAAATAAGTAGTTTTTAATAGTTTTAAATAGTTTTTCCTGTTGATGCATCACCACTACACCTCTACGCCACTAAGTGTCAGTCCAAGACAACTGCCACATCAGACAGCACAACATAAACAAAACATTAATGAGTACACTTTAAACACTGTTAAAAAATGCGTTAAAATGGAGCCGAGGGTACTTTTCTTATAGGTAGCTGAAAGCATCATCAAAATAGCCGTAAAATGTATCAAATGTACACACGAATGGCGAATTCTGTGATTCTGTGTGGGTGTGCTTATCACAACTATGAAACTAAACTATAGGATGAAATACATGTACAACTGCAGAAAATGACCTGAAATCCTGTGCCATAAACATAAAGCAAACAGCGTCTGAAGTGTTGTGTCATGTATTGCTGTGACACACTAAGTCCAACATCAATGGGACAAAGATCCCTAGATCTTTCTCTAGTGTGCTTTGAAGGGACAGGTAAACTCGAAGACCCTTGAACAGAGATATGGGGACACAGCCAACAGGACTAGGACTGCCACAGAGCATCATGGGGGTTTTATTTAGATCTGAGCTGGCGCTAACATTTAAATGTCAGGTGAGGAGATGGAAGGACTTGTTGGCATAAAAGCCAGAGGCTAAAAAACTAAAAAAGACAGAAGAGAAAGAGAGGGCAGGCAATGAGTATTGTTCATGCAGCAACACCAGTCTTCTCTCACTTTTCATATAAAAGATTTTCTAAAATGGCAGCAGTCTTTTTTTCTCAATTGAAATGGTAAAATAAAATCTACTAAATAAAGCAGGTCGAAAACGTTCAAGGGGAAATCGAAATACCATAGTACTCTGATATACAGCCTATTTTGGTATTGAATGATTATAATATTCATATACCAAATAATTTATATGGTACTTTCTTGTAAGTATCCGAATGCTAAATTTTCAATATTAAGCACCCTTTTAAAAAGAAACGTGAACGTTGGTTAAACCCCATCAGGGCCGTTATCATCATGTCACACAGCAGAAACTTCACAAGTAGATATTTATCAGGCCTTCAGTTGTTCTCCCTTTCACTCTGCTACACACAGCAAGAAGGAACAGTGGTAAATCAATTGCCATGGCGACTAAAAGGCCTCCCGGTGCTCTGAGCACTGTCTTCAAAAAAATGGCATGATAATGAGAGCAGTTCATCATATGAGTCACTCTCAGAACAGAATGAATCTGTGCGTGTTTTATTTAAAGGGCTGGTTGACTAGATGAAAGGGATAATGTACAGTCAGCTGGTTGTATTCGCAAAATAAACCCTGACAGGGTGATTAGGACCCTGACGCAAAGTCATTAGTAGCAGCTTATTACACAGCTACTAACCAAATAAATATATAAAAGGAAATATTGATTTGTGTTGAAATTATTTTATTATGAGTGACAAAAGAAATCGCTGAAGAGCTGAATGTCTTCATTCCCGGATGTGCGGTTGTTACTTAGAAATATCAGACTGCTAGATGGCGCCATTGAGCAATTACAAACAAGTACTTCAGAGACCAGAGTAATTATGACGCATGATGTTTAAATTGTCAATCATCATTATGGGACAGGTTGGGAGTACCAGAATATAATCTCAGGGCTCAACTCTAAGAATGTTGCCACTTGCCATATTGGAATAGAATTAATCTCTTACATTCGTCTATCTAGAAAAAAAATGTATGCCTTGAATTCAGGCATTGAATTTGTGATAGTATTTATAGTATATAATTTACTCACCCTCATATCGTTGCATACCCTTATGACTTTCATACTTACGTGGAATACAAGAGGATACATTTTGAAGAATGTTGATGCTGCTATTTGTGTACAATAAATGTGAATGGTGACTGAGGTTGTCAGTAACATTCTGCCTCACATCTCCTTGTGTGTTCCATGGAAGAAAGTAAGTCATACTGGTTTGGAACAGCATGATGGTGAGTAAATTTTTTTTTTCTTTATTAAAGGAATAATCTTTGGAACTAATAATGTTTTTAAAGTTAGAAATGACATTTTTGGGTGAACTGTCCATTTAACTTTTAATGAAACGTCAGCATACAGAAAAAAAAATCTTATTTTTGAGGCCTGAATCTGTTCAAGACAGCTCAATGAAAGTATGACGGTATGGGTTCAAACAAACAGTTCACGATTAACAGAAAAAAACTGTTCTGTTTTTTTTTCTTCTTCTTTTTTCCTCTTTAAAATAAGGGGAAAAGGACAAAAACAAGTTTCTGCCTGAATGCGAAAGACCTGAAGTAGATTCATTCCATTCTCACCTCCAGATGAGAGGGTCTCCCCTGAGACCAGCCCCATGAGCATTATCAAATGGTACATCTCAAGTCTGTTCATCAGAGACTCTCCACAGGACACAATGTGAGCCAAGGCTTGCATAAATTACTGTTATTACACAAGTGAACCCCCCCCCCTTCCCTGTCTCAATAACAATGTGACTAATGTTATGTAGGTGATTAATGAACCTTGAACTATAGCAACTAATTTGCCGATTAGCCTAAATATTAGCATGCTGTGTCAACGGCAACATAATATAATTAGCCTACGTGGATATACATTGACATTTGTCCAAATAAAATACTGTTCACATTGATCTGCAGTGACAAAGCCACTGGAAGTCATTCCTTTTCAATGAGAGTTGGTGATTTGGAGTGGCATGAGCAAAACATGAACAGAGTTCATCTTTATGCAAATGAGTGAACATGCAGTGCGATGGTTACAAAGAGTCGAGACAGTGGAGCTCATGTGTTGTGCCACCTGATACAGCCACAGCCTGTAATTGTCTTTTAAATTGCCAGTAGCCTTTAGTTTACGTCACAGCCATGAACCATGATTTGCTACATGCTAGTCATTTGCAGTTGGTATAAGGGGGAGGTTTATTCTGATTTGAGAGAACTTTTGACTGGACAAAAATCTGTATAGTGCAAGATTAGTTATCAATATTTTTGGTCCGTTTTCCTGGAAGAGAAAAACTGGACATTTAAAATGTGTGTATATATGCTAAAAGTTAATTCTGTCGACTTATAGGAATGCACTAGCATGTAGGTAATCTTAAAGCCAATAGACATGAACTACAAACCAGAAGACTTCAATTTTGATTTCATGGGATGGTGAAAGGATAAAAGTCCTATTGAAACAAAACGCACAACTTCATAACTGAGTAGTACATGAAAAATAGCTAAGAAGTACAAAAAAAAGACCTATCACAAACATTATCTGTCTCACTGCAGAGTTTTGAAGGACAAACTCAAACGTGGCTGCTACTGATTCTCTGAGCTCGGGACTATCATGAATGTTACTGTCAGAAATGCTAACTGGCCATTTAAATAGAGGTGACAGGAAACATCATGAGCAGCACTGTATAAATACCACAGCTGGATGTCAGCCAAGACTTGTATCTGTGCTGCTAGCTGCATGAACTCTAACGTGAATCTACCTTTTTACTTTACCAACAAACTGACAAACATGTAAAAATCCTAATGACACACAGAGCGACTAATAAAGGACCACAGCCACTAATAAAAAAATGTTCCCCTCTTGCTGCCTCCAGGTCCTGCAGCCAGCCTTCAAATTATACTAAAGTAATTTGTTACTATGTGCATTGCCTTGAGCACACAGAAGATAAAAATGCTATAGAATTAAACAGTTTTAAGATGCTACACCATGGTCATGTGATGCCATAGAGGAGCAGACGTGTGAACTACAGCTCTGTGCACTTTGCACATTTTTTACAATTATTTTCATGTCATCATCTGGTGAGATTTGATACAACAGTTACATATTTGTTCTCTGAGGTAAACATGGCAAAGAAGTAAAAATCCTTGGCTCTGGAGACATTATAAGACACTTACGTTCTCAAGATGAAACCTCTGTTGGGCCTGCTGACCGGGGAATCGATTTGGATGGCGCGGCGGGAGAAGAAATCCAGCGTCAACTGTTCAACATGTTTGTGATGCTGATGAAGGTTATCACTGAATTGGAGGATCTCGCTGTAATATGTTGATCGATTACGGCGATGGAAACAAAATTCTCTGAGTTGGTTACAAGAGTGGCAGATATCAAGAAGCGGATCAATTATCTGTCATTGGAGAGGGAATTATCTGATAATCCGCTTGCGACCAAAGTTGATTTGGATCACGTTCTTGAAAAACTTTGAGATCTTGAAAATAGGAGCCATAGAAATAACATCCGGATTCTTGGAATTTCTGAGCATGAGGAGGGCAGAGATATGGTGAAATTCCTAGAGGAGCTCTGCCTGAGTCTGCTCGACATAACAGGCCATAAGCTGGAAATCGAGCAAGCTCACATAGTCCCGGCTCGCAGATCGGCTGAGGGAAACAGGCCCCGATCAATTCTGGCCAAAGGAAAGCTTTCTTGGAAGAATCACATTATTTTTTCTTGTTCCCAGATTTTTCAAATTCGACAAGAAAGAAACTTGATCGATTCAAGGAGTGTAAGAAAGTCTTATATCAACGGAAGATCGCTTTTGCACTGACGTTTCTGGCTAAACTGAGAATAGATGCGAAGGATGGCCGCAAACAAACACTGTCCTTCATAAATTAATTGGAGCGAGTAAGCCATTTGGTGTTTCTTATGGGAGTGGATTGACTCACTGAGCATACACTCGATTGTCTGAGGAAACTGGGCACCATTTTGTTTCTGTTTGTGTTGGTTCTGCCAAGCGGTTGTAGTTTGATTTGTGAAATAACACTTCTCCTTCAAGAAATGTTTGCATTGATGGAGGATCGCTTTTGCACTGGGGTTTGATTGAGAGTGGATGCTGGGGATGGCTGCAAAATATCTACATGCTCACAAAAAAGATTTTATAAATTTGACAGACTGGGTAAGTCATGATGTATTTTTTTTCATACAGCCTAAGAGTGAATTTGACTCTAGACCATCCGAGGAACCGATATGCCTGTTTTGTTTTATTTTGTGCTGGTTCCACCAAGCGGCTGGAGTTTGTTTTGTGAAATAACACTCCTTCGGGACAGTTGTGAATCTGATCGTTCCTTGTGCTTATGCCTCCTTTTGGCTGGAGATTGTTGAGTAATTTCTGCGGGACATTGGAATGATTAAGTCATCTGCTGCACTCATAAACAACCGACTCACTGAACACTTGTTTGTCTGTCCAAGGAAACTGAATGGCTTTATATAGATTGGAATTTGATTTGTGGAGGAACACATCTTTGAGACAGTTCTGTGAATGAATCTTTACAGTCTTTGTGTTTATTCTGTCTATTGGCTGGGGTTTGTTTTACAAAGTATTTTCTATTATGTAATTTTGCCTTCCAAATTTGTGCAGAAGCACCGGACTTCAGCAATCCGATGGCAAAGTTGTCACGGGGCTCTCGTAGGCATACATCAACCTTCTGAGTTTAGAGGGCTTGTCGCTGTGGTGCAATGAACATTCTTTCTCCACATGGAATGTGAATGGGTTGGGCACCCCATAAAAAGAACAAAGGTTATTTATTTTCTTGAGCATAAGAAATGTGATGTAGTGTTTTTTCAAGAAACGCATCTTTCCCCACAGGAAGCTGAAAGAATTGGAAAGATATGGAGTGGGCATGTTTTCTTTAGTGCTGGCTCAAGTAAGATTAGGGGAGTCATTACATTTATAAGTAAACATCAACATTTCAAATCTCTAAAACAGATTAAAGATAAATTAGGGAGAATCATTATTGTTTAAGCAGAAATTCAGGGGCAAAGGTTGATTTTGGCTAATATTTACATGCCTAACACTGATGAACAGGGCTTTTTTATTGATCTTGAAGGGATGTTGCAAGCAGCTAGCACCCCTCATAATATAATATTGGGAGGAGACTTTAATCTTTTGATGAACTCAATCCTTGTTCATAGTGAAGCAAAAGTGTGTAAGCCCCCTAGAGCAACATTGACGCGTCACAGGATGTATAAAAATCTTGGTCTCTCATATATTTGCTGACTTTTTAACCCATCTGGTAGGGCTATACATTTTTTCATCAGTCCATAAAATGTATTTTAGAAAATATTTTTTTATATATCTAAGTCCCTCGTGTAATCTGTTGTTGATTGCTCAATTGGAAACATGGTCTCAGATCACACCCTGGTGAATTTAGAGATGTTGCCACATATGGAGAAAAAAAAAATCATATACTTGGCACTTTAATGTATCCCTGTTGCAAGATCCTGATTTCCAACAAATGTTAAAGACTTAAATCAATGTCTTGGACATTCTGTGGGCATGGCTTGGGAGGCTCTTAAGGCAGTTCTTAGCGGTCGGATCATACAGTATGCCTCATTTACCAAAAATTCATGGAGTTGGAAGGGAATATTAAAAGTGCAGAGCTGAAGTGCTGAATGTCATCTGATGGCCTCAGAGAATTGACCCAATTGAAATGCAGATATAATATTATTTTGTTGCGGAATGTGGAGTTTTAGTTATTCAGGGCAAGACTGTCATACATTTGAGTGACAAAGCAGGGAAGCTTTTGGGTAGATATATAAAGCCACCCCACCCCTTCCCAATTTACTGGTGGTAAAATCTTTAACTTGGCCATTGATATTAATAATTCCTTTAAAGAGATCTTGATTTTATAGTTACACATCTTCGTCTACTGATTAAGTTATTAGATAATTTGTGGAACCATTAGAACTCCCTAAACTGATGAATGAGCATAAATATTATTTTGATTCTGAGGAGCTTGACGAGGTTAATTAAGGCCTTACCTGCAGGAAAGGCTCTGGGGCCAGTTGGTCTTGCCACTGAATGTGTTAGATCTTATACTACAGAATTGGCTCCATTTTTGTTAGAAGTTTATATGGAATCATTAAAGAATAGAAAGCTTCCCCCAACCATGACACAAGTCCAGGTCAGTCTGATTCTGTAAAAGGACAAAGATCCAAGCGAGTTTACAAGTTACTGCCCAATTTCCCTGATCCAGCTAGATGTAAACATTTTGTCCAAAATTTTGGTTAACCGGTTATGTAAATTTATGACATCTCTTATACATACAGTATATATCAGGTGGGGTTTATTCAGGGCTGTAAATCTTCTGATAACATTAAGCATTTCATCAATATCAATACTTGGAACCATTAGCAGCTGCAATAAGAAAGGAGGATGATTTTCCAGGGGTGGTGGCGGGAGATGTGGCGCATAAGCTTACACAGATGATATTATATTATTTGTCTCTGACCCTACTAGATCTATGCCTTGCCTCCACAGAATTATTAATTCCTTTTCCAAGTTCTAAGGATACAAAGTCAGTTAGTCTAAATCCAAAGCTTTATCTCTGACAGCGTACTGTCCAGTAACAGCCTTCCAGCCTGGCACCTTCCAGTGGCCCAAACAGGGCATTAAGTATTTGGGTATTTTATTCCCAGCAAATTTGTCTGATTTAGTTAGTTAATTTTGACCTTTTAATAAAAAGGATTTTGAGCGATGTGGACAGGTGGGTTTCATTACATTTATCGATGATTGGGAAGGTTAATGTTATTAAAATGAACTGTATTCCAAAATTTAACTACCTGCTACAATCACTCCCTGTAGATGTCCCCCTCTCTTATTTCAAGCAATTTGATAGCATAGCGAAGTCCTTCATTTGGAGTGGTAAACGTCCCAGACTACATTTCAACAAATTACATAGGCCGATTGACAAAGGTGGGCTTACCCTACCCAAGATTTTGTTATATTATTATATGTTTGGTCTCAGGCATTTGGCTCATTGGTCACTTCCACCTGAAAGTGCCCCTCCCTGGTTTTCTATTGAACAGAAAGTCCTTCCCCTGGTTTCGCCAATGCAAAGCCTTTCCATAATGTTAACCGGAGAAGTTAAGTCAGATGCTGTTATTTCACATTTGCACGTTATTTGGACAAGAGTGGCCAGAGTATTTAATTCAGAATTTTTTTTTAAAGTTGCCTCAAACATATGGCTGAACCCCAAATTATGCATCAACAAGTCCCCTTTTTGCTGGTCAGAGTGGATTGGGAGGGGGGTTACTACACTCGTTGACCTATATGAATGTGGAGTGTTTGGTTCAACTTTTTGGGATTCCCAGATCTCCATTCTTTAAGCATTTACAGCTATGCCACCTGCTCTGTACTGTTTTTGGGAGTAGTTTACACCCCCATAAAGCAGCAGATACTCTGGGAGTGGCGATTACTACTTTTGGAAAAGGTCATGAAGCATCAATGTATTACTCCCTGCTTATTCAGAGTCTGTGGGATGGAACTTCACCTTCTCTTAAAAGATTGTGAGAGAGAGATCTAGACATGGCGTTGGAGGAGGGAGAGTGGGCTAGGATTCTAAAAAAGTAAAGTCTGCATCTAGAGATGCAAGAGTTCACCTTATGCCATTTAAGATTTTACATAGAGTCTACTGGACCCCCTCTAGATTGCATAGACTTGGTCTTAAAGACACACCCACCTGCTGGCGATGTCAATCAGAAGATGGAGACACAACCCATGTCTTTTGGGGATGTGTTGATTCAATAATTTTGGTTGAGGATTCAGAGTTTTATGTGCTAGGTTTTGGCATCTCAAATTTAATTTTGTCCCAGACTCTGTATTTTAGGAGGTAGGGCAGTCATTAATTTGGAGAATAAGCACATGAAATACTGGGTCCTGACTAGAATTATGATTCCCAGACATATTACGGATGCTTTTGGAGCATCTCACTTTGGCTGCAACATGTTATAAACATAACATTTTTAGGTTGCTGTGTCAAGTTAAATGTAGTTTGAAACTTAGATAAGCACGTCATGAGATCCCTGGTTTCAGATAAGCTGTGTTTGAATGCAAGAATGTGTTCTTATCTTTTGCTGTCTGCTGTCCATGAGGATGGTTTGTTCTCTGTATAAGCTGTGTATTGCCACAACAGCTTGAGTTTCGCTTACTGCACCCTGGAGAAATCAAGCCTGAATTGCTCCAATGGTTAGAATATTCCTTATTTATGCTTGCAAAGATGCCTTTTTTATATAAATAAAAGTTTTTGGTTTTTTTTGGCCTTGCACATTACATGATGAATAAGGAACATCTTCCATGATTTTAAAAAGGGCATGGTATATTTAGACCTGGCCAACATATTTTCTTTTCCTGGGAAAACCCCACACTCTGGATTACTGACTGTAATTCTACTGACTGAAGCACTTCCTTGAGTTTGAATAACCAGTCATGTATTCTGGGTGGGTCAGATCAATGGAAGCCACTTCTATGGATCAATAAAGATTAGAACATAGTGCAAAAGTTTCTTATAATCATTAAAAAAAAACAGAACATGGGCTCTGATTTGCTCAGTGTATAGTGATATGTACATACCATCTATGTACCCTTTAAGACCGTTGCACTCTTTGGTAAATGTTCATGCATTTCCTGTATATCTCTAAGCCCATTTACTTTATGCCTTATAATATATTTCCTTTAGAAAAGAAAGAGCATGCTTGCAATGCGTGGTTTGACATTCTGCCTTATTCTCTGTCAATCTCCAAATTTTGCTCTGTTTATCAGAATATAAAAAAGGATGAACAACAAGCCGAGAGCCACAACAGCAGGCGGAAAAGGATCCCGGCAAGCTCTTGCAGGCAGACGGAGGCAGATTGTTTTCTAATCTGTGTGTTGACTGAGAGACAGATAAGCAGAGAGTTGCAGAGTGGTTTGTTTGAAGCTTAACACAAACAGAGTTCAGAGAGAGAATATATAAGGCTTGTGAAGCCTGTATTCATTCCAGGAGCAATGGCCAATAAACATGTAGAGACAGTGCTCAGTGTCACTCACACAAACACAAAACATCAACAGTGTAAAACATGTGAAATTTAAATTATGCAAAACATTAACTAAATTACATAAAAAAATAACACAGAACACCCCAAAGTACATAACTGACATTAAAAACAAGAACAAACATAACTATTCCAATAAAATATAATGAAACTTAATAGGTCATGCAGGGAATTCTGGGAACGCCCAATTACAGTGAGAAAAAAAACTATAACTGTATGCTACTTTGCATACAAATGAATAATGTAGCCTTACAATTATTTTTGTTATCAACAATACAAAAATTAACATTACTTTAAAAAGTAACATTCCCCAACTCTTCAAATGATTAAAAGAACATTTTCACCAGACTCGCGCTTGCTACGAATTGTAATTTTTTATTAGGCCAAATAAAAATGGTAATATTGGCTATATCAAGACAATATCAAATAGTAGTTGTCAGGAAAATTAAAACAAATATGCTACAAATCTGACAAGTCCATCCAAGTGAAAGATAAAGATAATTTGTTGTGCATTGTTGTCTTTATTAGTGTAGTTATTATAGATAATGGGTGTGTGATCTGGCACTTGTCAGTAGCAAATAAGTCAAATAAGAGTATCGATACAATGATCCAGAACACAGATGAGGCCGAGGGAAGAAACAAAGCCCTCTAATTTCACATACCAATCAAAATAATTATCGTACACTAATACAGTGGCTTCACGAAGCCCAAAATGTAATCTAAAGGAGAGTCTGTCAACAAAATGAAAAGTCCCATCATCAGGGATGTAGATACACCTGTGCACAGCAGGAGGTCTGAAAGTGTCTAGTATATCTAGTATGTAGCTGTCACAGTTTGTCTCCACTGTGTTCAAGGACTCTAATTTTGAACGTTTCCCAGAATCCACTGCCCTAATCACTTCATCTGTTCATCGTTATCCCCACCTGTATGCCATTCCCTCATTAGTTTCCATGTGTGTATAAACCCTCTAGTTTTGTTCATGATTTGTCAGTCCTTGAAAAGTAATGTTTGAAGTGTTATGTTGTGCTAAGCGTTGATGTATATATTTAGTGTTTGTTCCACTCCAGTTTATATAATTAAAGGATTCTACTCCTGCGTCTCTTCCACTCCGTGGACACCAAATGTTAGAGTAGCATGTCTTTTATATTACATATCTAATATATTTTTAAACATATGTAGCATAATAATGTTTTTTTTTATAGTATATTCTTTTGAATTGTATTCAAGGGCCATTTAATTTTTTTTATCACATCACTATGACATATTAATGTAAATTACTAATAATACAATTCTTTATTGTTTAAGAAAACAAAAATAATTGTTTTAGTATCAGTAATTGTGCAACTATGTAGTATGCTGTGTAAATGACCCAATACTTATAACAGCTGTGGAAAAGTGTAAGCTTTATAATATTCACAATGAAATCTGAAATCACAGAATAGAGGTCCACCCTGTTTAACCAAGGTCTACCCATTTTGAGATTTCTGGCCTCGCCACTGATTCACATAGTCCGGGGTGATGGTTAAGCATTTAACTCACATTTGCAAGATACTTTGGGTTCTGAGTTACTCTAAAGTTTCCAGCAAGACAGTCAACACTCTTAGAAGAAAAGCTTCCATATAGAACCTTAAAGGGTTCTGTCGCTCGCTTCATAAATTGGAACACCTAAAAGATTCTATATAGAACCCATTGTAAGGGGGACAGGTGGATTACTACTGAAGTCCACTATCATCTCCACTTAATTGAGCGTGTTCATCTCAAGATTGTTGTGACAACACCAGAAACACTGCTGATTAACCTACCATCTGTATGCAGGCTTGTTACTGTCGCGGATGAGGCTGATGGCCGTGGTGTCGTCTGCAAACTTCAGGAGCTTGACAGAAGGGTCTTTTGCAGTGCAGTCATTTGTGAACAGGAAGAAGAGCAATGGAGAGAGAACGCAACCCTGAGGAGCACCAATGCTAATAGTGAGGGTCCCGGATGTGAGCTTCCCCAGTCTCACTAGCTGCTGCATATCTGTCAGAAAGCTAGTGATCCATCGACAGATTGGGGTGGGCACGGAGAGCTGGGTCAGTTTGATTGAGATAAGATCAAGCATGATGGTATTGAAAGCTGAACTGAAATCCACAAGTAGGATCCTTGCATAAGTCCCAGATCTGTCGAGGTGTTGCAGGATATAATTCAGTCCTATATTGACAGTATCATCCACAGACCTATTTGCTCGGTAAGCAAACTGAAGGGGGTCCAGCAGGGGTCTAGTTATTTCCTTCATATAAGCCAAAACCAGTTTCACAAACGACATCATGACCACAGACATGAGAGTGACAGGTCTGTAGTCATTAAGTCCTGTGATTTGGCTTTGTTTTGGGTACCGGAATGATGGTGGACTGTTTGAAGCAGCATAGACCTCCACACTGCTCCAGTGATCTATTGAAGATCTGTGTGAAGATGTGGACCAGTTGGTCTGCACAGACTTTCAGACAGGCAGGTGAGACACTGTCTGGGCCTGAAGATTTCCTAGTCTTTTGTTTCCAAAAGACCCGGCACACATCCCCCTCACAGATCATAAGTGTAGATTGAGTAGCAGGAGGGGGAGGAGGGGGGTTCCAAGAGGTGTTGGTGTGTGTGTGAAGTGAAGACTTTCTCTCTTTGACTTTGGACATTTTACATATTCACACTCTTGAATAGAGCTTTATTAATATCTATATATCACTACAGTTGGCTTAATTCAATGCTGTGATGTGTTCCTGGGGTCGGTTGCACCAGCTATGCTTAAGTTAAAACTTAGAATATTTGTGGAGTAAATGGGCACAATTTACGCACAACTAAATATTTGAGCGTTGCACCATTAATCTTAGGTAGCACATAACCCTACGTACAAACTAAATATTTACGGAAGCCTCCAACCAGGAGTAACAGTTGGAATAATAAAGCAGATTCTTTTAATGACATCAATGAGCTCATGTTTTAGTTGACAGGCTTCAATCCTTATGACATATATAATGATGTTAGCAATGACACTCATTTACATTTACGGTAGAAAACATTATGTAAAAATCATAACGGTGCACTTTCCTGTGTACGGTGTCAAGTTTCAACATACAAAATAGATATTAAAATTAATAAATGTCTATTTTTCCAGCCTGTTGTATTAGTACTTATTTATGTATTGCCCCTTATTCATTTTATATACAGTTATTAAATACTTTTATATACATAGGCTAAATATGCCATTAATTAAATCTTGTTTCATTACATATCGTATTTCAATGGGGTTATAATTTATTACAGCTGACATTTACGTGAGCAAACAAGGTTTGAAGATCAACCGTAACAAGATCAAATTGAAGTTCACAGCTTTTTAACACTTCTGTGTACAAATTTGAAGGCTGTTTATTGGATCAATACAGGTAAACGTCATATTATGCGACTACGCATTTCTTTACGGAGAGCTTATGACCTACTAGTTAAGTTTTGCCTTAAGAACAGGTGATGCAACCAAATTAAGCACTGACTTCGTTACAAACTAACTAGTAGTTACTAAGCCCTTAGTGTGAACTTTATACCCCAACGTATGTGAGAATTTACGCACAGCTGGTGCAACCCTGCCCTGGAAACTTGTTTCGATTTTTCACATGTTTTCTAGATGCAAAGAAATGTTAATTTTAACATAACCTGTTATCAGGATTACTAGTCAATCCACAACAGAGATTTAAATTATTTACCTCCTAGCGGAGAATATCGCAGGCCTGGGCGAAACAGTTTTGTTGACGTACTCTTTGTGCTTGCGAAATAAATGTCATAAATGACTAAATAAAAAAATAAATCAACAAATTGATTTATTTATCTTACTTACCAGGTTAACATTGCACTGACTTTCCTTGACTGTTAATATTTGAAATAGGATGTTTGCACATTTTGATCACAGCTTAAATGCGCCTTTACGCTATTTATATAGGAGGGGAAAAACAAGTTGTTTGCTGTTTCTGATAAACACAATATTTGCATATTTTGTTGAATTATGAGTCAAGGATAGACTATACCGTAGACTGTACATTAATATTAAGATAAACCTGAAGTCTCAAAGAGAAAGGCCATTTGATTTGATCATCTGTCATTTATAATTTGCTATATCTGTATCTGTATCTAAAAGGTGATTGGCTCTTTTACCTGTAAAGTGGGACTTCCTTTCTACATCTGTTGACCGTTACGCTTTCCAATTTATCCCTTTCATTTTAATAGAAGTGTGTCTCTGCTAAATGGTCACTTGTTACTTGTAATACTCTTCTTCTCATTGTACTCACACTACAAAATGGCATAGAATAGCACAGAAGTATGCGATCTTTGGGACACAGCTTATGTTTGGGAGGGAATACTAGTGTACTACTTAATGCATACGGTGCATTATATACCAAATACTCCCTCTATTTAAAAACACATAACATGAAACAACACATTTTGCAACAATAAGCATTTAAAATATCATTGTTGTCTCTTGACCTCATTTTTTGTTAACAGCTTTGTCTGTTGAAGAGCTGACCATATGCTGTCCAGATCTGATTAAGTCTATAAGATGTATAGCAACCATAAAAGTCACTGCAGGCCAGATGACAATAATTATGTAATTGATAAAATCAACAAGACTGAGATGATGAATGCTCACTTGCTGTTTGCAGAGCATCACTGAATCGACGAGACAAACCTGCTTTTGATATATGATGTGTCAACCCCCCCACCCCCCACCCCATCCCGCCTGACCCCTCCCTTCAAGTGTACTTTAAAAGGTCTGTTTTACGGACATAGAGACAAACAGTGGGGCACGGTCATGTCAAGCGCACAGTAAAGCTGAAAGGTGACTCCCTCCCTTACGGAGAGAGATACACAGCAGGGCTCTGTTAAGCAGCAAATGCAAATGTCACCATCTCTTGTACAATGTACTGTCCTCTCTCTCTCTCTCTCTCTCATACACACAAAAACTATGATAAGCAACAGGCTCGTCAGCTCCAAGACGGCTAACATGACTGCAACAAAAGAACAACCTTCGTGAAGTGTCAGAAATAATGTCACGGTTGTGTAGAATTGCTGTTGCCATCTGAAAACACAGTGCCCTTTAAAGAAATAGTTCACCCAGAAATGAAAATTATGTCATTATTCACTCACCCTCATGTGGTTCCAAACCTGCATGCTGTTCTTTTTTAATGTTAAGCAGTATGTAAGTAAGTCTCAGTCACCATTCACATTCATTGCATCATCTTTCTACACAATGAAAGTGGTGACTGAAGCTGTCACATCTAATTTTGTGTTCCATGGAAGATCGAATGTCAAATTTGGAAAAACATGAGGAGAATAATGATGACAGAATTTACCTTTTTGGGTTAACCATCACTTTAAATACCGCAGGACTATCACAACAGGTGTGCAACATGACAATTTGTTCTGTGATTATCATTTGATGTGTGACATACATCAGGACACACATAAATGTGAAATGTCATAATAAACTGCAGTTCTGACAGCTGTTGCATGCTTAGTTGTTGTGCAGTGACGTCAGGTGACTGTTGACCCTCTCTGTATACATAGTGGATATTAATCTTCACTTTGACTTGAGCAGGTGCTGACCTGCTCTGATTTTAAGAGCACAACCTAAATAGATGCCCATAACTCAAATATTTTTTTTTAGACATTATAAATTTCATCGCATTTTTCACAGAGAATAGCTATGGAGAGCCAAATTACTCATAATTAAATATATAAATAAATCATTAAATACAAAATTGCTTAAAGTGTGTGACATGCTGTAACCCTAAAAATAAAAAGTCTCAAGTCAAATAATAATACTAATAATGCTAAAATTAAAATGGATGCAAACTAGTGCTAAATTAAATATAAGAGACTTTAATTGATTTATTGATTTTATTTATTTAAATATTTAAATACTTATTTAATATTTAATGTAATTTGACCCCCAACACATCTGCACAAGCTAATGATTTTGAAATAATTTTGTTGCCTTTTAACAACAAATTTTTAAGTAATTTGAGTTATGGATAACATTTAGGAGCAGATATTATTATGATGTAATTATTGGGAAGTGGTGGCTCAATGGTTAAGGCTCTGGGTTACTGACCAGAAGGCCGGGGGTTAAAGATGCCACTGTTGGGCCCTTGAGCAAGGCCCTTGACCCTATATGCTCCAGGGGTGCAATAATCAATATGTCTATGTTTACACAGTAATAGCATACTCCTATGCTGCTCCAGCTATTTCTGAAGGATGTAGTATAGCATTTATGTGTCTACTATTTGCTAAATGTACAATACAGTATCAATTCATTATTCTATCAGAATGCCAAAAGTTAAAGGGATAGTTCAATCAGAAAATTGTGTCATCATTTAGTCTCCCTGATGTTGTTTTAAGCCTGTATTACTTTCTTTCTTCCATGGAACACATAAGGAGATACAGACTAACAGCCTTAAGGCCAAAGTATACTTCAGGTGTGCATGTTTCGAATCACTCTGCGCACAGTGTGTGTTACACAAATTGCGTCATCAGCACAGCCGCGCAGTTCTCACCAAACCTCTGAACTCGCAACTGGAATAAAGAATGAGAGACCATGCTTCTTTTCTGGAGAACTTAAGGGCAGGTGTGCCATCTGGCCAGTAATATAAATTATATAAATGAGAAAGTTGGACAGAGCCTGTGTTTAAATGATTGTGCTGTACGTGTATGGCTTTGCTCCAAAGCAAGATGGAAAACACCCTTTATATTTTGAACTCGCCATACAATCCTTCTACTCAATCAAAAAGGTTTGGGTGGGTGAAGGATGAAGACTAAAGCTTCACAAAAGATCAACAAGCCTGAACATATGGACACACCAATAAACTGCGATGTTACAGATATTAACTTCTATAAGTAAAATCTTGTGTGTAAAAAACATGCTTGGAGGAGAGGTGCAAATAGATCTCTGAAAAAAGAGAAAAGACTACATAGATTAAAAGAATAAAAGACCCAAAAATAAAATGTATTTCATCCCTATTGTCACCATTCATTTTCATTGCATCTTTTTTCCATACAATGAAAGTGAATGGTTACTGACTTAATGTTATCTCCTTTTGTGCTACATGGAAGAAAGAAAGTCATATGGGTTTAAACAAACATGACAGTGTGTGAACGATTACAGAATATTTGTTTTTGGGTGGAATATAATTTAATTTAATTTAATTTAATTTAATTTAATTTAATTTAATTTAATTTAATTTAATTTGACCAATTGTCACACATTATACATACATTTCTGCATATACATGGTGAAATTATTTATTTTTCACATATCCCAGCTAAGCTGGGGTCAGAGTGCAGGGTCAGCCATGATACGAGCCCCTGGAGCAGATAGGTTCAAGGGCCTTGCTCAAGGGCCCAACAGTGGTGTCTTGGTGGTGTTGGGGCTTGAACCCACGACCTTCTGATCAGTAACCCAGAGCCTTAACCGCTGAGCCACCACTGCCCCAAAAAAAAAAAAAAAAAAAAAAAAAAAATAATATTTTATTTTTTTTATTTTAAAAAAAAAAGAATATCCCTTTAAAGCAAAAAGAGACCAACACAGCTTTGCGAGTGTGGCCGAAGTCCCGTCTGCACCCTGCTGAGGACAGGCAAAGTTAAGGAACGTGCACTGCACCTGTGGTCACCCAACATAAGAAATGCCAGTCAAAAATGCTTCTTTCATGGCCTGAGATCCTTGTGCTTTCAAAAGCAAACATGCCGAGGAGCATAACAGGAGGGAAAAAAAATTCTGTACTTTTATTTTCGCTAAATGTTACTGTGCTTCGCATTTCACTAAAAGGAACATTTCAGTGTGCTCTTTTCATTAAGTGTCAAACAGTTGCCCTATCTGGATTCACAGCTGGAAACATATAGTGAGGGGAGCGTATGCATCAGGCAAGAGAGAGATATGAAGCCTAGCGAGGATGAAAGAATAAAATAGGAGAGAAGTAGAGTCAGAGAGACACAAAAAAGAAAAGGAGAGAGAAAAAGCATTCCCAGAGGGCTCCAGCTGATAGAGAGAAACAGCTGGTACCTTCCTGCAACAGTTTGAAAACCCACACTCTGCATCACTGATCTCATTCAACACTCAGAGAGAAAGTCAAACACAGCATTACCTGTCACAAAAAAAGCATTTAAAGGAATAGTTCACTGAAAAATTATAATTCTGTCTTTATTTACTCATCCTTCTCATGTTGTTCCAAACCTGTATGCTGTTTTTTTTTTTCCGAAGAGCAAAAAGAGGATTTCTGAGGAATCCTCACACAGCTTTTTTCAATACAATGATAGTATATAGACAGTTCAAGGACTAAAAACATCAAATTAGTTCATAATAACCCATGTGCTATATAACTTTGTATGAGGAACAGACCGAAGCAGTTATTCACTGAAAAACTTGCCATCCACTGTAGCTCTCAAATCTCGTTCTCTGTTCCACATATTTGAATTGGTGAGTCACTTTCAGCTATGACATACACGAAAGCCAGTGCTGTTTAACGGCAATGACGTCAAACCTGCTAGATGCTAATCAAATATCAGAGCTTTGGAAGAAGGGAAGATTATCAGTGATTTTTGTGGAATACCCAATTCTGATTGCTCAATCTTGCCATACAGTGGTCTAATATCTCTGAATAGTGGCCATATCCCAAGTAGGTATAGCTGCGGACCTGAGATCTCCAAATGGGCGTAATCTCCAAAAGAGGACGGGGTTACTCCAGTAGGGGGCGGGGTTATTCCAAAACGGGATGTCACTTCCACACGCTGTTAGGGTTTGGGGAAGGGTTACGTTAGGGGCTCTCCATATCTTTGCTGGAGGTTTTGATCTCCCGCCCTTTTTTGGAGTTCTGCCTGCAGCTATATCCTTTTCGCATATCCAGGGATAAAGAGAAATTCCACCAGTAATTCTGTGAGTCATCTTTCCTATTTCCTGTGTCACTCTGTGATCTCTACAAGCCAAAAAAAGATCTGAACTCAAATTAACATTTCATGTCCATTTATTTCTTTATTTGGCAAGTAGTTGTGTAATAAGTGAGATAATGAGCAGCCAGACTGTAATTTTTGCAATATAAACACCAACAGAACTTCAAACCAGAGGTTGAATTTAGCTTTCTCTGAAGACTCTGTGGTCGCTTTCTTTTAACAAATAACATAATTACAACTCACATTATTATTTCATGTCCATTTATTTATTTATTTGGTAAGTAGCTGTATAATAAGTGGGATAATCTACTGTCAGCCAGTCATTATTGCTAAATAAACCCTGATAGGGTGGTCAAGCTCCCAGTGCGGCGTGGACTGTAGATTATCCCTTACATAAAGCTTTAAAATTCAACATGTTCCTCACACAAAGCTTTTATGGTGTTTGTTGTCCATTTTGTAACTTGACGTGTGGTCACTCTGAACTGTCATTGCATGTAAAAAACCTGTAAGATGATTCTTCAAAAATGTCATGTTCCACGTACAAACTAACAGCATGCAAGTTTAGAACAACAATAGGGTAAACAAATAATGACTTCCTTTTGCTCTCTAATGAACTAATGACTGAGTTCACAATTTTCAAAATATTTCTAATGATTTTTCATTTTTGGGTGAACTGTTCCTTTATTGACCATCAAAACTTGAGCAGAACCTGCTGTTGTTTGTATGCGCATAGAGAGATACATTAGCATGCATTCAAATGGTACTCCATTATGAATCTCTTTTACTCCACGACAAACCAAGCAAGACCAGGTCCCTACCACTTTGAAGCCTCTCATCTCGCTGTACCAAAAACACATGAAAGACAACAGAATTGAACACCACTCTTTGAAGTCAGTCCTAGATAAACACCCCTAAAACAGGGCTGTTGAACGGCGACCCAAAGCCTTGAATATTCAGAGTGGAATGAACAACACTGAACAAGCACAGATGATGCCAACAATGCATGTGAAGCGCTGAACACCAGCCAAATAGAAAACGCTGACGTCAACAAGGACAGATGTGAGACAGACAGAGATACTATGCTAATTAAAGAAGTAGAACAATAAGTGTTAAGGCACAGGTAGCTAATAGCTCTGGTGTGGGACTAAACCCTTTAGTGCTGTCAGGGCAATTACTGGAATTTCTAAATGACTTCCACAAAGACATCATGGCAGTGTTAAAGGTCCGATCAGGTCAACCGTGGTTTGGTTGTTATTTACTGGCTAAATGTTTAGACACATGTAACCACGGAAGGGGGAGTTGGGCTTGTAACCATAGTAACAAGCTAAGGTGAAGCATCCTCAGTGAATACATGAGGACCAGATTTTTTTACTGAACTGGAGATGAACCTGTTTGACTTTAGAGTTGGTTTGGATTGGCTCATATAATCTTGTAATGAGAATTTTAGCCTTAGGCAAAACATTCCATCAAAGACTTGCAACCTAAAACGTGAAACAACGTGCATTAGAGCACTAATATACATCAATAGATATCAGATTTGATTTACATTTTGTTAAGGATTAACATGTCTCGTGTTACTGTGGTGCAAACACCCTGAATAGTCAGGGAGGCGATAGTGTTTAACTTGATGTGTTATAATTCAAGTAAGCCACTATTAATATATATACTTTAACAGAATTGTTAAGCAATATTCTCTTCAAACTGTTACGCCACCTTGACAGTAGTTGATGTGAAAGCAAAAACTCACTGTAGAAGTGTACAGTTGACACTAATGTCTGCTATAGCTCCACTTGCGGCAACATTGAGAATGAAGTTGAGTTATGAATCATGGTCTGACACATTCTGGAATGCAACAACGCACGAAATCAAGCTTTCGTAGCTAGACATGTCTGCATTTCGAAAATGCTCTCTAGTATCACATACTTTGGAAAATGATGACATTAGAAAATGCTAAACTGATTTTTCAACCGAAAACAAAATGTGGGCGTAGTGCAACTTTTGGAACCGGAATTTCTCAGTGCCGCAAGAACCCACAGGACAAAAGTTAAGCAAGAGAGTTGAAACTGTTCCTATAGATCCTACTGCAAACATACAGTATGTATCTTCAGTGTTGCATTAAATAATCAGATTACAAAAAAAAGCAAATACTTTGATTTGAATTCAATAACATTTTAAATACTTATAATCAGATTACAGTTACTTATTATGGATTACATGATTACATATGAATTGGCCAACAGCATTTATTATGAATTAATTAGAAATTTCATTCAAAATCATCCTACCTCTGATTATACATTCGATAAGATAAGAGACACAGGGCACACACATTGTTCAATGTAAACTCTGCTTTCCAAAACTTAATATTCAATCCACTGCAAACAATTCCATGTAAAATCTAAAACAATTAGTAAATGTTTTGGAGATGTTTTCTGAACTTTACAATGCATATCTAACAAACTCACAACTAACACATTTAAATTTTTATTTGAATCATCACTTCCCTTTGTGTGTCATATTACCATGTGTCGCTAAGTCTTTGGAAGGGTTTTGTCCATCAAAAGCAATACAATTCACAAATATGCATCCTTTCATATTCACTATGTCATCAACACATGAAGGCAAAACTGATTGCATTATTGCAGTAAAGTTAGCCTAAGTTTCACAAATATAATTTTTACTCTGCTTCAAAAAAGTAAATGAGTAAACGTTTGCTTTTGTGATAACTCTTGAGACTGCTTTTTGTGACGTTGATTCATAAATTTGACTTGTCTGATCTGTTAGCACACAAGGATTCATGTTTGTAATGTTGAAATTGCCTGAATAACACAATGTTTGTTTGAAACTGCCACAAGACCTACAAAAAGCCACATAAAAATATTTTTAAAATGATTTGGTATTGTAATCTAATTCTATGAGACCAGGTTGAAAATGTCATATGGACCCTGGAAATGTTTCCCTGGAAAGTCAACCTGCATTTGAGTTTCTTAATTGAAGTTGCACATACTCAACCATAAGTCACTCCCAGGGCAAGGAGTCCCATCTTTGTTAGACTGTACAAAGTCTCTACAATTTATTGCCATAGACCTCAATCACCATTATAAATACTCTTCTGTTATTCCTCCATCAAAAGACCACTCCATATATCTTTCTCTTCCTCTCCATCACCTCCCTGCCCTATTCATTTTGTTCCTGCAGGACTCCGTACTATTGATCTGAACCTCAGAGGGGGAGATTTATTCTCCTATTAGAGGCTTTTGGTGTCTGATAGCTGTAGGTTAAAGTCTGCTGCTGCCCAGAGCAACATGTTACACTGGCCAATTAATTAAACAGCTGAATATTGAGTTAGGCCAAAGTTTGGCCAGCTTGGCTAAAACATGCTAAGAAACAGAGGAAAGGTAGGGACAAGAACATCATTAAGACTTTTATTAACATAATTGTGACTCTTTTGGCTCGGACCAGTAAGCAACACCATAGCAACCTCCCAGAACAGCCTAGCAACAATCTATGTGCTACGGTGATCTATTGTCTGTGTTCTTCCCCTTTTTCCACACTGGCTTAAGTTCCAATTAAGCTCAGTCCAAGAATATCTTTGGTTTTGAAGCTGCCCTTACAATGACACACTCTATGTCACCTCTGTTCCTCACATCTCTGTGTGTCGCCCATTCAAATTCAGCCTTCCGATGATGACAGTGATTCCACCAGGAGCTAAATAATCATTAAGGATGAATGTGAGAAGATGGGGAAACACACACTACTGAAATTTCACCTTCATCCAAAATGTCTTTCAATTAACAAGTACCTTCACAGCACGTGGACAGACTATGAGAAGAATAAAGCGGGACAGAGAAAAGATTAAAGGAAAAAGGAAAGTAAAAAGTAAGATTGGAGGGTACTTGGGATGGCATGAGTGCATCATGGGACATTGTCTTGCAGAAAATGGTGTGTGAGATATTACAATACATAAAAAAGGATTAGTTTCATAAACTACAGTTGAGTTACAGTTTTCAGTAGTTCACAATAGTTCAAAAATAAAAATTCTGTCATTATGTACTCACTTACATAACATGTACAATTCCATCTTTCAGAAGGAAATACATTTTAAGGCAATGCCAACTCTTAAAGTATTCTATGCGACTCCTGTGTCACATTCCAAGTCTTCTAAAGACATACGATATGTTTTGGTGAGAAACAACCAAAAATGTAAGTTGTTTTTCAGAGAAAATGTTGTATATGAGAGAATCTTGTTCACTGTAAATGGATGAATGGACTACTTTAATTATACTTTTGGGTCTTTTTTTTAAAGGGATAGTTCACCCAAAAATGAAAATTCGCTCATTATTTACACACCCTCATGCCATTACAGATGTGTATGACTTTTTTTCTTCTGCAGAACACAAACAAATATTTTTAGAAGAATATCTCAGCTCTGTAGGTCCACACAATGCAATTGAATGGTGACAAAATATTTCCTTCTGTGTTCCATATTAAAAAGAAATATGGTTTTTCATTGGAACACAAAAGGAGATTTTACCCAGAATGTTAGGGACCGAAAGCCTCAGTCACCTTTCACATTCATTGAATCTAACTTTTCAAACAATAAAGGTGAATGGTGACAGATTTTTGGGTGAGAGACAGAAGTCGAGACAAACAGACCCAAGAGCAGAAGAACAGTTCAAATAATTTATTTACAATGCCTCCTGTCATCCCCAGCATAATTACCTTGTAATTACATTGCAATTACCTAAAAGATGGAACTAGTCTATGAGGATGTGGTCCAGGATGTCCTGAGCTGGAACCCAACATCTCTTCTCAGGTCCATAACACTCCCTGTCAACCAGGAACTGGAACCCTCTGCCCCTCCACCTGACAGAATACACAGGAGAGCCCTCAACTTGACGGGTGTGGTGGGATGTAAATTGGAACGTAAAACCAGTTTAATTTGGGAGACATGATAAACAGGGTGAATGTGTTTGAGGTAAGTAGGTAGTTTAAGATGGACCGCCACTGGACTAATGACCTTAGAGACGGGAAATGGCCCAATAAACTTGGGACCCAGCTTACGCGAGGGGAGTCGGAGCGGAATGTCCTTAGAGGACAACCAAGCCTTCTGACCGCACACATAAGCTTTGGGCTTAGACCAGTGCCGGTCTGCCGACCTCTTAACACGAGCACCAGTTCATATGAGTGCTTCTCTTGTGGCTTTCCAGGTGCGCTGGCACCTCTGAATAAATGTGTAAATGGACGGGACCTGAATGTCAGGCTCTTGGGTGGGGAACAGAGGGGGCTTGTAACCAAGGCTACACTGGAAGGGTGACAACCCCGTAGATGACAACTACAAGGAGTTGTATGCATACTCAACCCAGACTAAATGATCGGTCCAAGAAGATGGATTAAAGCAGGCCACAGGTTGGAGGAGCCTGGCCAGGGGTTAAAGGAGGTATTATTAGTTGTGCAAATGGGGATGAACCGGCATACGTCCTGCGCTAACAATGACCACCAGAAATGCTAACTAATGAGCATCTGGGTGTGAGTCGCCCCTGGATGACAAACGACGTTGGATGAGTGGCCCCATTGTAGGACATGCATACGAATTGATCGTAGAACAAACAACTGATACGTTGGGCACATAGTGTGAGATACAGTGTTACACAGCAAGGACTTTAGCCTCAACCTCCCAGGAAACAATGCCCATAATTCGAGTGGTGGGTAGAATGGTATCCGGTGGGATGGTGGAGGTCTTGACCTCGAAACATCGAGACAATGAGTCAGGCTTGATATTTTTAGAGCCCGGGCGATACGAGAGGACCTAATTAAAGTGGGTAAAAAATAGTGCCCAGTGAGTCTGTCTACAGTTAAGACATATGGCACCACGAATTAACTCTAGGTTCTTATGATCAGTCCAGATCACAAAAGGTACCCCGAACTGAATGACGTCACTCACCCAAAGCCAGTCGGACAGCCATCAATTCTCTGTTACAGACTTTGTTGTTCTGTTATGCTGGTGTTAAGTGGTGCGGAAAAAAAGCACATGGATGCATTTTTCCATCCGAGGAAAAGTTCTGAGACAGGACTGCTGTCCAACCTCCGATGTATCCACCTCCACCTCAAACTGACATGCAGGTTCAGAAGTTACTAAGATAGGCACAGTTGAAAACCGCTTCATTAATTTAGAAGACGCAGGACCAGCAGTGCGAGTGGAGTTGAGATCCATCAGAGGAGTGGCAAGTAGGCTGTAATCCTGAATAAACCTACCTCTGCAAAGCTTTGCGAGAATCTGGAGTTGGCCAATCGATGATGGCTCTGACCTTGGCAGGGTCCATGTGAAAACACTCGGATGAAAAACTGAACCCCAGGAATGGAACCGACTGTGCATGAATAGTGAACTTCTCCGCTTTGATGAACAGCCGATTCTCTAGCAGTCACTGAAGCACCTGCCTGTCTTGCTGAACATGGTCCTGGATATTCTGGTAGTAGATCAGAATATCATCTAGATAAACAAACACAAAACATGTCTCTGAGCATGTCTCTGAGCGTGTCATTCACAAGCCCGTAGAAGATGGCGGGGGCATTCAAAAATACAAAAGGCATGACCAAATATTCAAAGTGCCCTCTATGGGGGTTAAAAGCCATCTTCCACTCATCCCCCTCCTGATCCGAACAAGGTGATATGCATTGCGTAGGTCCAACTTCGTAAAGACGGACTCTCCCTTCAAGAGTTCGAAAGCTGAGGATATCAACAGTAAAGGATAACGATTCTTCACTGTGATGTCATTCAGCCCCCGATTATCTATACAGGGTAGAAGCGAGCCATTCTTCTTCTCCACAAAGAAGATCCCCGCCCCTGCCGGTGATGAGGAAGGGTGGATGAGACCGGCTGCCAGAGAATCATTGATATACCTGTTCATGGCCTCCCTCTTGGGAGCCGAGAGCGAATTTAGCCATCTCCAAGGAGGAGAAGTGCCAGGAATTTAATAGCACAGTGGTATGGGTGATGAGGAGGAAGGTCCATGGCACGGGACCGGCTAAACACCACCCTCAAGTCATGGTATGTCAATTACACTCCATAAATCTGCCAGTTCATCCTGCAACGAAACACAAGACTGGACAGGTGAGAACACAGATTTCCGCAAGACAGTGTGACAAACAGCAAGGATTCCAAGCAACAACAGTTTTGGTTGACCAGTCTATGTGTGGGTTGTGCATTACCAACCAAGGATGCCCCAACACAACCGGTGCCGATGGAGATTGAATCAGGTAAAAGAACAACTGCTCTGTATGATTTCCAGAGACAAAGGTGACTGGCTTGGTGGACTGGGTGATGATGGTCAAGTGTGTGCCGCTGAGGGTGTGGGCGGTGATAGGTTGGTTCATCCAACCATAGGAACCTGCCACTCGGATGCCAAGTCAATGTCCAAAGCTCTCTTCGGCTCCGGAATCCACCAATTTGGAGACTGTGTGAGTGGTTGATCTATACTATGTACATAATTCAGGGGCTTTGTCCAAGGGTCTTGTTCTCACCAGTAACCTCCTGCCTACTGACAAGTGATGTCTTTTTTCTGGACAGAAAGCGGAGAAATTACCAGGTCGTGCACAATGAAAGCACTGAATGAGGCGACGCTGTTTCTCCTTATGGGAGATCCGAATCCTCCTTACCTGCATGGGCTCTGCTTAGGGCCATGACCTGGCCGAAGCTGTGGGCTGGTTAGGAAGGCCAGATGTTGATCCACTTTGATAGCCAGGTCCACCAAATCGCGAAGCGTGGAGGCAGATCCAAGGAATAGATTTATTCCTGGATGTCGTCGGAAAGCCCATGCAGAAACCGGTCCCACATGGCATGATCATTCTACTCACAAAATGCAGCCAGGGAGCATTCAATAGCATAATGTGTGACTTGCCAATCTCCCTGAGACAGTCCGGATAAGACCCTCTCCACCTCGCGACCTTGAGCCGAGCAATCGAACACTCGGCGGAGCTCCGTGGAGAAAGCATTCATTGAAGCGCAACAGGAATGTCTGTTGTCCAACATGGCGGTACCCCATTCACCGGCCCTACCGGTGAGGAGTGTAATAACATAAGCCACCTTCATTATCTCAACAGGAAAGCAGAGGACTGTAACGTGAAGAACAAGGAACATTGTGAAAGGAATTTGCTCACCTGAGAATGGGGTTGGAGGATGGATATAAGCATCTGAGCATCCATAAATGTGGGGAACCGCCGGTGAGGGTGATTCCTGAGTGGGACCGGCATTGGGAGGTTGGCGGAGTTGTTGAACGACAGAGGTATGCTCTGTGAACTACAGCGCCATTATCTCCAGAGCCCGGTTAGATACAGAGATTTGATCCTGCTGACGTCCCAGTACAGCTCCCTGCTGAGACAGGGTGGAGCAAAGAGTAGATTCCTCCATTGGGTCAATACTGGCTAGATTGTTCTGTCAGAAGTCGAGACAAACAGACCCAAGAGCAGAGAAACCATTCAAAGGATTTATTAACAATAAATTATAACCTCAACTCGGCTGACGAGGAGTGAAGAACCCAGCACCGGCTGCAGCAAACAGGAGATGAGTGTTAGTTGATGCGTGCCCGCAATGGTCGCGCAGTGAGCAGATCCGTGAGGAATCCTCCATTGAAGAGTTGTGGGTGCAGAGAACAAGCACACAGCAGACTGGAAGATGACCACACTCCCGACACGTGGACAGAGATAAGGAATCCTCCACTGAAAAGTTGTGGGCGCCGAGAACAAGCTCACAGCAAACTGGAAGGTAACCACACTCCAGACACGTGGGCAGAGACGGGCAACCAAACCGATACATGAGACAAGACCTAGGCAGAGAGAGCTAGGAAAGTTACTTCACACCAAACAACAATCTAGCAAAGACACTGATACAACGAAGGGATTAAGTAGGCAGTGAATCAGCGGAGAACCAGTTGCTGTTAGCACACTAATTAGTGGCATGATCACCATTCCCATGGGAACAATCAGAACAATCTGATCACGCATGCAGGCAGCGCCTGAGACGCGAGGGAGAAAAATAACAAAACAAACTGACGAACTCACCGGGACAGGTGAACTATTCCTTTAAGCCAGAGTAAAATAGCAAGAGAGCAGGCAGTCAGAATTGTCACAGAGGACCAGTGGGCAGCAGAATAGGAAGATCACAGTGATGAAAGTGAGGAAGCGAACAGACATTAAAGAGCCAAACAGGTTGCCTGAGGACAGCATGTGGCCAGACTGCTGTTGCCGAGGTAACAGTAGCCGATGGTAACAACAGAGCACTGTCTGGGAGTGAAAAATGCACTGCCCCCAAAAAATATCATCCTGTGTAAATCAATTCACTAGTTAAGAAGTGATAACATTAGCCCATCCTCTACTGCACTGCATGAGCAGTAAGTCTAATCTAACTTAAAGGGATGGCAAAAATAAACATTCTGTCAGCATTTACTCACTCTCATACTGTTTCAAACCTGTATGAATTTCTTTCTTCAGTGGAACGCAAAAGGAGATGTTAAGCAGAATGTTAGTCTCAGTCACCATTCACTTTCATTGCATCTTTTTTCCATGCAATGAAAGTGGATGGTGACAGAGGTTGTCAATCTGCCTAGCTTCTCATTTACAACTACAAAGAATAAAAGTCATACGGGTCAGGAGCAGATTTTTGGGTGAACTGTCCCTTTAAGCAGCACACCAGCATCCAAAGCCTCCAGCTCGGACAGCATTCACAAACTGTCCCAGAGCTCTGTTTCAAGCCATGATGTTAGTTGTTTACTGTAATTAGCAGACTTAATACATGATATCAAAATGATTTAACTCTCAACTTTCTTCAGAGTACAAGATCAGTCATAGGGCAATGATAACATGAATACAGAAGGAAACCAGACTAGAATACACTGCAATAGGCACTTTTTCAAAAAGAAAATGATCTTTTACTTTGCCACATATATAGAGCACACTCATATAAATCCATTTCAAACTGCTTCAGCCTCCCCAGCTTGCGGGCTGTGGACTTACCCTGTCAAAACGACCACAAAGTCCATTACGTTCCACCCGTTGCGTAGGTAGGAGTCTTTGTGAAACACGAATCCCAAGGCGATGATCTTAATGCCGGCCTCGAAACAGAATATTCCAATAAAGTAGGGCTCTGTGTCATCCTGCAAGAGGAGAGAGCAAAACAGAAGGATAATTAGCTTTTTTGTTAGAAAGAAGAGAGCATCTAATAAAGCATGGAAGGAGAAAGGGACAAAAGCAAAAGAATATGGATTGAAACCTTTCACTTTTTTACATGGCACATAAAGAACAGGTCAGGATGTATGGACTTTGTGAAGGGGAGGGCAGAAACATGACAATGACATATTATATATACAACTGCATTTTATGTGCATGTACTACAACTGTAAAACCCTATAAAACTGCCTCAGAATGATTCAACACATTTATTAAATGAATTTTCCAGGATACAAAAATTATTTTATAATGGAACTCTAATGGGCAATGTTTTTAGGCTTGGGAACTATTAACGCTAATCATGTATTTATTCTACCAGCCCTGTTTTTTTTATTGTTTTTTTTTTTGGTGTAGCAGCACATACATCAGCGCTTATTTCAAAACAGAAGTAGCTGCATTTTTTCTTTGCCATCCAGGGTTTTTTTTATAATTGTTTTTACATAATACAAAAATTCAAAGAGAAAACTAAACAAATAATGATAAAAAAAAAATGTTTTTTTAAACTTTATACAATTTGGGGGAGGCAAAGTGTGAACATAATAGTCCATACTGAAGGGAGGTACTTGAGGGTCTTATTCTGTGGTAGAGACTGTGGGAGAAAGTGTATAAGTTCCCAATGTATGGTAGGGAAAAGTTGTGCAAGGGTAGAAAAAAAAGGTATGCGGGCTCTCTGGCTGTGTATAGCGTGTGAACTTATGGGCTAATGCACAAACAAACAAGTAAATAAGCAAACGGATACAATGGGTCATTTTTTCAATACTTCCACAAAATCTGGTCATAATGGCCTTACATATTCGACCCACTTGGTCCAGAATTTAATAAACACATTTTTCTGAAGATGAAGGGAAAAAGTAATCTTTTCCATTACATAAATATAATTTACTATATCCATCCACTCTTTGTGGGGGGTTCAGGACGCAGCCAACGCCTTGGGATCGCTTTTATCCCAGCAGACGTTAAAATACGAAATAAATATTCATCATGCTGTCTTGCCTGGAAATCGGCATTTCCTAAAAATAATGTGGGAAATTGCAAAGGTAGGACAGAATTAAGTATGCTTTCCAATGCATTATGAAGCTCTACCCTGAAGGGTCTTTTCACTGGGCACTCCCAGAATATAAACTAAACTGTCTCCAACATCCCCCCAATTGGGCTTTAGTCCATGGGTTTTGTACCTTATATATAAATCCCAAATTTGTATGTGCAAATACTGCATGAATTAGGGGATCATTCATTATTAATAGTTCAATATCTTTCCACCTAGCATGATATGTCGGGTTACATATATTAGTTAAGGGTTTAATCCCATCCCTCCTTCCTAGCTGTAGAGTTTTGAATTTGACCATGGGATTTTTCCCTTGTATGTTTAGTTTGTATCCTACATTTCTACCGAATGTTTCTAGAAGTTTCATTCTAGGAAATGTGCTAGTGGGCTTACTTAAATAAATCAAAATATCATCAGCGTACAATGGCAATTTGTGGTCTTCTCCATTTATGCAAATGCCTTTGATGCTTTCAGTCTGCCTTATCCACTGTGCGAGTGGCTCTATATAAAGCGCAAAGAGACACAGTGAAAACAGACACCCCCCTCTTGATCTACATTCTGAGATAATGGTGTTCGAGAGGTGCATATTTATTTTTATCCGGACTGATGGTTTATTATATAAACCAGTGTACAGATGCCCCTAACAAATTTTTGTGCATGCCAAATCTTTCAATAACTTTATATAAGAAAGGCCAACTCACAGAGCCTTCTCCGCATCCAAACTAATTAAGAGGGCTTCAAGTTTGTCCTGTTGGATGTGATTTAATATGTGCAGTGACCATCTAATGTTATCGTAATGTTATCGTGAGAAATTAACCCAGTCTGATCGTTATGTATAAGCTGGGGGAGAATCCTTTCCAGTCTTTTGGCAAGGATGGCTGTGTATAATTTGTAATCAACGTTCAGCACCGAAATTGGTCTATATAAACTGTATTCTAATTTGTCTTTTCCCTCTTTTGGGATAACTGATATCACTGCCTCGCTCCATGATAGAGGCATTTTAGCCTCCATTAACGATGTATTGCAGGCCCGAAGGAGGCTTGGTATCAATTCAGGTTGAAAAGTTTTATACCACTCTGATGGAAAGCCATCTGGACCGGGAGACTTAATCGCCTTGAGCCTGGAGATGGCGCTGTTTTTAACTCTGTCTCAGTTATTGCAGCTGTTAATGTTTAATTTTGTTTCCCTGATATAACTGGTAAGTTGAGAGAATCAAGGAACTTTCCAATTTGTTGCTCATCTTCTAAGCGTGGTTGTGTCTGCAGTAATTTGTAGTACTTTTTTTTTTTTTGTATTTCATCTTGTTTATATTGTATAGTTTGTATAGAGTCCAGTGAATACAGTATATTTTTTGTTTCAAATTTTCTTTATTTTTGTCATCAGATTTGGTTTTTGTCCCCTTTTATGTTGTGTCTCAAGATCTTTTAGTTTACTATTGAGACTCATTAGTCTTAATTGCTTTTTTTCTTTTCATAGGCACAGAAGAATATAACTCTCCCCATAATGACTGCTTTTAAGACATCCCATACTGTAGCTGAGTTAACTTCCCCGTTATCATTTTCTTCAAGGAACATTTTTATGTCTTCCCTCATTTGAGTTTGAAATTGTGGGGTATTTAGGATGCTTGTATTTAGCCTCCACAGTGTTCTTCCCGGGTTATCACTAATATGTATAGTGCAAGAGAGAGGTGCATGATCAGACAAGTCAATAGATCCAGTGTCACAGCTATGTATTCTATGGTGAGCTCTCTTTAATACAAAAAATAGTCTATCCTTGAGTATACGTTGTGAGGGCATGAATAAGATCATAATATATCTATCTATCCAAAGATCTAATATGCCCAGTTCTGTCATTAGAACATTAATGTAATATAGTAATGATGTGGCAGTTGAGTTTTTTGATGAATCCAATTTTGGGTTGAGATGAATGTTCCAGTCTCTGCCACATATAACAATTCCTGTGACTCCTATCATTAAATTGAATATTTTCCTGTAAAAACCAAAATCACTCCCAGGGGGGGCATAAATGTTACAGTGTTATGGCAGTGTCATCTATTTCCCCTGAGACTATTATATATCTCCCTTCCTTGTCTGAGGAAAGATGTTCATATGATACTTTTTGTGATATTAACATTGCTACACCTCTCCTATGGCCTGACTTATAAGATGAATAATACACCCTTGAAAATCCCATTCTATTTAGTTTTTCATGTTCTGCTGGAGTGAGATGTGTTTCTTGTAGGAGCACAATCTGTGCATTTTCCATTTAAATTTTTCACAATATTTGACTTCTCTTAGCTGGGTTCAAAATCCCATTCACATTGAATATAATAACTTTAAGGATGTGCTTATTCATAGTCTTCTACATCGGTTAACATGACTGGAACTCCTCCCGATGTCTCTACTGGTATTAAATATGTACACTAAGAGTACCTCTCCCAAGTAACAAACAATGAATGAGAACCAAGCTGAAACAATTTTAAACAAAACGCCATCGTAACAAATAGGAACAGTTGTTTCTGATGTTGAGGCTCATTTCAAAAGAGCCTTGCGGGGCTTTTTAAAGTTAAAAACCCGTAAGGGAAAGTCCCACATTGTAACGGAAGTGGGGCCCTACGATAAGGCCGCATGCTAGTCCAAATAAAGTTGTAAATAGTTTATAGAAATTAAAAACAAATCGTGGACATCTTGACAATTAAAAAGTCCTGACTCCTTCAATTAAATAGAGAATAGAACTGTAGGATTTACACATAAATGTATAAAGTTGCATGGAAATCTTCAGGCCAAATAACCAAGATGGGGTGTAGCAGTGGGAATCAAATAAAACCTATCTGCATTTCAGGCTTAAGTGTAAAATGTCAGACTCCTTTCTGGAGTTTTTATTAATATTGAGAGTGGGGGGGTTACTTGGGTTGTGTGGAGCCGTCCACTGCACAGGATTCCTTATCTCTACTCTGGTCGTA
The DNA here is from genome assembly GCF_025860055.1 of Xyrauchen texanus. Lineage (NCBI taxonomy): Eukaryota > Metazoa > Chordata > Actinopteri > Cypriniformes > Catostomidae > Xyrauchen > Xyrauchen texanus. The sequence continues at coordinate 11,712,001 of NC_068309.1, forward strand.
ACGTCTCCCCGCTACCTGCCAAGTAGATAGGAGTCCGATCTCCTCTTGATCCGTAGTAGTGGAGCACTTCACCACAGTAATTGAAAATCCTCATGAAGCCATGTCCCTCGTTGCCTCCATAGCATCCTGGTATTGCCAGGTGCCGTTATCGTAGAAGAAGCGCATCCATGCCGGATATGGTGCCTGGAACTTTATTTGTTTCTCTTTTAACACTTTTTTGACTTCGACATACATCTCTTAAGCATTTCAGGAAGGAATTCATGGTCAACGTAGAAACAGGCATCATTGCAAAGCATTTCTTTTTTTGCCAGGCTCTCCTAAGCACCTCCTCTTTCGTCCGATAGCTCCCGAACTTGACCACTATAGACCTTGGCTTTGCCTGTGGATTGTTGGGCTTTGGTGCTAGTGCCCGGTGTGCACGCTCAATTCCGAGCTCTCTGTCATGGGGAAAGTTGACTTTTCAACAAGTTATCCAGAAAGCCATCCATACCAGTGCCTTCTTTATCTTCAGGAATTCCATAAATCCTTAAATTGTCTCTGCACGCATGGCCCTCCAGATCTATCAGCCTGGCTTCCAGATTAGACTGGCGCTGTGTTAGCCGTTTGATTAACGTGGATGTTTCCTCAATTCTCACCTCTGCCTCATCCAGTCTGTCATTTGTTCTCTTCAGTTCTTGTTTAATGTCGGAAGGCTGTACCTTATTGTCCCTTCTGAACTCCCGGAGTTCGTTGAGAATACATCGCAGGCTAACTTCGGACCAATCTTCACCATGTGGAGATGAACTCTGAGAGCTACTTCAGCTATCTTACCTCACTTCAGGGTCATTTTCTATCACTTTCATCATCCTACTTCTAGTAGTAACCCCTTTCTCCATTATTACACAGTATATTCACTGGGGTTCACAAAACTATGGTTTCGAAAATTCTCAAAAAGTCATCCTCTTGGTGGCGTAACTGGAAAACAGCCTGCCCATTTTTTTAATTGTTTTTCAAGTAAACATGCGCTAGATGGATGTCTAGGTCTGTCGAATTTTTTAGATGCTTTGTCAGTTTAAAAACAACGTCCACTTTTAAAAGCACACCTTGAGACACATGCATTAAAAGTAACATTATATCTACTTTTTCAACTCCTGTCATGACTAATGTAATGCCAGGAAACTTTCATACAATATGCTTAACGATACAAGAAAAGGATAATTTACATAGAAAAAAATCAAACTACAGTAATTACATTGGTAACATAAGTTAATCTGGGTGTGGGCAGCTGTGGTTCAGGTGGTAGAGCAGGTTGGTCACAAATCACTAATCGGGTTGGTGGTTAATTTCCCGGCCCACATGACTCCACATGCTGAAGTGTCCTTGGGCAATACACTAAACCCTAAGTTGCTACCAATGGCAGGCTAGCGCCTTGCATGGCAGCACTGCTGTCATTGGTGTGTGAGTGTGTGTGTGAATGGGTGAATGAGTCACAGTATAAAGTATTTTGAAAACCGTTAAGGTTAAAAAAGTGCTATATAAGTGCAGACCATATACCATCCACCTAGAACAGTGGTCTCGACACTAAATGGATGATTTAGACAAACATTTTAAATGAAAACAAAAAAGCTGAGAATGCCAACAGACTTCTATTGTTAATTATTATAATTAATTATTGTAAATGTGATTTTTGTTTGCTTTTACAAACTGAGCGGCAAGTCAAAATTATTCTCCGTGATGCCTCAGATGCTGTCAATAGAGCTTAAGTTGTACAAAATCCACAACATTATAAAGTCTTCTCTAAATTTAATCTCTGCCACCAAGTGAAACTGGGAGAATATATATGTAAACTATAAGTTGTGAAATCTGTTAGATAAATGCACATTGTCTTAAATGTATTCTAAAGAGATTCAGTCCTAGCTGCATTATGTCGCATTGCTTTTGAACTCATTCCCATTAATGTCACCAGAGCCCTACGGCTGTACAGGCACTTACACCAGACTAACCTCGCCATTGCTCTGCTCTCAGAAATCCCTCCCTCTTTATGAGTGCAATTATCAACCCTGTTCTTCCGAGCCTCTTTTTGATGGAAAACTTTTCCTAGCAATACACTTCTTCATGGCAGTCTTCGAGAAAGAACAGCATGGTGCTGTTTTTTAGATTATAGCTTGTTGCAGCATGGGTGCCATGCAGAAAAATCTAGAAAGTGCTGCACTTTTAAATCTTTATCTGGTCTGTAAATTATTTGTGCCTTTGGCAACTGACTCTATAACCTTCCATTAGCAAATAAAACATTTATAATTAAACCTAAGTTTCCAGCCTTGCTGAAATACCCCCAGATCATAACCGATCCTCCACCTGGTCATCTAATGGTTAGATGGAGACCTGGAGAGGCCTTCAGCCACAGTGTCTCACACCCACTGTGAAATTTGGTGGACAATTTGTGATGATCTGGGGGTGCTTCAGCAAGGCTGGTATCGGGCATACTCCTCTTAGTGAAGGACACATGAATCAAGCCACATACAAGGTTATTCTGGAAGAAAACTTGCTTCCTTCTGCTCTGACAATGTTCTCCAACTCTGAGGATTGGTTTTTCCAGCAGGACAATAATCCATGCCACACAGCCAGGTCAATTAAGGTGTGGATGGAGGACCACCAGATCAAGACCCTGTCATGACCAGCCCAAACTCCAGACCTGAACCCTCAAAACCTCTGGAATGTGATCAAGAGGAAGCTGGATGGCCACAAGCCATCAAACAAATCCAAGCTGCTTAAATGTTTGTGCCAGGAGTGGCATAAAGTCACCCAACAGCAATGAGAAAGTCTGGTAGAGAGCATGCCAAGATATATGAAATCTGTGATTGAAAATCAGGGTTATTCCACAAAATATTGATTTCTGAACACTTCCTAAGTTAAAACATTAGTATGGTGTTGTTTAAAACTGAATATGAACTTGTTTTCTTTGCATTATTTGAAGTCTGAAAGCACTGCATACTTTTTGTTATTTTGACTAGTTGTCATTTTCTGCAAATCTAAATGACAATATTTTTATTTGGAATTTGGGAGAAATGTTACCAGTAATTTATAGAATAAAATAAATGTTTATTTTACTCAAACGCATACCTATAAATAGTAAATACAGAGAAACTGATCATTTTGCAGTGGTCTTTTAATTTTTTCCAGAGCTGTATGTCTTCTGAAGTGATGCAATCACTTTGGGTGAGAAACAGATCAATATTTCAATCCTTTTATGGTAAATCTCTACTTTCACTTTCAGAATGTGGAAATAATGTGAAAGTGAAAGTTTTAAAGTTAAAAACAACTACAATACTGATCAATATTGTTTCTCACTCACACCTATCATATTGCTTCTGAAGACATGGATTTAACCACTGGAGTAATATGGATTACTTTTATGTTGCCTATATGTGATTTTTGGATCTTGAAATGTCTGGTCACCATTCTCTTGCATTGTATGGACCTACAGAGCTGAAATATTCTTTTGAAAATCTTATTTTGTGTTCTGCAGAAGAAAGAAAGTCATGAGGTTGAGTAAATGATGAGAGATTTGTCATTTTTGGATGAACTATCCCATTAATTGCCTGGTCCTATTCACTTTCATTGTTAGTGCCTTATAGTAAATGGCATTTTTGCATATTTTAAATAACAAGGGTCTAAATAGCTTGATGCCACAAATGTTGATGGAGTTTAAATAGTATTGAACCCTGAACATTTCTTTTAATATCACTGTAAAAGTAAATGATGGCAGAATTTTCCTTTTTTGGGTGAACTATTCCTTAAACCATAAGGCCACTACCACTTTTGACACCACTGATGTGTTTATATTTACATTAAAAGTTGATTTAGTGCAATGTCACTGCCAACTTGAAACAGTATTGGGTGGCTATGCAAATGAAGATGTCACTGACTTTATCTACTCATGCTTTCTTCCCTCTCTCTGATTGCAGTGCTCTTCAAATGAGCCTGGAAATCCAACATCACTGCCTGCATATTCAGTCTCACAAAGAGACTATTACTGCCTTAATCAGCAAACCAGTCCAGTGCTGGCTTTAATTGCGCAACAGCATGCTTTGAAGCAGCAATGTTGTATCGTTTGACACACCAGACACAATTTGACTGCTGTTGTGAGTTAGGAAAATGAGCAAGGGAGAAGATCAAAGCCTGCTCTGCATGGGTTAAAGTCGGATCATGGAGAAGTAGTAGTTATGCACGCATTCGTCCATGGTTCTCAGCAGGCTGGGTTTTAATGAGACAAGAGACATGGCTCCTGTGTGGAGTGCTTGGGTGGTTCACTCTGGCCCTGTATGGGTGCTCTGAGAGCTGGACAACACCCTCTGCTCCAGCAGGCTCAATGGTCACCCATGCCACCAGTGCAAGACCACTAAAATGATCAATCAATATACTCCAGCGGGGATGTCGGGTGTGTGGGTGGAAAGAAAAAGCAAGCCAAATACACACTCATCTCTCACTCACTGTCTCTGTTATGCTTTTTACTGAAAGCATTGCCATTGCATTTTCTCTATCTTAAAAAGACAGAATTTCTATTTTGGGGTAAACTATTCCTATAAAAGATATGGGGTGGAATTAATATAAGGGTAATTACTTCATATTCAAGAGTGAATGAACAGAAAATAAAGACAAAGAACAGAAAACTGAAAATTAGAGCTGTTGATACTCACCAGACGTTCAGACATGGGGGTCTTGTCCATGGCAGGGAGATGCTGCTCGAGGGCCAATACGATGCAGTTGGCAATGATGGTGGTAAGGATCAGGTACTCAAATGGAGTAAACAGGTCAAGGAAAAACATCAGTATAAAAAACAATTCAAGCCTTATCTCATAAAATGTACCTGACATTAGCTAAATGTTTGCAAACCAAAATGATGTGTTTCATTACATGTTTATTACTTGCATTATTGGCTGAGGTTTCCAAGTGCAATGTCCAGCGGATGGCGCAAAAAGCGAGTGAAACTATTTAGCAATCAGACAAGGTTTTTAAGGTGAATATTAAATGGATGTTTTTATGAGTAAAACATACCTCCCTAACCCTTAACCCCTCCCTTAAGCCTAAACCTAACCAGTATTGTCCAAAAAGATAAATGATAGGTGAACAAAACAGATAGTCTTCCCCTAAACCATCACATAAACTTAACCGAAAGTGTTTTAAAATATAAATGAGAGGTTAACAAAACACAATTCTACCTTATCCAACACCTAATCTTAACCAATAGTGTTTTCAAAGAAAATTTGACATGAAAAGCACATTTACTGAAGCAACCAAATAATTCTGTGCAACTTCTATGGCACTTTCACTTCACTTTTATTTCGAGCTTCCTTGGCTAGGCTTGAGGTTCAGTCTCTGAGACCAAAGTCCAACACTCTATCAGGTGAATTAGAGTGGAAGCTAATCATGTTGGAATAACTGTGTAAATGTGAGTGGCTCTGGAATACTAAATTGTTTGTTAAATGATGCGTAAGAGTAAAAGTGTTTCGATAATAGAGCGAAATTCTGTTTATAAAGTAATAATCAACCACTGTGGTTTGTGTGAAATTGAATAAAACGCAGTTGTTGTAGCACCTCTAGTGTTAATTTCACCAGGAAACTGCAGCAAAACATAAAAAAGCAGCACGTAAAACTCAGTCTGCAAAAATGTTGTTATAGTAACGTTTATTCTATGGGACTAGGTTGCACAATGCAGTCAATACAATGAAAAATCCATCTTACATGATCAAAGTATGTAAGACATCTATTGTCTTATGTGCAATGGACAGAAAATGTGCTGATATTTAAGCTTGAAAACTGAAGTGTGTAATTTCTGTGCCACTACAAGTTTGAGCCAATTTTGCTATGTCAGGCTGATTGGGATACTCAATCAAACAGAGCAATGCTTTAATAGTACCTGTAATATATAAATATTGTTTTTAGTATTTGTAGTTTGTTGCACACTATCATAATACTTCAGGAATGGCTTACATGTCACACCAAGGACAAAAGTGTTGTTTAATTTAAACACTAAATCATTAAATCGTTACCACAAACACAGAAACAATCTGAACAGAAGCCAACTCACATACTTCCAAGCTCTATCAAACAATTGACATGCAACATCCTTTTGTGTCCTTGGCATACCTACGCGACCATGTTCAAACCCTCCAATAATGCTAGCAGAGTCTGAGTATTTCTGCTAACCTCCTTACATGCAAAAAATTACAAAAAAATGTTTGGACAGAAAGTAAGGGAGTCATGCTTTTAAGATCTCTAATGAGTTGCCGCAATAGCAGAGATAATGATTCCCCGTGAGGTTGGCAATACGGTATGTACCTCGGTGCTGTTATATTTGTGCTGTCAACCTTATTGCGACAATCAAATGTTTACACAAGCCCATATATGTTAGCGTTATTAAAATATTTGTCATCTTAAGACCTTTTTTAAAAGAAATACCGAAAGGGTGTTTGAGGCTGCTGACATCTTTAGAGGAGGATTGGAATATATTTTAGCACAGGATCCATTTTCTGATTCATTTTCCATGTTTGCTTCCTGAGGTTATAGTCTTTATTGAATTTCTATTCACGGAGGAAAGGAAAGATCCAAAGGTAACTTCAATCTCATTCTTGTCATCCCCTTTGGGAGACACTACATGGCTTAATGCTGTGGAAACCAAATGGGATGACAAGAATGAGATTGAAGTTACCTTTGGATCTTTCCTTTCCTCCGTGAATCTCATTCTTGTCATCCCCTTTGGGAGACACTACATGGCTTAATGCTGTGGAAACCAAATGAAAATGCAGCATTTTTTAACAAATCCATAAAGATTAATTGAATGTGCAGTAATAAATAAAATATATAGAACAAAATATCTGGTAGCACCTGTGCATTATAAAATTAATATATGGATGGCTGAAACATTTGTGGCGAGACTTCAGGACCCTGGAGAGCGCTGTAGTTCTTCAGAACCACAGCGCTTTCCAAACAGAAAGAACTTGGGTTCTTAGCTCTATTATAAACTGAACAACAACATCAGCTTCATTATATTTACCTAAATAAATATATTAAAAAAAGATAGTTCCTACTCTAAATCCAGTGTTTGAATTAAGCTGTTGTAAAACAGCAAGATGTACACACTTTGACCACAGTGTTCAGGTAAGCGGAACTTAAGCGGAATACAGATTGGTCAACAAACTATATTACTCACAGAAAGAATTGTTTAATCAATAATTATTAATAGGGGCCTGGGTAGCTCAGCGAGTATTGACGATGACTACCACACCTGGAGTCACAAGTTTGAATCCAGGGTGTGCTGAGTGACTCCAGCCAGGTCTCCTAAGAAACCAAATTGTCCCGGTTACTAGGGAGGGTGAGTGACATGGTGTAACCTCCTTGTGGTGGCGATTAGTGGTTCTCGCTTTCAATGGGGCACGTGGTAAGTTGTGCGTGGATCGCGGAGAGTAGCGTGAGCCTCCAAATGCGGAGTCTCCGATGTGTCATGCACAGTGAGCCACGTGATAAGATGCGCGGATTGACGGTCTCAGAAGCGGAGGGAACTGAGACTTGTCCTCCGCCACCCGGATTGAGGTGGGTAACCGCGCCACCAGGAGTACCTACTAAGTAGTGGGAATTGGGTATTTCAAATTGGGAGAAAAGGGGGAAAATAAAAAAATAAATAAAATACAAAATAAGATATTATGAATAATAATTTTTACTTTTTAAATGTACTTTGTCGTATTTTATCACATTGCTGTTGCCATCATTTAATAACAGCAATGAGGCACTCAAGACTGTGCGTTACAGTGATTTTACAGAGGTAAAGAGGGTTTTATGTTTTTTACTTCGCGAAATACTGAACGCGTTCTTGTGCTTAATAGCAAGACAAAGCTCAAAGCATAAAGCAGAAACGCAGGTGTCTTAAGATGCGTTTTCCCCTTCATTTTAACCTGTCAGTGCATATAAAAAATGCACCGCTCCTGCGTGAGATGCTGATAAAACAGCGAGACACGGTTCAATGGTCAAGTATTTGTTTACATAGGGTGTTTACATAGGAAAACCTTTGGAAACATAGCGCGGACGGACGCAAAAACGAGTTCTGTGGGAAGGCCCCTTACCTGTGGAGAAATCAAACTCAAGTTAATCAACACACAGTAAGAGCAAAACATAATGATGTATTTTCAGTGGTCCTGAAAGATAACTATTAACAGTGGCATAAGTCAATTCGTATCATGTCTTAACCACGGTAGATACAAAAATACAAATACAAATAAAATTTAAAAAAATGTGGTTGACGTAACATTTCATGCAAACATCTAGTAATTACAACTGCAACACGAGTGATTTAATCCAGTTGTTCGGCGTCTCAATGCAGGTATTTACTTTTCGCTGCCGAACAGCTGTGCGAGTGCAAGACTTTCATACGCTCCAAATATAAAATAAAAACGGCGCGTCAGCCAACACCCTGAAACGACCACTGGCTGCCAAATGCCATTAAGTGCGTGAACACATGGGATGACGAAATATGTCTTGGAGCCAATCAAAATTACAGGACGCATGTAAGCACACAAGTTCATTTGGCTACTGTCAAATATATAAATGTGTATGAATATGCTCCTAAAACTGAATGGCACTCAATGATAGCATGGAAAATGAAGAAAAAGTGGTGATGTCAAAGGCATCTATCCATGCGTTTTGCGTAAATCTGAAATATTAAGGATATGGCCATTCGGTAATTCTTTTGGCGTATTTCCTTATGACATTGTCCTCGCTGAAGATGAACAAGGACCGGTTGACAGTGAAACAATTCTGTTTGGTTTGCTTGGGATTGTATAAAGCCATTGTCCTGGCTCTCTGAGCCATCGACTGTTTGTACATTCTTTGCCCGCCCGGGGGACCTCCCGCTCGGGCTCCCCCTCTCCCAGCGCCCGCTGGACCTCCATAGCGGGAAGGAAGAACGTCTCCAAAGCGAGCCATCCTAGACATGCAAATATCCAACAGGTAAAATCCAAACTGGCATTAAACAGTAGCCGCAGAATGAACATTACAGTAAATACCTCTGTTAATACTTATAGTCCCCCCCATTAGTGGATGTCAAAAAAAAAAAGAACAAAAAGTCTCTCCTTTTTATCCAGCTACCTGTGCGCCTTCGCCTCACTCCATTGCTCTGGAAATGGCATAAAACTGGAAACCTGTCATATGAATGTAATCCCCGTAAAGCGCATTTCAAACGAAGGAAAACGTGTAACCATCCAATTCATGCCACATCCATCCAGCACAACCTGATCCACGCTGACAGGTCACGAAACCAAAGCGCACACCATCACTTGCCCGTCATACTAGACGAAAAGATGAATTGACAACGAAAGGCATATCAAACGCGCGAAGAAACACGTAAAATGTATTCCGTATACGTGCACACACCTATTTCTTTTTATAAGGAATTGTGGTTTTTCGCTTGAAAACCACAATTCCACCTACTTCCACTTGGAAACGCGCACGGTAGGAATGGTGCCAAATGAGTGGACGCTGGTGCGAGTGGCTCCTCACACGTGACTCAAACGACCCTATAGTCAGGACCACCTGCTGGAGAGCACGTGGGTTGGAGGGAGCCGAAACTGATCATTGATCATTCAATTGATAAATCAAACATTTCAACTACTTATATCTTTTTGTTTGTTTAATTTTCAAATGCAATATGGAATCTTAAAGTAATATTCCGAGTCCAATACAAGTTAAGCTCACGACATTTGTGGCATTGTGTTGATTACCATAAAATATATCTGGATATATGGAGGATTTAAAGGCACAAATATGAAACTTATACATTTATAAAAGCACTTACATAATGTTTTTCTGTTTTACTTTTTGAGTTGGTTAATTCTTCGGGGTTTTTTGGTGGTTTTAGGGTTTACGGCGTTACGTCGTCATGGCAACGAAGTTGTAAAATTGGATGTAACTTTTAACAGAAAAGGTTAATAAGCTAAAATCATGTTAACACGCATATTGTTTATGTCCTGTGGCCATACTTCTAAAACAGTGAGTATTTTAACGTTTGCAGATTGGCTCCATTCACTTCCATCTTAAGTGTCTCACTCGAACCAATTTTTAATTATTTTGTGGTAATCAACATTATACCAACTTGTATTGGAATATTCCTTTAAGGAAATGTAACGATTAAAAAAAATGTTTGGGACACGCGCGCACACACACACAGAGAGAGAAAGAGAGAGAGAGTCATGTTTATGATGCAGTGAGGTAAAGTATTATAATGGTAGGGACTTTTCATTGATTTTATTATAATTATAATGATATATGATATTTTGATAATTATATTTTCTAGCTTTTACACCTGTACTAGTATGGTAGTATGGCATTTCAAAGGTGTTTATTACAAATTCAGTCCCAGTATAAACAAAAATTATTATTGTTTTTATTAGAGTAAAATATCATATACAGTTTAGTTTTTATTCTATTAAAAGTATAAATAAAATGTTTAATACTTTTTTGTATGTTTATTACACCGTTTTTCTTGTGTAGGCAAATTCATTCATATTTTTACATTTGGTCCAAACAATGTAGGCAAATATTTCTATATATACTCACTGAGCACTTTATTAGGAACACTATGGTCCAAATAAAATGCCAGACATGGTCCTCTGCTGTTGTAGCTCATCTGCCTCAAGGTTCAAAGTGTTGTGCATTCTGAGATGCTATTCTGCTCACTACAATTGTAGAGTAGTTATCTGAGTTACCATAGACTTTCTGTCTGCTCGAACCATTCTGGCCATTCTCTGTTGACCCCTCTCATCAACAAGGTGTTTCTGTCACAGAACTGCCACTATATATATATATATATATATATATATATATATATATATATATATATATATATAATTTTTTATATTTAAAGATAACTAAGTATAATTATATATAAATATAAATATGTATAATCTTTATATATTGAATTATTGTTATATGAGGGGCTTTCTCAGCAAATATTTGTATATACGATTAATCGCAATTAATCAGGACACTATGTAATTAATTCGATTAAAAATATTAATCGATTGACAGCCCTATATGTAATATTTAATATATACTGTAATATATTAAAATCACTACAAACTAATCAAAACCCTAACCCTACCCCTACAGGAAAACATTTGCATGTTTAAATAAAAACCCAAACTTTTATTATTATTATTATTACCTTCATTTATGAATAATTTTTATTCTTTTTATAAGGGAGCTTTCATCAGATTGATCTAACATTTTAATTTATTTTAAAACTACATACTTTATTTTATTAAGCCATTTCCTTGTGGGGACATTTGGTCCCTACAAAGATAGAAACCTGTCACACCCTCCACACATGCCTTCTCTACCTCTCCATGTCAGCAAAGAAAAAAAAAGAAAGAATTACAGAGAAAAAAAAAAAAAGTACTAGCTTGCCAAGATGTGAAGCTCATGGCATTAAAATCAGTAAGTGTGAAGGATTTTCTGTATGTGCAGCCAGTCCAGACCCAGAGGCATAACAATCTCAAGAGTGACTCCAAGCTGTTGAACAAATCTCTGGATGTGTGGCGATTTCATCCAGAGCTTCATCCAACAACCCACTAGGGCACTGCAGTGGAAAGGAGTTCAAGAAACACTGCCAAATTACAAATACTAAGATTGTATAAGGGAGACAAATTTTAGATGAGTTGGAGCCAGATGTCCATTTTCGATCCAGGGAAAGTCCTTAGATCTCTTTGCAAATTACATAAGCTAATGTCTATCAAGAATCCGTTGCTATTAACAGGAAAAAGCAATTAGCATCATAGCTAATGTGTACTTGGATCTAATTGGTGTCAACCTCACCGAGTGCATTTTTCCCTATGAAACCTTTATCCCCCTAGTGGTTAATATAGTGAATTACAAGCTGTCAAATGCCAATTGGCTGCTGGGAAATTTTGTTTAGTTAATTCATCAGTGTTAACAGAAACATAACATTTAGAGATCACGATTAAGAAGGTCTATAGATTACATTACACATATCTTTTGTTCCTTCAACCTCACCTGTCTTCCCATGGTGTGATCTTGGCTTGACAAATTTCATGGGCACTGATGATATCTGTGTCCTTCAGGTCACAGGGCCTCTCCAGCTCAATAACAGTGTCGTATTTGCTGTGTTCTGCCATGTTCTGGACATCTCTTGCTGTCTGGTGTTCCTCATACAGGCCGTTTTTACTTGATAGCTCAGTAAAAGCTGCTTCTCTTTTTCTCTGATTATCAGGTAGTTCAGAAGATTGGGCCCAGGAACTGAACTCTGACCCCTGAGTCAACATCCCCCATGTTCTAAATGTGGCCATTCGGACAGCTTTATTATTGAAAGATGAGAGATGATAAACAGATTAACTGGAAAAAAAATTACAATTATAGTTAAGTGAATGAGACAGGTGCATGTTTGATAAGGGCCAAAGATAATGACTTACTATGATGCTTTAAATTAAGCTGGTAATGGACATACGTGTGACTCACAAAATTTGTTAAGAACATGTCTGGGTCATATAACCCCACCTCCAAAAAATAAATAAATAAATAAATAAATTAAGCTTTATTTTGGACCATTAATTCTTTTTTTGAAGCACTTTCCCCTCAAATTTCTCAATGACAATTATGAAAAAATTGGTTGTATTTGTATGTATGTACTTTTAATGTGTAATACAAGTAATACGGATTGAGTAGCTACATTGTAATGAGCATCACTATTAAAAATGGGAATTGCAAAAAAATCAATAAAACTAAAAAGAACAGGCACATAACAGTAATTATAATATTTTTTTTTAGAGTAATGAGAAAGTATTATTTTAAGATAATGCAAAATATCCTAATGGTCTTTATGCAAAATGTAATCTTATTATTTTAATTTTGGGGTGTAATATGACATGGAAATGTTTTTATGAGATTCACCCACATATCCAGTGCATACTTTGTCTTACAAAATCATTCAATGTCACCAAAGCAAGTTATTTACACTGTCACATATCATTAAAAAAAGTGCAAATTTCATTGCGATCCACAAGAATAACAATCCACATCAAACTAATTCAAACCCAATGCATGTCCTACCATAGATCAAAGTGGACTTTCTCTCCTCCCAGTCAAACTTATGCTGTGTTGACCTCCTCATTGCTTAATCTTGTCCAGCTCTATGAATTCTCAGGATCCAATTCTCAGCTTTAATGTAGTGTATCCACAATCCACATAATTGTACTAACCACTACAATAGAGAGGCATACTAAAGTCTTAAAATGTGCCTCTTTGGAATCCGGAAAGGCGGTTTCCTGTCTTGTTTGTTAAAAGCCTTTATCGTCAGTCTTTGATCCTCTTTCACCAGCTCTCATTTCATTGGATCAATTACAGCGCTACTTTCTCTCAGTAATCAGGAAGAGAACAATTATGCAGTTTATAAAACTAAAAAACTCCTCCTTGATAATCAACAAAAAATACTTTCTGCTTTGCTTGGAAAAAACCCATTTGGTCTGGTTTATAGACACACTGCTTAAAGGGACAATTCACCTAAAAATGAAAATCCTGTCATTAATTACAAACCCTCATGTGTTCCAAGCTGTATTATTTGGAACATAAAGGAAATTAAGGCAGAATGTTAGTCTCAGTCACCATTCACCATTCACTTTCATATTGAAATGAAATCTCCTTTTGGGTTTGGAACAACATGAGGGGGGATTCAATTATGGCTGAAATTTCATTTTTGGGTGAACTATCCTTTTAAAAGTGAATCTCAAAAGATAAAACAGTCAACTGCTTCCCTGAAAGATCTAATGCAATGTTTCGTGTGGTTCCAAAAACTGGAATTTAGCTTTGCATATTATTAGAATGACAGATATGTTCATCTTTTTTTAGTAGTAAATTTATTGAAAAGAAAAAAAAACACAACCTGTTGTATTGTGTATCATGTTTTGCTGTTCAGAAAACAGATTTTTCTCTTTTTATCCCCATTTTGCAGTGTTTTGTGTCTATATGTCTGGATTTGCACTAAGGACATGACTATACTATCAACATTTAAAAAGACAGTAATAGCTTAACCATCCACATGAACTTATGAAACAAAATTGATACAGGCTTAATGTCAACTACAGTTAGAAAACCAGAAGTATATTTTAAAATAGAAAAAAAAAAAAAAAAATGAAACACTTGCATCTTCGTATTTTACAACTTATGTTCACTTAGTGAGTAATAAAAAAATAAACATAACAAAAAACTTTTTTCAGCACCATATGCATTTTCCTATACCTCATTTCATCCACCAGAGCTAAACGTTCCAGTCCTATCCTAAAGCACGTGTCTCAAAAGCATGCGAATAGGTTCCATCATTTCAACCGAAAGTATGTACAGAAATGTTCCAATATATTTTAGTTTTAATTTGCAGTGACTGGATGCACGTTATATGCATATAAGAATAGCCACGTCCATTCAGGCCTGTAACATGCAAAAAATAACCAATAAAACTGTTTTTTTAGATACTGAATTAGCCTCGTCCTGGTTTAATTGGTACTTTCAATGGCGATTCGCCATTAAAAGGCATTTTTTATCAAGAGTTTACCGGGATCTTGGTGAAATGGGGGGGAAGGAAAAAAAAGTACAGTTCAGACTCCTTATGTTAGACCTCTGACACGATGCCTCGCGTCAGGGCGAATGTCCAATGTTACACACTGAAGAGAGCTCACAGTCCACGCATGAGTCTACAGTTTATTTAACGTTGATACAGCCCACTCCTGAGCCCAAAACAGATTGTAATGGGAAAAAGTCTGTATCAAATAACACAAAGTCAGTCTTTCAATGTCATAATGTCATTTGCTGAATATTCTGTAAATGTATAAAACCAAAAAAGTCTTAAATTATCTTTATTTGAAATTCATTTGGATTTTGGATAGTTTTCACCTTGACTGTTAAAGTAAAAGCCTGAAAAACATTGAGTTCATCAAAGATGAGTCGGCTACGTAAACATTTACTGACATTTGAATTGTGCGTTGACTGCTTGCTGACAAGAATAAGGTAGTATTCAATGGTAACGTGACAGACATATACATAATCCCTTAACTGGTCCAAACATACAGTAATCTAATTCTCAAGAGAACAAAAATCTATTAGAATTTAGAGCTCATTTTTATGACACTGGACCAAGTAGGATGTTGCCAGGTGTGGAGCTGAAAATCATGGAAAAACATACAAAAAAGTTTGGATTGAATACCTCAAACACCAGTCCAACGGTGCACCTCTCACCTATCATACCAAGTAACTTGTCAATGGAATCAATGTATATATGAGCTCCTAAGCCGAAATTTCAACCAATCAGGTTGTCAAATCACAAGACTAAACATGGCACTGTGGGTGTAGCATCAACTGGCCTAGATGGGCAGATGGTCCAGGAGGTTTGCCCGCAATGGTGATAGGAGGAGGAAACCAGATGTTTTATGACAGAAGCACGGTTGTTGGGGAGTTTAGCTGGGGCTAGATGGGGTGGAGGAGCTGGTATCGGGCAGGGCGCTGGGCTGCTGGTCACCCGGCGTGCTGTCTGCCTGTCTCTGGGCGATGGCTGCTGCAGAGTGCTTACATTTGGATGAGCCACACTCGCAGCTGAACTGCTTTCCCTTAACATCCCAAAAGTGGTCGCCATAATCAAACCTGGTGGAAGGAACACATTTGCGAATGATTACTTGTACATAAAGAGGTTTTATGTAAGAAATGTCATTTATATACAGGTTTCTTCAACTTCGCACTTTAAGCACTTTGGACGATTTTTTTTTTTTTAAACATTTTGAACACACACTTTAAAAGTACAAAAAATAAATGATGAAGACCTGGTTAAAAGTTTACAGTTCAGTTTTAATGAGACCTTCATATAACTAAGAGAAAAAAAGGTGAAATCTGTTTGTTTTAATAAAAGGAGGTTGAAGAAACACTTAAAAAGGACAAAACATAAATTAAATAAAACATCAACCAAGACATGCCCTCATGATATCAAGTGATAATTTATCCTCAGTTTTAGCAAGAAAATGGACAAAAAAGACAAGTGTTTGAATCAGACCCAAGTTCGTCTCCGGCGCTGATGTTCTTGCTGGCAAAGAATGCGATGTGAGGAAACCTGAGGTCCTGGTGAGAGGTGAACACTCGACAGGGGAACAGATTGGGCTCACAGTGATGGTTTATGAAGCGGCTGATGTTACCGTAGAAACGGGCATCAACGCAGTACATATCACCCACCTGCAACACAAGTAAAAGACCGTGACTAACAGTTCACCCCAAAATAAAAATTCTCTCATCATTTACTCTTTGAAGCTCCACAAATCACATAAAGGCAGCATAAAAGTGATTCATACAATTCTAATGGTCTTCTGTAGCGATGCAGTCACTTTGGGTGAGAAGCAGGTCATATTTCAATCTCACCTTTCACTTAAGCGTCAGAGTGTAAAAGTGAGATTTATAGTAAAAAAGGACTTAATATTGATCTGAACCCAAAACAATCATATCGCTTCTGAAGACATAGCTATAACCCCTCGAGTCGTATGGTTTACTTTTATTCTGCCTTTATGTGATTTTTGGAGCTTGAAAGATTTGGTCACCATTCACTTCCATTGTACCTGCAGAGCTGAAGTATTCTTCCAAAAGTCTTTGTTTTTAGTTAGCAGAAAACAGAATCTCATAAACACCTGGGATGACATGAGGGTGAGTAAATGATTAGAGAAATTTCATTTTCAAAAATGAAAATTCGGCCATCATTTAGTCACCTTCATGTTATTCCAAACTTTTATGAAGACGACTAAAGGGCAGAATGCTAGAACTTCCTTCTGTTTTGAAAAAATTCCAGTACATCCAGATTTTGCTTGTTGGAGGAAGGAGTGAAGATAATCTGCTGTGTAAGGGCACAGACAGGGGATGCGGTATGATTTTGTAAGGAAGACATCTCAAGGATGGCTATACCTTGCTGTCCAGACTGAAAAGATAGGAGTCATTCTCTCTGACATCTGCTTCGGCATCAGAGATGATCTCACCCACATATCTATTGAAAGGAGATGAGACATTAGTGTGCAAATTCAGTAAACTGCCGCTCAAATCTACACTCACCTAAAGGATTATTAGGAACACCATACTAATACTGTGTTTGACCCCCTTTCGCCTTCAGAACTGCCTTAATTCTACATGGCATTGATTCAACAAGGTGCTGAAAGCATTCTTTAGAAATGTTGGCCCATATTGATATGATAGCATCTTGGAGTTGATGGAGATTTGTGGGATGCACATCCAGGGCACGAAGCTCCCGTTCCACCACATCCCAAAGATGCTCTATTGGGTTGAGATCTGGTGATTGTGGGGGCCATTTTAGTACAGTGAACTCATTGTCATGTTCAAGAAACCAATTTGAAATGATTCAAGCTTTGTGACATGGTGCATTATCCTGCTGGAAGTAGCCATCAGAGGATGGGTACATGGTGGCCATAAAAGGATGGACATGGTCAGAAACAATGCTCAGGTAGGCCGTGGCATTTAAACGATGCCCAATTGGCACTAAGGGGCCTAAAGTGTGCCAAGAAAACATCCCCCACACCATTACACCACCACCACCAGCCTGCACAGTGGAAACAAGGCATGATGTATCCATGTTCTCATTCTGTTTACACCAAATTCTGACTCTACCATCTGAATGTCTCAACAGAAATCGAGACTCATCAGACCAGGCAACATTTTTCCAGTCTTCAACTGTCCAATTTTGGTGAGCTCTTGCAAATTGTAGCCTCTTTTTCCTATTTGTAGTGGAGATGAGTGGTACCCGGTGGGGTCTTCTGCTGTTGTAGCCCATCCAACAGCAGAACAACACGGTTGTGCGTGTTGTGGCTTTACAAATGCTTTGCTGCATACCTCGGTTGTAACGAGTGGTTATTTCAGGCAAAGTTGCTCTTCTACAAGCTTGAATCAGTCGGCCCATTCTCCTCTGACCTCTAGAATCAACAAGGCATTTTCGCCCACAGGACTGCCGCATACTGGATGTTTTTCCCTTATCACACCATTCTTTGTAAACCCTAGAAATGGTTGTGCGTGAAAATCCCAGTAACTGAGCAGATTGTGAAATACTCAGACCGGCCCGTCTGGTACCAACAACCATGCCACGCTCAAAATTGCTTAAATCACCTTTCTTTCCCATTCTGACATTCAGTTTGGAGTTCAGGAGATTGTCTTGACCAGGACCACACCCCTAAATGCATTGAAGCAACTGCCATGTGATTGGTTGATTAGATAATTGCATTAATGAGAAATTGAACAGGTGTTCCTAATAATCCTTTAGGTGAGTGTATACTGACACACCTAAACAAACATCTGCATTAACTAACTCAGGAATCAAGCAGATATAATCTTGACTGCAAAGACTGGTAGGAACATCAAATAGGGGTGTATTTAAGAGACTCACTTGCAAACAAATGTTCCTTGAGGGATATCTTGTAATGTCTTGACACCCCATCCCATCTTCTTAGTCCTGAACAGCTGCAGTCTTACCCTAAGATGTCATTTAACAGGAAACAGTTCAATTCATGTAATATATTACAGTCGAACCACCACCATGGTGTCGTTCACACAGCAGCAGAATACGGATGTCAGACCTTTTTTGAGTGCTTAATACAGTTGCATTCACACACAGGATGGTAATTTACGAGTGTGACAACCGCATTCTAAAACTAAACTGACACCCACAAATTTTCAAGTCTTACAACCATATTTTCGGCAAACCTGTGCTGTGTATACGTAGCCCATATGTGTTGACTGACTAGCGATAGACTGACATATTGGCCAAGCCATTTTAAATTCATATCGGTTGACCACATTGACATCACACATTTGCTTTGGGACCACACTTTCAGACATAAGGGGTTAAAACTGTTTAACCATCCAACTTGTGAAAAATGTTATTTTGTCTTTTGATTGTCTATAATCTAAGTGGATGTGAGGTACCTCAGCCCGTTCTGTACAACACGGTTCTTGCAGGTTCTCCAGCAGGAGCAGGCATGGTTACACTCAAAGACAAGAGGCGGTTCCTCACTGCAGAACTCAGGCAGCAGACGACTCTCCTGAAAAACAAACACAAAACATTTAATCTCTTACAATGAAAAGTACACTTGATTACTGCCACTAAACTTAACTTGATTATTACATTTTCTGAATAAAATAAAAAACGTGATCAGTGCTTGCCTGTGCAAAACTTGCCACCAAGGTGCGAGTGTGTGAGTGGTTGCCAGGGCTTTGCTACCATTGAAGACTGAAGTTTAAATACACCAGAGCCCAATACATTTAAACTCAGTTTTTAACAAGTCCATTTAATTGTAGAAATCGTAGAAAACATTGCCTGTTTAGGTCAGTTAGGATCACTATATTTTAAGAATGTGAAATGTCAGAATAATAGTAGAGAGAATGATTTATTTCAGCTTTTATTTCTTTCATCACATTCCCTGTGGGTCAGAAGTTTACATATATTTTGTTAGTATTTGGTAGCATTGCCTTTAAATTGTTTAACTTGGGTCAAATGTTTTGGGTAGCACAAGCTTCTCACAATAAGTTGCTGGAATTTTGTTGCTGGGTTTAATAGTTAGGGTTAGGGGTTTATTCAAATCCTGTAGTCTGACTAGCACAAAAACACAAAATCAGATTTTTGCAAGCCTGATTCAAGCCACATTCCTAGGTGGTTTAAAATCTGATTTTTGTTAGTGTGTCTCAGTCTGAATGGTAAGATCGAATTTCAAATGTTTCTTTCATTATTTGTTTTGTGCAATAAGTTGTTAAGTTGTACACGTCCTATCTAAAACAAGCCAGTTGTCAACCCTAACAGAAACAAACATTGCATTTGCCACCTCTCCCTTTTTTAAGGCGTTGTCTGTAAAGAATGTGTTAATATTTGGATGCATCCCTCATGAAAAACATAATCAATGGAAAAATATTCATTGCTAAACTCTCACATATAGTAAACATACACAAGTTTGTATTGTTACAATGACAACTAATGTGGACGTGCTGGCAAATGTGACTGCAGTCTGAACATAAAAAAATACATCTGATCTGGCCACATATAACTTGCAGTTTTTTCCTAAAAAAAAAGGATTTTCCCTGCAGAGTGAACAAAGCCATCCTGATTTGTACTTAGCTAGTTCAACCTCTAGGTGGAGATGTCTGCCAAGTCAAACACCATTAACAGACTTGTGTTTCTAAATTATTCCCATTGACCAAGTTTCTTTAAAGTTTAAAGGTACAACATCACAAATAAATGTCAAATCACGTTTTTTATTCTCAGTTGAACACAAAAATCTGACTTACTTGATCATACCAGCACCGTAAGCTGAGTTGGCCACACATGCAGCTAGCTGAAGAGCAGTTGTCTTTACAGACACAGTACTGTGAAGTGGAGAAACACCATTAGAGACCGTCTTTATCCTTCATTCTGAGCTTAATCATCCATGCAGGGCTCTGGTCTTAGCTAATTGACCAACTCTGCATTGTCTAGAGTGCCAAGTCGATTATTTATTGTCTTTGCATCAATAAACACTTTGTAGAGAATAGGGAAGAGCTGTGATCAAAACAAAGAGGAGTGAACTTGTTTACCTGCAAGTGAGTGATGTTTTTGTCGATGTTCATTGGGGAAGTCACACAGCTATCAGGGACATATTTGTAGTTGTCAGGACAGGGTTCACTGTCCACCGCATTCACACACGGGACGGGGACTTTCTCGTAGCCTCTGGCAATGTCCCTAAACACAGTTATACATATATAGGCTATATTTATAGGCTCAACAAGTTTTAATTCTCAAGGAGTTAGGTGCTGTTAGCTGGAGAATAATGAGATAAGAATGAAGTAGTTGTACCTGTTGAGGAGCTTTTCTGCAGGGGCTGTCTGGCTGCTGTTAGCTTCTCTCTGTTTCTTGCTAGCTTGCAGGGCACTCCAAACCTTTGAGTTCTGGTTGCAGCACTGCATGGGTGTCTCTCCCTCTTTGTTCTTCAGGGTTGCGTCAGCCCCCCACGACAGAAACAAACTACAATATGAGCAAGAGAGACATCCTTCAGGGCTATTCATGTTTTTCCCAAAGAACAAGGTTCCAACTCTTTTTTTTTTTTTTTTCCAATTAAAATTTTTTATTGATTCATAGACATGTCAAAAAGAAAAAACCCAACATATATACATTGAACATTTAGCATTTAACCCCCACTATTACCCCTCACCCTACACAATCCACTCTGATCAGCAGAAACGAGATTTATAAATACATAATTTAGGGTTCAGTCACATGCTTGAGGCAACATTTAAATAAATGTCTGAATTAAACACTCTTAACACTTTTGTCCATTCTGAGTGCAAATGGGAGAACGGAGTGTAACTTAACTTCTCCGATTAGTTTGATAGAAAGGCTTTGCAATGGCAAAATAGGGGCAAGAACTTCCTGTTCAATACAAAAGCATGGAGGGTCTCTCTCAGGTGGAAGCAACCAATGAGCCAAATGTCTGAGACCAAATGCATAATAATAAAACAAAATCTTGGGTAGGCATAGCCCAATCGGCCTATGTAACCGCTAGTTTGAGATAACTAGACAATAATAATTTTAAATAATTTAACATTTTCAATTTATATCTGTTTTTTTTTTTTTTTAATAAAGAGCCAAGCATAGCTAAAAAAAAAAAAAATCATTCAGGTATTCAGAAATATTCACTGTAGAAATTTCTATAACTTCAAATTTTTTAATTTAAAAAAGTTTTCAGACCTAGAAATCATTATTTTCGATATTTATATGTTTTCCATAATTGCGAGAACCCAGATATTTAAAAAGTTAGTCACAAAAAGATCAAAACAAATAAGCACTCTGGTAATACCTTGTATATTACGATATGCATGAAACAATATGCAATATACAACCCATTCAACATATGTCATTGCTTAAATGGAAAATAAAACGTATTACAAACAACACATTTAACTCATTTGAATGCAAAACAGTGATAGTGTGATACAGTATAATATACAGTAAAATTACAATAAGTGTAATGCTGGTGATAGTGCAAAAGTAGTAATAAAATGCTGATTGGTAGGTGTAGTATAAATCTATATTAAAAACATTCCCATTTCTCAACATTAGCTGCTAATATCAATTCAATATGTTCTGCTTGTCTGTTACTGCTTTGGCTTTTAGAAGTCCCTTGTAATCAAAACATATGTCTATCTAGAACAGCAGCATCTTTTGCAACACGCATTTTGATTTCATCATCAAAAATACATTTATTAAAAGCCTAATTGTGAGGTTTCCAATTTCTGGAGTGTTTACGGTACAGTTAGCAAGGAAAATAAACAGCAAAAGGATGTAACAAATGAAATAATCAACAAACAATATTGGAGCATGGCTGATGTTACATGAGAGCGGAGGTCAGCCTGCGCGCGCATTCATAGAAAGTATGTGCACATGCGCAGTCTGTCAATCAATGATGCATGCTCTCAATTTCACTTGAGAGTCCCTCATCAGCATAAATCTGTGTCAGACCCATTTTAATAGCTCATTGGAAAAATACACCGATCAGCCACAACATTAAAACCACCTGCCTAATATTGTGTAGGTCCCTTTCGTGCCGCCAAAACAGCGCCAACCAGCATTTCAGAATAGCATTCAGAGCTGATATTATTCAGCTAAAAAAATCACTGATTTTATTTTTAATAAATTTGCAAAGTTATCAAAAATCTGGTTTTTGCTTTGCAATTATGGGGTATGGAGTGTAGATTGATGTGAATATAATAATTTAAAGCATTTTAGCATATGGCTGCAACACAACAAAATGTGAAAAAAATGAAGGGGTCTGAATACTTTCTGAAAGCACTGTACTTTCTGCATTCCAGATTGGATCATGCCCGGCCTATACTTTTCTGACTGTGAGCGAAAAGGAACACCTTCAACACGTGCAATACAAACGGTTTTGTTTGATAATTTAGTACAATCAATAAATGGCGCATGTACCAATGATGCACACAAAGCGGATCGAGGAGGGACGTGCATGGTCAGGCCGTGCAGACTGTGCTGATGATGGAATTTGCATCACACATACTGTGCGCAGAGCGATCAGCAACATGGCCAACCAAAGTATACTTTGGCCTTTACACCCCTAATTATGGGCTATATGTAATGTATAAAATAATTACTATAACATTAATAATTTTAACTAGAACACATTTTACTAGAAAAATTTATGTTAAAATGTTACATACATATTATATAGAATAATTACTATAAAATTAAGAGTGCAGCCTTTGAGTCTACAAGGTTTTTTCTGAAGTTGAGTAGCTCTGATGCAGATTACTGGTTCCAGACACATGATCTGATATTCTCATTCCTTATTGGTTGAGTTTTGAAAATTGACCTACTCAATTCGAGTCAACGTCTTGTTCGTGGTGAAAATTCAAGGCAAACAGCCACATCAATCTTGGTGTAAACATGCCTTTAAGCACAAATGGCACCTTTTGGTATATTTTGTCAAATTTAGAAGGCATGAATAGGCTTCAAAGGGGTAGAATCAAATTACCACGTAATTAATGTGTAATCCATCAGTTTCTGTGGCAATATTAAATTCTGGGCTCTAACCAATCACTATAACTACCTGCCACAAAAAAACAATCCTAGAAATGAGTAACCCTTTATTGCTGGGATCCAGCTTCAATAAATCTGCAAAACATTGGTGCAGTCCCCAATAAAAATACAGCTTTAAGCAGATTAGGATCTACACAAGCACCTGATTAAGACATCGGATATGGATCTAATCCTGCAGTACAGTTATCCTCTAGGAAGAAGGCTCATCAGGCTTTCCTAAGTTGTTAAATGAGCCTGGGGAGGTCTGGCTCCCTAAATATGGACCTGTGTGATTGAAGGGTAATTTGTAAATAAATCTATATGTAGCAATACAATCCAGTGGAGGTTTACTCACTTGACACATTCAAGCCGGTTCTCCCGCGATGCTATGTGCAATGGCGAGTCTCCGTGGATGTTGACTGCATTGAGGTCACACTTGGCGGCCATCAGGATCTTGGCTATCTCAACACACCCAGAGAACGCCGCCCAGTGTAGACAGATATTTTCCTCCTAAAAGACGATTACAGTTGCAAAATGTAAAAAACACTGCATTACAAGTGGTTTTAATTAAAGGTGATTTTTTCGATGTTAAAATGTTTCTCCTGCCCCAATTCAATATGCACAGTCAACTATAAGTTAGCCATTTAAAGGTTGATTCCCTGAAAAGTGTAAATACTGTTTTATAGTAGTCATTATTATTGCAATTCAATTTGGTGACACTAGTATTGCAGAAATTACAACCCAAATTGTGACCAGAAAAAGGATACAAGATTTTCTTAAATGAAGATTACAGATCTAGATACAAAACTGAAAAAAAATTGGTCACCAAGAATCTTGAAAACAATGGGATCCAACGTAGCATACTGACCTTGTCTCGGATGTTGATGTCAGCCCCTTTGGCGAGCAGGAGTTTCACATGATCTACATGCTTGTACTCTGTGGCCCAAATCATGGCTGTCCAACCTCCATCATCCTAGCACAGGAAACACAACTACATTAAAACTCTCAACCTCAAGCTAAAGGATAATTGCTTCTGAATCAAATCAGTCCTTTAAGATTATGACAAAAATGTTTAATTGTTAAACAAAAATTGTTATGCCAACAAAACCATAATATTTACTGATTTAATGTGATTTAAGCATTGGAAAATCCTTTCTTAGCATTCTTACATGTACTTATGTAGGAAACTACACAGCTAAATGACATGTAATTACTGTACCATTAACAGTACTTAAAGTCTCTATAGCAATTCCTTTGAATTTTTGTTCAAGTTTGTCAGTGTTCAAGAAAATTACCAAGACAAAGAGACCAATTTCACACTGCAAAATTAATTCCAAGGATGGAGACATAAACAACTGTGTCTAAAGTATGTGATCTGGGTTTTCATTGGGACGCTGGAGGTATCGTTAGATTATTAGATTCCATTTAATTATTGAAGCAGTCAAAATAGGAAAGTTTCTCAGATATGTTTGGTGAAGTGTAACTGATTCATTGAAATCCCAAGGAATCAAATCCCATTTTTTCCAAGACATAAGATAAAAGCACAAGAAAGTCCTTTACCTGACAGTTAATATCTATAAGGCCTGTGGACAGCAGATGTTGTACGATGCCAAAATACCCAGCCTTAGCAGCAAGATGAAGACATGATGAGCCTTCAACATCCTGTAAAGGAAACTGGATGTGAACTGTGTGCTTCTGGAGTGCATACAGGAAACGGAAGTTGCATACCAAGTATGTAAACAAAACAAAAGTGTTCCTCAAAACTATTTGATTACAGAATATTTGAACGAATCAGACTGGCTTTTCAACCCTCACACGGTGTTGCTGCTAACCTTGTGAGACACAATGGCTCCAGCCCGCAGCAGGTAGCGCACCGTGTCCAGGTGGTTGTTCTCACAGGCCTCCATCAGTGGCGTCCTCTGGTCTTCGTCACACATGTCAAGGTTTGCGCCAGCCTATGGAATAAAATTACAAATTTTTAAGACAAGCACCACAGAGAAATTCCATGTATACCTTTAAAAGAAGAATTCACCAGCATTAGCACGTACCTGTATCAGCATGTGGCAGACCTCCTGATGACCAGCCTCGGCTGCTACATGAAGTGGTGTGCGTTTGTTCTGACTCTCCATCTTAAAGTTGGGGTCAATCCCATCCACTGAAGGAAGAGAAAAATTTCCAGCATAAAGCAGGCAACCATGACACGAACAACACACTAAGTGATTAGGAGTTTCTTACCCAACATCAACAAGACCTTCTGCAGCTCCCCTTGTTTGGCTGAAATGTAAAGCTGTTTTGGGTGAAACCGAAGCTTCTTGGGTCTTTGAGAAGAACAATTGGAAATGAATCAGTAGGAGCCTTACACATTAAAATGTTTGTTTAATTAATTGAACCCATGTCAGTGTGGACGATATGGGACAATCAAACGGTCATAATAGCTTTTTTCTTACTTCTCTGCATCTAGAGCCAGCAGGACACTTTCAAGAGTTTCTTTAGGTGGTCCTGGAGGTGCAGTAGCAGTTTCTGCTCCCACGGTGCCTGTTTTGGAGCCCACAAGGTACAGAGATGTGTCTTGTGTCTCTGGAGGTTTTGGCAAGGTGCTGTCTGCTTTGCCCGACCCAAGAACGGAGAGTCGAGTGGAGCTGTAAATACCATCACATTTTAAAACTAAACATTTATTCCAAAGAGGTAGTATATCTAAAGACCAGAACGTTGATCCATGTCCTACTCGGCGTTTATAAACCATTATAAACGCTTGGCACATACCCTCCAGTGGTGGTGTCCGCCTTGCCCTCTGAGGTGCTGGGGGTGCAGGGGCCTTGACTGAGAGGTACAGTCGAGGTCGTATCAGCCTTGGCAATGGTGACCTCCTTGGCCTTGCTGACTTCCTCTCCACAGTGTGGACAAAAGCTCTGACCATTCAGAACTGAGGAACAAGCTCGATGAAAACGGTGGGAGATATTCACCTCTGGCTGACACTCCATGAAGGTACCCTACATGATAGCCAAAGAAAATAACAATACGTTTTTGGTGGCTTGCTCCCTGGAGCTTTAATTTCAAGATATCATTAATTTCTTGGCCGTTGACTTGATCATGCTCTCATTGGATCTAATTCAAAGACCTAAAACCTGCTCTTTGGTAAAGCCAAAGACTCACAGCTCTGCAAAAGAAGCCACAGCCTGGGCAGCACTGATGTTTGACCATGCCCGTGCGATGGTCCTCACACAGAACCAGCAGTTGAACAATGTTTGAAGGCCTCATCATCTCGTGCTTCACAACTGCACTCTGACACCGGCTCAGCTACCCCAGAACAACAAGGAACCAATCAGAATAGAGATCAGAACCATGGCTTTCAAGAAAGAACTAAAAACTTACATTGTAACATGAAGCATGATGTTACAAAGCTCAAAGATGCCACATGCATATGGAGCAATTAGATGAACCCTAGGACCTTCTGTATGGACACCTAACCTTGTTTTATACCCCAATCTTGTACCCAAACCATATCCAGACAAAGTCAGCATTGCTGCAAATCCTACTGTCATATTGTTATGCACATTTACGAGGAGAACCATCTCACCTGGCCATCAACGCTCTCAGTTGCCATGCACTTCCTGTCTGCCAGGGTGAGGATCTCTCTGCTCTTGGGTGTCTCCATTCGGCAGCTGCAAAGGGGTAGTTCTTGAACCATGTCTGCATCTGTGCTCTCCCCTGGCCCTGAAATAGCTAAGGAACTCCACCCTTAAGAGTCTAATAACTATGAGCCGTCACAAGACAGACATATGCATTTAAACCCAAAGTGCTACTAAAAAGACCATTAGTTTGTATACATAGTTGGTTGGTGACCAACTACTTCATAACCAGGTCCATATAATTGAAATCAGATTGATAAATAGTGAGAATCTACAATAGATGTTATGACCACAAGGGGGCACCACACTGGTTAAGAGATTTGATCAGTAATGATTCATTGTAGACAGCATGGCAGCAAGTACAACATGTAGGCCTGCAATAATCATAGTCTGAACTTTACACAGATACCGCTTTCTCAAGAGACTGAGCTTGAAACCAATCAGATGGACTGGTCTGAGATGTAAGCTGTAAGCAGTGTGAGAGGATGAAAACATTTTCAAATGATAGAAACTGCCTAAAAGACATTAACTATTTTTAACTATATTAACTAAAAATGACAATACATTTAACAAGAAGCAAACACCCTATGCACGTCTTTATATAGGCAAAACGCTTACCACTGTCTTCAGCTACAAGATCTTTCATTGCTTTTCCCAAGTTAAATAACACAAATATGTTTGTTAGGTCACCTGTACTCTGAGATGTCAGTAAGTCTTCCTGTGCCGCCAGGTTGAGGGAGACTAAGGGAACCTCTTTATACTCTTTCCTGTGCTCAACAGGGGCCAATGGTGAGCTCTGGCTCTCTGATTTAGACTGGGACTCCATTCCTGGAAATATGGAGGGCCAGGCATACAGACATTTGTAAGAGTGTGAGTCTGCCTAATAACATGTTTATCTTTACAGCAGATATTTCAGGTACTATAGAAAAGATGCATTCTCAAACTCTTTGGATCAAAGGAAATAGACCTTATAGGATAAAGAACAGCAATAGGAAGAGCAATCTCACAAGTAGAAGCTTTCTTGGATATTTCCCAAGTATATACTGTACCCTGGAGTGCTCAGGTTACCCAATGTCTAATTTATAAAACTTTTTGAAAACAGTATTTCTGTACCAGAGAGAGCTTCGGTCTTTGTTTTCAATTTCCTCTTGCGTTTTCTAGATGGTCGGAGCCAAGCGTTGTCTCCCTTGACTTTCTTCTTCCATTTCTTCTTCAAGCTCGACTCTGAACTCTGAGAAGGACAAAACTAATTTAAGAACCATCCTCAGGCCTTCAAAACTACATAATTAAACAGTGTTGACAAATCAGGCTTGATGAACTAATTAGTTGCCTGTGAATGATTCTTGGTTACATTTTGTCTTCTAATATTCAATGATGTAATGACATTACAGAATGTTTGGGAACTCACCAAGTCTGATTCATCCCCTTCCTCTTCACCCTCACCATCTGGTGACTCCTCAGACTCCTGTTCTTCTTCAAGAGGCTTGCGATTGAAAAATTAAATGAATAAAACCTTATCTTTGGGAAATGTGATGGCTGGCCAAGCTACACAATTACAATATAGATATTAAAAAAAAAAAAAATAAAATCAAGGAATTACATTTACAACATGAAGGACAAGAATGGATATTCTTCACAGACTCACAAATAAATGTCCCCAAAGCTCCCCTTAGGAAATCTCACCTGAGAGAATGAAGCTATCCTGGTTTCCTCCTGAGAAGATTTGGCTCCAAGCTCTGTGGGCAGTTCCTCGTCATCCTCTGTGTATTCTCCTTCTTCTGACTCTTCTCCATCAGACTCATTTTCCATCCTCTCTCCATTCATGTGCACTGCTTCCTTTGTTTGCTGTGAAGCAACAGAATTTAAATATTGCCATCAGAGGGCAACAAGTCTTGAACTTAGCTTCAAGAGTTACAACTCAGAGGTACAAGAAAGGTTTAAAACTCCACAGTAATCAATGCAGTTTACAGCAGTAAGAAAAGATAATTTAAGGTCAAGTTTTTTTTTAATCTTTTGGTCAAGAATGACTCTATTAAAGGCATGTTATTAATATGGGCTTTGAGCTCTGACCTGAGGGTTGGGTGGAGACTGGGAGACTTGCTGAAACATCTCCAGAACTGTGCGTTGTTTCAATACTTTGTTTTTCTTTTTAGGCACAAGGCTGTATGTCCCCATCTTCCTCTTTTTCTTTCGTGACACGAATGCAACTGAAAAAGAGACAGGTCTACTTTCACCTGCAAATTCATAGAGAGAGCAACATTCTGGCATATAAAGCCTGTAGTAAGCACTTATTTTTCTCTGTAAAAACAAAGTAACAATCTCCATGTAAAGTTGTAATGCGCCAGTTGGATTTTCTGCATTTCAATCTGAATGAGTGCAAACTTCGATGTTTGCTATAAAGTGAGTAAAAATTGCATTCCCAAAAAGGCCTGTCAATGTTTGTAAGCTACTTATAATGCAGTTCAAAAATTTCTGGCCGAATAAATTCCCATAGCAATCATGCGCCTGTGAACATGTGTTGTGGAAGAGATTTTAAAGCCTGGGAATCCATTCTATAAAACTGAAAGATCTTCAACAAAAGGAAAAATTTCAACCTGTATGCTCTTACACATAATTGTACAATATTTTCCAATTTGTCTGGCCCATTTAAAGGCCAAATTAGTAAGCAGTGTACATTTTAGAAAATATATCATGCGGCTATCAGTTGTGTACTGGAAATATTACATAATACATGTAGGCTATACTACATACTTAATTGTAGTATAGAAATGTAGTACAGATGCTATGTGTATACGTATTTATGTACAGAATGTAAATAGAATGCCAGATCAAAGCTAAATTGAGGTGAACTTGTTGGGTGCATAAGAAGGGTAATATTGTCTGTAACCTGTTTGTGGCTTGGCTGGTGTGGTGGTCAGTTCAGCTGAGACATCGGTTTGGCTTTGATGTAGGTGATTCTGGATTGGAGATGGTTGAGGTGGCCCTGCCTCTGGTGTGGCCACACTGCCATCTTTCACCACAATTGGCTCCTTATTTTCCCTATTTAAAAGCTGAAGGAGACATCAAAAATCATGATTTAAGACCCTGATTTATGAGAAGGCCCAAAATAAGACCAGAAATAAACAAACAATATGCTTTTTGTGCATTTTGGACTCAAAATGCAAAGTTATCGTAGGATCTCCAATGCTGAATACACAGGCATTATGATTAGCTTACATGGCAGCTGATGTAATTTAGACTTCTAAGGACACTGTACATATTATTTTTGAGAACTGTTAAAAATGGCTGACAGTCTACTCATTACCTTTAGAATTGGGCTTGAGGCCGGCCTTGACATAGTCTTGCGTGCACGGTGTATTGTTACAGATGGGGGCGTATTTGATGCAATGCCATTTTTAGTCTCTGTTTCCACCCGTCTCTCATTCGGGCTTGGTCCTGGCCTTGCATCTGCATTAGAGAAGCCTTTGTCTGGCGATTGCAACGAAGAAGCTGAAGAAGGTGAGTTTTTAGTCCCAGGCCCCAATGTGGAACCTCCATCAGGGGACCAGTTTGTCCTGTGTGGGGCAAATAGTGTGTCTTCCTGCTGTTTGCTTAGAATATATCCATTACTGCCAACTGTGGAGCCATGTGGTGGCTCAGTCGCTAACAGTCCATTCTCCATAGTTAAAGACTGTGCTGGCGATCCTTGTGCTGAGAGGTTCTGTTCAGTGCTATTTGTGTCTGTGTTTTTATGGGTCCCATTCAGCTCTGTGGTCTCTCTGAGAGGATCTGCTCGCCCATCTGATTGATCTTCATCTCCTCCTAACCAAAAAATAACAGACAAAATGGATTGATTTCATAATCATAATATTGAACTAGGGCTGGGCCATATGATGGTAAGTAGAACAGTGCAAAGGTACAGAGTCAACCAGTAGAGATTCTGCTATACTGTTTAACAGTACATTCATGGCTGAGAACAAAACTGAGAAAAACAGTTTGATTGTACAGCCAAATGTGGATTATTAAATTTTCCAAAGTTAAAAGATCTTTCATTCGATGTAGGCATGGTTTCAACAGAAGTGTGTGTATTGGCTATTACACAATGGCCTCAAACATGGCTCATCCAGTTATTTATTACAATTGTATTACTGTTTGTGTCTCTCACTTGGATGTATTAAAATAACATGCCATATGCATATATTTAATATTTACCCTCATCTTCATCACTTCGAGACACTTTTATGCCCTCAGACTTCATGGATTCCCTCTGGCCCGAACTCCCATTGGCCAAACTGGAGAGCTGAAAACATGAACACAACAATTAAGTCATTAGGTTTCCATTCCTTAGCATGTTATGCAAACTATTACTTTTACAGAATAAATAGATCTAATTCTGCACAAAGACAATGGAGAGTGCCTGAACACAATTCACAAAAACTTCACATAGTCCAAGCCAGTCTGATGGCAAGAACAACCTGTCTTCAACAATGAATGTTTGTAGTTAATGTGAATGAAAGGAAGACAAATACTCTTTTGAAACAAAATAAATGACCCACGGTTTCTCAAAAGAACTGACAATCATTACGGACACTGGCATCTTGACAATCCATGTAAAAAAAAAATCTTGATTTTTCTGACAGGGACAAGAAAACATGGAGAAACAAAACATGGAGTCACCCCTTGGAAATGAGAGAAACTTAACCACAGCGCCAAAGGTTCAGTCGTTCTAGAAAATATACCAGCCGTCTCTTGCAATGTACCATCCTGAAATTAACTGAGACTTAAACACTGATAATGTAATAAATACCAAAACAGAATGAACAGGAAGAACAAATACAGTAAATGCCTAAACTCAGTATGCTGTTGCTTTCACTCCTTAATTGTCACTTTTATGTTGAGTTTCCCTCTCTTCTTCTTTGTCTGTCTTTTGCTTGAGTCTGCTACTTTCGTTCTCGGCTACTGGTCCATTAGAAGTAGACAGCCCCAGCTGTTCTCTCCCCTAGGCTAATTCAGAGACTGATGAAGCCCATGTGGAGCTTCTCTCCTGCTAAGGTAAGTGAAGCACAACAAACCAATAGAAAGAAATCCTTGTTTCTGTGAGGAGTTTCTTTTACAAAAAGAAACAAGAGAGACTTTAACCAAAGACATATCGGTCCATGCTTGAAGACTCACACAAAACAGGCCTCAAAATGACGTGTGGTGTCAAGTAAACGCCTTAAATGGTTTTCCTTCAACGGGGTATTGTCATAAACAGTTTAAGCATAAACCGAATGACACAGATAGATCTTTGCCCATTACCCAGATTTCTCTCTGTATGTAAATGCCTTTAAAGGGAATTAAACTGGCTTATTCAATATCCGCAAGTGTTGTTGACATCAAAAGTTCAGAATTACCCAATGATTTCAAATCTTATGTAAACACGGTCTTCTTGCGTTATCAGATTTTTCAAATAAGCAGATTTTCCATAGTTATGAGCATAAACCCCTATTTCCTATTACTTTTCCCAGTTGATTGCAATTATGATTTAAAAATATATATATTTTATTGAAACTGCAGTCACAAAAAGCAATTTTTAGAGATTCAATACATTAGAGCACAACGTAACTTAAAAAC
This sequence comes from Xyrauchen texanus, assembly GCF_025860055.1. Lineage (NCBI taxonomy): Eukaryota > Metazoa > Chordata > Actinopteri > Cypriniformes > Catostomidae > Xyrauchen > Xyrauchen texanus. Next base: position 11,744,842 of record NC_068309.1, read on the forward strand.
TTAATAATAAGAAATTTCCATGACTTCTCCAAACCTGCAGGAAAGCCCCATTTCGAAATTCTCTGACTTTTCCAGGTTTTCCATGACTGTCGGAATACTGAACAGCTAAACAAACCTTTAAAACCTAAAATATCATGCTGAAATATTCAGATGCACCTCATCTTTGTTTCACAAAGCACACAGAACTCTAGAAAGAGTCTTCAATGCTCAGATCTCACTTTTCCAAGTGGAATGTGAAGGAAACGAGATTGACAGTGAACAGTCTTAGTCAAGCTCAGAGATTCACTGTATCCCATGCTGTCAGACAAGAAACATCAAGCACACTTTGGCCTGGAAATTAACCTCAGATCATGCATAATCCTTTGCGTTAATACTCAACTTACTACCACATCTATCAAACCCAGGTAGCCAAGAGAAACCTGCATGCAAGCTGCAACCAAGCCAACCATTGCTACATCAAGAATTCCTGTTTGCCCTAAACCCTTGTCAATGCAATGCATGTTAAAAATAAACACTGGATAGAAAGCAAACAGTAATGCAAGAAGTGATGAGATAGATTTGTGTATTTTTTTCCTTTAGGAAGCAGAGACAAATGTCTTCAAGCCATGCAGTTGAAGTAGTACATCAAGTCATAGCAAAAGTCTCTCTCACTCACATGCCAGCCTAAAACTACTGGAGTAATTCTCTGCAGCTAGGCTCTAAAGAGGTAGGTCAGAAGGTGTAGTAATTACAAGCAAATCCAAGCTTTCTTCCCCTCCAGTTTGTCCCCTCCCCCACCCAGCCTCGATCCCCAGACCTCATCTGATTGGCAGATGCACAGGCTGCCTTCCGCAGCATGCTCAGAAAATGTCTGCCACTCGTTGGAGCTGCTCTTGCAACAAAGGAGGTCGTCTGTCTTTCTGTTTCTCCCATTTGCCACCAGGGGAGCCACTTCATAATAAGAGTCCCCCCTTTCCCTGACCAAACCTGGCAAGATCTGCCCCACCGAAACTACAAAGAGCTCATCACGGCTTATCAATTTAGTCTTTGTTGTTTAACTCTGAGGTCAACCATGACCTTTACTGAGGAGGTTCTGTCTAACAAAGATAGAGCTGAATTCACTTATTGCAAGGTTAGTCAGACATTGGTGATTACCAAACATATTTGAAGTTGTGTGCTTCCGATTTATTATTATTATTATTTTTTTTTTATGGTTTTATTTAAAAAGATCATAAGCAAACCCTTGTTTGTCAACCAGTTTGTGCTTGTCTGGAACTCTTTGGAAATTAGATCCTTGTTTTCTTGATGTAAAAGGAAAGGTGTTCAGAAATGGAGAGATGAACTGATGCAAAAGATATTCTGACATTTCAAAACAGGTTTGACTGGTTTGAAAAAATTAATGCTACACATTTATTTTTAGGAAGACAGGGAGTCAAATATGAAAAGATGGTAATGTCAGTTATATTCTTTTTTTTTTTTTGACAGGATGGTCAAATATAAACATTTTATAAATTGTTTTTTCAAAATCACACAGTGGTGGTTACTTTAATGGTCCATTAATCATGGACAGACATAATACTGTCTGGTGTTCAAAGTAGAATGTACTTTCTGTTAGTAGAGAGTAAAGACCAGAAAATCAGAAGAAATTCAGTATAGGCCTAGTTTGAAGGCAGAGGACATGAAGAAATCATCTCACTACCTTTAGACTTTCAGATTCAGAGAACATATATAAAACAATCGCCACTGATTGATTCTCTACCAAAACACTTTTAAAGCACACCAGCTGAAGTGGATCTCAGATATTACAAAAAGATATCAGCTCTCATGTTCCTCTCATTGAGATAAAAATATTTGAATGTGGATGGCCTGGCCCTTCCCCTACAGGTCAAACAGGTGCAGGGATGTTGTAACCAGACTGTTTACCGATACAATGAGCCAAACAGGGGAATCTTTTCTACTAGGTAAGGGGCACTGTGTTGTGATTTGGGAGATTGGTGATAGAGACCAACATTTAAACCAATCTACTCTTATTAAAAAAATCTAGACTTAATCTATGATCAAGAACTGAATCTACATAAAATAACCAATTTTAATGTAACAATAAATTATATGTGCACTCACATTTATTTACACTCACTGGCCACTTTATAAGGTACACCAGTACATCTACTTATTCATGCGATTATCTAATCAGCCAATTGTGTGGCAGCACGTGACATTATTATTAGTGCCAGATGGGCTGGTTTGAGTATTTCTGGAACTGCTGATCTCCTGGGATTTTCATACACAACAGTCAGTAGAGTGTATAGAGAATGGTGCGAAAAACAAAAAACGATCACTGAGTGTCAGTTATGTGGGTGAAAACAACTTGTTGATGAGAGTGGTCAAAAGAGAATGGCCAGACTGGTTTGAGCTGACAGAGAGGCTACATTAACTCAGATAAATCCTCTGTACAATTGTAGTGAGCAGAATAGCATCTCAGAACGCAGAACATGCCGAACTTTGAGACGGATGGGCTACAACAGCAGAAGACCACGCTGGGTTCCACTTCCGTCATCCATGAACAGAAAACTGAGGCTGCATTGGGCCTACCATTTTGTTCACCTCAGCAGAAATTAGGGATGGGCATTTTGGTCATTTAGTCTACTCGAGTACTTGGGGGCAATGACGTGTACATAATTCTATATAATAACATGTCTGACAAACGTCTTTGGCTGCTGGATTGCGTCTTGTTGTTCCAGTGTATCGTCTATTCATTATTATAGGCTGCTATAAAATAATCTGTAAAAAAATGTACAAACGACTGCATAATCAAAATATAAGGCATCATATTTTGTAGGGCTGGGATAAACGATAATTTTTTTAACGATTAATTTAGCGATTTTTTTTTTCCGATGCATCGATTAATCTAACGATTCAGCTTTAACTGAGGCAATCTGTCACGGCACATTAAAGAGCCACAAAATAGTAGGCCTATTTACGGTTAAAATTTTCTTTGACTGACCAAATTTGAAAGTTGAGACTTTATTAAATGTTACCTGCTTGGTAGGGCTGGGATAAACGATTATTTTTTAAACGATTAATCTAGCGATTATATTTTCGATGCATCGATTAATCTAACGATTAATTTTTTCAGTCCGATTCGATTTTGATTCGATTATCTCCCCATTAATTGACTAACAGCAATTTATACATGTTGATTTACATATCTGAATGAAAAAACATGAATTCCTTAACATTGCCATATATGTTTATTGCTCTTAAAATTCCAAAATAAAAGACTATACAAGTGCAAAGTAATGCATTCTTAGTCAGAGGTAGCATTCAATAAAACCTTGAAAACACATAGGCCTAGCTTACTGAAAAAAGCGCATCTTGTAATTCTTCTTTCAGATTAAAATAACAACTTGATGTCTAGCATTCAATAAAAAAATAAAAAGATCACCCAGCCACCCTTTCTTAGAGCTATTGAATGAATACAGTAACTATTGTAAACTTGGGGGCTTTAAGCTAATACAGAAAGTGCTTTTCCAACAAAAAATAAATAATGAAAATAAACATTCAGAATTCAACATTTATGTTGAACATAGGCCTAGCTTACTGAAAAAAAGCATCTTCATTCACATGCAAATAACAACTTACACTCTGACACTTTCCTTTCACCTTAAGAATACTCTGTGTGTGTGTGTGTGTGTGTGTGTGTGTGTGTGTGTGTGTGTGTGTGTGTGTGAGTGTGTGTGGGCGCGCGCGTACGTGCGTGCCGGGTGGCGCCTCTTCAGGTGCTGGTGCATTGCCGTGGTGCTAGAATGGAAGGCCATCTCTATTTTGCAAAGATGACATATCACGGAATTGTTTCCTTTTAAATTAAATAATTCCCATACTTTAGAGGAACGAGTGCGTGCCGCCTTGCACTTCTGATAGTCTGAGGAGCCACTCGTGTTGCTACTACTGTCCGGCGCCGCCATCTTTGTTTTGGGTCTGACGAATCGACGCGCATATTTTGCGTCAACGTATTTTTGGTCCTGTCTGTCAGCGCGTTGTCAGTGTCTGTCCAACTCAATGAATGTGCACAACACGCATCTGTCTGTTCTTCCTTCAGGTTATCGTAGTAATCTTAATAGGTGCGCACCATTTTTTTTTTTTAGAACTGTCTAATTTCAAATCATGTTTGGCTTATCAGGCGATGCCATAACGTCACATTTTTAATATGCGAGTTTTGAAGACGCTAAGCAGTCTGTTCCATTTAGTTGCGCTCTGTCTAACTGTTTGAAAACCTCACCTGCTGTATATGCGCTGCTTCAGCGCATTGAGTCCACTGCCACACACCTGGTGTGTGTGCATGTGTGTCCAAGTGTTCGCTCCTGTGGGGAAAGCCTCAATGCTCCGTATTGTTGTTGCTGTTATGATTCATGAAGTGTTCCATTCAACCATTCAACTGGGGAAAGTGCAATGGAATGACACTTTATGTCGGACTTCTAACTAGGAAACTTGTGCTGAAATCTCCAACTCCCACTTCGTCGAGATGCAGGTGTGTTACATCACGCAAACATTTAGCAATTTTTGCAATTCTTCCCATAAGACCTGCACCCCTGAGTCTTCGCTTTACTGTTGTACATGAAACTGAGCAGGTGTTGAGCAGGTAGAATTCAATGAAGCTGTCAGCTGAGGACATGTGAGGCAACTATTTCTCAAACTAGAGCCAGTTGTCCTTTGTCTTTGTATAGTGTACACCTTTGTATGAAATCTTCAGTTTTATTTTGGCAATTTCAAGCATTTTATAGCCTTCATTCCTCCAAAATGCATACTGTGGCAAAACAAACACAAAGATAATGTTAAGCTTCATTTAATGATCCAAATAGCTTTCAACTGTGTTTGATATAATGGCAATTGATTTTCTAGTACCAAATTAACAATTTAACATGAATACTCAAGGATAAGGTGTTGGAGTGATGGCTGCTGGAAATGGAGCCTGTCTAGATTTGATCAAAAATTACTTTTTAAATAGTGATGGTGCTGTTTTTTTTACATCAGTATTCCTGACTATACTTTGTGATAAGTTGAATGCAACTTTGGTGAATTAAAGTACCAATTTCCTTCCGAAACAGCAAAATCTGTACATTTTCCAAAACTTTTGGCCGCCAGTGTACATTATGCAGGGCTCCAGATTATGACTAAAATGGTTGCAAGTGCGACAAAAATAATTGATTGCAACAATAATTTAACATCTACTCTCCATTGGCGACAGCCGGGTTTGTGTGCGTTCATATGCAGTTTCGTCAGATATCATCTTTTGAGTTATTGAATACATGTATAGAGCACGCACCAGTGTGTCTTGAGCCACTTTTCACCTGTTCCGTTTCTGACGAGCACGCTACACACAACAACAATCCGTGAACAAATGAACAAATGAGTCGTGAACAAATGACTCTTTTGAACCGGGTCTTTTTCATGAATCACCCGAAAAGAAATGAGGGTTTGACCTCAGGAGCTCAGGTTAGCGGTTTGAATTAGATTTACTTTCTCAGCGAATAAGCCATCAGTGTCCTCACATCTGGGAGTGCAGAAGAGTCCCATGTGTATTTCAGACTTTTTTTTTTTTAAATTAAAAAGTCCCATATTGTGTACCACTTTTTCTGTTAATTATTGATTGGGATTGGAGTAGCACAATAAACTGCATCTGGAATTTCTTTCAATTTGCAATCTTGTAGTCTTTGTGTCTGGGCCATCCGGTATACGTAAAGAAAGACTAAGGCAATATTTTAAAAAAATAAATATACAATTACAAAAAATTATGCTTAAGAAGGCAACACACTACTATATACATACTATATTTTATGTAATTATCTGTAATGTGGATTGTGAAGAGCAGTATTAAATAAAACAATCTTGTATCTGTATAAATTATGAAAGGTTGTGTGAACATTTGAGACAAAAGGGAATGCAAACTTATGTTCTCAACAATATATTCTGTTTATTAACCCTTCGATTAATGGGTTATCATCTGTCATAATTTTCTTCGGCTTTCTATCTTGTTTCTGAACAGCAATCTAAATGGAGCAATTCTGTGATTTGGTGACTAAAAACAGCCATTTGGCTCCTTAATGTTTCATTTTAGGAGACAATGGCTCCTATATAATTTGTTTTAGTCTGGAGCCCTGTCACAATGAGGGTTCCACCGATACCACTTTTTTATTCCGATCAGATTCCGATATCGGAAATCTCAGTATCAGCAGATACTGATCCCAAGCAGATACCAGTGTTGTTGTTTTTTTGCATAATCAGTTTAGAATATCTTTACATTATTTTGTAGAATTAATTGGGAGTACTCTTTAATATGTAAAGAAACACAAACCTCTAACTACACATAATTTCAATATACATGTGTAGCTTATTGAGAGACACTTTATTATTAACTAGTATACTGGATAACGTAGCAGCAAAATTAACAGTAATTCCAGTCTTCAAGTATAAAAGAAACCACTGTTTTATTTTTGCCTTTTTTTTTTTTTTTTTTTTTTTTATGTTTCAACTTGCATCTGGACTTTAAATGATTCAGATCTCTTTTTTTGTTCAATTTAGTTGTAAGACATCAGTTCACTTTTCATTCACACAGTTATTTTTTGGAACCTTTTTTCAACTTGTAAATTGTAAACAAATAATAATGATGGCAATAGTAGCGCTCAAATATTGTGCACCGCATGAAGGCTAAAAATAGCCATGAGTGAATCACCCAGGGCTACGTGTGCTTACGTGTGTCAACAGAGAAGCACCACTCACTAACATACTACCACTGCGCGTGCATATACTACTGTATATTACTATAAATATAAAATACTATTTACTTATTAAAGAATCACAGAAATTGCGATTCACAGGGCTATCGCACATAGCTTTGAATAAAATGCTTGAGTCAAATGAACAACTATAATGGTGTTTTTATGGTTCTTTTATGTAATTTTTGGAGCTTGACAGTAATGAACATGATTAACACACAGTATCGGATTTGGATCGGGCTTGTCAGACCAATACCCGATATGTTTAAAAACATCAATATTGGACCCGATACCGATCCAGGTATCGGATCAGTGCATCCCTAGTTGTGTCATAAGGATGGGCAGCAAAGATCAATGTGCAGTCAAAGTAAATTTCCAAAACAACAAAACCCATCAAAACAGGTATTTTTTAACAGATTGGGTGTACCAAACATTCCTAACAGATGCATTTGTTTGTAGCTTCTACACAAATTTTACGCTGAGCTCATAATGTAACGGTGATGTAAAGAGGATACACAAAATATGAGAGCGCTAGTAGACATGATTCAAACCTTCATAGTTTAATATCTGATTACATGTGTAGCAAACCATCAGAGCTAAACTGAATGTTCAGTTCATCAGATGTAACTGTGACTCACATACATAAATAGCAATCAATGAGGAAACCAAGAAATAAGCTTAAGCTCAGGGTAGTGTGACCAATAACAGCCCTGTCCCCAATTCAACAAAATAAATTAGCAAAATAAACAAAGAATGGCATAAGCCCAATACATGAAAAACACAGCAATTCAAAATTAAAATATGATCCAAAGCAATGTCACATGAAAGCAGCCACAATATGTGTAACACCAAACATTCTTAGTCCACATTTGGAAGAAATTAAAATGCCTGGGAAAACCATAGAAAGTATGTAAAGTAATACTAAGGCCACATTCTTTTAGTGGTCTACGCAGGTCTTGCAGCAGTAAAGATAAACCACCAAACTGTGTAATCAGTTTTGTTACAGAACCCGTTTCTTGCTTAAGCCTCTCTTTAACTGGATAGTTTCAAATAGCCTTGAATAAGAAGGCCATCCAGCCTCCTGTTATTGGCAGCCTACGATATCACATCAGGCTGCAATCTTGTATTGCTCTGAACACTATTGCTATGTTCAGAATTGTAAACTAGCATACTACAATTTCTGCAGCATATGGCTGTACGAACACAAACATATATCACTATATTGCGAAATTGTATCGATATAGTCAGTATTTTATTGATCTACTACAGTTTAATAAAGAAGCAGCAGATTCAATATTTTTCTCAAGGACAAGCTCTCTCGCGCAGTTTCAGTCACAATTCAATGATGGTTTTGTGATGCATCGTGATATATTTAAATCGTGACATTTAATCGTGACATATTGTGATAAGTATCTAATCGTGATGTGGATAGCAAAATGGCTACATATATTCCAGTTTGTATACTATGCACCCAGATGACTAGGCTTGGGATTGATGCCTTTTCATGCCTTTTTTCATCCTTATTCATAAAATAACTGATATCTATGATTATATCGCCATATATCGCCTTTTTTCAGAAATAAACAGGGCTGCTCATTGCACATTAGCATTTGTCTCATACATCTTTCTCAACAAAACTATGCTAAACTGTAAGCGACAGGGTAACTTAAAGGGGGTCACACACTGGATGCGACTGGTGGACGGCCTGCCGCATTCTAAAATTAGAAACAATTATTTTCTATGGAGGTACACACACCGTCACTCGGTATCTATCAAAAGCGCCAAAATCTGCAACACCACAGAGTGCAACTCGCATAGTTTTCCATTAACTTCGACCCAAATCATTATCAAAGGACAAATTATTGACTTTATCCATCACTTGATGATATATTGTGTATAAAGGTGCGTATACACTGCGCGCGACAGCGACTCCATCCCATTCATTTTCAATGAGAGCACAGCAACTTCCGGCGACAGGAGCTGTCGCGACCATTGGCGACTAGATGTGGGCGTGTCCAGCGACACGGCAAAGTTGAGACACGCTGGACACGCCGGACACGCCCACATCACGTGTCGCTGGACACGCCCACATCACGTGATCCTTCTCTCTCTCTTAGCTCCTGCAGTAACGGAAAGATGGATGAAAGGCTAATTCTTGCTGTTAGAAATTTTCCAGTGCTCTATGATATGTCTCTTCCCACGTACAAGGACATTTTTAAGAAAAATACTGCGTGGAAAGGTGTATCTGAGATCGCGGGGATTTTGTGGACCCAGACAGACCGGCATTTGCATTTTCGCCGCAGATAAACAGCCGCTATGGCAAACAGCACGCCTTGTTTCTCATTAATCTTTGATATATAGCATTTTATGTACTGATTCCATTTAGATTTAGTCTTTTCCCTCCAAAATGTTTGTTTTTAGTGGCAAGAAAAGAGATTCGCTGTCAACAGCAATGGAATGACATCCGTGAATGTCATTTATAAATGTTACTAGGCAACCAGTAGTGGGAACACCCACTAGCGACTTCACCGCCAGCCACTGGCGACCTGCAGCGACAAAGTCGCTGGCTGTGTGTACGTACCTTAAGAATCTTTCATATAGCCTACACATAAGCCATAAGTATGCCTTTTTCTGGTTTGACTTCAATGAGCTTCAATGAAAGCTATTCAAAGCTACATACAGAGAAATTGCATAAAAGTAGCCATTTCTAATAGTTCAGTTTGTGTGGTTAAACTAATTTCATACACTAACCTGTAAACTCATCACCGTTTTGAAGTGCAAAAACATTTGTAACTTGTGTATGGTGACTAGATCCACAAATAGTTAGGACTTTCACCTCCCACATCGACGTGTCTTGTGTGACAATGATACCTGTGCCTTGTCATTCCCGCGATCAGATTCATTATATGTTAAATCACCCCCTTGTGGTCTCCAAATGCTATTAAACTAGACTAAATTAAACCGAAGGCCAATTGACAGTGAATTGGAAAGCACAGATATTGTGCTTTGTGCTAATTTAAATGTCAGCTTATGTAAATATATATCGATCCCTCAAAAGCATATCAGTAATAATCAATATATTGATATTTTACGACATTCCTATAAATGTCCTATGACATAATCCAAAAAATGGGCAAGAAATACTGTATCCCACTTTGCAATGTGCTCGACCTCCCATTTCCAGAGTGACAAATAAACTGGAAGTAATATCCTCATTATATATTGTTATTTTAAAATAACAAATGCAAAATAAATATATGTATTTCCGAGATAGTAACTGAACCCCATTTGCTGAATTAGAAATGCAATGAGATGAAGTCATAGGACTGTGAGCATGTTTACATGCACACCAATACGCTGGGACAAAAATCAGCGTATATTTAAAAAAAAACTCTAATGACGCAAAAAAACATGTTCAGAAAATATTTTTTTAGGTTTAGGTATTTTTTTGGGTTTTGATGTCACAACAAAGATTTATGCGTACAATTCTTGCACACAATGTATAAGCCTTCGGCATTAAAGATAAAGACATGCAACACGAAATCTGGTGTGTGCCGATTGGAAACCATTTTAGAATTTTTATTTACATGTTGTCAGTAAATTAAGCAAGATAGTCTATGTAAAGGCACTCAATGTAGCTCACTACCATCTGCATAATTCATATACTGAATCATATACTATTTAAAAACAATAGTAGGCAGTATACAGTATGTGTATTTTGCACATCAGTATTCAGTAAGCTGAATGCTAGTATTCCATTCCAAATGTAGACTAATATTGAGACGTTTGCAAAGTCATCTCTCTTTACAGAGGCCTATAAAATACTCCCAATTAAGACCATAAAGAAGATGAATCAGGCAGATTGAAGTACAATCAAAAGAAAGGTCAAGAGGAACAAGTTGGAAAAGGAGACCAAACAAAATGGGATAAGCATTTAAAAATGCACCACCACTTGTTTGCTGTCCAGAATTCAGAGATCACTCCTCTTCCCTGGCCTAGGGTTTCTCTACAAACCAATAACAAGCGCAAGAAACAACCATCTGACCACCGACACTGATAATCCTCTGGATTCTTATACAGACGAGACTGCTTTCGACATTCATGCCTCATGATTGTAAATGTTGAATCAGTCCTCTGTGAAGGAAGGAACAGCAAATGTTGAGCGCTTCGATTTTGACACTGCATGCTCTTGTTTAAGATGAGATGGCTTGATCGCAGGCCGTTAACTACAGCACTGGCTCAAAGCTTAAGATGCAGACTGGGTACCATTTTTCAGTCATTTTTAAAAAGTATTCCTCTCCTCTGAACATCAGCAGGGTGGCCCTCAATGGGCTAAACATGAATGGCAAAATGAGAAAGCAATGACAAAAATACAAGGAATCAAGACGATGTGCCTCAAATGAAATAGAACCAGCATGAAGGAGAACCAAAGGATCTTCCTGTAAAAGACGCTCCACCATCGGTATCATACCTGCTTTCAAACGATGGCCTCCGTTGAGGGTGAAAGAGCTTCGAGCTGACTGCTCCTCTTTTCTCTTCTCCTCCTGCATGCAAGCATTCAACCGGTTTGTTGATCAAGTGACCTAGAGGCTCCCTCTGTTGGTCGATCTAGCTAAACCTCACACTGAGCATGCTCAGTCAGTTCAAATTTCATTTTTTTCTCTCCTTAGAGCAGGGCACCAATGAATTCAGGCAGCCATTTCATAGCTGGGAAAAAGGAAGGTATGGTGAAGCTCCAGGAACATGAGGCTCTGCTATCTACCACAGGAACAGGAGCAAGACTGTGCGCTATCCTTAATCTTTTCTTGTCTCTAGAGGTCTTCATCTCCATTGAGTCTCTTAGTAGGGCAGGGCTGTCACCAGAGACACAAGGCCTAGAGAAGCCATGGGCAATCCAGTCGCTTTGATAAAAATATTTCTTAATGTTGGTGCTAGAAATAGACTGACAAATCCAATCTGTCGAAAACAAGCTTTTTGGTATGTGTATATATATATATTAATTACAGTCTTTTAATCCAACATTTCAGTTGGATACAGAAATCTGAATATTCCGGGTTCAATACAAGTTCAATTTAATCTATTGTATTTGTGGCATAATGTTGATTATCACAAAAAAAAAAATATTTAAATACTATTCTGATTTTGAAATATAGACTTTGACTATATTTCCCTCCTTTTCATTAAAAACAAAAGCAAAAATTTAGGTTACAGTGAGGCACTTACAATGGAAGTGAATGGGGCCAGTTGGAGAGAGAAGAAATCGGTAGAAAATAAACTAACGTGAATTCTTCTGTTAAAACTTGTATATTATTTGAGCTGTAAGTGGTGTAAATTGTCATTTTTATGGTAGTTTTAGGGTTTAGAGTGTTACATCATAATGTCTACAAAGTTTTCAAATTTGATACAACTTCACAGCAAAGGTTTGTAAACAATTTTATCACACTTAAATCAAGTTAACATGTAAATTGTTTATATCTTGTAGCTATACTTTTTTAACATTTATGGATTGGACACTTTCACTTCCATTGTAAGTGTTTCACTGTAACCCAGATTTTATTTTATTTTTTTAAGAAAAGGAGGGACTACATTGCGAAAGTCGAAATACATTTTTGTGGTAATAAACATTTTGCTATACCATAAATTCTGTCTACTGAGCTTAACTTGCATTGAACCTGGAATATTCCTTAAATGGAAGTAACCATTCCTCAAAAAGATTGAAGGTTGGATACAATCTTCAAGAATCAGCTTCAATTTCTCTGTATTCAAAATTGGAATCCTAGTAAAGCTCATGACATTCAATAAAGGACGTGGCACTTGAGCAAAATGAAATAAAATCAAAACACATTCATAAAGGTAAAATGACAGCTTACTGAAAAGACACTTGAGAAATAGCAATATTCCCCAATAGTTACAAGAGCACAATTTCCATCGGTAGCAGATTTGTAGGCCTAATATAAAAAAAAAAAAAACACCTGCTTGAGACAAAACTATAGAAATGATGGTCATTACAGACAGCTCTTTCCAACAAAAATGGAATTAAGTCTATTTTGAATATGTAGGATTAGGGAGTCTACATCAAAAAGTAGGAAGTAGAGACTCCATTATTGTCCATTACAGTAAACCTAATATTTCCCCCTAATACTGTAATATTTCACTTCTAAATGGTGAATAAATAAAACAACGACCTGAATAACCTTATATTTATAGAACAGTAATCTTTATTTCCATTCTACAGAGCAATACAAAGCTAGAAGCCTAATCAGTTCATATAATGTCACTCTGTGGCATTAGATTTGCTCTCAGAATCCCATAGTGTTCACAAGTATTTTTATTGAGGAGAAAATCCTAACGTATATTTCATAGTTCTAATGAGATGTGTATACTTGTATATCTGATTCAGTCTACAGTCTTCCACAACCCTAACAGATCTTTCCTAAATCGATTACAGTCTGATGTTATAATTAAATTCCATCCCAAGACTATAAACAATGCACGAGAAGCATAATTTTAATGCCATGAAAGAGATCCTAAAATGTACGTTTTTGGTTTTTAATAATTTTCCCAGTGACACTTTGAGGCCTTGTCTTGTAACCTTGGCAGGAGGAAGGATTTGTCATTCTGCCAAAGAAATTACACTCTTGACATCACATGGAGCTACACAAGAAACCTGTGTAGCATGCATAGAGGAGTTTCTTGATGCCATTTTACCTCGTACCAGCAGGGAAAATGACACTGCTGAGAGTCAGAGAAACTGATATCCAAGAATCCATGTTTAGCAGATTAAGAGCCAGATAATACTGCCCAAGATTTGATTCAATGTTGAGGAAAAACGTGGCTTTAGTAACCTTCTCTGCTTTCCCTTCACAGGGAAGGTGAGACAGAAACAAAAACAAAAGAGAGAAGGTGAAAGAGAGAAAAGAAAGGATTAGAGAAAAAGGGAGAAGGATCTGAAAGTGTGTGGTTATACACAATCCTTCCTGGATGCCCTGTCCGTTCTGTGGAAGTCTCTTTAAACAGCTTCGTTTTTATCATTTCATCAAGATGCTATGAAACAAATGGCCATACGACACACCAACACACATGCAGATTCACGTTTTCTGAAAATGAATCCAGATGGTTCCAGGCATGCAAAGGAGCTTTCTACAAATGCAGAGCGATCTTTGTGTTCACCTCACTAGAATCTACAGCACAACCCTTGGTATTCAGTTCCAACTGCAGAAGTAGCAGTCTATGTTTTTCAGAACTGATTATAGCCAACTGATGTCAGCACTCAGCTATCAGGAAAAAACATCAAGCCTGCATAATCGGCTCTGCTTGGTTGCTCAAAGACACACTCAGCCTACAAGTTTTTCTTTCCGGCCATTGAACACAATTGCAAACAATTTGTAGTAAACCACCTATTAAATGCATGTCCTTGACTAAAACTTGAGGGGAACTTGCACTGGACACTTAAACACTAAGGCTGTTTCATTTGCAAAGTGAAGAGATGCAGAGCTACAGGTTTATCTAGCAGTTGAGTCAGTACTTTTACACACACTTTAAAAGTTTGATTTCAGTATAACTAAAACAATAACTAATCTTTTTCAAATTTCCTGTAAATGATTTACTCTGACTAAAATTGTACCAGTTATAGTTTGGGGAAGTCGGGCTAACAGACCTAGAAAATGCGACCTAGAAAAAGGTTCACCACTTTGGGTTTTGGGATATAGCAACACCCAATGTCCTAAAAAAAAAATCCAGGAAATTGCCTTAGTCTGCCAGATTTGGGATGACCGCAGTGTGGTGCATGTAGTTTGCAGCTCCTGTGCAGTTTCCAGCAGTACTTTGCTTCAAATCCTGGGACTCAATCAGTATACCAATAAGATGATAGATTAATCAGATCATCTCCAATATGCCAGGTCAAAAAACCTATATTGGAATAAAAAAATATATTTTCCAAGCTGCAAAGCAAACAAAAGGCACTGAGTCCATTTCTTTCAAAACACATTCAAGCGGACCAGAGGAACCAGCCATATATCTGGGCAATGCTTGTTCCTAGACCACAAAAGCAAAAATGGAGATAGAAATAATCCTGTTTTATCAGAGGGTAAACCCTCCAACAAACATGGTTGTACCTGACTTAAGCAGTTGTCTCCATTTATGGGGGAGGAGGAAACAAATATACACACTTCAACTAGCAATCTTCCCGCACATGCACCATCCCTGCGCACAGGTCACATGACCAGCTCTCTGGAAAAAAAAAAGCTCTGACATGGCCCACAATGAGCATGCTCAGATGGAGCTTTACTGTTCTTCATGAAGAAGGAAGAGCAGAAAAACAACACTGCAGCCATTTCATGGAACAGGATCTGGCTAGTCAATGGCCTCTTTTGGTCTCTTTAAAAGCTTGTACTGCTTCTTAATCTAACCATTTGTGGTTTTTCAAAGGTTTCTGTCTGAAATGAGAAGCAATGCATAAACAACATGTTTTCTATGCCAATGTTTTTAGGGGTTGTAATGTAACAAAACACTTACACTAAAGCATGTACACCTAGACATATTAAACATAGTATATATATATATATATATATATTTAAAACACAACAGACCAATTTCAATCCATATGTGTTGGCATTTCTGTTGTTTTAACGGAAAAAAACCTTCTTGAAATGAATTCTGTGCCAGGGCTGACAACAAAAAAATGTCTATCACGACAGGCTACCCACATCTGACATATTTAGTGTATAATCTGTATTGGCTCTGCATGTTTAATGTCAAAAGAATTTTGGAAATCAGGGATGCTTAAAAGTCTAGAATTTGAAGATGGACAATAATGATTACTTGGCATTTAATAGCAATCAGTAGGAGCTGGGCCATTTCTATGACAGGGCAAAATGTTGTGACCTTTTATTTCTGCAAAATAAGGGGTAAGCAAACAATATATCATCTTATTTTTGACAATATGTACAAAGGTTAAAACCAGAATACATTTGCAAGTACTGTTTCTATGTGGTTGTGACAAACTCCATTATATGTAAGTAATGTCTATTACAATCAGGAGGTAGGCCGATACATCGGTTTTAGCGATTAATTCTAAAACAGTGTGTCATTAACAAAGCGTATATAAACCCATTCATTATATGACCAGAAATATTTGCCATTACATGTTTAAAGTGAAGTCGGAGTGCTTTGGTTTCATTATCAAAGTCTTTTTTTCTATCTTTGTTCATTTATATTTTCGCGGGAGTTTGGTGCAAGCCTCTACTGACTGCGTGCTTCAGAGAGTTTGAAAAATGCTTCACACAATCTTCCGGAGAGGAGCTGCTCAGGTTGACGTCCGGGGTGTGGCTCAGTGATACTCGAGTTCAACTAATGAAATACAAATGCGCTGTTAATGGCATTTATAAATTAGCTTAAAATTACCTTATTTGTGCATTAAAATGTGATTGGAATATGAAGTGCACAATAATCATGTTATCTCAAATGACCTCAATTAGATGGTTATTTAATAATCTCAACAGGCCTAACTGCACAAATAAACTGGAACCAAAAGTAGAACTGCTACAATGTAAGCAAAATCTTTCTTTAGTTAGTTTTTAAAGAAGCCGTTTACCAGACTTGCTAGCAAGTTTAATGAATCAGACTGATCTCACAGGGAATTTGGAAACAGTAGGCTAATTTTCTTAAGCTAAACTTGGTCTGTGCTTACCAAAATTCCAACCCTGCTGACACAACACATCTTACCACAGGAGAAGGTAAATACTACTGAACGAATGCAAAAATATTTTAATGGATGGGGCTTGTCAGTTACTCAGCCGATGTCAGAGGCTGGAACGTTTGGAAACAGCATACCGCCTTCCCATGTGATCATGTTGGATGAACAATCAGATTGTAGTTATATTGATGTTTGCACTGAAGATTAATTTTTAACAATGTTCCTTAGAACAATGGCCTTCTGGAAAAACAGTCTGGCCCAAGGGTAGGAAACACTGTATTTTTATGAACAAGAATGAAGTTTTGCAGTCAACATTCAATGTCAATGGCATTCAATGACATTCATCTGGTAAAGGAACAAAGTGTATCCAGATTAGAAACAGGCAAGCAACATACCATGATGAGATGACAAGAAGAAAGATGACTTGTAAAAAATATAAGAAAGAAAAAACATACATTACTAGAGTCTATAATCTTCAATCATATGTTTCTTAGCACAAAAGTAGGGGACCTCTCATGAGGTCATAGTGTATTTGCTGATGCCACAGTATACTACCCCTGACTCAAACTTCATAATAACAGCGAAATACCATATTGTATTTATTAATTACAGTGTATGTAGTGTAGCAATATTCCCAGATAGCAGTGGTATTCGGCTGAACTCGGTGGTGAAGCGGCAGAGACTATGAGCCCAGGCAAGGAAGGGGCTGTTCAAACAGATGGAACACAACAGACTGGAACCAAGCGCAAGGATCTCGAAACAGAAACACATTTCAAGTTGAACTCCTTTCCTGACAACGTGTTTAAAACAACAAATTGCTTAATCTGAGAAAAGCTTATTAAGAGAGCAAGACACAACGGCCAAGTACCTCCACCAACTGTAAGGGGCTGTTCACACCAAACACTTTTGCAACCATCCATGTAAAAGTGCGCTAGACGAACGTCTTTGTTTTGTTTATTCAGCATCTTGTGCAGGAGCGCTGTTTTTTAGATGCTGTGTCTAATTAAACAGAAATTTAAAAAGCATCTTGAGACACCTGCTTTCTGTTAAACTTGTGTCAGAATTTATCTTAATCTATATCATTAAAACATTTGGAAATCTTTCTTTAAATGACACCAAACACTTGATCCTCCCTTTTTTAACAAGCCTTTAATTTTTGGAATGCCACTGAAATAGTTATTCTTTAAAAACACCCTCAGATCTTAAAGGGCTAATGGACAAGTTGGATTCTTTATAAAGCTTCCAATGTTGGCTGCTCATAGTGTGCAGATCTATAATACTGACAAAGCATAGCTACTTTGAAGTTAAAATATAAAATCAGGCCAGATTTTTTTTTCAGTACATAATTTCCATACTTCCATATGCGTAATTTCATAGTTTTGATGATGTTACTTTTATTCTAAAATGTGGAAAATAGTAATAATAAAGAATGAGTAAGTGTCTTCAAACTTGTGACAGGTTGTGTATGTTGGGAGTCTGAAAGTTCCACATCCAAGCATGGCTTGATTTTGCACTCATTATTAGTAAATATTCAACACAAGATCACTACAATGAAAAGCCTCTACATTGGCCAATCAGTTTGAGCAGCCAATGGGTTTGATGTGTTACACAGAAACATTTTCCACCTATGAAGCTGTACACACCGCCGAATGTCATTTACATGTATTTATTATGTACTTTTCCTTATACCTGCCAGCAAGATACACTGGCATATATTGTAGTGAAAACCAAAAAAGTCCCAATCACAGGGCTCCCCCTGTCTGTTATATAGTGCAGGTTCTTTCCTGTGGACAAACATGTCATTTCTGATTTCTTAATAGTGCTCCATATAGTATGCAAAATTATAAATCCTGAAAATCACTAAAGACATGCATATCCTCTCTGCCACCTCCACAACGGCAATGCATTCAATACTATGCCATATATTCAATATTTCAGTCATACAGACATCATAACATCCCTAATTCCTAACCGAAGCAGTACTACCAGCTATTCCGGGAGCTGAGCATGACTTCACAGGCTGGCATAACACATTGGCCGAGTACAATATGCAGAGAATATAACTAGGGCTGAAATCATTAAACTATCATAACAAATAACTTCAGATTCATCGCACAACACTAATGTTGACAGCACCAACTAGCTCTTAGCCATGGCTTCATGCATGTCAGACCCAGCAAACTACTGATATTGCTGAAATATTCTTAAACATCAAGGAAAAGCAGTTGTGTGTCTTTGGAAAAAGTGTTTGTTTGTTCGCTTATAGATGTGCATTGACACTGTATTTACAATAAACATGCAGCTGCATCATCTGAAGCACGATAATACCGGGGCCCTGGAACCAGTATATCACCAATTACATTAACGTTCACAAACAGCACAGGCATACTTTATCCAGGTTTCTGGGCCACAGCGGTCCCCTAGTGCAGGGGAGGCCGCCCCATCTTTTTCCCTCACAAAGCTTCACGCGCTCAAAAAGCAGCGAGTTTTTATACTGAAACGGACCGTCAGGCGGGCTCTTTGAAAAAGCAGTGACAAAACGAGCACTAAGACGGTCGCTTCAAGATTAGACCGGCTGCTCAGGATACCTCAAACGGTCTGTCAATCAGTTAATAAGCCAAACTATTCGAAACAGCGGAATTACAATGGTTAAAAAAGTTACAATGTGGAAACGTTTCTCCGCGCTTACCTCAGTTTTCATTGAAGCCATGGCTCCTCAGCCCGAGACTCCGCCCCTTGCGAAAACGTCACTGATTCGCTTTCTTTCAGTTTTTTGGAGTAAAAGTGGCACGCCATTGTTT
The DNA here is from genome assembly GCF_025860055.1 of Xyrauchen texanus. Taxonomy (NCBI): domain Eukaryota; kingdom Metazoa; phylum Chordata; class Actinopteri; order Cypriniformes; family Catostomidae; genus Xyrauchen; species Xyrauchen texanus. The sequence continues at coordinate 11,764,089 of NC_068309.1, forward strand.
GTTATACATATGGAGGTACCAGAGGGCACTGACTTCTCCAAACCTTCGGATTTATTGTACCGTGTTTATTTTAAATCAGTCGATTTGTTCAACTAATCCTGACCACATATGAACAGTGGCGCATACTGCCACGTACGTATTATAATTTTTTTCACTCAATTATGTCGTAAAAACGTAATCTTTTCTCGTAATAACGAGAAAGTGATTTAATAAAAACAACATCTTTTCTCGTACAACAAGATAAGTGTGTCATAAAAACGGCACTCTGTTATAATAATAATGAAATTAAGTTTAGTCTTAACCTAAATATGTTATTTCACTTAAAAACTGACAGTAGATGGGTTTATGTATGAATGTTTGGCAAAACTCGCAAGGGTTATACCTAAAGTCTATTCAAATAGTATTGTAATTGGATTAATTATATTAAATTCAATATAAAATAATTACTATTCTTGTCCTTTTTGCGAAATATCTTGGCCTGCAGACACAGTTCAGAAACAAGCCTTGTCCAGCTTCATTTTTGAATATTTTCCTCTGAAAACTTGCGATTAAGGAGAAAAATCCCTGCTGACTTTAAACATTTTTACAAAATAAAACATTTTCAATATTTTAAGGATTAATTTACCGCTGAGTAGCTTACACTGTACTCTAAGCAAAGGTGGAATGGGACAGTTCATTGTCACATGCTCAACACATCTCGCTAAAATGACAGATGATGACGTTTTACAAATCAACTAACTGATTATTTATAAAATATGTCGTTTTTAAGACATAACTGATTCGTTATTACGAGAAAATATGTCGTTTTTATGACATGGCTGACTAGTTATTACGAGAAAATACGTCGTTTTATGACATAACTGACTCGTTATTACGAGAAAATACGTCGTTTTATGACATAACTGACTCGTTTAATGAGAAAATATAGTTTTTATGACATAATTGACTCGTTATTATGAGGAAATATGTCGTTTTTTTTGACATTACTAACTTATTACAAGAAAAGATGTCGTTTTTATGACAACTCGTTATTACGAGAAAATGTTTGTGACAACTAGGCCTACATCTATTACAAGAAAATGTCCGTTTTATTACAACTACCGGTAGGCTAATCGTTATTACGAGAAAATATGGTGTTATATGACATAACTGAGTCGTTTCGAGAAAATATGTCGTTTTTATTACATAACTGATTCGTTATAGCCTAACGAGAAAACACGTCGTTTTATGACATAGCTGACTCGTTATAACGAGAAAACACGTAGTTCCCTATCGAGAAGTCTCTCCTATTGCGTAAGTTGTTTACGCTATGGGAAAACTCCGTTTCTCGAGAAATATTGAAGTCTTTATGTAAAACGCATTGCAGCTGCACAGCAGACAGTAATGAGCGAGGCAGCTCGGTCATTGGCTGTGCTGCGGCAACTGCTCGAACCAATGACGGGGCGACTCTGAACGCGCGACCAATGGGCGCGCGCCTCGCGTTCGCGCGCTCAGAGCCCGCCGAAATTAGCATAGCCAGACTATATAATGGGCACCCTGTCATACGAGTTCCTTTAGATTTAATCACCTTCAGCGAAGACCTCCTCTTCGCTGGATCCTCCGGATTGTTGGAGTCTTTCGCCTGCCGTTGACAAGCCTACAGCAGGACTGCTAAGAGGACGCCGGCGCCTTCAGCCGCCTTCGAAGCCTTCTGCTACGCCATCCGGCGCGATCACTATATCCTTTTACCAAGCTACTTTGCAAGTGTTCAGCCTTTGCGACACTTTTTGTATTTAGTAAAAGAGCAAATTCGAGGCGTTGTTCCAAATGCCTTCGACCTGCGCCTCGTGCAGAGGCCTTCTTCCTGACAGGGACCATCACATTGTCTGCACTCGCTGCCTGGGACCTGACCACGCAGAAGCTGCTTTCACTCGAGGCGGATGCCCCGAATGTGACTCCATGGGCCTCAACGAACCACGCGCTCGCTTCACCGCCTTCGCCGCGAACGAGCCTGCTACCACCGTGCTGCCGTCCCCTCTGTTCGAGCCGCACAAGAAAAAACACTTTATGCATGGCCAAAAACCCCGCCGCTAGCGGGAGGCTTTATGGAAGTGGCGCGCGTGCCTATTACAATGTATGCACCCCCACCCGTAAACACTGTCGTTTCAAACATTTCTCCGGCTCTTGCTGCGAGCATTACGGAGATAGCGCGCATGCCTGTAATCTCACACGCACCCCTGCACTCAACAAAGCTGCTCAGCGTGCACCCGCGCCTCTGAGAGCTGTAAGCTCAGTGTTAGCACATTTTCTGCCTGTGTCACTAAGGGGTCACGTGTCCACACTAAAGTGCGCACTCCCACAGTTACAAACACTGTATGCATGACCAAAAACACCCGCCGCTGAGCGGAGGCTTTATGTAAGTGGCGCGCGTGCCTACTACAGTATATGCACCCCCACCCATAAGCGCTGCCCATACAGTTTCAAACAATTCTCTGGCTCATGTCGCGAGCATCACAGATGTGACGCGTGAGCCAAGAAACTCCCCGCTAAGAGCGGGAAGCTTTATGAAAGTGGCGGCGTGCCTATTACAATGTATGCACCCCACCTGTAAACACTGTCTATACAGTTTCAAACATTTCTCCAGCTCACGATCGCGAGCATTACGGAGATAGCATGCGTGCCTGTAAGCTCACACGCACCCCTGCACTCGGCACTCAACACGGCTGCTCAGCGCGCACCTGCGCCTCTGGGAGCTGTAAACTCAGTGTTAGCACAAGGCAATTTGCCGGTGGGGCCCATACGTCACTGCGACATGCCCCCAGCCAACATTCAGCCCATATCTGTGCGAGCAAAAGCCTGGGAAAAAATCCCGACATGCCAAAATGGGTTTTGAACATAATAAAACACGGTTACTCACTTCAATTCAGCTCACGAGACCACCCCGCTTTTCAGCGGTGGTCGAGACGAAAGTGAGGAAAGATGTGTCACATGTTCTACGCACCGAGGTGCTCGAACTGATAGAGAAGGGCGCTATAGAAACTGTTCCTCCCTCTATGAGCGAGGCGGGTTTTTACAGCCGCTATTTTCTCGTCCCGGAAAAGGACGGTGGCCTCCGCCCCATCCTAGATCTCAGACATCTGAACAAAGCTTTTATGATTCGCTCGTTCAGAATGTTAACAACCAAACATATCCTCACGCAAGTTCGCCCCGGGGGTTGGTTTCTATCAGTGGATTTGAAAGACGCTTACTTTCACATTCCGATAGCGCCTCATCACAGGCCTTTTCTGAGATTCAGCTTTCGAGGGACAGTCATACCAGTACACAGTACTACCATTCGGCCTATCATTGGCCCCCGTACATTCCACGAAATGTATGGACGCGGCACTTTCCCCTGAGACAGCGGGAGTGCGAATACTGAATTACCTCGACGATTGGCTAATCATAGCACAATCAGAGGGTCAGTTAACGACGCACAGATCTTGGATTATCAGCCATCTAGAATGCCTGGGTCTGAGAATTAATTTTGCAAAGAGCGTGCTATCCCCCAGCCAGAATATCTCTTCTGGGAATAGTGCTAGACTCAGTGCAGATGACAGCGTGCCTCTCATCAGAGCGCGCGCTCTCTATTCGACGCCTTGCAACATCATTCAGAAAGGGCGCGCGCGCCCCCGTCAAACGATTTCAAAGAATGCTCGGTCTCATGGCCTCGGCATCAGCTGTACTCCAGCTAGGATTGTTGCACATGCGTCCTCTCCAACGCTGGCTCAAGAGCCGTGTCCCCACTGACGCGTGGCGCTCAGGCCACTTTTTCATCAGAGCGAATCACGGCTGTATAAAAGCCCTGACGCCCTGGAAAGCCGTCGACTGGTATCAAACTGGCGTGAGTCTGGGCGTGAACACACGGAGAAAAATGATCACGACAGATGCCTCCAAAATAGGATGGGGGGCCCTTTACGAGGGCAGGCCTGTCTCCGGTTTTTGGTCAAACCCGGAAAAGTGCCTACATATAAACTGTCTGGAAATGAAAGCGGTCGCCTTGGCTCTCAGAGCCCTGCTTCCGTACCTGAAAAACGAACACGTCCTGGTCCGAACGGACAACATGACGGTAGTATCGTATATAAATCGCCAGGGTGGACTCAGGTCGAGCTCCCTGCACTCTATGGCCAGGGAGCTCATCTTATGGTCACAGCACAACCTGCGCTCGCTGAGAGCAGCGCATGTGCCAGGCGTCCTGAACCAGGGAGCGGACATGCTGTCCAGAGACAAAGTTCTCCCAGGGGAATGGTCTCTCCACCCCCTGAGGGCTCAGTGGTTATGGCAAAACTTTGGCGAGGCAGAGGTCGACCTCTTCGCCTCCAGGGAAAATGCGCACTGCCCTCTTTTTTCTCTCAAAAAGCACGGACGCACTCTCCCAAGTCTGGCCGAACTGCCCCTTGTATGCTTTTTCCCCGATCGCGATGCTACCTCAGGTCATCAGTCGGATCAGGGAAGTGAAATGTGCAGTGCTCCTGGTAGCCCCACTCTGAAAGAACCAGATGTGGTTTCCAGAACTGATGCAGATGATGCAATCTGCCCCATGGCCGATTCCGTTGAGGCTGGACCTCCTCAGGCAGGCCAACGGGATGATTCTTCATCCCCGCCCCGATCTGTGGGCCCTTCATGCATGGCCCCTCAACGGGTTCCCGAGAACCTCCCCAGTGGAGTGTTGAGAACCATCACTGAGGCGCGAGCGCCCTCTACGAGGCGCTTATATGCCCAAAAGTGGAAAGTGTTCAGTGACTGGTGTGATACCAAGAGCTTGAACCCCAAATCGTGCGAGATACCAAGTGTACTCGCCTTCTTGCAAGAGCTGCTGGAGGCGGGCCGCACACCTTCCACGCTCAAAGTCTATGTGGCTGCCATAGCGGCGTCACACAATCCTGACAAGGGACGCTCATTAGGGAAAAACGACCTAATCATTCGTTTCCTAAGAGGCGCTAGGAGGATGAACCCTCCTCGCCCCCCCTCGGTGCCGATCTGGGACCTGGCCACGGTCCTGGACGCACTCAAGAGTGCCCCGTTCGAACCTCTCCGAACCGTGCACCTTAAACAGCTCTCGCTCAAAACTGCGCTCTTGCTGGCTTCGCCTCAGTCAAGAGAGTGGGCGACCTGCACGCGCTGTCATCAAGCTGCTTGCCTGGAATTTGTACCTAACGACTGCAGATTTGTCCTTAGGCCAAAGCACGGGTATATTCCTAAAGTGCTCTCCACACCCTTCAGAGTACAGGTTATATCTCTGGCAGCGCTATCGTCTCCAGCAGACGAAAGCGACGCTAATTTACTCTGCCCGGTCAGGGCGCTCAGAGTATATTTGGAACGTTCTGCCCCGTTCAGACAGACGGAACTATTATTCGTATGCTTTGGCGGCCGCACTAAAGGTCTCGCAGTTTCAAAGCAAAGAATATCGCGCTGGATAGTGGATGCTATAGCGCTGGCTTATGAAGCCAAGGGCCTTCAATGCCCCTTAGGCGTCAGAGCTCACTCTACGAGGAGCATGGCCTCCTCGTGGGCGTGGTCGAGTGGGATACCCATTGAAGATATTTGTGCGGCGGCAGGCTGGGCCTCGCCTTCGACATTTATCAGGTTTTATAACCTACAGGTCCCCTCATGGCATTCCAACATTCTATCAGCCTGAATGTAGTATGAACTGGAGTATGTATTTGCTGAGCATTATCTCCTCCCTTACAAGGTCCGTCTCTGACTGACTTAGAGGGTTTTTTATGCATATCAGTAAGTAAAAAAATCAGTACATAAGATATGTGCTTATGTTTTTACAATGAGCGCCCCACCATGGGCCACCTTGGGGCAAAGGCGCTCTGTATTATCCCATTATATAGCTCGCCGTTGGCCGGCTCGTTGAATAATCACTTTGCTTTAAGGCTCAGGCATCTGCCTCTGGCTTTATAGTGCGAAGTCAGCACGCACGGCGTTTTGCATGGTGTTCCCATAGCGTAAGCTACTTACGCAATAGGAGAGACCTCTCGAGAGGGAACGACTCTGTTACTAACGTAACCTCGGTTCCCTGAGAGGAGGGAACTAGGGCTGCATCTAATGATTATTTTTGTTGTTGATTAATCTATCGATTATTTCTTCGATTAGTCGACTAATCTAACGATTATTTTTCCGATTAATCTAATGCATATTTTTGGGATTAGCCGATTTATCCATTGGCAAACTTTCCAATAAATAATAAGTACTACTTCTACATTAGTATTTCAAACTTTTATTAATTCATTTTCTGAATTTTTTTTTGTATCTGTCCCTATTCAAATAAACAATAAATAATTAAATAAATAAATACACTAGATTACAGCCTAGGCTACTGTTAATATGTAAATATAACGTTATTGTTTGTTTTTAAAGTCTACATTAGAGACATGCGCGGGACGGATTTCTCCCTTAATAATTCCTAAAAAGCGGACATCTCTGTTATTATCAATGAAACTGACTGCACAATGAATCTTTCATTATATCGATTTGCCAGTATGCAGAATTCAGCACTGAACAAAAAGTCAATTTTGAGCGGTGAGGTGATTCCATCTTAAATGCTTCTGATTGGCCATTGCGTTCAAGAAATCAACACATATGTCTGTGATTGGCTACATTGTTAAACGCTGCAAACATGTTATACATAGAAACGATTTACAGGCCAGGGTCTATCTATTTTGTTTTAGTTGTTCTTGTTGCTTTTGTGCAACAGATGAATGACAATTTATTTGTTTTGAGATGTTCAATTTATAGATTTCTATTTTGCGGGAGTCCCGCGAATCGTTTTATTCTCCCGCAACCAGCACACACACGAGTGCATTACCGCCCGCGCCCGCACTCAGCCATCAGATCCCGTGCCGCACTCTGTTGTGTTGGGTCCCGCGGGAGTGCATGTCTCTAGTCTACATGTGCATACACAACTTTTAAAAACGGGCAATTTAAATGCACTGAAGGCTTCGTTGACAGATTTAAGTTGAAGTTATAAATGAAAGTCCATTTTATTGTCGCGAATGGGCCAATAAATTACATCTGCACCGTTAGCAATTAACACTATTAACTAGCACACAAGCTGTAATAGCTGAAAAAGAAGGTATGACCGCAACAACAGCTCCAAAAACTCACTGTAATAAAGCCTACTACTTACCCAGCTGGCTCGTCGTTTTGAGTTCGCAGAGTCACAGGATGTTTCCTTTTAAGATGCTCGTTCATAGCAGTTGTGCTGCCATGGTATGACATTTCCGCTTTGCATAGTGAACAAAGCACCTTTCTGTTCGGCTGTAGTTTAAAGTATTCCCATACTTTGGATGATCGTGGTCTGGCTTTATGTGATAAAGCCAGATTGTCATTTTCACCATGAGCTGGAGCAGAAGCCGCCATTACTCGATATTTAAACGTAAATAATGAATGTGACGCGTCGACGCATTTCATTCGTGTCGGCGTATTTTCATAGTCGACGTAATCGATGACGTCGACGCGTCGTTGCGGCCCTAGAGGGAACGAGTAATGCGTAAGCTGCCGTGCTTGTGCTTGGTCAGTTCGCTTCAGTCGATTGAACCTAAAGAACTCTCATGACGGGGCGCCTAATATATAGCCCTAGCCACGCCCATCTTGGCGGGCTCTGAGGCTCTCATTGGTCGCGCGTTCAGAGTCGCCCCGCCATTGGTTCGAGCAAGTTGCCGCAGCACAGCCAATGACCGAGCTGCCTCGCTCATTGCTGTCTGCTGTGCAGCTGCAATGCGTTTTACATAAAGACTTCAATATTTCTCGAGAAACGGAGTTTTCCCATAGCGTAAGCTACTTACGCAATACTCGTTCCCTCCTCTCAGGGAACCGAGGTTACGTTAGTAACCGAGTCGTTTTTATGGCATAACTGACTCGTTACAAGAAAAGATGACGTTCCCTTAGAACTCAGTGCAATTGACATTGCGTAGTAACGAATATGGGGGAGTGCCTTCATACATGACCTATTTGAAACCTCTCTATAATAACGGCAATATACTAATATTGGCTGTGGTGTTTGAGCCTGTTTAGTGCGAAACTGAACCGCTTTAAAAACAGGTGCACAGTCACCATTTCCTCAGAATTTCTTCCTTCAAGACAGCGATCATCTCTTGTCTCGAACCCTCTACCTTCGCCATCGACACACACAAGCCAGCGGACGAAATCTTCACGGCAACGAGAAGACTCTCTGCTCCCCTGCAGTGCTCCGGCGAACATCTTTCCGCCTCGCCGCTTGACTTTTCGCTGGTGAACGACCTCAGCATACATCATACATCATATGATAAGGCAGTCCATTAGTACCCTCTGCTGGACTGTTTCACACAATCCTTTACAACAGGGTGCAAAAAACGATCGAACATGGTTATACAATCCAATTTGCATGCCGGCCACCCCGTTTCAACTGCATTATGTCTTCCACGGTTTCATCCGAAGACGCGCCTGTGTTACGAGCCGAAATACACAATCTCATCATGAAAAACGCAATAGAGATTGTGCCAAATTTTCAAGCACAAAAAGGGTTTTACACTCGTTATTTTCTTGTCCCAAAGAAAGACGGCAGACTTCGGTCAATCCTGGATCTGATACATTTAAATCGCACACTTATAAAGTGTCCATTCAAAATGCTTACTCAGTATCTGATCTTATCGCATATACGCCCACACAATTGTTTTGCATTGATAGATCTGAGGGATGCATACTTTCATATCCAAATTGTACGACACCACAGAATGTTTTTGAGATTCACGTTCAAGGGAATATTTTATCAATTCAAAGTCCTGCTCTTGGGGGTGGCTTTCACAAAGTGCATCGATGCAGTTCTTGCCCCTCTGAGACGGAGCGGCGTACGCATCTTGAACTACCTCGACGATTGGCTGTTACTGGTGCAATCAGAGGCTCTGTTATGCCAGCACAGAGACTTACTGTTTCAGCACCTAAACAGCTTGGGCCTCAATGTAAACTGGGCAAAAAGAACACTCTCTCCCAGCCAAAAAATCTCCTTTTTGAGAGTCCGCCTCGAATCCACGAGCGTGCGCATTCAGGCCATTCTACAGTGTCTGTCTCAGTTCAAAATGGGATGAACACTTCCTCTGAAGGATGCATTGGGACTTCAGAGCAGCATCAACCGTCATCACATTAGGTCTCTTACACATGAGACCTCTTCAGTGCTGGCTGAAGCGTCATGTGCCACAACATGCTTGGCGCCAAGGGCGCATGCACATCACTATATCTCGCCAATGTATAGCTACTTTAGTACCATGGACAGCTCCTGCATTTTACCAGTGATTTATAATTACCATAAAGTCTCAAGCACTTTCATTATCAATAAACTCCCTTCCCGACTGGGTTCATAAGGAGTTAATTATACTATATGACTATAGTTCATATTGTCGTTATGAGCGCTGTCCTCCTGGCCATCACGAGGATCACTCACCGCGGCATGCTCATGTCGGTCGTCGTCCCATAAGAATGCGCGCCATGTTTCCTTTCGGGGAAGTTTTGTCGTGTAGTGCGGTGTGATGGGATTCTGTTCCCCATATGCGTTACTACGCAGTGTCAAGTGGACTGAGTTGTAAGGGAATGTCTTGGTTTCGTACGTAACCTCGGTTCCCTGAAACGAAGGGAACGAGACATTGAGAATGCTAGCCTCTCTCAAGAGTTCTTGAGGCACGAATGATGCCTTTGTCTCAGGGAACCGAGGTTACATATGTAACTGAGACGTTTATATGACATAACTGATTCGTTATTACGAGAAAAGATGTCGTTTTTTTGACATAACTGATTCGTTATTACGAGAAAAGGTGTCGTTTTATGACATAGCTGATTCGTTATTACGAGAAAAGATGTCGTTTTTATGACATTACTAACTTATTACAAGATGTCGTTTTTATGACATTTGCCTACTAACGTATTACAAGAAAATGTGTAGTTTTTATGACATTACTAACTTATTACAAGAAAAGATGTCGTTTTTAAGACAACTCATTATTACGAGAAAATATATTTTTGTGACAACTAAATCATTAGGCTATTACAAGAAAATGCCAATTTTATGACAACTAAATGTTATTATGAGAAAAGATGTCGTTCTCTTACGAGAGGTTCTCTCGTATTGCGTAAGCTAGCTTACGCTACGGGAAAGATTCATCTTTTCTGAGATATTGAAGCCAAAAAATTATCCTTAATTTTGTATCCATTGTCAACGCAGTGCAGCAGCTGCATACCTTGAGCGGGCTAGCTAGCGAGCTCATTGGTTGCTCTGTGGCAACTGCTGCAGCCTATAGACGAACTTGAGTGAACTCGCGTCCAATGACAGGCGCCCTCGCCGTCACTGTATCAAAGCCCGCCAGAATGGGCGTGGCTAGAGTGCATATAAGCGTAAGTTCGTAGGCTGGAACCCTGATTTTCATCTATTCAGCGAAGCTCTTTGCATCTCTGAACTGCAGAAGCCGCGTCGCCGTTCGAGGGGCATCTAGCAAGCTTGGACAGCGCTCGAAGAAGCCAGCCGTCTTCGCCACCTTCAGCCATCCTGCGAGCTACGCCATCCGGCGACGTATCCTTTTTAGAGCAAGCTAGTTCCTCAGCGAACTTCACAAAAAGAGCAACGAGCGTCATTTTAAAGATGCCTCGCACCACCTGCGCCTCATGCCGCGCCCCTCTCAGCGCCGGAGACCGCCACCTCATCTGGTTCCGCGGTGAGTGGCATTGTTGACCGTTTCTCGGAAGTCCAGAAAGCCACCCAAGCCATGAATCTCTTCCTGCCTCGTCGCGCTAGCTCCTCTGTAGGCCGCCCACGTGACCAGCCTCCTGCACAAGCCTCTTCACAGCGCCCAGCTCAGCAAAGCCAGACTTCTCAGCGTCGACAGGGCGGCCGCCCTAGAACGCGCTCAGACAGCCGCCGCAGACCGCCACCCCCCCGCGGGCCTCGGCCTAAGATTGCGCTGAAACCTGAGCAACCGAAGTCCTCCTAGCTTTGTTGAGGAAACGACGGCTCAGTCCCGCCGCGGCCGGACCACCGTCAAAGCTTCGCCCCCTGTCAGTCCCCTTCTCTCAGGCTACTGCAGTGGTGGATTCAGCAGCCAACAAGCCAGTGATACTGCCCGCTTGCCTGCACTCAAATGCCGTTTTCACGGCGACCCAAAGAAATCTTGTAAAAAGCAAACATGCCTTATGTGTAGAAAATGTGCCCACAATCCAGTGTTCACCCCTACACACAAGCATTACACTTCCCGTGTCCCTATCAGAGCCCACTCACATAAAGCGGGCACAGCCAGCTCGAGTGTTATAGTCAATAAACGCCCCTTCTCTGCCCGCTCTGTCACACGGCCAGCAAACACCTCTCTGTATGTAAGTCCCATGCCCGTGAGTATGCTCGCGCATCACTTCACAGATGTGACTCTTTCCCCATTCACCTCAATCGGGAACTCACTCACAGAACAGCCTGTCCCTGCTGTCTGCGAGCAGTCATGCATAAGCACAGTAAGCGCGCTCACACATTCTGTTCAGCTCGCTGTGCGACTTGGCCATTCACCCTCTAGCGTTACGCTTCAAAGCGTGGAAAGCTATCCCAGGGATATCCAAATGGGTGTTAAGCACAATAAAACGGCTATTTGCTACAGTTCGATCACCGCCCTCTCCGCTTCAGAGCGCGGCTCGAAACTACTGTGAACACGGAAGCAGCCTGCATTCGTTCAGAAATAGCAAACCTTCTGTGCAAAAGGGCCATAGAGAGAGTGCCACCTTCTCTGAGCGAGTCGGGGTTTTACAGCAGTTATTTTCTTGTCCCCAAGAAAGACGGCGGCCTCAGACCAATATTAGATCTCAGGGTTTTGAACAAGGTGCTCGCAAAAAGACCGTTCAAAATGCTTACAATCAGGAAACTCCTCGCGCATGTGCACCAGGGGGACTGGTTTATTTCTCTCGATCTGAAAGATGCCTACTTTCAGATTCAGATAAATCCCCGTCACAGGCCATTCTTGAGATTCGCCTTCGACGGCCAGGTTTATCAATACACCGTCCTTCCGTTCGGCCTGTCTTTAGCACCCCGTACTTGCGAATTCTGAACTATTTGGACGATTGGCTGATTTTGGCACAGTCACATACGGAGCTTCTGTCTCACAGGACAGTTCTCCTCAGTCATCTGAACAGTTTGGGTCTTGCAGTCAATTGGACCAAGAGCTCACTACAGCCCAGTCAGGCAATTTCCTTCCTTGGAATAGAACTAGACTCCATGGCGATGACGGCTCGCTTATCTACACAGCGCGCACGCCGTGTTCAGCGACTAGCCGCGTCCTTTCAGATGAACAGCCTCACGCCTCTGAAAAAATTTCAGAGAATGCTAGGTTACATGGCCTCAGCCGCAGCAGTACTTCAGCTGGGTTTACTGTGCATGCGCCCGCTTCAGCATTGGCTAAACACCCACGCGTCTCGCCGGGCTTGGGCCACGGGCTGCCAGCCGATCAGAGTGACTCAGACCTGTATCTCAGCTCTGCAGCCGAATGGTATCAGCGGGGAGTGACGATGGGAGCTGTATCTCGCCGAAAAGTCATCTCGACAGACGCGTCCAACACGGGTTGGGGCGCGGTCTGCGAGGGCTCTCCGGTTTTTGGCCTATGGTCAGTTCAGGAAAAGCTCCTTCACATAAATTGTCTGGAAATGATAGCGGTCGAGTACGCGCTCGTGCGCTTCCTCCCGGTCATTCAGGGTCACCACGTCCTGGTCCGTTCGGACAACAGATCTGTGGTATCCTGTCTAAACCGTCAGGGCGGTGTCAGATCCAGGAACCTCTTCCATCTGACAAAACGCATACTGAGTTGGTCCCAGTGCCACCTGCGCTCGCTGAGGGCGACGCACGTGCCAGGCCACCTGAACGACGGCCCAGACAGACTGTCCAGAGACAATATTTCCCCAGGGGAATGGTCCCTGCACGCTCAAACAGTCCAGAAGTTATGGAGCATATTCGGCAGTGCAGAGATAGACCTCTTTGCGTCAGAAGAGAACTCTAACTGCCCAGTATTTTTCTCGAAAAGCGAGGACGCGCTGGCCCAGGACTGGCCCAACCGCCCGCTCTATGCCTTCCCTCCCTCTCGTAAGAGAACGAATCGGTTACCTAACGTAACCTCGGTTCTCTCTAGATGAGGGAACGAGTATTGCGTAGCCGGCCGTGCTCGCGCCACGAGCGATTTTCGCTTCATTCAATGAAAACCAGGGTTCCAGCCTACGAACTTACGCTTATATGCACTGTAGCCACGCCCATTCTGGCGGGATTTGATACAGTGACGGCGCGGGCGCCTGTCATTGGACGCGAGTTCACTCAAGTTCGTCTATAGGCTGCAGCAGTTGCCGCAGAGCAACCAATGAGCTCGCTAGCTAGCCCGCTCAAGGTATGCAGCTGCTGCACTGCGTTGACAATGGATACAAAATTAAGGGTAATTTTTTGGCTTCAATATCTCAGAAAAGATGAATCTTTCCCGTAGCGTAAGCTAGCTTACGCAATACTCGTTCCCTCATCTAGAGAGAACCGAGGTTACGTTAGGTAACCGATTCGTTTTATGAAATAACTGACATGTTATTATAAGCAAAGATGTCGTTTTATTACATAACTGTTTCGTTATTACGAGAAATGATGTAGCTTTATGACATAACTGACTTGTTATTATGAGAAAAGATCTTATTTTATGACATAACTGACATGTTATTATGAGCAAAGATGTAGTTTTATTACATAACTGTTTCGTTATTACGAGCAAGGATGTAGCTTCATTGCATAACTGACTCTTTATTACGAGAAAAGATGTCGTTTTTATGAAATTACTAACTCGTTATTATGAGAAAAGAGGTCCTTTTTATAACATAAAATCTCATTATTATAAGAAAAGAGGTCGTTTTTACAACATAATTGAGTGAAAAAAAAATAAGAAGTACTTTGCAGCATTGTGCCACCGTACAGAATAATTGTTTAGAGAACAAAAATGTAAATAGCTTAAGTGTTATTAGAAGTGCACATTTTGTGGTTTTTGGTGAAGTTCATCATCAGTAAAAAATAATGAACCTTCATTAACATTCTGCATGATCTCATTTCAGGCACCCAGTCATTCATTTTTCCTTTCTCAGGCATTCACAGTGTGTGTTCCAGGCAGAGTCAGACTACACACCGATGTCCATGTCATTGCGTGGCACTGTGATAATGATAGATTGGGGTTCAGTTTCTATAGCAACAGGAAAGAGGCAGCATGCAGTGCTAGGTGTAGGCGGTCGCCTTGATCTTTTACCCCCACCCCCCTTTCTTTCTGTTGCCAGTCAACTAACTGTCTGTAAGAATCAGATTGAAAACCAGAAGATCTTTTCTAAGATATTAAGATCTGTGGCTGATCTCAATTGTTCATTTAGGTATATTGCGTATGTGCTATACATCAAATTGTTTAATAACCATACTAATATGCTTTTTTCCCTAATTATAATAAAATTAAAATACCGTGTTGAGGGAACATGACTATTTTTCCACATCTTCATGTTTTATCTATTGTTCACACTTGATAAAGAGAAATGATGTCAACATAAATCAGCATTTGCAACCCAATTTACATACGTAATATAACATTTCTGAGATATTCAATGAGAAAACAATGTAGGGCAGGACATTGTAGGGCAATGACAAGTATTTTAAAATGGATACATTTAAATGAGTAACATCTTAGAAAAAAAAATAGAAATTCAAAGAGTTTATTACTTTGCTGTACAAGTTTGATTCTGTCACGTCTTTACAAACATTTATCCACAATCGTGCTACTTTATTTCAAAACCTGCTGAAAATGCAGAGGGATGAATGTACCACACAAATGACAAAATGAAACTTGATAAAGCTGTTAAACCTTTGGTGAAGAGGAAGAACATACAGCAGCACATTCAAATCAAACATGAAAAATATTCATCCAAGTTGCAACTTCAGAAATTACAGAGATGGAGGAATTTGTCTTTTCATTAAATTATCTTTCATTGTTCAAGCCCGAAATGGAGAGGCATAAATAACAATCTACCATCATTTACAACTCTTTCTGATGCATTAAAATTCATTAAAGGAATATTCCGGGTTCAATACAAGTTAAGCTCATTCGACAGAATTTGTGGCATAATGTTGATTACCACAAAAATTCATTCATTCTTTTTACATACAATGAAAGTGAATGGTGACTGAGGCTGTCAGTCCCTAATATTCTGCCTAATATCTCTATATTTGTTCAACAGAGGAAAGTAAGTCATATGGGTTTGGAACAAAACATGTGGGTGAGTAAATGATGGCAGAATTTACATTTTTGGCCGAACTGTACTTTTAAGCCAACAGAAACAATTTCAAAGGAGACAAATGAAGAAAATAGTAAACATGTTACAGTATTATCCCGAAAAGTACTACAGTTTGTCTTTGCTTTGTTACCAGGGGACCAGTGATGTATCACGTTCACATTTAAGGCAAAATGTAGTTGAGAATACTGAAAAAAATCAGGTGTATTTACTGGACTGTGATGATAAATGATAACAGATTTTAATTGCGTGTTTGAATTTTCTGCTGAGATTACAAAACAGTGCTGCTCAAAGTGAAAATACTATACTTTATATCGAACTCAGAATTTTAATTTAGCTGCACTGTTAAAAGTCACAGTGGCCTGCTGTTATACAATCAGCAAAGACAAGGTCAATAATGTTTTATTTGATTCTTCAATAAGAATTATTCTGCTCTATCAGCACTTTAAATGGTACATAGTGGTATATAATATTGAGCAAAATATTTTGTCACTCAGAAAAGGGGGTGCAGAGAAACCATAAGCTTTAGTCTGAACCGAATCTTCTAATTTTGCTTGATACAAAATTGTATTTCATATGTGCTGTCGTTGATTTTCAAATTTCAAGAGAACCTGTGAGCCTCTTCCTTTGATGATCACTTTAAGCACTAATGTAACTACACAGTTTAAAAAATTTAACATTTTGGTGGAGAAATCACCCCAGAAATTCTCACACACACACACACACACACACACACACACACAAACACACACACTCTTTGTACACAGAGATAAAGTCTATAAAAGTGCCTTTTTGTGCTTCCAAATTCATCCGAACAGTTCAAGGGTCTGCACAGCTCATAATGAAACTTTTTTGTTTTTGCTACATTTAAGGGTCGTTGTCAAAACTGTACTCACTGGAAATCCATCATAAATCTCCATTCACTGTGGGCTAGAATGAGAAATATCAAAGCATATGACCAAACAAGTCAAATACAAACTTACATGTATAATTTGCATCAGATTTCAAATGATGCATTTGAGAAATTTCTTTTCATTTTCAGCAAAAGTGCTGCACAAATTTTAAAAACACATCTGGTTTTCCAACATTTAACGTATTACTAAAAATTCTGATATCACGCTAAGTTTAAACCAATCACAGTCTGAATCTGTGCCTATTAAATGGCTAGAATACTTAAAAAAAAATTATTCTAAGGACAAATGAAGAACCCCCTGAAAAGAATATTATGATAATTTTGGTAACAAAGGGTAACACAAATACAACCATCTTATTTCAAAACACTGAGGCATTAAGATGGGAGTTAGGAGTCAGAAGTGTCCTCTAAAAATCTCTTGATAGCCAGTAAAAAAGAAGAAAGTGTAAGTTTTCAAAATGACATGCAATGAAGTGCATTAAAAAACGATATGCAATATGTTGCATATCACTGTTTGGCCAAGTGATAATGACATATGTGCCCATGGTGGCTGACTACATAGGTTGTCCAAAGCTGTATCTACACAGAGTTCATGTCCATTTGGTGCTGAGTTGGATTTTATAAAGTCAGATGAAAATTTCTACTTCCAACATTGATCATGATCAATAAATAAAACTTGTTCTTTCAAGAGGAATGTTCTCTGTATCCATTGTTAGTCAAGACCCACTCCTGTTGACGTAATCATGGAGTGCCTTCACAGTCCCATATTGTCACAAGGAATGGAGTAATTTTTAAAAAAGTCTTGTCAGATATAAAAGAAAGTATAAGTTGTAGGTTATTTCAGATTTTACAGAGCTCCACATAAGGCCAACCTTGGTTAAAAAAAATGTAAAAAAAAGTATACTCAAATGTAATTTTCATGGTTCAGATGCTGGTATTTCTTTCACAAAAACCCACGAACATACCTAGTAATTGCTACATCTTCTTAGGCACTAAATTAACTCTCCTAGTTGCACAGTTGAAAATATAATTTGAGTGGATCAACAAACATATAGAAATGATTTTTATAAGTATTACAGATATTTGTTCCATAGAATGGAATTATCAGGTTTGGGGCCTGGCGGCAATGTCTACACACCGTCCAACAGAGGGTACTCAAGGAATCGCATGGAAAAAGCAATGAGACCTCTGATTGGTCTACCTCATGCTACTGTTGAAACTGGAATTGTTGCTACTGCAGCTTTCCTCGTAAGTGGGAGGCGGCTCTGAAATTTAGAGGAAAAACATAACAAAATGAATATAATTTTTGTGAAACATGCAATTTATGCACTATTTGCTTCACCTATTTGATAACTGCTAAAATACAGTAGTTATTGTTTTCAAAAAGGGTTCTCAAACACTCCCCCTGTCTTCCATTAGTCATCCAAACAGATAGTAAAAAACGTAATTACTTATATTGGAACATACTTTTTTGCTAACAGTGAAACAAAACAATATATGGAATTTTACAGTACAGTATTTTTTTATAAGTAAAAACTATGATTTATCTTATAATTAACAGTCAAAGTATGTTTAACAAGACAATACATGTAATTTTAAAATAAATCATTGTTAAAATTACTGTGAAAAACAAGATGTATCTGCTTGACACACCGCATTTGATTATGGTATTTGTTATTGAAATGTTTACATTTATACAAATTTTTAAAATCAGTTATGTACTGATGGACTGTAAGGGGTTTTATGTTACATTTTATGTGGTTAAGTTAATATTCATTGCATTAATTTAGTGTGAGTGACACTGAGCACTGTCTATTCGTAATTATTGGGCTTTGCCTTTGAAAGGGCCTCTTGATAAAAACTTGGTGGTTAACAGTACATTTAAAAGTGCAAAGCAGATTTTTGCAGTTCCATTTGGTTAGTATAATAACATTATATAATTTAATGATATACACTATACGGAAGTGAACTGTAAAATTTGTATACAGTGTAGATCACCCACCATGTGGATATTCCCAGGTGCTATATTCAGGTGGCAGGATCAGAGGACAGGAAGTGGGCACTGGGGTTGCATTAGTCTCGGTGAAGAAAGGTATGGTGGCTCCTGTGGACACACAGAACAGAGGCGCAGAGCTGTCTGAGGACTGCGCGAGATGCTGACTCAGTGGTGGTACTGGACCAGACGCATGACCGAATGCACTAGGAGACATGGAGAGAGTCACGCCGGACGGGTCCTGCTGAGAATGACTCTTGGTGGAGATCTCCTCGCTGGCTACCCCTCCGGCCCCTAGCTCACCCTCCAGGGCCTCCTCAACAGGAGGGGCACTGGGGACCGCAGGGCTGAGGCTTGGCATGGCAGGCATCGGAGCACCAGGAGCGATGGAGTGTGGGGGTGGAATGGAGGGAGTCAAGTTTACAGCTATGTTCCCAATGTAGATGGGTAACGTGACAACAGCCTCAGGAGATTTTAGTGACACCTGTAAGAAGGGAAACAGACAGAGTGTCGGCACAAAGTACATGCATGAAAAGGAACTCACTGGCAATATCTTTTTATATAAAACATCAATTGAAATACTTAAATTGTGGTATTTAAATGTTCCTTAACCCATTTTGGCCAGGTGGGAATGCCTGATTTTATACGCTTTTTTATTGTCTTTTACCAGCAGTTTTTTATTTCTTTATTTAAATTCAAATGTATAAAAGAACACATTATACATAGGAAATTGCACAAATGTGCAAAGCATTAAATCTCAACAGTCCTTTTTAGAACCAAATTCAGATCTTTTAAAAGCAGACAAAAAAATGAAAAAATATAAAATATTTCTTTTGGTGTATCACAGTTCTTTTTGGTAAAGGGAAATCCAAGATGCGTTGTAAATCACCCACCACAGTTACCAAAAGGACCCGAGCTGAGGACCCGAGTTATCAAAAGGATCTGTGCTGAGGACCCGAGACTCTACCTTCAGAGCAGGCGACAAGGCGGCCCTAAGAACAGTGAGGGCCAAATTGTCCCGGGCCATCAGAGAGGCAAACCGCACACAGTCACTTCCAGGACAGCAGTGACACACGGTGCATGTGGCAGGGCATCCAGGCCATCACCAACTACAGAACAACATCAGTTGCCTGTGACAAAGATGCCTCCATTCCAGATGTGCTGAACGACTTCTACGCTCGGTTTGAAGTGCAGAACAACGTGGTGGCGAGGAAGACCACCCCTCCTCCCAACGACCAGCTGCTCTGTCTTACCATGGCTGATGTGAGGAAAACTCTACGTAGAGTGCTCAGAGGATGTGCAGACCAGCTGACAGATGTTCTTACCGACATCTTCAACATCTCTCTTAGCAGCGCCGTCGTTCCAACATGCTTCAAGGCCACCATCATCGTCCCCATGCCAAAGAAGTCTTCAGTGTCCTGCCTCAACAACTACCATCCCGTCACACTCACACCCATCATCATGAAGTGCTTCGAGAGGCTCATCATGAGGCACATTAAGACCCAGCTGCCCCTCTCACTAGACCCACTGCAGTTTGCGTATCGTCCAAACCGTTCAACAGACGATACCATCGCCACCACCCTCCATCTGGCCCTCACCCATCTAGATAAAAAGGACTCATACTTTCGAATGCTGTTCATAGACTTCAGCTCAATAATTGGAAGCACCTGATTGGAAAGCTGAACCTGCTAGGCCTGGACACTTCCCTCTGCAACTGGAGCGTGGACTTCCTGACTGGCAGACCTCAGTCAGTCCGAATCGGGAACAGCATCTCCACCACCACCACCACACTGAGCACTGGGGCCCCACAGGACTGTGTGCTCAGTCCACTGCTGTTCACTCTGCTGACTCACGACTGTGCAGCAATGCACAGCTCGAATCACATCATCAAGTTCGCCAATGACATGACCGTGGTGGGTCTCATAAGCAAGAACGAGGAGTCAGCATACAGAGAGGAGGTGCAGCGACTAACAGACTGGTGTAGAGCCAACAACCTGTCTCTGAATGTGGACAAAACAAAAGAGATGGTTGTTGACTTTAGGGGAGTAGAGAGTGACCACTCTCCGCTGAACATCGATGGCTCCTCTGTGGAGATCGTCAAGAGCACCAAATTCCTTGGTGTTCACCTGGCGGAGAACCTCACCTGGTCCCTCAACACCAGCTCTATTACCAAGAAAGCCCAGCAGCGTCTCTGTTTCTTCGAAGGCTGAGGAAAGCACATCTCCCACCCCCCATCCTCACTACATTCTATAGAGGGACTATTGAGAGCATCCTGAGCAGCTGCATCACTGCCTGGTTTGGGACTTGCACCGTTTCGGTCCGCAAAGCCCTGCAGAGGATAGTGAGGACAGCTGAGAATATCATCAGGGAATATCCATCAAAGACATTTACAAAAAACACTGCATCCACAAAGCAACCAGCATTGTGGATGACCCCACACACCCCTCACACAAACTTTTCACCCTCTTGCCATCTGGCAAGAGGTACCGAAGCATTCGGGCTGTCACAGCCAGACTATGTAACAGCTTCTTCCCCCAAGTCATCAGACTCCTCAATACTCAGAGACTGGTTTGACACACACACACACACACACATGTCCTGAGTTGCACTTTAATTTTGTCACTTTATAACTGGCTGCTACCTCAATAACTGTTATGTGCATAGAACACTCATCTCATAGTATGTTATGTTTTCATTTGGCATTTTTAGAAACTGTCATCTTTTGCACTAATGTGTACTGGTCGGCTGTTTTGTTTCGCTGTGTACTGTACTAACTGTATATGGTTGAAACGACAATAAAAACCACTTGACTTGACTTGAAAAAGTTACTATGATTGGCCTGGTGGAGGGTTTTAAGCAGGGACTAAAAACTAATTGTTTTTCATTTTGGTTCGTTCTGAGCAAAACTTCCGTTCCGAAGCCTCCTTTCCAAAAGGTTACCAGTTAGAAATAAATAAAGAACAGTTAATAACATTCTTTTTAAAGTTACAGTACTCTGCATTAAGGGGTGGGTGAAAAACCTATTGTGGTGTTGCCAGATCTCACAAGAGAAACAAGCGACTTGGTCTGAAAAAACAAGCCCAAAATAAGCCACTTGCCTCACCAAAATATTTGTAAATAATTTTTTCGTGTGTGGTGGATTTAGCAACATAGAAATCATAACAGTTATGTATATTTTGTTTACAGATCTGCTTCTCAGTCAAAACTCAGCAGCATCAAATCTGTATTAATGCATCATATCTAACAATATTTCAGTGAAGACTTAGAAACAACTGAGAAATTAACTTTTTACATCTGATAATGTTTTCCTTGTACCTGGATTAGCTGTGCAGTGATTTGATGTACAGGTGAAGTCAGAAGTTTACATACACTTAGGTTGAAGTCATTAAAACAAATTTTTTAACCACTCCACAGATTTAATATTAGCAAACTATAGTTTTGGCAATTTGTTTGGGACATCTACTTTGTGCATGTTTACTGACAGATTCTTTAACTTTTAATTGACTATATCACAATTCACAAGCCTTTCGGGTCGCTGGCATTACATCAGAGCGACTCAATCGCTAACTGTTTTTAAATCCTCTCTTAAAACATTTAAAACACTGTGAGTTTTTTTTTTTTTTGGTCATGAATGTGTGGTTTGTCCTTGTTCCTTACTTTGTGTACTGTTCAGCACTTTGGTCAGCCTTGTTTGCTGTTTTTAAATGTGCTATATAAATAAAAACAAACTTGAAACTTGAAACAATTCCAGTGGGTCAGAAGTTTACATACACTAAGTTAACTGTGCCTTTAAGCAGCTTGGAAAATTCCAGAAAATAATGTCAAGCCTTTAGACAATTAGCCTGTTATCTTCTGATAGGAGGTGTCCTGAATTGGAAGTGTATTTTAAGTTTATTTAAGTTTCTCATTAAAATATTATTTATATTGTCAAGCCGGTTCTCGCCTCCTTTCCATTGAACACGTTACACTGGTGCCGAAACCCGGAAAGGAGGTGGTGAGAACCGGCTTGACAATATAAATAATATTTTAATGAGAAACTTAAAAAGACAAGCACACATGACGGACATGCCCGTAAACGATCTCTCTCTCTCCCGCACAATCCTCCGCAGTTGGCCTTTATCCCTCTCGGAGGCTTGATTAGCCTGATAAGGGACCGGGTGTGTAGTATCACGACACGGCCCTCCGCCCTGCCACACAGTGCCTCTTTGCTTGACATCATGGAAAATCAAAAGAAATCAGCCAAGACCTCAAAAAATCATACCACTCAGGAAGGAGATGCATTCTGTCTCCTAGACAGGAATGTAGTTTGGGGCGAAAAGTGCAAATCATTCCCAGAACAACAGCAAAGGAATTTGTGAAAATGCTGGAGAAAACAGGTAGACTAGTATCTATATCCACAGTAAAACGAGTCCTATATCGACTCAGCAATGAAGAACCTACTGCTCCTAAACAGTATGGTTCCTAAAGAAATGTCCTCTGGTCTAATGAAACAAAAACTTAACTGTTTGGACATAATGACCATGGTTATGTTTGGAGGAAAAAGGGTGAGGCTTGCAAGCCGAAGACCACCATCCCAACCATGAAGCATGGGGGTGGCAGCATCATGTTGTGGGGGTGCTTTGCTGCAGGAGGGACTGGTCCACTTCACCAAATAAATGGCATCATGAGGAAGGAAAATGATGTGGATATATTGACGCAACATCTCAAGACATCAGCCAGGAAGTTAAAGCTTGGTCGCAAATATGTCTTCCAATGGACAATGACCCCAAGTATAACTCCAAAGTTGTGGAAAAATGGCTTAAAGACAAAAAAGTCAAGGTGTTGGAGTGGACATCACAAAGACCTGACCTCAATCTGATAGAACATTGGGCAGAACTGAAAAAGGGTGTGCGAGGAGGCCTACAAACATGACTCAGTTACACCAGTACACCAGAGGAATGGGCCAAAATTCGAGCAACTTATTGTGAAAAGCTTGTGGAAGACTACCCAAAATGTTTGACCCAAGTTAAACACTTTAAAGGCAATGCAACCAAATAATAACAAACTGTATGTACATTTCTGATCCACTGGGAATGTGATGAAAGAAATAAAAGCTGAAATAAATCATTCTCTCTACTATTATTCTGACATGTCACATTCTTTAAATAAAGTAGTGATCCTAACTGACCTAAGACAGGGATTGGTTTCTACGATTAAATGTCAGGAATTGTGAAAATCTGAGTTTACGGTAAATGTATTTGGCTAAGGTGTATGTAAACTTCTGACTTCAACTGTACATGTAGTAATTATACATAGTTGTTAAAAAGGTCTTCATTCACAGAATGCGATCTTCTGTGATATTCACAACGGACGATGAGGCAAAGAAATGTGTGATGCAGCAGTTTCCTTCAGGATCAAAGCACACATTTAATTTTTTCGGGCAACATGAAGTGGTGTAATTCAAAAAATATAAGTGGCTTTTACCCTTAGGCCTTTAGTTTCATGAAAGCATTAGCTCAACAAAATTAACCGGTTACCAGCATTTAAAATAAAATAAAATAAAATAAAATAAAGTTTTCACTCCAGAACAACTGAAAATCACTTTGTTCCGATTTTCGGTTACGTTCTGCAAAAAAAATATTTCCTTTTCGGTTGTCGTTTTTTTTAACTGTTTTTAGTCCCTGGTTTTAAGTTCCACCCCTGATTGAAAAGTGAAATCAAATAAATTTTAAAAAATTTAACAATTTAAAAAAAAGTTTAAATCTCTCATAAAGATTATGTGAAAATGGCAATATTTTGCAAAATTACATTACGTGGTTCATTACATGTACTGTGGCAGTTCCAAAGTGAAATGTCCAATGTGTGGGGTTAAAAGCGAGTAAAATTAAAAATGGCATTTTAAATCTCCTTACCCTAAACCTTAAAGGAATATTCCAGGTTCAGTACAGGTTTAACTCAATCTACAACATTTGTGGCATAATGTTCATTACCACACACACAAAAAAATGGCCTCGTCCCTTCTATTGAAAAAAGCAAAAATTTATGTTACAGTGAGGCACTTACAATGGAAGTAAATGGCGCACATTTTTGGAGGGTTTAAAAGGCAGAAATGTGAAGCTTTATATTTTATAAAAGCACTTACATTAATTCTTCTGTTAAAACTCATGTTTTATTTCAGCTGTAAAGTTGTTTAAATCGTTGTTTTTACAGTCTTATTAGTGTTTGTTGACATTACATTGTCATGGCAACAAAGTTGTAAAAAATGGCTTCAACTTTAGACAGAAAAGGTTAGTGAGTTTTATCAAACTAAAACCATTTTAACATGCATATTATTTATGTCTTATGACTATATCTTTGAAACAGTGAGTATTTTAATGTTTACAGATTAGCCCCAGTCTCTTCCACAGTAAGTGCCTCACTATAACACAGTTTTTGTTTTTTTTAAAGAAAAAGGAGGGGCAAATCAAAATGATTTTTGTGGTAATCTGTATTATGCCACAAATGCTGTTGATTATGATTAACAGAAGCAACCATGTCCTTCTGTGGTGCTTCCAAAACCCTTTTGGCTCACGTTCAACTTGTTTGCTCTTCTGGACTCAAACTCCTGGTCCGTTGCATTGCAAGTGCAACTGCGCAGCTTGATCACACTTGAATAATCATGTAAATAAAGTTGGTTATGTAATGCAATATACTATATACTATAGTAAAAGTGTGTTGATGTCTTAAGATGGCATTGTGTGAGGAATAGGGCAAAAAGGTTTGTGTGAAGCTAAATAAAAGTAATTGTTCTAGTGTTCATTTTGCAAGGAAACTGCTGTGATATGTAGAACAGGCCACTAAAATAATTGTGCAAAAATCTTCTTAAAGGTGCAGTCAGTAATTTTTTTTTAATGTGTTTTGAATGGACTTACACTGACCCCTAGTGGTGTGGATGCAGCATTATCGATGCCATTTTAACAAATTCACTATTCACAGTCAGCCATGATTAATTTAATCCATGAGTTAAAGTGTTCAACAACAGGGCCATTACTGAGATTAAGCAAGAAATATTCGGTGGGTCATGTGATTCTAACATGGCAGCCCCCATGAGGGGACCCTCTCCATGCAGAATAAAACATGATCTATAAGCTTACTGATTTGACTGGAATTTTCATCTCATGTGAGTGCTCATTATTTTATAATTTTTTTTAGGAGTAAAACTTTATTTAATGAGGAATAAAATTATAAACTTCATCCATGTTGTAATTCAGCATATATTTTTACTCTGTGTTGTCTTCATCAAGTTGCAAAAAATAAAGCTCTAAAGTTTCATTTGTTCCCCATATCGAGACCCATACCTGTATAAAATACTCGGTGTCTATGAGGCTGCAGCCAGTGAGGCCTGACTGAGGAAGAGGAGGGACGATGATCTGTTCTCTCCACTCTGCATGTTTGCCTGCCTTCACCCTGGCTCCCTCGACCTCCGCTATGGGCCGTAGGTCAAACACTGACCGCTTTGTCTTATACGTCACTCTCTGATGAGAAGTAAAGTGCAAGATGTTTAATCACCTGATTCATTTTCATAAATTTAATTATTTAAAAATAGAGGTCAGCAGATGTACTTCATTTACTGTGCACTCGCCTGTATAAGGCTTGCCATCACACAGCCAGTGTCTTTACCAGACCTGTTGTGGATCTCAGTAGTCAGTTTGATGACCTGACCAGGAGTGTATCCTCTAAGATCACTGTAAGCCCTCAGCATGAGTGTGCCTGATTTGACCAGGAGGTAGGTAAACTTTTTGGTTGTCACAGCACAGCTGGGTTTCTGGGGAAAGAAGGGATGTTATTAACAATTGGCAGTAAAATCACAATTATATATTGCCACTGAAAAATATTTATAATTCATAAAAAATGTACCAATATACAAGATTTGTTAGTTTACTTTTATGCATTTGGTAAGCACTTTTACCCAAAGCAACTTTTAGTGGATTCAAGGTATACATTTTATCAGTCCCCGCACTCCCTGAGAATCGAACCCATGACCTTGGCATTGTTGGTGTGGTCCTTTACCAGTTGAGCTACACTTTGCATAGCCAGACAATAAATGATGGTAGATTCTCACCTCTATATCTGGCAACTCATTGAGGTTGAGTACACTGAGCAGGTAGAAGGGTCGCTGTGTCTTGTAGTCCTTTGAGAAACGTGGCGTGTCAATAATAGCCCTAATTTTGTACAGAATTTTCCCAAATGGGCCTTCAAACGAGGTTGGAACAGATGCTGAAAAAGATATAAATTAAGAAGAGTAAATAATTTTTGCATAACTGGAAAATTACTCAAGGACCATAATTTCAGATAGCACAGTATTAGGCCCCACAAAAATAATAATGCTGCATTAACCCTTAAACGCATACCTCGGGTTTTAAGTGACCCGAGATCTCATTCCATCCCCTGTACCTCATAAATGTTTTCATCCATTGCCAAAGTTGCACAATTAATTTTTTTTTATAATGCCTTAAAGGTGCTGTAAGTGATTTTAGCATTCTGAAGCTTTCACGCGACTCTCTCTTTCCTAGCGTTTGTCCCACGTAGGTGCAGGGTCCACTTCGTGATAGTCCACATATATATATTTTATTTGGCACAAGTTTTTACACCGGATGCCCTTCCTGATGCAGCCCCCAGGGACTCTCACTCACACACCTACGGGCAATTTAGAGTCTCCGATTCACTTAACCTGCATGTTTTTGGACTTGTGGGGGAAACCGGAACACCCAGAGGAAACCCACACAAACACGGGGAGAACATGCAAACTCCACACAGAAAGACCCTAGTTGAGGACCTTCTTGCTGTGAGATGACAGTGCTGCCCTTGAAGCTTTCACGTTTCTAAGCCGTTGAATTAGTCACACACTCTCATTCCAAAACCCTACCCTCCAAAGACGATTTTGGGATCAAAACTGAGTAAAAGACCAGAATTATTTGTACCCGTGGCTGTCAAATTCAACAGTGGCACAATAACGTCCTAAAATGACAAACATTATGAATCATAGCCTAAATGATCCGCTTCAGATACAACACTATGAGAACAAGCAAAATGATTGACAGGTGAAATGCTCCAATATAAGAAAAATAAAACATAAATATATTAAAATCAAAATAGGTTTTATTCTATTATGTTCTGATTGTCTTTGAAAACTTTTTGACAATTTTAAATTATCTGGCCATTTTGTAGACCCATTTGGGTGGGTGGGTGGATGGATGGATGGAAGTGACGGGTCTCTAAAGACCCGAATATGATAGTGTTTGGTGCATGCATTTAAGGATTAAAAGCATCAGCACATGTTGAAAAATTCAACACAAACAACCCCCAAATATATATATTTTTTAACACATCTCTCAGAAGCTATTAGTATTTGCATGGTATGGGAAGCCCAAATCTTTCCTGAATAAATAGACTGGAAAGTCCCTATATTGCACATATACCGTTGGCTTAACCCCCAACAGCAGTTCATACAATCTACCAGCAGGGGACGCAGGCCGCAAGAGGGCACTAATTAAGCAGGAAGAAATGGTGCGGTAAAATCTCTCATAATAGCACATGATGGGGGCATGTGTTTATGCAGGAATAGGTGGGGTCACAACAAAAAGACTTTATACAGCTGCTGTCATCTGAAAGTTAAAATGTAACTCTTCTTACTCCATCTCATCATGCTTCAAAAACACTTAGCATATTTTAACCTCCCACCTGAGTATTCTCCGCTTAAAAGCTCTGAGGTCTAAAGTGCAAAGCGTCTTCAGTTAATGGCTAACATACATTTCTCACATTGAAAATGGTATTTAAATGCTAATTGTAAAATGAAAGAGAATTACCTGGAATGAGAAACTGAAAGGGAAAGCTGTGCTCACCAGATGGCAGGGTACCTGCAATAGCAGAGAGAAATATATGTAAATTTGTCTTCTTATTTACATAACATACATGTGCTGAGCAGGAATTTTCTTACTTTTTACATTTTATTTTGGACTTACTAGCCATGATTTGTGTGTCAGTAGATGAAAATTATTAATAATAGTTACATTCTCTGTCATTTTTACGGAGCCTACATCCATATCCCGAACCACATTTACTATGCGTATAAAAGGATTGTGTCCCATTTAACAAGGATGCACAAAATAATGTAAATCCATATTTTTATTCTTCCAATTCAATGCACATACAATCCATTTACACTACCAACTTCTTAGGAATGAACTGTCTTAGTTTATTTCGCTGGTGCTTGACAGGGAACGGACTGTATAAATCTAAAAGATCTAAAAATAAATGAATATGGTGGCACAATTATATTTTTGTCTACAAAATTAATTTCAAACATTTAAGCATACACCTTCATATCAAAGGACTTTTAAGATCGCGAGAAACATTTCAGTCAAGTGTTTCAAAACTTTTGACAGGTAGTGTATATAGTAATGTTTTCCAAGTGGAACAATCCAAAAATACTTTAAACAACTGTACAACCCATTGAAGAGACTGTAAGTCTATCCCTCAGATCCTTGTTCTCATTCCCAGCAAAAATCAAAGATGGTGCTTCTGTGAATAAGGTCTATACAATAGTCTCTCCTGTGCTTTCTAACGGGGGATTTCCACAGTGTTTGGTCAAAGGTTTGCATCCACACAGAATAAAACTTTTGTAATCCACTAGAAGCATGTGCCCCTCCTGTAATTGTTTATAAAAAATTAAGTTGGCACCATTTATACACCAGTTGTTTATTAAAAGTATTAAATTTATCAGTAAGGTCACCATGTGTGTTGTCAGGTTTGACAATGTAGGGCAGCTCTCCAAATGAATGCGTGAGGGTAAGATGAATTACCATCAGCCATCATTATTGTATAAATCTGTCTTTGTTTACAAGTCAGTTTCTCAAACAGGAAAAGACCTCTTAAAGAAAATTATGGGGAGTTCACTGACCCAACCAGGATTATGAGCAGAGTAGGGATATCTACTGTCTATTTGAAAGAATTCGTTTTTATATAAATCAGACATATTAGCCTTCAAACAAACATGCATTCATTTGAGACTTGCCACCTTAGATTTCTTTTGTTTGTTCTGTTAACAACCTTTTTGGTTTAATTGCACCTGAATTATTGAATTGATTTAGTTCTTACAACACCATCATAAAATAATTACACCTATAAACTGGAGTGGATGAAGAAATCTCATTATTATGTCTAACCAGAGCTGTAAACACCAAAGAATAGATGGTCAACCAATATGGGTTTTCATTTGCTGATTCTTGCATTATTCTATTTGGAATATCTAGTTATATTTTATTTATTTATATTGAAACAATCCTGATACATATTAACCAGCCCTGTTGATATCCAAAACAAGCCTTGAGTGTTCGTGATAAGTGGAATTCATATGTTTGACCAGTCAGGTGTGAAGAGACATTACATTATCATGTCTAAAACACATAAGCCAGATTGGGCAAACGCTTCATATAGTTAACAGAGGTCAACAGATAGAGATCTCAGTAGCATTAGCAGCGGAGGTCACATGGGGTAATGTTTTACAGCTGGTCCGCTGGAGTTCTTTCATGAAATCAAACTGAATAGGAGGATGTGGAGATGATAAGGATAGCTATGATGGTCTGCTTAACTTGGCCTCCACAGGTGAGGGCACTAATTACTTTTAGAATGGAGCAAGTAGAAACAAGCACACTAAAGGGACATGATTGGGTGCAAATCTGAAGTTTGGCTCAGGGCAAAAATGGCACTGAAAGTGACAAAAAGTTATCCAGATATTTAAAATGAGGGGGCAAAAATCTTTGAATCATATATTTTTGTAAGTTGACATGTAAAATTTTCAAAATATTTTATTCTAAACCCAAGCCTGAGCTTGTGAATTATTTACAGCACCCTTTGTATTGTATGATTTTGTAGATTGTTTGGATTGAGAATTTATTTCAATTAATTTTATATTAAGAATCTAAAAATATATAATTAGATTGTATAATGTTAAACATTTAAATATGTTAAATACGCACATACACAAACACACATTATATGTTACATATTATTAAATACACAAACACATTCACATATATGTAATATTTTGTAAAATTATATATATGTGATTAAATATATATATATATATATATATGTGATTAAATATATATATATATATATATATATATATATGTGATTAAATATATATATATATATATATATATATATATATATATATATATATATATATATATGTGTGTGTGTGTATGTATGTGTATTTAACAGTATGTAAAATATTATAAAATATAATTATAGATTTTGTATATTCTTTATTTATATATATATATATATATATATATATATATATATATATATATATATATATATATATATATGTGTGTGTGTATACATATATATAGGGTGGTGGTGGTGTAGTGGTCTAAAGCACTAAACTGTTAATCAGAAGGTTGCTGGTTCGATCCCCACAGCCGCCGCCACCACTGTGTCCTTGAGCAAGGCACTTATCTCCAGGTTGCTCTGGGGGGATTGTTCCTGTAATAAGGGCTCTGTAAGTTGCTTTGGATAAAAGCGTCTGCCAAATGAATAAATGTAAATGTAAATGTAATATATATATATTTTTTTTATTTATACAAATATATATATATATATATAAAAAAAATATTTTTATATCAAAATATTTTACATTTTTCACTTCTTTAACCTAGGTGGAAAATATTGCCCCTTCATAAGAAGAAAAAAAGTTATAATTTATGAAACCGGTGCAAATGTAAACAGTTTAAGTAACTCAACAGGGGGTAGCAGTCCATTCAGAGTTCTCTATGGTGGAGGCGTCAGCCCAACTGCTGACATACCACATTACTGTTCAACCAATCATTCTCCCCTTTGCATTGCTTGGGAAGCCAAAGTGTTAACTAAAGGCTGTGTTAAACTATGTATACATAATAGATGCAATGAAGCAGAATCATACAAAGAAAGAACACCATTATATTTCCCAGAACTGCACCTTGCCAGTGTGTCAGTTTTCACATGCCTTTATTAGAACGCTATGAAATGCATCCAACTATTATATCATTAACTTCAACTTGCAGTGACCTCCCTCAGTACAACTTTCAATATCTAGAGGACTAAAAGCATCTAAATCTACCTTCACCACACTGTGCATCAGGCTTGCTGAGCTAAGAGGAGTGGAATTCAAACTCTTAATGGGCAGATAGCATTAGTTCTTGGCAGTGAGCAGATTGAGTTGTCCAGCGTCGCCCTGTATGCTCAGATGATAATGGTTACCACCCAGCACATCTGTGCCTCTGCTGATTCAGAAGGCCGAGCCACTGAAAAGTCTCCTGGAAAAGGGTCGTAAGACAAGCCTAAGCATTTAAACTAACAAGCACTCTGACGGGGAAAGACCTGTCAGGACACATACGCTAAGAGCTCACACTTTACCTCAAGGCAGAACATAATGGTTCTGTTTGACCTGAACACGGAAAGAACAAGACAGAGATACTGTAGAGAAAATTCTTGTGAAAAAGCCAAAATTCTTTGGCTTCTGCCTCTCTTTAGAGGTATACTGTCAACAGCATTCACAGACCTTTGCAGAACTGTGGATAAATGATATCGTGGATTAAAATTTGTGAGATCTGAACGCTCTAGTCTATATTCCGCTGAACTTAATTATCAGCAATTACTTGTAGAGAGATTCCAGTAGGTATGAGGGTAATCTTTGCACCACAAGCAACACAATTTGTTTGTTTTTTACTTGATTGTTAAACATTTTAAAATACTATATAAATATTTAAATAACGAAAGTCAAAAGCATATTAGCTATTCTTGATGTGGTATCGAAAATGGTATTGAGAATCGAGAAACTTAAATTGTATTGGTACTGTTTTGACATGACAACCATCAGTTTCTTAAACAATAACAGCTGCACATGATATATAACCATTATTTCTATGCATACACACACATTTTCACCAAATTTATCATTTTTGACAATTAGACAAATGAGAGGTTTCCTGATTAAAGAGATAACTCAAGTCTAACCTACTTAAAAGGATTGGCCATATCTGACACATTCAGACAGACAGGAATAAAACAAACAGAGACCCACATACTCAGAACAGGAAATCTTTCAGACACAAATGACCGAGCTACAGGTGAAACTTGAAAAATTAGAATATCGTGCAAAAGTTCATTAATTTCAGTAATTCAACTTAAAAGGTGAAACTAATATATTATATAGACTCATTACAAGCAAAGTAAGATATTTCAAGCCTTTATTTGATATAATTTTGATGATTATGGCTTACAGCTTATGAAAACCCCAAATTCAGAATCTCAGAAAATTAGAATATTGTGAAAAGGTTCAGTATTGTAGGCTCAAAGTGTCACAATCTAATCAGCTAAACACCTGCAAAGGGTTCCTGAGCCTTTAAATGGTCTCTCAGTCTGGTTCAGTTGAATTCACAATCATGGGGAAGACTGCTGACCTGACAGTTGTGCAGAAAACCATCATTGACACCCTCCACAAGGAGGGAAAGCCTCAAAAGGTAATTGCAAAAGAAATTGGATGTTCTCAAAGTGCTGTATCAAAGCACATTAATAGAAAGTTAAGTGGAAGGGAAAAGTGTGGAAGAAAAAGGTGCACAAGCAGCAGGGATGACCGTAGCCTGGAGAGGATTGTCAGGGAAAGGCCATTCAAATGTGTGGGGGAGCTTCACAAGGAGTGGACTGAGGCTGGAGTTACTGCATCAAGAGCCACCACACACAGACGGGTCCTGGACATGGGCTTCAAATGTCAAACGTCTTACCTGGGCTAAAGAAAAAAAGAACTGGTCTGTTGCTCAGTGGTCCAAAGTCCTCTTTTCTGATGAGAGCAAATTTTGCATCTCATTTGGAAACCAAGGTCCCAGAGTCTGGAGGAAGAATGGAGAGGCACACAATCCAAGATGCTTGAAGTCCAGTGTGAAGTTTCCACAGTCTGTGTTGGTTTGGGGAGCCATGTCATCGGCTGGTGTTGGTCCACTGTGCTTTATTAAGTCCAGAGTCAACGCAGCCGTCTACCGGGACATTTTAGAGCACTTCATGCTTCCTTCAGCAGACAAGCTTTATGGAGATGCTGACTTCATTTTCCAGCAGGACTTGGCACCTGCCCACACTGCCAAAAGTACCAAAACCTGGTTCAATGACCATGGTATTACTGTGCTTGATTGGCCAGCAAACTCGCCTGACCTGAACCCCATAGAGAATCTATGGGGCATTGCTAAGAGAAAGATGAGAGACATGAGACCAAACAATGCAGAAGAGCTGAAGGCCGCTATTGAAGCATCTTGGTCTTCCATAACACCTCAGCAGTGCCACAGGCTGATAGCATCCATGCCACGCCGCATTGAGGCAGTAATTAATGCAAAAGGGGCCCAAACCAAGTACTGAGTACATATGCATGATTATACTTTTCAGAGGGCCGACATTTCTGTATTTAAAATCCTTTTTTTTTATTGATTTCATGTAATATTCTAATTTTCTGAGATTCTGAATTTGAGGTTTTCATAAGCTGTAAGCCATAATCATCAAAATTATATCAAACAAAGGCTTGAAATATCTTAAGTTGCTTGTAATGAGTCTATATAATATATTAGTTTCACCTTTTAAGTTGAATTACTTAAATTAATGAACTTTTGCACGATATTCTAATTTTTCGAGTTTCACCTGTATATGAATTAAAGAAGGTACAAAGCCATTTACATTAAAGTGAGCAAGGTTTTTTTTTATTTTAGAGTGCAGCCATTGAAAGCCATGTAAAATAGTATTTCAACTTTTATTAACTGAATTACTGATCTTAAAGGGATAGTTCACCAATAATGAAATGTCATTATTTACTCATCCTCATATTGCTCCAAACCCATTTGACATTCTTTCATCTGTGGAAATCAAAAAGAGACGTTAGGCAGTATGATCAGTCTCAGTCACCATTCACTTACATTGTACGGAAAAAAAAAAACGCAATGAAAGTAAATGGTGACTGAGGCTAAAATTTTTCCTAAAATGTCCTTTTGTGTTCCAACAGAAGGGTGACTAAATTATGTCAGAATTTTCATTTTTGGATGAACAATCCCTTTAAGGAAAGCAAAAATTGAGTGAGCTGATGAATGGATGTTGACTTTACCTTTGTCGGCCACAGACAGTGTGCTGCTCAAGTATCGCTCCTCTAACATCCATGATGCATCATTCAGCTTGGAGGAGATGCCACATGACCCCACACAGTACACTTTAATGGCTACAAAAGAGTCAGAGACAAATATTATACTTCAAAATCCAGAGCATTTCTTAACATCCTTTTTTTTTTACCTTTATATTTCCTAAAATGATGTGGTGACTCTTCTATAAACTGTATATCATGTACAAACTATTTTTTAACAAGGAAGCATTAGTTCTCTTGACACAAAACCATAGATGCAATCTATCTAATTATATCTGACACACCTCATAACACATAGATCTCAGATAAGGTTATTTGCAATGTTGGAAAACTACCCTCCACACCTTCATATACTTTATTAGTGTTCTTGTAAATACGGCATGATTCAAGACAAAGAAATGGTGTAAACACAGCTCTAATAGGTCTAATGGAGGTCATTTGAGAATGACTAGTCGTCACTTTGGTTTTTCCACAATAAACAGATCTCACGTGGTCTCATATTCTTGATGAGTTTGATCAAAACATGTTGAATAAGAATGATGATTGTTTTCTTTTCTTTGAACAGCCTGTGCGATTTCTACCGATCAATGGAACAGACGTTCCGTAATTAAACGTTCACTCAGATGGAAAATCTGCCCTGTTGTCTGGTGCATCTAATAACAACAGACATCCTTATTTGCATTACAATTGCTTGATACTAAGTTCTCCACAAAGGCTTTATCAGGATGTAACAGACACATATGTAAGATGTAACCACAAAACCCAGACAGACAAATGTCAGACCTCTTAAAGCCAAAATTAAGAAAAGAATATAGAAAAATAGACAGACAGAAGTAGAAATCAAACTGATTTTACTAAAGCATTTATCAAAAATGTAGGGAAAGATCATAATGCTTATCTTTAGGTTTATAGAACATTGGATTTGCTTGAAAAAGGCACATTTCTTCATTATGGAAACTCTGCCATTTTGAACCATGAACCTTAGCTACATGTCTGATAACATTCAGGTGGAGTCTGAACCATAAATGTAATCAAAACACTGAAACGTTTCCGCTGAAAGGCATTTGTCACTGTTGAGCCACTAACAGCCTACCGAGTGTAGAACATTTACACACTTAATATTTGAACAGTCCTTTAAGCAGCCTCAGCTCAAGATTAAAGCTCAGACAAACACAAATACATTGTGTGACACTTTGCATGACCCTGACAATCAGTTTGCACAAATCTGAATTTGAGTGAAAAAAGAGAGAAAATCTGACTCTGCCATGTGACCAAATGCTGATCTGATTATGTAATGGGCCAGTGGCAGATAAAGCCCAAAGAATCCCAATTGGATTGACTCAAAACAGCAGGGCAGAGCAAACACCATCATTATGGTTTCACTCTTTGAGAGGATGAAATAAAATTCAGTGCTCTCACAAAATGGCAGGAAGCAACATTCACACAACTAAAGCTGGGCGTTATAGCTAAAAAAGGACTCATCCTGTGAGTATCTTTCAATCTGTTGATTATAACTCAGTGTATATTTTTATCTTTGCACATTCAAAATGTAAAATGCAAGAACTAAAATCTAATAAAAAAAATAATCAAGGCAAGTTTTCCACACTGTTTTTCACTAAACGAAAATATGGAAGAATATGTAATAATTTAAACAGTATAACATTATTATAAACAGCACTGTGTACCTACATATATTTTTACTAAAACACTTTAATATATGAGAAAATGCCACGCTACTACTTATGTGAACAATCTTGATTGAAGATGCAAACGAATCATTGAATCAGAAATTTTAATTGAATAATTGGAACAGTATGAACTGATTCACAGAAATGAATCAAACTTACAGTACCAACTCTAAAACCATGTTTTAGATACAATAGAAACGATATGATAGGTGTGAGAGAGAAGCCGACCAATATTTAAGTCCTTTTTTACTGTAAGTTTTCCTCCCTGCCCAGTAGGTGGCGCTATGCACAAAGAATGCGAATCAACAAAAACAAAGAAGGAATGAGGAAGTGAACGTTAAAGTGGAGATTTGTAGTAACAAATAACTGTTTCTCACAGACACCTATCATATTGCTTCAGAAGATATGGATTTAACCACTGGAGCAGTATGGATTACATTTATGCTGCCTTTATGTGCTTTTTGAGCCTTCAGAGTTCTGGCCACCATTCACTTGCATTGTATGGACCTACAGAGCTGAAATATTTTTCAAAAATATGGGATGGCATGAGGGTGAGTAAATGATGAGATCATTTTCATAATTGGGTGAACTATTCCTTTAAAAATAAATGTACAAATGCAGTGACACTTTTTAGTATGCAAGTCAATGAGTCAAATAGGGATGAGAAAGGCCCAGGTACATCCATCATGAAAATGGAGGACCATTTTTGAACACCGTAGAAGACTTTCAGCATCAAACCTTTTAAGATGAAAAGCAGAGGGTACAGGGCATCACTTTCACTGAAAAAGACCACCAGTTTCATTTTTAGGTGTTTGGAGCAGGCGTAACACACAGGCAGGGATTTTCAAGTATGTTGAGTGCCCGCTGGCCATTCACAAAGCATTGGTGGCAAATGGCAGCACATCTCTGTTCCAAGCAGGTGCCCTCCTTGGTAAACTGGCATGAGAGCCCTTACATCTCTAGCACAAGCAAAACAATGAAATCCAAAAGAGTGACAGTCCACAGAGTCTCAGACAATTCATGAACGAATTAATTGGCATTAAACCACCAGTGCCATCTGCTCTGTGCAATCTGGACGCATCTACTGACGTGCAGAAATGTTATGCTGCTGACCATATTCTATCACTATATCTATACTAAAAACATAGTAGACCCTAAAACCGTTTATTACACAGCTCTTTGGAATACTTGATTCTGATTAGTCAGTTATGGCATTCTGAGGTCAAATTTTTAAGTATAATGACCAATAAACTGTTTATTTCACAGTTGTACCAGACAACCAATTTCCTACATATACTTGTGCTAGTTTCATGACTATCGTATCAGTCCACGCTCTCTTTCTTCTCACATAATAAAAGAATGTCAACTTGAATCAATATTTTATGTCCATTTATTTATTTATTTTGTAAGTAGCTGTATAATAAGTGGGACATCTTATGTTTATTCTGGGTTTATTTTGCAATATAACAATATATACAATATATCGTACATTATAGAATATTGTGTTAACATTCAGGTGCTTTACCATACAGATCAGTCTAGTGAGAATATATAGGTCTATTAATACATTTCATTATGTTTTGCTGTCTTTTAGCAACAAATGGAATTTTAAGCTCACAGGTATAGAGCAAGGATTTACTTACACGTTATGACAAAAGACACTGGGTTTAAAACCACTGAGGTAAAAGTCATCACTTTTTATTCAAAGTTAATGGTATACTGACACGCTGACAGTAAACAGTGTCATTAAAATAAAAACAAAGCTTGTGCAAAATAGTGCGGCCAGCTGGCTCCATTCTGGGCTTCACCACTCCACACCGACAAAGAGTGAAATGGAAATGAATCTTTTCTAAAATAGAAATAACCCACACAGATAACGAGTAATTATAAAGTGAGATTGTGGCACATATGTTGTTTATGTGTGTGCTGTTACAACATCTGTTGCATATTTTGTATTCCATGTCATGCAACTATTCTGTACACAACTGATAGAGCAGCCCTGTGGTGCAATTGACACTCTATCAGTGTCATAATACACATTTTACATTCAGGGAGAACAGTTCTGTACCCTCTCCTAAAGCATCAGTGGTGTGAAAGGTTTGTTAAAGTTGTTGTGGAGAATCCAAGTTAGTATGTCTTCCTAAACGTTAGAACTGCCTAAACATGCATTTTTGCTGAAATCGAAGAACGAAAATGTATGTTTTTAGTCCATGTCTACTAGTTTTGAAGCAATCTAAATGCTAGTGTATTCCTAAATATTTACAAAATGTACTTTTAGCAGATATACACATTTAAGATTTAATAGAGAATCAGTTTAACCAATGTTCTTTTGATGATATTTACACTTTTCAGATTAATCGGTTATCATTTTTTATAAGATCAGACATGTAAGCATAAAAATGTATGGTATCGTATTGGTTGTAAAAAAAACAATATTGGTTGATCTCTAAAATGTAGTCTTTCTCTTATGGGAAAATGGACCAAACAAAATGTATGACTCATCTTGCACTACACAGGTTTTCGTCCAATCAAATGCTCTCTAGAATGGAATGACTGCAGCCTTTATTAGTTTTGCAAGGAGCAAATCATGGTTCATGGTTGTGATGTAAACAAAAGGCTATTGGCATTTTTTTATAAAGATGAACCCTTTGATATGTTCCACCCAAACATCCTGTTTCCATAGAAAATGTCAACACGGGAAAGAAAACTGCACTTATCAAGCGATTGGGGTCTTTAGAGTGCATCCTTTAGGGGTGTAATGGTATGAGATTCTCACGGTATGATAACAGTCACAAAAAAATATCACGGTATTACAGTAATATTAATATTTAGTCAACTAAATGTTGAATGAAAAAAGACATGTTCCCTACTACAATGTTATTTTATGCCATACTGTCAAATATATTTTTTTTTTATTACTGTTTTAAGATTGATGATATTGAATTTGCTAATAAAATATAAAATATATAATACTAATTTGTAATGATTACTGTCCAGGGTAAAAGTTCAGATTTGTATTTGATTTAGTAACTGGTTGCTTTTGTAATTTAGTTTGATTCTGAACAATACCTACTGTAAAATAAATAATTTCCATTTCCTGTATGCCTTAAGCATTTTGTAAACCCTATTTAGTACTTTAAAACATATTATTAGTAGTAGTATTAAACACACTGTTGGCCACTCATTGCGCAGCACTTAAGCAAATAAATTAATAAACAGTCTGCCCATCATAACATTGCATTTAAGCACTTATTACATGGGTCTCTGCTAAACTTTATTCTGATTAATCGATGCGCCATCTAGTGGTTTGATATTTCTGAGTAACAACCGCGCATCTGAGGATGAAGACATACCAGACTGGTCATCTGAGTATTGAAATTCATCTTTCCTATTTCTCGGATCACTTTGTGATCTCTATGTAAACCACAAATGGAATTCAGCTGTTCAGTGATTGCCTTCTTCTCACATAATTACATAATTTCAATGCAAGTCTATATTTTATGTCCATTTATTTATTTGGTTAATAGCTGTGAAATAAAATGGATAATCCCTGTTTGGGTTTAAGATAACAACTTTTGACTGTACATTATCCCTAAAAATATCCCTAAGTCTACCTATAAACCTAATGAGTCATTACACATAATGTAAAACTGTTTTGTATCTGGTGTTTTTTTTATGAGAGCGGGTCTATAATTCATTATCCTATACACTTAAATTCAAATCCGCAAATTCCATGGACTGATGCTGGTGGAGATGATGGCTTGTGGCTGCATTTTCTTGACAGCGCTAGCTGCAACAATATACGCAATGATTGTGCACTGCGTATTATACAATTTTCATGAGAGCGGCAAATCTAAACACAATTTGCATACCAGCTCAAAGCACAGGTAGGTATGGGTGGAATGCTAGCTCTATCTGTGGGAGTATACACGCAAAGCGCAATTTGCTATTCTCCTGAGAAACAGGTAATTGCATTAAAACATCTATTCTCGCCGCAAAGTCTCCTGCATTTGCAGTTTGGAGATTCCACCAGCAGGTGGTAATAGAGTTCATGTCCAAAGTCGGAAAATGCAGTGGAACATCAAATGATGTCCCTGACAATCACTGTTAATACAAGCCATGATTAATGTGTCAATAGATCAATATATTAACTATACTTTCACTCTCTAATTAACGGAGCCAACATACAATTAATCCTGATTAGCAGCACATTTTCCATGAGTATATTCATGCTATACCATGAATTAGATGATGTAGACTCTATTGAAATAATGTCTGTTTAAAACCGAGGTATATTGTGAAACCTTGAAACTCTTACATTCCTAGCGAGTTTCCTTTAAAGCTGTACCGTGTACTGTGTGCTGTGTGCTTTGATCTGACTGGAATTTGAATCTTTAGGGGGGACACAATGGAATTGGTCCAGGCCTTTTGGCTGCTTACATGGTTCATCACATGTGTCAGAGAAACACTGCAGTGGGTGTCCATAGTGTCTTCTGTGTTTATCACAACCTTTCCACATGGGAAGACAACGTGGGCTAGACCTGCTTCCTAACACATACAGTGTATAAGCAACACTGTTGCCAGTCAACAGATAACTGTAAGAAACTTAACACCCATCAATTATCAGCAATTTGGCATCTAAGATAGCATTTACACCTTGCAGTAAAATGCATCTCCCCTGTGATCCGATCACAGTTAACTGTGCAAAATGGAAAATGCTACTTACATATTATATTAGAGGCTGTGGTACAGTAACTGAAAATAGTTTTTAGCCAATTTTAAAAACAAAAAAGTATTCAAATGCTTTCCATCACAGACAGTTCAGGACTTTTCCTGCATCAAAAAATGTCAGGCCACCGAAGCAAATTTCATGATATTTATCTTGTGTTCGTGACCTATAAGCACTAAATATGCTTTGCACGAGCCACATAGTGATTAGACAACAGACCTGGAGAGACATGTGTGGGGATTTTGAGGAGAGAGATGAGAAAATCCAAGTGTTTTTCAATGGATTATTTCATGGGATATTGTTAATAAAATTGGGTGACAAGATCACAAGACCATACTCTCTGTTGTGTTTTTCACATTGGGGTGGCAAACAAAATTTAAAAAGCCAAGAACCTGCAACCACATTACATAATCACTTAAATAGTTTTTATATGACAAACCATTTGCATTTACACCTTCTTTGAATGTGGTCAGAATCCATCCCAGACCACCTCCAGATGTGGTTTCAGTGATCCAATCACAATGTGTCTTGGGTGCATTTAAACCTGGCATTTAATGCAGTCTTAATATGGATTACCAAAAAAATTGTATGCCAGGTGTAAATGCATCCCAGGAGTACTACATAAAATACTGATTTGTAAATTAAATCAACCTCAATACATCCTTCTTTAAACACAAATATGATACTGTTACGATTCCTTTAAATCCTGAAAAAAAAAAATATTATATTAACATTTTTAGATCTAACAAAGGTCTTAGTATCTATTTGCAATTCCATTATGTTCAGTGCTGCCCATGTCCCTTTACCTAGGACAAGAATTTATGAGGTCTTTGTGACATAACAATTAAGAGTTTTCAGACATGCACGTCATTGGTTATACAAAAATCATGTTTTGGACCACAGAATTTTCTTTAAAAAATGCCTAAAATCTTTTGCTACAAGACATGGCATGATTGGACCATGGCATGATTGTTGGAGCCAGATGGGCTGGTTTGAATATTTCTGTAACTGCTGATCTCCTGGGAATTTCATGCACAGCAGTCTCTATTATTTACTCTGAATAGTGCCAAAAACAAAAAACATTCATTCTGTGGACAGAAATGCCTTGTTGATGAGAGAGGTCAATAGCTGGTTTGAACAGACTAAGTCTACAGTAACTCAGATAACCGCTCTGTACAATTGTGGTCAAAAGATTAGCATAATAAAAATGCTATTCTGAGATGTGGGTTGGCGCTGTTTTGGTGGCACGAGGGGGACATGCACAATATTAGGCAGGTGGTTTTAATGTTGTGGCTGATTGGTTTAAGTCTGAGGCGAAAATTCTGAGCATACATTTGGGCAGATGCAAATAACCTAGAAACCCAAAAATATCCTTAGTAACTGGCAGCTTTGCAACCAATCAGCTATGGATTCTAAAGCCAGTCAAATAGAATTTCACCCTGTGGCACCACAGCAATGTAACAATGAGACAGCATGCATGAAGGGCTAGCTGCACTGGCATGGAAATAGACAGCTGAGTTTAGGGAGAGAATGATATTTCCTTGTTTACTGGTGTGCTGGATACAGTTCAGCTGAAGTGGAGACATACAAAAGCACAGTGTTCGTCTAAGGTCAGGCTCTTTACAATGCAAACAGAAGATATTCTTGATCTCTAGGCCAATCACACAAACAAGGACTGTACCACAGAAGGGACTGTTGTCAATTTCAACTTGTGAAAAGCATTATTTATGAGATCAAAACAATTCAACAAATTGGTTGAGAGAAGAATGTTTCTTTAAAAGAAACCATTAAACCACTTGAGGAGTTGTCTGTCCTGTTTTGCCATATTTCCAATAGAGCGCAACATTCTGGTACCGGAAGTAAAAATCTCATTCTTTTTTCCAAGACAAATTGATTTTCCATAATAACTTATAATCCTTTAAAGACAGACCTACCTTTATATTGATAGTGAAGCTTTCAATATCCAATACCAGCGTGCAGTATGACTGACACACGACTGCTTTCAAATGCTCATAGGC
The DNA here is from genome assembly GCF_025860055.1 of Xyrauchen texanus. Lineage (NCBI taxonomy): Eukaryota > Metazoa > Chordata > Actinopteri > Cypriniformes > Catostomidae > Xyrauchen > Xyrauchen texanus. The sequence continues at coordinate 11,806,907 of NC_068309.1, forward strand.
TTATTTTGAACACGTGCTCTGTTACTCCTTGTACACTGAAATGGACAATTCATCAAATGAAATTCATGACACATCCTAGTGTGGTTTATTAAACCGCTAAAGGCTGCAATGTGGATGAGCTGCATGTTGTTTAAATCCAACCGCTCATACCATGGAAAATCTCCAGACATTGAGAATTATTCACATTGTATCAGATGACAGAGCAGAGCATTAATCTACTGTGAACCACACAGCACATGTTAACTATATTATTTAATTAAATCACAGCATTTGTGCTTTAATCTCAACTCAACTTTATTTCTATAACATATAAAACAACCGAGTTGACCAAAGTGCTGCACAGGAATAAAATTTAAAACATAACATTTCAAAATTACCACATACACCAGTAAGCTAAAATACAAATGCTCCAAAACTGTGTCCTACATTTCATTTGTCAGACTCAAAAGGCCAGTGTAAAGAGATGAGATTTCAGATGTGACTTAAATGCTTTCAATGATCATACTCATGGAGCTATACCATTGTTGTGTAAAAGCAACACGCGTCATAATAAAGCACGATTTAAAATAAAAGCTAGATGACTGAAATTGAAGAAATTGAATAAAAATATATTACAAGTGTATTGTAAATGTAATATTCACTGTAATAAACTAATACTACTAATAATAAATCAAAATATCACAAGCAAGACTGCTGCTGAAAGTTTGACAAAAAAAAGCAATGACATGTTGAAAAGTTCTATTTTTCAACTTGTTAAAAAAGGTAAGAATTTATTAATTATTCACCATTTTGATGATAAAATTTTATTAAACTTTTAAAAAAATTCTGGGAAGTTCTGGAAAATAACAATAATAAGCTATAATTATTAAAATAATTACAAATTACTAAACTGGTACATTCAATAACACATGATAATATTAGCATATTTTTGCTGTGGTATCGAAATTGGTATTGAGAACTGTGAAATTTCACTGGTATCGGTACCGGCTACTGAAATTTTGGTACTGTAACAACACTAATTTGTACATATCGAAATTTTTCTCAATCAATTTTTAATATATTGATTCTATACTTATAATCAACAACCTTAAATCAATATTTTTTTTAGATGCAATGACATCACTCGCAGTCCTTCATAGGATTGAAGTCTGTGCCCTAATGAAAGATGGTAAGTACACAGTCTTGTACCTTTGTCTTTTTGTCTGATTTTCAAAGAATTTTTTGCCTCTTAACAAAGTTTGTGATGTTGTGATTTAGCTCAGTGCTGGTTGGTTTGGTTCATGGCTCACAACTTTTTTATGAATGATCTTATGAAAAGTCTATGGGAAAAATGAATGGGAAGAAAACTTCTGGAAACCAGATGGCTGAATAAGTGGGCGTTCAATGTTGTGCTCTATTGAAAGAGGATGTTTGGGTGGGACATATACCAGGGGTTGTCCCTTTATTTTAAAATAGCCAATAGACTGTAGTTAGGCCTATGTCAGTGCCATTGAACATTGATTTGCTACTTGCTAGTCGTTTGCAGGTGGAATTAGGCAGAGGGACATTCTCGCTCTAGAGGAAGTCATTCATATTTTTTGGTCAGTTTTCCCTGATGAGAACAACTGTAAATTTTAAATGCAAAATATCTGCAAAAAATATTATTTTGTCAACATTTAGGAGTATACTAGCATATAACTTTCCTCCAAGGAAATAAACATAGACGAAAAACTCACCCTAAATGAGTCTTCAAAATTGCTTTCATTAGCAGAGAAGACACATAATGTGTCTGTTACTTACAGAAGATACAATGTAACCCTTCAGAAGACTGTTTGAGATCAGACTTGGTTATTATTTGGTTTCAACCAACAGTTAGCAGCAATGTGTGAACAATGACCCATTTTATCTCACTCGTGAAATTGTTCCACTGACAGACTGACTACATCACAACTGCATGTCAACACAATGGACAATTTTGTGTCAACTGAAAAGACACAGATGTGGGTGCAAGCAACGGTCCTGTCAAGATGTCCACACAAAAGGAGAGGATAGGCAAGAGGTTAGTCTCAGTCACCATTCACTTTCATTGCATGGGGAAAAAAAATTGTAATTCAAAGTGAAAGTTGACTGTCTAAGATCTCCTTTGTTTTCCATTGAAGAAAGAAAGTCCTTGGGTTTGAATAACATGAGGGTAAGTAGATGATACACAGCAAAATCAAAAGTGTTGGATTTTCAGTGTTAGGGTTGAGTGTAAAAATTACAGTGTTAGGGTTGAGTTATTTCAACTCAGGTTTAGTGTTAATCAACTACAAGAGAGTTATTCATCAAAAAGAGTTGGTGTTAATACAGGGAGTCAAATTTCATATTCTGCAAACAACTCTACAGTGTTGATTTTACAATACAGCTAGTGTTACCCGTTACTCCCAGAAGTCGCATGTGATTGTTTGAAAGAGGCGGGAGACTAACATTAGTAGCCAGACAGACAATCAGACTCTTTTCTGTGGACTGGACATGTTCGGACATCACTCCAACTGTGACTAGGAAGATTCGTATGTAAGTATGTCTAAGCAAATGTCTATTCATTACATTTTTCTACCCAGTAGTGTGTAACGTTGGCAAAGGTTAACTATCCTTGTTGGTTAGCTAACATTAGCTAGCTATCCAGCTCACCATGGTTAGCTAACAGAATAGCATAAAAGAATGTTTAGCCAAAGACTCTGGTTTAGCCAAGTAGGATGAATAGTGATATTTTTCTCATTATGAAGTTAGAATAATCAACAAACTGGTCCCGTCATGGCTAACATTACCGAAGCTAACATTAAATCACAATTCATTTTTAGATTGACAATTCCTTAGCTTCATGTTTGCAACTCCAGGCTGTATTAGATTGGGTTAATGTGGGTAACGTAGTAACTAAGTTTAATGTGATATCGTGACTTGTTGCACTAACGTTATATTATGAACCGTGATTGTACATTTTAAGAATTATGTAACGGTCACAGACTTTTATTTTGAAGGAGGCTGGTTAGCAATTCCACTATGTTGTTAACTATTTTCTTCTCTTTTCGTTTTTTGCTGCTATTTCGCCCAAATGTGTTTATTAAATTGTTTAAACAAGTACACTGGGCTTCATATTAAGGTTAGACACTTTAAATAAAGGGAAATGTGTGGGGGTTATCGTGAAAGTATCGAGAGCGTTTTATTTTGACTGCACTGTTCCGTTTGCTTTACTTCCTCTGTGTCGGGACTTTTCGCGGTAAGCAACGTTTCTACTCTGCTCTTTGCACTTTCGTTGTTTTGGTTAAAATGTAAAGTTACGTTTTTTTAAATACATGGAAAGTCAGTGTATTAACATTTTTACATAATCTACTTGCCATTTAAGTTACTTTCATGTATAAATCTGCGTCTTAGTAAAGACATGCGTGGAAGTCTGTGAGCAGGGCTGCCATGTGGCTAACGTTAGGCAAGTTAGAATGTATAGTCGAGAATGTTTGCTAGCACGCCTGACCAGAAATATACAAATATCAGAGGCCGAAGGAGTAGAGTCATTAAAAATGCTGAAGACAAAAAGGTCTGCACAATGGAGACATGAAGAGATTTGCAAGCTTGCTGTTCTGACCGACACATAACGTTAAATAGACGGTCTCGACTGTGCCGCTCAGGCTCTTTTAAGTGAATGATGGGTAAGCTGTTTTTTTATTAAAATAATACAAGGCATAACTATAGGATGATCCCTTCAACACGGGCACTCCATGCAATCGTCGCAGAAGTCAAGGCGCTGCCACTCTCTCAAATTACTTGCATTATGTTAACACGTCCCACACGGACGATCTCCTCAAGGGTAGGGCCACGCATTCTCCAGGTCAGATTCTCTGGACATTTTTTTTGAGTATGAAATGTGCTTAAGTGACTTAAAATATTAGATGTCACACAAGCATGATGCAAATTAATTTGATTTAGTCATACACTGTTGGTGCCAGGTGGCATAGTAAAGGCAAGGGGAAAACAAAACATGACTTTAAAAAAAGTTGTAGACTTTTAATGAATGTTCGTTGTTTTCTTTGTAGGACAATATGTTGGTCAAGGTGAGATTTGGTTCAAGTCAGAAGTATGTTATGGTGGCAGAGACCGAAAAACGCTATGAAGACTACAATACATTTATTCAGAAAGGTTGGTATTACTTTTTATTACACAGCCATATCTGTTTGGAGTAAACAAATTATTTGCTTGAATGTCAGTTCATGTTATAATGTGATTTTTAATATTAATTTAAGTAATATGTTTGATTGCCCCACCTATCAATTGGTGTTTTATTATGTTGACCAATTGTAATCATGTCTTGTGAGCAAGTCAAAATGCCCAATTTGTGTATGATGTCAAATTTATATAAAGTATTTTGCACACCGCTTAGAGATTATGACAATAAAAGTGTCAATAGAGGTTTACAAAGGACCATTTTTCTAAATCTGATATTCTCTCAGTAATAGGAAAGTTAGGTCTTCCTGTACAGACAGAGGTGGATGCAGATGTGTTTGAGGAACTTTTACAAGCAGGGGACCTTACCATCAATGTGTCGACAGAAAAGTCTACAGGTTAGACTTAGCTTTGTTAGGGAAAAATGAGGATCATAAACTGACGAGTATTGTAGAGACGTGAAGGTATAACCATTTTTTTGGTGTATTTCTTTTAACTGTTTTGCAGTTGTGCTTCAACAAGATCTAGCAGAAATTTCTTTTGAGTCGAATGTAACGGACACCTTATCCTCTGTGCCATCTGATTCATCTGATGCAACAATAATTCTTGAGAAAGATAGTGGGGTGAAAAGGACCCATGGCGATCAGGAATCAGCAGAAGCGGTATATAGCTAATTAAATTTTTTATATGTATGAAATGAGTTAATAAAACTGAAATGCAAAGATATTGTGCAGACGAGCTGTAGTCTTGTTGCAGTAAAGGTTAACATGATTACTTATTGTCTGATTCTTTTTATTTTTAGATAGTGAGAGATATTCTTCAGTCCAAGCCAGGGGGAGAAAAAGTGTTGTATGAATATGACAAAACGAAGACATTGACGGATGGTACACGGCGACATATGATAAACCTACTGGTGGCTGACATGATTGAAGTTCATGGGTAAGCATTTTATGTTCACTGGTGCCCATCTTAAATCAACAAATAATTTTTTATAGAATAAGATGTGCACTTGTTACAGAACCCTGTTCCATTATTAAAAGCCATTTAATTGTGGCCTCCTATTGCTCATTTAAAAGGAGCTCATGGAAACAAATTTGTGTAAGTATAATTAAACAAAACTTGATACCGGAACAAAAAAGTCATCTCTGGAGAAAAACTATTAAAGCAATTGAGTTATAAAAATTAATTAGCCAATGAGAACACATCCCTGAAAAAAAAGCAAAGGGAATTGTAAACAAAAAAACTAATAGTTATCATGATAACACAAATCATTTGTTTGCATTAATAAGGTTTACTTTAGAGATGACTGTCTTTATTTTTTGTGCTTTTTTCATAATAATAATAATAATAATAATAATAATAATTCTTATTTTAGTTTGACATTTAAGATATTTTGATTATTTGACACAAAAGCTCATTTCTATACTTGTATACAATTTTAAAGCTTGAAAAAGAATACGTTTTTCTACTTTTAAAGGAGGATCCCACCAACTTATGTGCGAACAAAATACGCTCTTGGCATCATCACTCTATTTCCTTACCTCAGGGATCCTTACTCCAAAAATGGATATGTAAGTTTGTAATCGAATGGCTTATACTACAATTTATGCAGGGAGATTATTCTGAATGTGTCTTGTATTGCTGTGACCCATCAGTTATGTTTAGTTTTGTTCTTATCGAATTTTACAGGAGCACTTCTATGATGCTGACAGTGGATCTGGTTATTTGGCCTGGAGGATAAAGACAGTCCAGCGCAACACTGCAGTTCAGTCCCGGAGATGCTCAACCACCACTACCTATAAAGATGGTCCAAAGAGCAAGAGGGATTTTCTCCTAACTGACAAGCAACTGTTTGGCGAGGAATGCCGCGAGGCAATCTCCATATTGAAGCATACAACTGATGAATCGGTTGTCAAAGAGAAAATGAGGGCAACATTTCAATACCGTCAGACACTAGTTCAAGACCAGCAAAACTCCTCAACAGTCCTGGATGTTTTCCCACGTTTTCTCGATACACCTGGCTTGGTAAGAAATGCAATGTGTATTTAAGGTTTACACTTTCAGTTACACAAGCTTAAACATACTGAAAATGTGTGGATGGTTGCAAGGACTTATGGAGTTTCTTCTGTAGATTGACCAAGACTTTACCATGATGTTTGGAGAGGAGGTTTCTGGCAGATTCTTGGCAAAATGGCCCACTTACTTCAAACCCAGGATCCTGGCAGACTGCAAGAATTCTAATGAGTATGTTAAAGACCTCTTGTCTGGGCATCAATCCTCAGATGAGTCTGGTAAGCATCGCTCATTATCTTTTTAAAACATTAATTTACTTGCCTGATTGCAAAATCTTGTATGTAGAATAATGTGGATATATTTATTTTCACATGCAAGTCTACTTACAATCTTCTACTTTCCTCCTAGGCTGGGACGGTGACCTTTCAAGCATCCTACTGCTGGTTCACCTACTTCCCCCTACTGCAAAAGGACCCATGAAGAGTCCTAAAATTAGCTCACATCAAGCAATCAAACATGATGTGAGATATTTGAGGGTATGCAATGTTTTAATATGCTTTTTAATTTAGTTCTTTTCACAATGCCACTTTTTGTGAAGAGGCGCATACATTTTTAGTAATGTAGTGGGCTATTAAAATGGTTCCTCATGGTTCTGTTTTGAGACGTTCCTTGAGAGTTTGGAACCAGGACAGCCCATCCTCCTGTGTGTCGGTGAACAGAAGAACAACCTCCAAAGATTCTATATCATTGATGACCACAAGGCCATCCCTTGCAAGGCTCAGACATCCCTGGCAACTTTCGATGAACTCTTCAAGGCCCACTTCATCTTCAATGTTAACTACCAAGAATCCCTTAACAGCTTCTACACACTCATCCAAACCACTGTGTTCAACATTGATGTGGGAAGTACCAAGGAAAGTCCCCGTGTGAAGGAGCTCAGAGCAAGACTGCTGAACACAAGTATCTGAGGTGACACACATCCTTGGATGCAAATATGTTGATTTGTTTTATCTGCAAGTTACACCACAGAAGTTCTGCGTTGCTTTGTCAGCATTTGAGATTTTACCATGGTTTATATCCAGGAAAGACATTACGTTTGAAATGTGGACAGCCGGGATGTTCTTCATTCTTTTGCACTTATTCAGGGTTCAAGAAACACCTTGTTCGTTTGCACCGGGACACTGTTTCAACAAATACTGTTTACATTATGGACACTCAAATAATAGATGAGCCTTCAACTTCAAATGCAGTTTGTACAGACATTCCAGTAACCACCAAGGTCTCTGTTGACAAGTATCATTTGGTAAACATGTGTGGTTCTGTTGTAGCACAGTTGCAATCATCAGGTGTTGCTGAGAGCACTATCCAAGCAATGGTAGGGTCAATGGAAGAGCTTGTAAATGATATTCACAGTCAAGCGAGAGATGCAGTTCTCAACTGTACTTCAGAGATTCAAGGAACAGAATTTGAAAAAAAGCTAGACAGTTGTTTTGAACAACTACAAAATCCTTTCTCAATCTTAAATACAGGAGCCAAACGACAGAAGTTCTTCAAGGAAAAGTGGGAAATAGTTGAGCCTGTTGAGTATGTTCTTGGGGTGCGATTTGATGTACGTAGAGATCGAACAACAGGAGTTTACAATCAGATCCCTGTAACAGATAAGTTTGTGTATGTACCCATCTTAGGAACCCTGAAGTCTATGTTCAAAAATAGTGAAATATGTGAAAGTTTCCTGCAGGCCAAACAAGAGGAAGACGGTATTTTTAAAGATATATGTGATGGTTCATACTTTAAAAAAAATGACTTGTTTTGCCAGCAAAAACATGCTTTACAGATTCAACTGTATTATGATGATTTCGAGACCGCAAACCCTTAGGATCGAAGAAGGGTATACACAAACTTGGTTGTATTTACTTTATATTGCGGAACCTGCCCCCAAAATTCAATTCTGTGTTGATGAATATTCATGTTGTGGCACTTTTTCACTCACAAGACCTGAAAAAGTATGGATTTGATGTAATACTGAAGCCTCTAGTTGATGATGTTAAAAAACTAGAAAATGAAGGAATAGAAGTGCCTTTCTCTGACTCACCATTGCTTGGGTCTGTTATTCAAGTAACTGGTGATAACCTTGGTTTACACGGGCTGTTTGGTTATGTTGAGTCTTTTGCTGCAACATATTGTTGTAGATTTTGTTTAACCACTAAGGAAAAGTTTCAATGTGTCTTCACTGAAGATCACCCTGGCTTGATTTTTCGTACAAAAGAAATCCATGCAGACCATTGTTCAGCTCTACATGAAAATCCTATGTTGGTGACAACATTTGGTGTCAAGAAGACATGCTTGAAAAATTGCATTTTTTTCACAACTCTGACAACTATGCAGTTGACATCATGCACGACTTGCTTGAAGGTGTAGTGCAGTACGAACTAAAACTTGTCTTTCAATACCTTGTCAAGGAGAAACTTTTATCTTTGGAATCATTGTCACAGAGAATTCAGTTTCAACTATGGTTATACTGAGAGAAGAAACAGGCCAAGTGGGTTGAAAATGGATGAGGGCAAAGATCTTGGATTGAATGCTATTCAGTCATGGTGCCTTGTGCGAAACGCTCCTCACATTTTTGGTGATCTAGTTGAAAGAAATAACAGTTATTGGAACCTGCTCCTCCTCTTGCTTCAAATCATTAATGTAGTGTTTTCACCAGTTGTTACTAACGGTATGACATATTATCTGAAGCATTTAATTAATGATCATCACAAGCTATTCAAATCTTTGTTTCCTGAGAAAAGACTTATTCCAAAGCATCATTTTATGATCCATTACCCAAGGTGTATTCGTAAAATAGGCCCACTCCTTCATGTATGGTGCATGAGGTTTGAGGCCAAACACAATTTTTTTAAAAGATCTGTCAAGAATTTTAAAAATATAACAAAAGCATTGGTCAAACAACACCAAAGACAGCTAGCTTATCACTGGGAGAATTTTAATTTTCAGAGGTTTGAGTTTGGTCCAGTGAGGAAGGAAGTGATTGATAGCTTGGAGGGTGGTAAGGCTTTAATTGCAATGTTAGATGTGAATGCATACTCTGATGTGTCAACTACCAATTGGGTGAAGAACTATGGAACCGAGTATCAAATTGGTATGTTTGTTTGTATTGAAACAAATATGGAAGTTCCTGTTTTTGGAAAGATCACCAGTATCATTATAAATGAAGATCAAGCTTTCATTTTGACTTGCACTGTTGATACTCTCTATTTTGATGAGCACTTCAGTGCCTACTGTATCGAGGAGAGGGATGATTCATTTTCTGTTATTTCTATTGATGAGTTGATTTATTATAGACCCTATGATAAACAGTTCTCTAATGAGATGGATGAAAAAATATACATTGTGCCACATTGCCATGTTGTGTGACCCGTACTATTGTTTAGTGTGACCCGTGCTATTGTTTAGTGTGACCCGTGCTATTGTTTAGTGTGACCCGTGCTATTGTTTAGTGTGACCTGTGCTATTGAGGCTGCCAATTAAGAAATGTTATTGTTAAGCAAATGCTATGTTTGTGGTGGGCTTGAAAATACAAGTTTTATTTGAACAAACTTTTGTATTGATGTTTTTCTTCTTTGTAATCGTTAAGTACTAGGAATATACTGAATTCTAAAGTAACATTGTACCATGTATAGCATTAGGTATTATAACTCCCTACAGTGTTTTTTGAAATATAAATCAACTCTACAAGAGTAAAATACAGAGTTTAATTTTAAATCCTCTATAGTGTTACGTAGCAGCAACTCTAGTCGGTGTTAAAACAGAATATACAAATAGTGTTACATTTTGACACTGCACACTAGTGTTGCGTAAATTCAACACTGGCCTGTGTTGACTGGTGTTACATTTCAACTATTGAGAGAGTTGCTGCAACTCTATCACAGTGTTGAGCATTTAACACTTTTAAAAGTGTAGTTTTAACTCAAAATAGTGTGGACCAATATAGACACTTTAAAAGTGTTGAATTTAACTCTATTGGTGTTGAATTAACACTGCTGATTTTGCTGTGTAGGACTTTCATTTTGGGTAAACTATCCCTTTAAAAGGAACTATCCATTTGATTATCATTTCAGTATCACTACATAATTTTCCCTTGCAAAAATCAATTCTACACACTGAATACTGATGCTGCACTCTAATGCAAAAATGCCGACATGTGAGACTACTTCATCCTTGACGTTCCAGACTCTGAAGTAACTCAACCACCATGTCCTCATTAAAACTTCAGGAGCAATTAGAACCACTTGCTCTCCCTCTTCACTCTCAAATCACTCCTGACCCCATCACGACTCCTTTTATGAGCTTATTGCACCATTAAATCCATTGGCATCATAGATCATCAGAGCTCATTTCAGTGGCCCACGAGACAGCCTACAATACATTTGCCTTTCACAGTACTGATCAATAAAGACCTACAGCTGCAGTTTGATGAAATAAGAATGAAAACTGGTTTCAGTCTCCATAAGAAGCAATGTAAAAGCTACCGAAACATGTAATCCAGACAGAGAACAACAAATATTTTAAATGTTAGTTGGAGTAAAAATTCAGTTTTCGGCTGTAAACTCAAAGCAGTTAATGACAACGTAACTAACTTCGGGCCATCGCTTCAAATCATTATCCTCTAAACACATAAGCTGATGCAAGCAAAAACAATGGAGTTTGAAAATTAAAAACAGGCTTCCTTAATGAATCATAGAACACTTCCGAATTCAGGTAAAGGTGGATAGCAGTTGTCAACCCTGCTCCTGAATGACCACACTGATCTGCACAGAGTTTACTTGGTATGGTGTCAAAAACAAAAAACATCCAATGAGTGGCAGTTCTGCAGCCGGAAATGCCTTGTTGATGAGAGAGGTCAATGGAGAATGGTCAGACTGGTTCAAGGTGACAGAAAAGTTATGGTAACTCAGATAACCACTCTGTACAATTGTAGTGAGCAGAATAGCATCTCTGAACAACATGTCAAACCTTGTGGCTGATGGGCTACAACAGAAGACCATGTCAGCCACTTTATGAGGACAATAGCTTTCCTAATAAAGTGCTCTGTGAGTGTATATTCCAAATGATGAATTTGAATTATATGTGTATGCACATTAACTAATGCTTAAGCATAACGCACTTATAATATTTGTTAAAGTTATTAACATAAATTATGGAATAATTCATGAAAGATAGATAAAAGACTGGATTGATGAAATTATTCATCTTTCTATCCAGTGTGTTCCTATAAGGATCTTATCCAAGCCGCATTACGCAACATGCTTTTAAGCCCATGTTCTGCTTACCTTATCTCACTGTCCGCAAACATTACTGCACATTGTCAGTCTGTCTGATGATAAAAATTTACTTTGAGTCAATTCTCTCACAATAGGACAATAAATTTCATTAGTTTCTTAGTTTACTCTCAATGACGCATAATCACACATTGAATGAGAGGCTCCATCTCTGTAAGTAGTTGCCTATGTAGGCAGTAGAACGCAAGGCAGCTCACTAGGTTTCGGAACAGCGCTATTGAATAAAAGAGTGCGGGAAAGATAAATGTCAAAGCTATCTATAATCCAGGTTTTTATTACTTGACATGAAGCAAATCTGGGAAGTCAAAGACACGTGAATCATTTTCTGCTAGCTTAGGGTATATTTCTGTGATAAAGAAACAAGAGAAGGGAGGCTATGTTTAAAGATGCCTTCATTGTCATTGTCAGTATAATTGAACCAACAAAGCTTTGATTCCTCAAGGTCAAGACATCATCAGTAGCTCATTCAACAACAGATATTTTCGAATGAGAATTTATGAGCAAGCTCAAAATTACAACGAGCCTGCGTGTATTCAAAAATAGATTTATTCCAGGGAAGGTAACAACACATCTGCTTTGATGGGAAACAGGCAGATTAGCACAAGTGAGCTGAGAATTTGAACTGAGAAAGGTCACCTTGGTTAAAACGATATCTTTTGCCCCATAATTTTATGGATGGTTTTACCTTATGTAAAACCAAATCCTCAAAGAGCATATCCCAAACGGCACTGAGCTGCTGGTGGACTGATTTATCTTTTAATTTAGAGACAGAAATTATTTATCAGACTTTTTTTTACTCTCTGTATAGGGTCTTGTTTTTAGGATTATGGATACTGCTTGTAACTACTATTTTGCATGAAAATAATTCAAAACACTTGTGGAACAGAGCTGCGGCTGTTTCAGCAAATCATAATTAAACAGGCTTTGCTTTGCCTGTGTGGATTTGTTTTATAACCTGTCAGAGAACATGAAATCTAATGATACTACATAATTTTACTTTTAATTTATAGGCTGTCAAAAAAAGGAAACACATTTTTTATTGAACATAAAAACAAAATATTTAAATGACATTTTCAGCAGTCATAACATAACAACTATGATGTTTCAACAGTGGTACACCTATAAAAATACCTTTAAAAATAGGCCTACTGGAGCGGTACATTGTATGATATGGTAATACCATGGTTCTTTGATATACACCATGGTACAGAATTATTAACATATTCTGTTTGTTCTGATAAAAATAAATAGGCTGAAGAAAAAAATAAAAGAGAAAAGACTTTCTATATTTTTTTGTTGTCAAAGGCAATAGGCATACATTTTGGTGTAAATTCACCTGTCAATTAGGGATGGGCATTCATCAATAATTTGGTATTCAAATTTTAAGCTCATAAAAAATTAATATTTGAATATTCTATTATTTAAATGAAGGTAATTAATGAGAAAGATGTGTTGAAAATATTTTTTTAGTCATAAAGGTTGCGTCACATTACAAAAAAAAGCTTCAAATTATATTCAAAACAAGCTTATATCATGTCCTGTGTGTTTATTTTTTTGTTCTTTTTTTTTATATATAAACAAGAAATGCATAAAAACAAAAAATAATAGAATGAAAAAATTTAAGCTCACGCAAAGTGAAGAAAAAGAAACCGCTAATGAAGTAGACTGAAGCAGTTAATGTACAGGACAACTATAATCACTCGGCATATAATAATTATCATGTTTATATTGTATCTCATGTCATGTTTTTGTTGAGAAAGTGCTCAGTAAACTATACTCATTCATACACACCGGTTTATATGATGGGATGTCCCTTACCTCAGCTAGCATAGTCTTTCTCGGATACCATGTTTGTTGTTTACAGAAGTGTCGCAGGGATTACGCTGCTACGGGGACACTGCTTTCTGACAAGCTGCACATATAGTGGGTTGGCCACTAATCACAGGGTTGGCGGTTCGATTCCCAGCCCACACGACTCCACATGCCGAAGTGTCCTTGGGCAAGACACTGAACCCCAAGTTGCTCCCAATGGCAGGCTAGCACCTTGCATGGCATTGGTGTATGAGTGTGTGTGTGAATGGATGATTGGGACACAGTGTAAAGCGCTTTGGTTAAAAAAAAGTGCTATATAAGTACAGACCAATAGTCATATAAATTGTCATATTTCTTAAGGTACATGTGTGATTCATACACCTTATGAAGTCATTTTTCCATGCTTAACTTCAAATATAGAAATCAAATAATAAAAATGGGGATATATGATTTCCTTTTAAGGCTTTAAAATCTAATGAATGACATGAACAATTATGTTTTAAATATAAAAAAAATTTGGTCAACTTTAGTTTTGGTCAATTTCACATCTATACTGTTATTTTTTGGAAATCCTATATTTCATTTTAATATTTTTTTTATTATTAATTATTTTATATATTTTTTAAATATTTATATTAGATAATTGTGACAAGGAGGAAGGCAGGGCCAGGCCGTGAGGACACACGCCCCGCCCTGAATCGGGCTAATCAGGGGGATAAAGACGAGCCAGAGGTGCCAGTACAAGAGAGAGAGAGACACATGCGGCTACTGTGTGTGTGTTCTGCTCTGGTTGATGTCCATTGTGCGGCTCAGTGATGCTCGGAGTTCAACTGAATGACACACAAACACACCATTCATGGTATGTTTGTGCCTAGGAGCAAGTCTTGCATGATTTACTGAAACACACAAGCTTGCTTAAAATGGATATAAATAAGAGAGGAAGTATGCCTCTTCCTTTAAGGTTCAAATGAACAATGACTAATAAGTATCGCCCTGCAATGTCTGTAACACACATTAAACATCTGTTATTTATATTTGTACAATCATTGGAACCTTGTTTTGTCTAATGTTCAAACTATTTCATCAGAAAAGGGCATTTCAGTACTCTCTTAAATTAGGCACTGGAGTACTCTTCGATTTTTCACACAGATTACTGAAAAACTTGTGTCAAACATTCACAAAATGAGGTGAAAATAGGCAGCATGATGGAAGATCTATAATTAAATTCTCACTGACACTGACAAATTACCCCATCCTCAGGTCTGGGAGGACGGGTAACATTCCTTACAAATCCTAATTTAAATGATGAAGGTGTTTGGGTGCACATGGTGAGTTGAGATGTTTAAAAGTTAGGCTGAAACTGTATCATATGGGTGTTTAGAGCTACAAGGTTGGACATGTAAATGAAGATAGTTTATTGTGGCTCTAAACCTTTATTATTGATATCAATTTCCCAGCTGCATACAGATTTTACAAATTTATTTAAATTTTAACAAACTTTCCACCTCATAAAAGTGTTCTAAGACACCTTTTCCACTCAAAATCAAATAAACTGACTCATTCAGCGTTTTGACTGAGTGCCAAAGAAACCAGCACACAGTTCTGTTAATTTTCACCGAGACAAAGAGCAGCCTGTTAATAAAGCAGATGTTCTGAATATGGATGTTTTACTGAAACATCAGACAAACCTCAGTTATTTAACTTCTGTATCTTCTAAGCCTAAAATTTCCTCAAGCTTGAAAAAAAAACTTTAACTTGTTATCATTACAAAACAGTAAAACAGAATAACGATGGATAAATCATCACTTAAAGGGATAGTTCACCCAAAAATGAAAATTCTCATATCATTTACTTATTACTTAATGTGTATGACTTTCTTTCTTCAGCTGAACACAAATGAAGATTTTTAGAAGAATATTTCAGCTCTGTTGGTGCATACAATGCAAGTGAATTGTTCCCAAAACGTTGAAGTTCCAAAAGCACATTATGCCAGCATGAGACTGGTGGTTAAATCCATATTTTCAGAAGCGATATGACAGGTATGAGTGACAAACAGGTCAATATTTAATGCCTATTTGTACTATCAATCTCCACTTTCACTTTCACATTCTTTGTGTATATAGCCAACTACTGGGCAGGGAGGAGAATTTATAGTAAATCAAATCAGGGCACTGGAATGATTTGGCAATTGGAACAGCCCTAGAAATGGTGATCCTGAGCAGTGCACTAAATACTGAACTAGGGAGCTGATTGAGATGCACCCTTACAGTGGAAGTTGGCAGGGCAACTGTATGGTTGTCCCATAGACTTTCACTGTAAACGCCTGTATTTGTTTGTTATTAACGTACATTAATTTTCCTTAATATTTCTTTAATTAAAACATGAATATAATTTTTTTTTAGAAGTGATCAAATTGTATTACATTTATTATGGGTTATGTGAAAGGGATTTATTTAACTGATCATTTAAAACCCACAAACACATAATAAACTTAACAGTTTACTTTTTTGCACTTTTTTACATTGCTCTCACCTGATTTAGAAACACTGCTCTAACCATTAACTGAACCAATTAAACTGCGTTAAAACATGTGCCATCTTCTCAAGACTGTCACCCTCTGAAGCTCCAGCACAATCAATCTAGCTGGCTCTGGTTCGGAAGGTAAAAGCGTCTTTGTCCTCTGTGGGATTGTGAATAGGAGAGGGCACCTGCACACAAAGGACATTGGGGCTGGGAAACCCCATACTTCTCCTGGGACAAGGACTTCTGAATGCCGGTGGCATAGCAACCGCATTCCAACATGATAGTTCTAGTAACGGCCATAAACCTGCAGCCAGGTGAAGGCTAACCTCTTCTCCTCTCAATTTAGCACTCTTATTCCAATACACACACATACATTTAAACAAATCAATGACGAATTCAATTCACGAATTTCAAAGCCCACCACAAAGGCATTTGATTACCAAGTAGACAAGGGTGCTGGAGGTCACTGATCAAATTTATTTGAGGACTTGAAGACTATTAACACTGTCTGTGAGGAATTTGTTACATGACAGCAAACTTGGATGTGAAATAATACGAGCTGTTACTGTTAGAAATTTTATATTAAACACACATTTTGACCTAAAGTTGAAACCTAAAAATTAAGCAGAATTACACGTAAAACAATTAAACGCTTGTATTATGAAAAAGTGCAGTGTGTCATAGCTTTCTGAATGTGATCTGCTAGGTCCAATTTAACTCTGTGTGTGTCGGAAAAAAACAAACATTTAGACTCATTAGAGTGACAGAAAAAACACCATAGCATTTTCACATAGTAAAGGGGGTGATGTAGACTCCCACCATCAACATGTAATCCATTTAGATCAACTCTTCTCAGTAGCTTCAATACAAACAGGAAGTTAGATGACAAAATTCGGAAGAGTGGAGCATGGAAATGGGTCAGGGCTGAATAAGGTGAATATGTTGAAATTAACATTGACTAAGATGAATAAATGCTGTAAAAAGACATTTTATTGTTAGTTAATATTTTCTAATGTTGTTAACTAATTTTACTGTTAACAAATGGAACCTTATTATAAAAAGTGTTACCAGTATGTTTATTTTATTTTCATATCATTTAATTTTTTTGCAGTTTCAGCCCCCCCGAAACAAAATTATATGGAAACCAAGAATACTTGTATAACATTCAGCCACAACAGCAATCGCTAGAAATATTAGTAGGAATAAATCATTCAGTAGTCTCTTTTGGTAGGTTCCTTCAATACCCATATCTACTAGACACTCACCCCTGGGGCCTCTACAAAGATATAATATCCATTAAATGAAGAGAAACACAGATAATTTAATTGTGATATCCTAAATCTGAGATGGTGAAATATATAAACACAGAGGAGGAACTTGGAAATAAAAGGGGATGCTGACATATCCGTAGCTTTTGTTCTCACATGTGATCAGTTTCTCAAAGTATTCCTGTTATGGAACATGAGGATTCCTTGGTTTCCTGTTAGACTAATAAAACAATGCAGATGCTCTAATATTTCATCATACATTTTCAGCGAATATGTCCTACATTAGTCACTACTACATAAGAGGGATCTGAAAGCATACACACCAAATCGTTTCATTCACGTATTCGCACAAGTTGACATTTTTCAACTCGAGCGAGAAATTCGCTAGAAGCATTGTTGTGAAAGCCTATTGGCATTGAGATTATCCGGATGTCACTGACGTAGTAGCAGAATAAATCTGGAAAAACGGATGAAAAAAATGTTGTCGCGGTGTGTGGGCACCCGGAATTGTGTGACACAACGTCATACATGTACAGAGACCGGACAAAAAAAGAAGAAAGACTTGGAGGAAGGGGGAATACTCGTGGGTTCGCGTTACTCTCGCGAACACAAGTTTAAACAGAAATGTATAATCCAGCGGTCAAACTCGTGTGAGCAATGTGAGGTGAAAACTTTCTTTCCTTATGTGAACGCAACATTAAAAACAATTATTAGAGGAGTTGAAAGTGTCATTAGTCAAAAACATAAAAGAGCATACATTACTTCCAGCATCTTCTGTCCTCAGCTCTATTTAAAAAAACTACAACTGCATCCCTCATTCAGTGAGACAGTGTGGAAAATGTTTTCTTATATTAATCTTCCTTGTCCTGAAAGCCTTAGACAGACAGGGAGAGATAATGATGGATACAAAGAGAAGGAGGAAGAGCATTTCTTTGGGCTTGGAGAGTTGTGAATAATGCCCCTGTGTGACTGGCATGGTAGGAATGCTAGAAGGCATCAAAAAGTCAAAGCAAGGTTAACGGTGCCAACATAGGTGCCGCTGGCATCAGTGGAACAACAAACCAGATATCTTACTATAACAAACACTGAACAAAAGTATTTACCTGAGGCATATCTCTAGGGTCCAGTTTACAGACAAGCTTTTAATTTCATTCTGGTGCAAAATTGAATTCAGTGTCTTTGTCTTGAAATATTACCAAACAATGTTTGGGGGACTTTCGTTATGAGGGCCACAACTAGATACTTTCACAAAGACACAGCAAACTGTTAATTAAAAGGTAGTTCTATTCTGAAAACCATGCCCCAAGTCTAGACACATTAGGGGTTGGAAGCCCCTGAGCAAACTAGTTTGACTGTGACTCAGTGCGTTTGCTATTTACAGCTGGCAGAAGTGGGTGTGGAGATCTTGTAGGCTTGTACGAGTTATACATGCCTTCAGGGACATGCTGTTACATCAGTTTGATTGAACAGTTTCCGATCACCACAGTTCCAAGAACTGTGATTCAACTGATCAAAACCTTGGGCTGGGTTGAACAACAGGCTTTTTCATTTTGAAACTGAAATTGAAAGAGCTAATTTTACCAACAAGGACTTGTTCCTATGTCAACATATCTTGATAGGTCTGGAAGAACATTCTTGTTAAAATAACATTGTCCAAACCTTATCCCTAATACCCTACTCTTACCCTAACCATAAACTATCCCTCAAATCAGAAAATATATTAATATAAATGGTTTAAAACCCTATACTCCAACCCTTATGTGGACAGTGGGACTAAGTTGTGAAATTGGAAACAACACCAAGCTATAAAAAGTCAGATTTTTTAATTTTTATCAAATTATTTATTATGTATTCCAGGAGTGTTGGTTATTCATGTTTTTGAGACGTTACTATATCAGAAATTAGCATAATTAATTCTGATTTAAAGTAATGGCCAGCATAATCCAATCACTGCCAACCATATAAAAATAAATACACATTATAAATTATGAATCTATGTACTGATTATTATTGTTCCTTGTCTGCCAAATACATTAAGTATTCCAAACATCATCTGTTGCCTGAAACTGAACTTTTGGTTGGATTTTAAGAATGAATGCACTTTAGATGTATAGGAAAGATATAGGATGCTCCCTTGCTCCCTATTTAGTAAATTACTTAATCAGTATTATGTCTGTCTGACATAAAATGCACCTTATTTTTAACTCCATATAAAGCCTTCATTTCTTCAAATGAAAAAATTAGCTAAAGTACACATTAGAGTACATTGTGTTTAGCAGCATAGTGTTTTGCGATAAATAGCTCAAATATTAAAAATGGCATATCGGATGAAACTAGAGAATCTAATCTTTCGACTCAAATAGGTTTCAATGTAAAAATGTAATGAGTTTTTTTTTACCAAATTAATTTAAATATTGCTTTGTGTATAGCAAAGCCAAAAATACAACATCCATGCATCTCACACGTCTTGCATCATGGTTACCCACATCAAGACACATCACACCAGGTTTTGAGACTACAAATTTGGTCAATTCCACACAACAAAAGCTATCATATGGCTCAGGGGCTGTTCTAGGGTCAGTGGATCAAGGTTTAGCCAAGACCACTTTGGACATGAATGGACTCATCCTTTGATGAAATACCGGAATATAATAAACTTTATAATAAAAGTTATTGGTGTCATTTATATAGTAAATCTTAAAGTATTACTCAAATTAAATCTAAAAGGTTCCACTAACTTTTGTCTCAGCCTCAGATACTCTCAAATATCAGAAGTTGCATACTTTTAACAGTACGTCCTTTAAATTCAAACAAACACTATTTTGTACCACTTGGCATTCTGTAGTTCAATGCACACTGTTTTCAATTGATCATTATTGTAAATTTGTCAGGTGCTTTAAGTTAGTTTAGAAGACAGCAGGATGAGAACAGGCTAAAATAGGTGCTTATAAGGAAAACTGTTTAGTACTTACTGCACATGGTGGACCTACTTAACACAGTTTACAAAATCTCACCAAGACGCATTTTGACCATTCACAAACAAACGCAATCATGAGCAGCGAGTGCTCTTCTTGCATAGGCACACATACATTTCTTTTATGGTCAATAACTGACCTGTGAATGCTCTTAACTCATCCTTGCAACAGTAGAACATTAACAAGGTGTTATTATTGACTGAATACTCTCAATACAATATTCCCCAATACACTCTTGTTTCATTAAAAAATAACTGACATTTGAGGTCTGCGATTCCCGTTATGAGGGGGACAAGTAGCCCCAGGCTAAACTTATGTTTGTCTTTAATGGTTTGCCAGATATTTCAACACAAACAAGGGCGTAGATGCCATATTACCAGTAAAAGTAATGGATGCATCTTTATGATGAGGTGATAAAGTCAGACTATTCCAAAACACACAGAGAAAGCCAGTGTGGGACTTTGAGTGGCATCATGTTGATACCGGCCTCAGTAACAGTGGTGTTGCCTTACACAACCAATCAACCCATGTCCATTGCTAATTAATAGAGGGGCTTGTTTATGTGAGTGGCTCTTGAGACGTAGACAGTTGGAAAGCCACAGATCATTACAAATAAGCTTATCACAATCACAGAATGCATTTGATAAAGAGCTGGATTTAGCAAAGAACATGAAATGAACATGCTATCATGTTCCTATAACAATATTTGTGCTATTTTATTAGGAAACACATTTCTTTTGCAGGATTATGAATACATTTATTAATAGATTATTCATTTTATATGGAGAGTTCATTCAACACTCTGATTAAACACTCAATCTTTTATTGTATTATTGATGCATTTCCTATTGAAAAAGGAAGTTGGTGCAGGACATTGAAGGGATTACAGCCAACAGTGTTGAGGTTTCGTCACCATGATATGCTACTTGTTATTGCTAGTCAGTGGCTTTTAATAATAGGGGTAAAGGACATTCTCATTTTACACAGCAAATGCATATATCACTGAAAGTTAATTTTGTTAACCCATAACAGAATTTTTAAACATCTTACAGAAATTTTCCTTGCCACTGTTACCTTTGGCTTGCACACTTTTCTTTGTAAAGCTGCTATGGAACCATATGCATTTGTGAAATGCTCTATACAAATAAACAGATTTTATAAAAAAAATTATAATTTAAGAAGAACTCAAGTGGGGGGATTCTCGTGGTCACGTTTAGTGGTTCTCGCTCTCAATGGGGCACTTGGTAAGTTGTGCGTGGATCGCGGAGAATAGCGTGAGCCTCCACATGCGGAGTCTCCGCGGTGACATGCACAATGAGCCACGTGATACGATGCATGGATTGACGGTCTCAGAAGCGGAGGCAACTGGGACTTGTCCTCCACCACCCGGATTGAGGTGAGTAACCGCACCACTACGAGGACCTACTAAGTAATGAGAATTGGGCATTCCAAATTGGGAGAAAAGGGAATAAAAAAATACAAGCATATACTGTATGCTAGATTTTGATTTCATGGAGTCATTCAGTATTCCGTTTCTGATGTGTATCAGGTTTGTTATGTAAAACTGAACTGAACTATTATATCTGAGACACAAGATATTTCCTTTTCTAAAATCACACAGGTCCCAAAGTGTCAAAGAAAAGATCCATAGTGCAAAATGATCTACAGATATTGATATACACTGCAACACTAGACTGTTCAGTTTTACACTACACTTCTACGGTAGACCGTTTCTAACCATTTGAGATAAAAGTAATCATGTCATCTTTGGAGATTTTTGTAACTGACAGATTAAAAACAGGCTAAAGCCCCTCTTTTATAGTTAAGAGGGATTAAACATGTCTTCTGTCAAAGCAGAGACTACCTAGTCTTCTTCATTTTGTAAACCGGCATCATTGGTAACACCACCCTGCATACTGGGTGTAAATGAGAGACTCTCTCTCAACAGAACCGTGTCACTGCACTGAAAGGGACAATGACTGTGGAGACACACATACTTTAATATTCATGTCACGCTTTTCATTTCCATCTAATAAGTTCTCTAACCCAAAGCGAATCTGAAAATAAAAAAATTTCACTGTCTCTCACGCCCATCACCTCCATGACGGGACTATTTATTGAAGTGCTCAGACTAAAAAAGTATAGATAAGACAGCCAAAGCATGAGTCAGCTGCTGTTTAATAAAATGTACTCAACAGAGCAACATGTACCGAAAAGCCTAAAAACATTATGTCGTTGTCATGCAGCTGATGTGCAGGGACGTCTACAAATATTTGCTTAACTTTTTTCATTTTTCTTTGCATGCCCTCAATTCAATTTATTTTTAAAGGCACAATCTACAATCACGTTTTTATCAAATGGCATAATGATGACAAAACATTACAGCTTTGTGTTCTGTTATGGCAGAATCTTCTGTAAAGTTGCTTTGAAATGCTGTGAGTTGTGAAAAGTCCTATACAAATCATTTTACTTGACATGACCAAAATATCCATCTACCTCTAGTCCATATGACTCACATGCTATATATTTAAAGTCATCAAAAGATATACAAAGGCATTGTGTGAGGGAATTTAAGTTATTATTCAGTGAAAATCAAGCTTGCACTGTAAAAATAAAATCCTGTTGGTAAAAAACTGGCAACTGTGGTTGCCAGAAATTCACCATAAAAAATATGGTAACCACATTTAGCGGGAAGTAATTTTAATGCCTGTATATTTTACGGTGCATTACCGACTTTTACATTGTTAAATAATAAACTTGATGTATTAACCTTCTGAAAATGTAAAAATCTGCTTTTCTCTTTATAATGTATTGTTAATCACTGTAGTAACTACAAAAGGGCACATGATGACATGAAGTTCCTCAATAGAGGCCCTTCCTGGAGCAATGACCAATAAACATGTAGAGACAGTGCTCAGTGTCACTCACACTAACACTAAACACCATCAGTGTAACACATGTGAAATTAAAATAATGTAATAAACATTAACTGAACGCAGAACACCCCAAAGAACATAACTGATATTAAAAATAAAATAGAAACATAACTATTCCCATAAAATATAATGAAATTAACTGGGTCATGCAGGGAATTCTGGTAACACCAGATTTTTGTTTTTTACATTTACATTTATGCATTTGGCAGACGCTTTTATCCAAAGCGACTTACAGTGCACTTATTACAGGGACAATCCCCCCCGGAACAACCTAGAGTTAAGTGCCTTGCTCAAGGACACAACGGTGGTGGCTGTGGGGATCGAACCAGCGACCTTCTGATTAACAGTTATGTGCTTTAGCCCACTAGGCCACCACCACTCCACTTTTTTACCATAATTTTAACAATAATTTACCATAAAAAGTACATGTACTCACTGTCACTCACAGTCATCTGGACTAGAGGTAGATGGATATTTTGGTCAACATATATTATGTTGTTAAACATAATATAATTTTTTTTTTGTTAATTATACAGATAACCATACTTTTTACATAAACAATATAATATTTTTACAAAATGTTCCCATAAAACTACATGTATGGTCTTTTTAAATAGATTTTTTAAATGTACCGTATCAATTAATGTTTTTTTTACTGTAGCATTATTACAGTCTTTTACAGTTAAAATTACAAACATTTTTACAGTGTGGCAGCCATTGTCATTCACTTTTATAATATGGAAAAAGCAGCTTGGGCATTCTGCTGGAAATAACTGCTTTTGTGTTTTAAGGAAGAAAGAAAGTCATAAAGGTTTAGAAAGATTTTAGGGTGAGTAAATGACGGCAGAATTGACATTTGTGAATGAACTATTCCTTTAAGGTATAGCGAAACAAGAGTGAGCTAAACCTGAACTGACAGCAATGTTACCCACACAATAATGTTAGTAAGCACCTCAGGCACAGCATTTGTAAACAAATTAACAACATGGGAGAAAATAGATTCTGCCCGATTCTTCTTTTTTTTACAATTTTGTGGTGTCTGGGGCCTGTGGGAAACAAGTCAAATGACAGCTGCTGCAACGCACTCATTTACACTTAAAAGAAAAATTACTCCCAATCATTTATCACACACTGATGGCTGTCTAAGGTTAAAGAGAATACAAATTTGCTATTTGAGACATGTATTATAACAGGATCATTTAAAAGACGGCTCTCTCAATAAATGATAAAACTACAGTATGTAACCTAACAGAAATTAGCTTTAACGTTGAAGTGTGTAACTTTTTAGGTGTGAAAATATTTTCTCTTGCCCAAAAATGAAATTCTATCATCATTTACCATTTACCTTATGCCATACCAGGTGTGTATGACTTTCTTTCTGCTGCTGAACACAAAGATTGTTCAAAGAATATTTTAGCTCTGTAGGTCCTCACAAAACAAATAAATGGGTACCAAATTTTTGAAGCTCCAAAAGCACATAAAGGCAACATAAAAACAGTCCATAAGACTCCAGTGGTTAAATTTGGAGTGGTGGTGGTGTAGTGGTCTAAGCACATAACTGGTAATCTGGTAATCAGAAGGACACTGGTTTGAGCCCCACAGCCACCACCATTGTGTCCTTGAGCAAGGCACTTAATTCCAGGTTGCTCCGGGGGGATTGTCCCTGTAATAAGGGCTCTGTAATCACTTTGGATAAAAGCATCTGCCAAATGCATAAATGTAAATGTAATTGTAAATTTATGCCGCAGAAACTACACACTTCAGCTCTAAGAACAAGTTTTAACAATGGCAGAGAGAGCATGTTTTTTCAATGGATATTTGGACTTTTATGCATTTCCAGACACTTCAACACTAAGGCATGTTAAATGAGGGCCATGAACAAAGACACATCCTGTTGTCCACAAAAGTTTCCTACATGAACTGTAGGCACCACAAAGTTTGTTGTGGAAGTGGTCAAAATTATTGCAATGAGAGATGAAGCAAAACTGATAAAAATGTGTCCTACTGGCTGTTCTTACAGGTATAGCTCTTACTCACCCTTATGTCATTCCAAACCTGTATGTTTTTTTTAATTATTATTCATTAAAAACACAACAGGAGGTATTTTACAGGTCAAGCTACAAAAAGGACTAAAAAGCACCAAGAACATCAAGAAAGTGGATATTCTGCAAAGAATCTCCCTGTCCCACAGAAGAAACTGAAAGGATGAAGATGAATAAATGATGACAGAACTTTCATTTTGGGGTGAATTATCCTTTTAAAAGAGACAATAATGTATAAGCTATCCTTCCAGCAGTTTTGTTTTGCTAATGCACTAATGTCTGCTGGAGGTAATGCCACAAAGACACATTAGAGGAGCTTTTTCCACATTAAGTTAAGGTGAATGGTGCCGCAAACAAATCCACAAAGTACTAACAGGGGAAATGCAGGAAAGCCTAATGAATTAAAGAGCCAGCAGTGAATGAATAATCACACCAGTGGCATGACCTCATCCTCCTGTTGAACAGTGACATCACTAGTCACGTAATCCACTGATAACCAGGGATAGGCAAGGATACTATTCGTTGAATTCAGTTCGGCTTTTAACACCATCAACCCCACTATCCTATGGACTAAATTAACCCAGCTCTCTGTTCCCAGCTCTATCTGTCAGTGGATCGCCAGCTTTCCGACAGACAGGTAGCAGATAGTGAGAATGGGGAAATTCACTTCCAGCACAATGTGCAATCAGCACTGGTGCCCACCAGGGATGTGTGCTCTCCCCACTGACTGCACTGCAGAAGACCCCTCTGTCAATCTCCTGAAGTTTGCAGATGACAAACTTCAGGAGATTCAGTCATCGCCTCATTCAAGATGACGATGAGTCTGCATACAGAAGGGAGGTTGAACAGCTGGCCGTCTGGTGCATTCAAAACAACCTTGAGCTGAACGCACTAAAAACAGTGGAGATGATTGTGGACTTTAGGAGGAACACCCCAACATTAACCCTGCTCACCATTATGAACAGCACTGTAGCAGCAGTGGAGTCATTCAGGTTCTTGGGCAGGATCTGAAGTGGGAGACCCACATAGACTCAATTTTGAAAAAGGCCCAGCAGAGGGTTTACTTCCTTCGCCAGTTGCGGAAGCTACCAAGTCAGACATCAGAAGACTTCAAAGGATAGTTCGGACTGCTGAAAGGATTACTGGCGCTCCCCTACCCACCCTGCAAGAACTGTACACTTCCAGAGTGAGGAAAAGGGCTGGAAAAATCACTCTGGACCCCACTCACCCAGCCCACTACCTTTTTGAACTGTTGCCTTCTGGCCAGCGCTACAGAGCACAGTGCATCAGAATCATCAGGAACAGGAACAGTTTTTTCCCTCAGGCCATCCACCTCATTAACAGTTAAAACTTCCCCCAAATACTTTCCTTTGGTCAATACAACATGTGCACTATTCAATCCATCCATTCCTACTTATATCAATATTTCATTTATATTCTTTTACACATCCTACCTCTTCTACAATACATTACATCACCTGCACATAATTGTATATCTGTATATAAAATATTCTAACAACATTATTTTACTATTGTACTACTCTTTTTTATGTTATATCTTATTTTTGTATTTTTTCACTATATGTATAAATGTATATGTTTGTATGTATGTATATACGTTGCATTCTCTTGCACTGGAAGCTTCAGTCACCATGACAAATTCCTTGTGTGTAAGCATACTTGCAATAAAGCTCACACTGATTCTGATTCTAATAAGCATTACAGCAGGTGAAAGTGCTGTCAAATGCAAAGAGACCTTTCTCATTATAGACAGGAACAACAGAGAGGAACAGAAACATGACCACAGAACTACAATAATTTTTCAGACAAGTGTCACAATAAGGGTGGGATCCTTGAGTCGGGTAGCAGCGCACCACAATTGTTAGTCTTATTTGTGAATGCAAATCATAAGACAATGGAAATGCAATGAGACTTTTAGAGTTGTCTCTTTCTTTCTCAAGTTTGTCTCTCTGTATGTCTTACCCACACACCAAAGCCCAATAGTTCAGTCAAAACACTTACAATGCATTCTTTGTGTACATTCACACAGTCTGAAAAGCACCTCGTCTAACCTACTTTCTTATCTCCTTCCCTAATAGCGTGTGCTAAGGCCACTTTATTAAAACTTCTTTCACATAATCTTATTTTCGATGTTCATATGGAAAAACCATTGGCTTGAACCAGTTTCACTTTTTCAGCACATTTTTGAGACTGTTAAGGGAATGACATTTTAGAGGAGTTTTTCAGGTTTTACAAGTTAAGTTGAATCAACAGCATCTGTGGCATGGTTGATTAACAAATAATTTTTTGACTTGTCTCTTGTTTATTAAAAAAAAATAAAACCCAGTTAACAGTTAACATGGAACTTTGGCCAGTCCATCAATTAAAGGGATAGTTCACCCCAGTGGTTAAATCCATGCCTTCAGAAGTAATAAGATAGGTGTGGGTTAGAAACAGATGAGAAAGTCCTTTTTACTGTAAATCTGTTTTTGGTGAATTTCATTGTCTGAGGGTATCACCACCTACTGGGAGGGAGGATAATTTATAGTAAAAAAAAAAAGACTTAAATACTGACCTATTTCTCTGAAGACAGGGATTTAACCACTGTAGTCATATGATTATATTTATGCTGCCTTTATGTGCTTTTTGAACCTTCAAAGTTCTGGACACCATTCACTTGCATTGTATGGACCTACAGATCTAAGATATTCTTAAAAATATATTGTTTCAGCAGAAGAAAGTCATACAGATCTGGCATGAGGGTGAGTAAATGATGAGAGAATTATACTTTTTAGGTGAACTATCCTATTGAAATTATTAAAATACACACTGTTTTCAAAGAAGATTCAAGACGTAAACTTTATATATGGAAACATGTTTTTAGCGCCATAAAATTAGAGATGTACAGTATAGCCTACATTACGTCGCCATGCCGTAAAGTTGTAAAACTGAATATCTTTACAGATTATGTGACTGAGCGATTTTATCATACTAGAATTATGTTAAACAAATAATCTTGTGACAATATTTTCTAAAAGTGTGTATTTTCCAGTTTATAGACAGTAAGTGTTTCACTGTGACAGCGTTGAGGTACGTTCCGTTGCGTCGGTCTAGAAAATGTTTAGAGCAAGAAACGCATAAGAACTATTCGAAAAACCTCAGTTTCTGCGCTTCATGGTGGACGTTTTAAGTTAGTTATTCAGTCAGATAATCAGTTAGTTAGTTAGTTAGTTATGACAAACATCAAAACGCATGACGGATAACACACCTGTTGAAACAGGTTTTTGAACAAAAAGAAACCGAACCGAAACAAGAAGCACAAGAGTGACAGGATGTGTATTAAGGTTCATAACAAAAGTCTAGATGTTGATGAATTGTGGTTTTCAACGTAACTGCCCTGTTATCACGGGTCCGTTTTTTTCGAAAGATATCGGAAGCAACCTATTAAAATATAAATAAATTAACAGCGTTGGATGCAAAATGTCGTGCCCATCGTGCGCAAAACGTGTTGATATGCATTGCCCTACCATCACCATTTGACATTAAACGTGGAGAAACCCAACGTCATTAACACAGCCGTACTGTCCATGCAAATACATTTTTTAGCCTAACCTTATGTAATAGCATATATAAAAGACTAGAACGAGTTGCATACCTTTAAACTGTAAGGAGTGGCTTGTTTTTATTCTCACAGTTCCTGATACGGTTTCGCCGGGATTGTAGACCACTTTGTTATTGGTGAAAGTAATCTCGAATTCCTGAAGCTTTCCCATGTCTGTCAAAAGCACCACTCACGCGCTCCGCGGCGGATGAGATCGTCGCTGTGAAGTAACAGGCAAAATGCGGCCAGTTTCACGTCCCTCCTGCGGCTCGCATCACAGTCTCCACCCATTCACGAGCGCTGCCGCTGACGTCACCCGAATAGTCAGTCAGACTTCCTCTGTGCTTCGAGGTTGTTTCAAAGTATCAATATGAAATGTATGTACTCAGTGTCGGCATTGATGTTTATTTGAAACGATCAAGAATAAACATAAAAGTATGCAAAAAGTCTTAGAACTGCCTGAATTCGTGAACGTTTGTACTTTAGTGTCTGAAATCGTGTTTGAAAATGCTTTTATATTGCATTTATATATATATATATATATATATATATATATATATATATATATATATATTAAATGTAATATTAATATCTGCATAATGTTTTACTTAAAAGTTAAACAATACAATAAATAAATAACATAATTTCTTAGTATTTGAGATGTCTTTTGCTGTGTTATGTGTTTGATGTCGAGTAGCCTAAGCGATTTTTGAGAAAGACTGTTGATAATTGAACTGTACAGCCAAACAAACACGCCCCTCCCTTCAGTGCTTCAGAAGCTCCGCCCCCTAAATTCATGCACGTGCAATTGTGTTGTATGTATCAAAATGTATTTATTGGGGCAGACATCGATGAAACTATAAGCGGGTTAATAATGATTAAACCCCCCACACACACACACACGAATTATAATGAGCTAAACAATACCAATTCACATTGAACAAATCTGCTGAAAAGGCCAGTAAAATAATTCACATGCACACGCATATCCCCATTTAATATAATCCCCAGCTGGTCCATGGCACAAGTTTATGCAAAATCTGATGATCCCAGCATGATCTGAGAAAGTTCCTAAGAGCATCTTGTGAGCATAGAAATGAGTTAACATGGTCAGTCACAAATTTGCTTACATTTGTTTAGTGACCTGACCTAGAACAGAATCTTAAATATTTCCTCTAAATAGAGGAAATAATAGAATTAATAACTAAGCCTTGAAGAATTTTAAGAAATGCACCAGATTCTACATCATTAAAAAAACAGATAAAACTAAACAGACATCCCCTCTGTCATTATTTACTTCTGGGAATAATAAATTCACCTAAAAATGGGGACAGAGCCAAGTCGTGCACTCCACAAATCTCTCATCTGCTCCAATCCTTTCCCATCTCCTGTGTACACTGACATCAGCAACTTGTCATGTTCTGAGAGGTCTGTTTTGTCTAATCCAGATTCAATTTGTGCTTAATGGAGAAAAATAACAATTCTATTAATGTCATTCTTGAGCTCTAAATGAATGATGTCAAATGGGCAATTTCTAATGCATTTTGTGTGTGTGTGTGTGTGTGTGTGTGTGTGTGTGTGTGTGTGTGTGTGTGTGTGTGTGTGTGTGTTGTGTGTGTGCGTGCGTGTGAGTGTACAGGTGAAACTCGAAAAATTAGAATATCGTGCAAAAGTTCATTAATTTCAGTAATTCAACTTAAAAGGTGAAACTAATATATTATATAGACTCATTACAAGCAAAGTAAGATATTTCAAGCCTTTGTTTGATATAATTTTGATGATTATGGCTTACAGCTTATGAAAACCCCAAATTCAGAATCTCAGAAAATTACAATATTACATGAAATCAATAAAAAAAAGGATTTTAAATACAGAAATGTCGGCCCTCTGAAAAGTATAATCATGCATATGTACTCAGTACTTGGTTTGGGCCCCTTTTGCATTAATTACTGCCTCAATGTGGCGTGGCATGGATGCTATCAGCCTGTGGCACTGCTGAGGTGTTATGGAAGACCAAGATGCTTCAATAGCGGCCTTCAGCTCTTCTGCATTGTTTGGTCTCATGTCTCTCATCTTTCTCTTGGCAATGCCCCATAGATTCTCTATGGGGTTCAGGTCAGGCGAGTTTGCTGGCCAATCAAGCACAGTAATACCATGGTCATTGAACCAGGTTTTGGTACTTTTGGCAGTGTGGGCAGGTGCCAAGTCCTGCTGGAAAATGAAGTCAGCATCTCCATAAAGCTTGTCTGCTGAAGGAAGCATGAAGTGCTCTAAAATGTCCCGGTAGACGGCTGCGTTGACTCTGGACTTAATAAAGCACAGTGGACCAACACCAGCCGATGACATGGCTCCCCAAACCAACACAGACTGTGGAAACTTCACACTGGACTTCAAGCATCTTGGATTGTGTGCCTCTCCATTCTTCCTCCAGACTCTGGGACCTTGGTTTCCAAATGAGATGCAAAATTTGCTCTCATCAGAAAAGAGGACTTTGGACCACTGAGCAACAGACCTGTTCTTTTTTTCTTTAGCCCAGGTAAGACATTTGACATTTGAAGCCCATGTCCAGGACCCGTCTGTGTGTGGTGGCTCTTGATGCAGTAACTCCAGCCTCAGTCCACTCCTTGTGAAGCTCCCCACACATTTGAATGGCCTTTTCCTGACAATCCTCTCCAGGCTACGGTCATCCCTGCTGCTTGTGCACCTTTTTCTTCCACACTTTTCCCTTCCACTTAACTTTCTATTAATGTGCTTTGATACAGCAATTTGAGAACATCCAACTTCTTTTGCAATTACCTTTTGAGGCTTTCCCTCCTTGTGGAGGGTGTCAATGATGGTTTTCTGCACAACTGTCAGGTCAGCAGTCTTCCCCATGATTGTGAATTCAACTGAACCAGACTGAGAGACCATTTAAAGGCTCAGGAACCCTTTGCAGGTGTTTAGCTGATTAGAGTGTGACACTTTGAGCCTACAATACTGAACCTTTTCACAATATTCTAATTTTCTGAGATTCTGAATTTGGGGTTTTCATAAGCTGTAAGCCATAATCATCAAAATGATATCAAATAAAGGCTTGAAATATCTTTGCTTGTAATGAGTCTATATAATATATTAGTTTCACCTTTTAAGTTGAATTACTGAAATTAATGATCTTTTGCACGATATTCTAATTTTTCGAGTTTCACCTGTATTTGGAGAGAGAAAGAGATGATTGGAAAGTTGGTCCTTTTGTTAACCCACATCAGATTGTAATATTATCTATTGTAATAAGAAACAGGGTACATAAGCATCTCAAATAGATCTCTGCCTTAAGATTAAAATGCGAAATATGTCTGTCAGAAATTAATAAATAATACATTTAGTCATGTTTATAAATAGAAAAAGCTATTTTTTGCGGATCAAACCTTTGCATAAATAACGTTTTCCTTCATATGCACTTTTTCAGTAAATAAAAAATTAATAACAAACATCATTAGATAGTAGGTACAAATTAAAATTCACTTGTTGTAAATCTTTTAATGAGGTCTAATGAACCATATTCTAAATGCTTTTTCAAAAGGAGACCAGAGTTAACACCGACTGCCACCTGGTGGACAGTTAAAAGCACAGCAACCTACGGTTACATCCCCCGGACCCCCACCTATATCATGAATTTAATATATTAAAATTAACTGTATTGACTGTAGTATTTTAGACACATATATTCAAAATAAATATTGTATTACTACTATAGCTCAATTAAATGTACAATAGGCTATATTAGGGGAGTGAGGGAATATCATTCATTTTTGTAACAACTGTGGCAGTTTATAAATGTTTATATTTTGTATTTATAGTTTTAAATGTGTTTAGGAAACTGTTTTTCTTTACAAAAATGCCAAAGTTTGTTTTATAGAAATGATGTAACATTTTACCATGGTAGTGACGATGCATGCTTGGTTTACCTGAGGTTACATGGCCTTGTTACAAATAAACACCACTTTTTAAACTATAAAAACTATGGTACAAGTTCATAAAGGCATTTCATTCTTTAAAGCCCTAAAGAATTATGGTCAAAGCTGGATTGTAAAATCTGTTCTTTTATTAAAGCAAAAAAATTAAAAATTATAATAATTTAAAGTTTAATAGTTTACTGTACTAAAAATAAAAGTCAATGATTAAAGTAAAACATTATTACTTCATTAGACAAGTTTAAATAAATATACAAGGCAATCCATTAAAGTAGTCAGTTTTAATATTTCAAAATTGAATTAGCCTTATACAGGGTTTATTAAACTATCCAGCTGCAGATAAAGAACTATTTCCAAAAAAGAAATAGACCAAAAGCCTTGAGACTTCAGGGACTTGTGAACATATCTGGCTTTACCAAATCAGTGCTTTAAATGTTTATTACATTCAACATCTATACAAATTTAGGCAACATAAGGAGAAAGCAGACACTGTAACCTACATATTACCTTGTCAAGTATAGTCCAAAGATTTAGAGACACCACAAAGCTCAATAACCATGTTATACAAACAAATCGTGTTATGTCAAATATAGCTTATTACATCATTACAACATTCTAAATAACTGCTATTTGTTTTAAAGAGTGCATTATTCCAATTCATGGACGTCTTCCTCCTCCAGCATGCAGGTGCGGGCAATTGTGCAGGTCACAGCATATGGGTCACAGTTGGCAGCAGGACGGCGATCCTCAAAATAGCCGCGTTTGTCTTGAGCCACCTGATGAGGAATACGAATGCTGGCCTCTCGGTTAGCAACACCTGCTGAGAATTCAGTGATGCTGGAGGTCGTGTGAAGACCCGTGAGGCGACGCTTGTTATCCTCGCCACAGTGTGGGTCGTACACCCGCAAATGCTCTTCATGTCGCTTTCTCAGATTCTCGATGGCTTTCTCAATATGCCTGATGTAGAGGGAAGGATAATGGTGGGACAGATATTTTATAAGCACTTTACTTTGCATTTATAGTGAATGTTGATGACCATAAAAAATTATTTGCTGTCTTGTCTGTTTGATCTTTTCTTGAAAAAAAGGATACATTTAGGTTACAGTGAAGAACTTAAAATGGAAGTGAATGGGGCCAATTTTTGGAGGGTTTAAAGGCAGAAATCTGAAGCTTATAATTGTATAAATGCACATACGTTAATTCATCTGTTAAAACTCATATATTATTTTAGCTGTAAAGATGTTTAAATCACCATGTTTACAGTAATTTTAGGGTTTGTTGAAACAAAGTTGTAAAATTGGATAGAACTTTACACAGACATATTTTTTGTGGTAATCAACATTATGCCACAAATGCTGTTGATTGATCTTAACTTGTATTGAACCCAAAATATAACTTTTAAATGATTTCTAGTCTATGTGACATTTAAGAGAAAAGCACAACCAGAAACTTGTATATTAACTGTAAAAATTGTATTAATACTGATGACTTTTTGAAGCCTGAAAAGCAATATACTAATTAAACATTAAAGTTTTTAGATACTTTATATATAAAGACCTAAATTATAGCTCAGATGCTTCTGCGTAAAGATTCAAACCAGTGAATCAAAGGAATATTCTGTGTTCAATACAGTTCAGTCACAGCATTTGTGTCACAAAAATGTATTCCGACTCTTCCCTCCTTTCTTTAAGAAAAGCAAAAATTGAGGTAACAGCGAAGGACTTACAATGGAAGTTAATGGGGCCAATTTTGGTGGGCTGAAAAGGCAGGAATGTAAAGCTTATAATTTTATAAAAGCACTTACATTAATTCTGTTACAATTCATGTATTATTTGAGCTGTAAACATTTTTTTAATGACTTTGTCTTCATGACAACAACATTTTCCAAACCAAAACCTTACACAGAAAAGGTTTGTAGGTGATTTTGTCACACTAAAATCAAGTTACCATGCATATTGTTTGTCTTGTGGCTGTACTTTTGAAATTGTGAGTATTTAAATGTTTATGGATTATCCCTCATTCACTTCCATTGTAAGTGCCTCACTGTAAACCACATTTTTGCTTCTTTTTAAAAAGGTGGGATGAGTCAAAATAAATTGTGATAATCAACATTGTATCACAAATGCTGTCATTTGAGCTTGTACTGTATTGAACACAGAATATCTCTTTAATGGAATGAAATGATTTGCTCAAATTAATCAGAATTTTTAATGCTACAAATGAGAGAACCGCCAAGGCTAGTGTTTGATTATTGCATTGACTAGCTTGGCTGTAAAACCGTGCAAAGTTTTGTGATGATTTGTTTGCATAAGTACATACCAAATCCCTCCTTCCTCTCTGGTGTGCACAGTGCTCACATTGACGTGGCAACCAGCTCCATTCCAATCTCCTTTCATGGGTTTTGGATCTAAAGTGGCAACCACCCCAAAATCTTCACATACCCTGTGTAGCAGGAAACGGGCCATCCACAGATGATCTCCCATGTCAATACCTTTGCATGGTCCCACCTGGAACTCCCACTGCAGAGTCAGTTCAGAGTATTCAGATAGGTCATCCAAAAACATGCAAATATATAATAACTTCATGGCAGTTACCTGAGAGGGCATGACCTCTGCATTAGTGCCACCGATTTTGATGCCAGCATACAGACAGGCTTTATAATGGCACTCCACAATGTCTCTGCCAAAGGCCCTGTCAGCACCAACACTGCAATGATACAGACCTGACCAAAAATAGATTTTTCACAGGAGGTAATTTTTAGACAAAAGCCATAAAAAAGTATTTTAATTAATTTGACAAAAAAAAAAAAAAGACCTTAGTACAAATACTTGGTCTTTATAAATATTACAACTAATAAATAAATATCCCAGTATTTTTTTACATGTACAAATGAGTACACTATGTTACATCCAGGGATGTATATTTTAAAAGCATGTTCCACTTTTAAAATAGGGATCGCTGTTTACCATGTCCAACTTTATGTGGTTTAACCTAGATGGGGGATGTGACCCTAAGAAAGCGCTGACGCGAGTCACGTGAAAGACCCTTAACGCGTATAAATATCACTCACTTTGCACATTAATCATTGCTCTTCATAATCACAAAAGTGACTGATTTTGGTTTCAAAATGGCGAATTTCTCAGAAAGGTGAGGAGTTTAGATCCCTGAAATTATTATTATTTTCATGCATTTATTTATTTTGTGGAATTTGATAATTTTCCACAGTATGTAACTGACAATCTTTCACGGCACATGACTTAAGCCAATTCAACTTTGAAAACATCAACATCAGACATCAAACAACACCAACAAGATGGACAGCGCTGTTTTGTCATATATAAAATGCGTAAAAATCACTTCCATATAAGCTTGCGTTTAAGTTATTTCAGTCACTACAAAGAGATCCATTTTGCTACACGCATATGCATAACACGCACTTTAACATGCAAGCTAGCAGGACAGATGTGTACAGACATGAACCATTGTTTTTTCCCCCCTCTAAAACCTCTGCCCTAGATGATGTAAAATCACAACAAACATTCACATTCTCTTTAACCTTGTGGCTTAGGGAAGCCAAATCTTGGCCAGCCGAAAGGGTGCCCATCCACTCCAAATAGTGTATATTCTTGCTCCATTCCAAACCAAGGGTGAAGGTCTTTGACCTTTTCCATGACCTTGTTACAGCTGTTACGATGGTTCGATTCTAAGAGGAACATACCAAGCAAAAAGGCTTATTTTCTCATTTACTTTTATGCTTCTGGCAAAGTGGAAGACATCCATGTCCTGTCTACCAGTTGAGTTACAGCAACAAGAACAATTGCACAATAGATAAAGACCAGATGGGTGTCAAAGACTCAATTTCCATGTCTTAAAATCATTTTCTATACATTTCAACAATCAGTTTGTCCTGTTATACGAACCTCCAGGTTCCCGGGTGTGCTTAAGCACCTCACACAGCACCAGTTTATTAGGGTCCAAAAGGAAGGGGTCTCTAAACATACAGACAGGAGCCAGTAGGATCTCAATGACGGATGATGCAGCCATGTCCCATTCTGGTATATCTACAAAGAAAACAATCAAAAAAGAAATAACAGGGAACCATAATAACAACAACCAGCACCAAATTCATTGCATACTAAAATCTTTAAAGCTCTTTATAGTAGATTTTAAGAATCTACATAATAATGGCCTAGATGACATTAAAGATGGTCAAAAAACACTATAAAACCCAAAACATAAAATGTTGGCAATATTTATGCTAGATTATAATTTTTAAATAAAATATAACCAGTAATACCTGCTATGCTTTTTGGCTCAGAATCCATGGTTCGAGTCTTGATACACAGGTCCACACCGTCGATCCAGACATAAGTGACCAGACAGAGGTCTCCCTGAGGCAAACTGAGGTATTGCTGGCGCAGGACCTTGTTAAGACTTGAGCTGTGAGATACATGGGACATGCTGGACCAGATTCACAACTCAGTCAGAAGTCAAATATAAACAAAACAAAAATTAAGCTATTTAATATGATGTTATGCCAAGTGGCATACAATTGTGATAAGACTGTGTTTTGTCTGCTTTTCATAAATTATCTGGGTTGGGAGACGCCCATACAGAGGCGGGTATATGATATCTGAGGCCCAATCTGGAATAATTGTAACAGACCCCCCCTAAAAAACAATCTAGACAAAGTGCAACAACTGATACAGAACACACGTGTCTTGGCATGCATTTTTGAAACCTGAAGCTCTTATTAATTTGACACAGTGTCTAAAAATGTGCCAGACCTTCATGAGACATGGTGCAGCATGTGATTTCACAGGAAAATAATAGCAAAACAGAGCAGATGCAGGCAAAACACTTTCAATGTGAACATCCCCAAACTCATCCGTTTATGCGTATCTGTGAGTGAGAGCGCGTGCGCGAAACAATTTCCGACGGTTTATGTTTAGTTTTTAGAAATTACAAACCTTAACCCTACTTAAAAAAAAACTTACAAAATTTGAATTTAAAAAAAGTGCTGTCAACAGCGTATCTCGCGTGTACACAGAACAAAATGTCTCCCCTCAAGCTTTTTTTTTTTTATGTAGAGCTTTCTGGCAGCCCCAACCGCACCCCACCCCGACGTCAGGTGCCCCACGCTGAAAAGCCATGGCTGAACATTTTTCTTTGATCAATTGTTTTACCACCACTGGGTTGCTATTGTCATTGAATCTGTATTGATCCAGCTGCTGCTGTTGTTATTGGTGTTACTGTTGTTTTGTACAACAAAAACAAAATTTGTTGTATTTGCTTTTTTTTATTTATGTTAACCACTCCTTTGTATTCAGATTATGCACCAGAGAAACTATTCAGCCTAAACTAAACTGCAGCCATTTTGAAAAATTAGTCTCTGAACTTCCAGGATAGCAGTTGATATATAAATATCTACATTATCTGCAAAAGGTGCGCAGAATCAGTGGCTTATGATATGATTGGTTAAGCTCGCATCTGATTGGCTAAAGAGTATGACAGACCCACGTGGGTAGAGATCTCTGCCAGGAAAGTCTCAAAAACACACACACACAAATCCGAGGTGATTCACACGTGAATGACGATTTGCACATTCAGATTCATGGATACACTCGTACATTTTAAACATTCGAAACTTTTTGCGACTAGTTGTATATCTATGAAGTATGTTTTGCGTTTGTAAAATGTATTTTACGTATGCATACTTTTATTTTGCGCATGTGAATAGCTTTTTGTGAATATATTTTTTTGTGTACGTGAATTAGGTTTCATGCATGTGAAATTGTCTACGCATGTGTGAATCATTTTTTGTGCGTGAATTATTAATGAGATTGATTTGGCTCCATAGAAATCCTGTCCTTTTCCGGAAAAGAAGGGGGAATACTCGCAGGTTGGCGTTACTCGCGCGAACGACTCGGTTACTAACGTAACCTCGGTTCCCTGAGAGGAGAGAACGAGTATTGCGTAAGTAGCTTACGCTATGGGAAAACTCAGTTTCTCGAGAAATATTGAAGTCTTTATGTAAAACGCATTGCAGCTGCACAGCAGACAGCAATGAGCGAGGCAGCTTCGGTCATTGGCTGTGCTGCGACAACTTGCTCGAACCAATGGCGGGCGACTCTGAGCAGCGCAACCAATGAGAGCCCGCCAAGATGGCCGTGGCTAAGGCTATATATTAGAGCCCGTCATGAGAGTTCTTTAGGTTCAATCGACTGAAGCGACTGACCAAGCACAAGCACGGCAGCTTACGCAATACTCGTTCCCTCCTCTCAGGGAACAGAGGTTACGTTAGTAACCGAGTCGTTCCCTCTCGAGAGGTCTCTCCTATTGCGTAAGTAGCTTACGCTATGGGAACACCATGCAAAACGCCGTGAGTGCTGACTTCGCTCTATAAAGCCAGAGGCAGATGCCTGAGCCTTAAAGCAAAGTGATTATTCAACGAGCCGGCCAACGGTGAGCTATATAATGGAATAATACAGAGCGCCTTTGCCCCAAGGTGGCCCATGGTGGGAGCTCATTGTAAAAACACAAGCACATATCTTATGTACTGATTTTTCTATTTACTGATATGCATAAAAAACCCTCTAAGTCAGTCAGAGACGGACCTTATAAGGGAGGAGATAATGCTCAGCATATACGTACTCCAGTCCATACTACAGTCAGGCTGATAGAATTTTGGAATGCAATGAGGGGACCTGTAGGTTATAAAACCTGATAAATGTCGAAGGCGAGGCCCAGCCTGCCACCGCACAAATATCCTCAATGGGTATCCCACTCGACTACGCCCACGAGGAGGCCATGCTCCTCGTAGAGTGAGCTCTGACGCCTAAGGGGCATTGAAGGCCCTTGGCTTCATAAGCCAGTGCTATAGCATCTACTATCCAGCGCGATATTCTTTGCTTTGAAACTGCGAGACCTTTAGTGCGGCCGCCAAAGCATACGAATAATTGTTCCGTCTGTCTGAACGAGGCAGAACGTTCCAAGTATACTCTGAGCGCCCTGACCGGGCAGAGTAAATTAGCGTTGCTTTCGTCTGCTGGAGACGATAGTGCTGCCAGAGATATCACCTGTACTCTGAAGGGTGTGGAGAGCACTTTAGGAATATACCCGTGCTTTGGCCTAAGGACAACTCTGAAGTCGTTAGGTCCAAATTCCAAGCAAGCAGCGTTTGATGACAGCGCGTGCAGGTCGCCCACTCTCTTGACTGAGGCGAGTGCCAGCAAGAGCGCAGTTTTGAGCGAGAGCTGTTTAAGGTGCATGGTTCGGAGAGGTTCGAACGGGGCACTCTTGAGTGCGTCCAGGACCGTGGCCAGGTCCCAGATCGGTACCGAGGGGGGGCGAGGAGGGTTCATCCTCCTATTGCCTCTTAGGAAACGAATGATTAGGTCGTTTTTCCCTAATGAGCGTTCTTTATCAGGATTGTGTGACGCTGCTATGGCAGCCACATAGACTTTGAGCGTGGAGGGTGTGCGGCCCGCCTCCAGCAGCTCTTGCAAAAAGGTGAGTACACTTGGTATCTCGCACGATTTGGGGTTCAAGCTCTTGGTATCACACCAGTCACTGAACACTTTCCACTTTTGGGCATATAAGCGCCTCGTAGAGGGCGCTCGCGCCTCAGTGATGGTTCTCAACACTCCGCTGGGGAGGTTCTCTGGAACCCGTTGAGGGGCCATGCATGAAGGGCCCACAGATCGGGGCGGGGATGAAGAATCATCCCGTTGGCCTGCCTGAGGAGGTCCATTCTCAACGGAATCGGCCATGGGGCAGATTGCATTATCTGCATTAGTTCTGGAAACCACGTCTGGTTCTTCCAGAGTGGGGCTACCAGGAGCACTGCACATTTCACCTCCCTGATCCGACTGATGACCTGAGGTAGCATCGTGATCGGGGGAAAAGCATACAAGGGGCGGCTCGGCCAGACTTGGGCGAGCGCGTCCGTGCTCTTTGAGAAGTAAAGAGGGCAGTGCACATTTTCCCTGGAGGCGAAGAGGTCGACCTCTGCCTCGCCAAAGGTTTGCCATAACCACTGAACCGTCAGGGGGTGGAGAGACCATTCTCCTGGGAGAACTTTGTCTCTGGACAGCATGTCCGCTCCCTGGTTCAGGACGCCTGGCACATGCGCTGCTCTCAGCGGCGCAGGTTGTGCTGTGACCATAAGATGAGCTCCTGGCCATAGAGTGCAGGGAGCTCGACCTGAGTCCACCCTGGCGATTTATATACGATACTACCGTCATGTTGTCCGTTTGGACCAGGGCGTGTTCGTTTTCAGGTACGGAAGCAGGGCTCTGAGAGCCAAGGCGACGCTTTCATTTCAGACAGTTTATATGTAGAGCTTTTCGGGTTTGACCAAAAACCAGAGACAGGCCTGCCCTCGTAAAGGGCCCCCATCCTATTTTGGAGGCATCTGTCATGATCATTTTTCTCCGTGTGTTCACGCCCAGACTCACGCCAGTTTGATACCAGTCGGCGGCCTTCCAGGGCGTCAGGGCTTCTATACAGCCGTGATTCAGCTCTGATTAAAAAGTGGCCCGAGCGCCCGCGCGTGAGTGGGGACACGGCTCTTGAGCCAGCGTTGGAGAGGACGCATGTGCAACAATCCTAGCTGGAGTACAGCTGAAAGAGAGGCCATGAGACCGAGCATCCTTTGAAATCGTTTGACGGGCGGCGTGCCGCTCTGAATGATGTTGCAAGGCGCCGAATAGCGGCCAGCTCTGATGAGAGGCGCCGTCATCTGCACTGAGTCTAGCACTATTCCCAGAAAAGAGATATTCTGGCTGGGGGATAGCACGCTCTTTGCAAAATTGATTCTCAGACCCAGGCATTCTAGATGGCTGATAATCCAAGATCTGTGCGTCGTTAACTGACACTCTGATTGTGCTAGGATTAGCCAATCATCGAGGTAATTCAGTATTCGCACTCCCCGCTGTCTCAGGGGGGAAAGTGCTGCGTCCATACATTTCGTGAATGTACAGGGGGCCAATGATAGGCCGAATGGTAGTACTGTGTACTGGTATGACTGTCCCTCGAGCGAATCTCAGAAATGGCCTGTGATGAGCGCTATCGAATGTGAAAGTAAGCGTCTTTCAAATCCACTGATAGAAACCAATCCCGGGCGAACTTGCACGAGGATATGTTTGGTCGTTAACATTCTGAACAAGCGAATCATTAAAGCTTTGTTCAGATGTCTGAGATCTAGGATGGGGCGGAGGCCACCGTCCTTTTCGGACGAGAAAGTAGCGGCTGTAAAACCCGCCTACGCTCATAGAGGGAGGAACAGTTTCTATAGCGCCCTTCTCTATCAGTTTGAGCACCTCGGTGCGTAGAACATGTGAAACATCTTACCTCACTTTCGTCTCGACCACCGCTGAAAAGCCGGGTGGTCTGCGAGCGAATTGAAGTGAGTAACCGTGTTTTATTATGTTCAAAACCCATTTCGGCATGTCGGGATTTATTTATTTATTTTTTATTTTTTTCAGGCTTTTGCTCGCACAGATATGGGCTGAATGCTGGCTGGGGGCGTGTCGCAGTGACCTATGGGCCCTGCCGGCGAATTGCCTTGTGCTAACACTGAGCTTACAGCTCTCAGAGGCGCGGGAGAGCTGTAAATGATCACGACAGATGCCTCCAAAATAGGATGGGGGGCCCTTTACGAGGGCAGGCCTGTCTCCGGTTTGTGGTCAAACCCGGAAAAGCGCGAAGGCGGCAAAGCGAGCGCGCAGCTCGGTGAGGCCCAGGGAGTCACATTCGGGGCATCCGCCTCGAGTGAGAACAGCTTCTGCATGGTCAGGTCCCAGGCAGCGAGCGCAGAAAATGTGACGGTCCCCGTCGGGAAGAGGGCCTCTGCACGAGGTGCAGGTCGAAGGCATTTGAAACAATGCCATTTTACTAAATGACAAAAAAGCGTCGCAGAGGCGAACACATGCAAAGTAGCTTAGTAAAAGGATATCAAGGTGATGCGCGCCGAATGGCGTAGCAGAAGGCTTTGAAGGCGGCTGAAGGCGCCGGCGTCCTCATAGCAGTGCTGCTGTAGGCTTGTCGATGGCGGGCGAAAAGACTCCAATAATCCGGAGGATCCAGCGAAGAGAAGGTCTTTGCTGAAGGAGATTAAATCTAAAGAACTCTCATGACGGGGCGCCTAATATATAGCCTTAGCCACGCCCATCTTGGCGGGCTCTGAGCGCGCGAGCGCGAAGCATGCTCATTGGTTGCGCGTTCAGAGTCGCCCCGTCATTGGTTCGAGCAAGTTGCCGCAGCACAGCCAATGAATGAGCCTCGCTCATTGCTGTCTGCTGTGCAGCTGCAATGTGTTTTACATAAAGACTTCAATATTTCTCGAGAAACTGAGTTTTCCCATAGCGTAAGCTACTTACGCAATAGGAGAGACCTCTCGAGAGGGAACGTGAGTTTAAACACATTTATAATCCAGCGGGCAAACTCTCGCAAGCAATGTAAGGCAAACATTTTCTTTGTGTTTGTGAAAGCACCATTAAAAACAATCATTAGAAGAGTTGAAAGTGTCATTAGTCAAAAACAAAGTCCTCAGCTCTATTTAAAAAAACTACAACTGCATCCCTCATTCAGTGAGACAGTGTGGAATATTTTTTTAATTTAATCTTCCTTGTCCTGAAAGCCTTTAGAAGGAGAGACTGATACAGACAGGAAGAGCATTTCTTTGGGCTTGGAGAGTTGTGAATAATGCCCCTGTGTGACTGGCATGGTAGGAATGCTAGAAGGCATCAAAAAGTCAAAGCAAGGTTAGCGGTGCCAACATAGGTGCCGCTGGCATCAGTGGAACAACAATCCAGATATCTTACTATAACAAACACTGAACAAAAGTATTTACCTGAGGCATATCTCTAGGGTCCAGTTTACAGACAAGCTTTTAATTTCATTCTGGTGCAAAATAATTAAATTCAGTGTCTTTGTCTTTTTTAAATATTACCAAACAACCTTTGGGGGACTTTCGTTATGAGGGCCACAACAAGATACTTTCACAAAGACACAGCAAACTGTTAATTAAAAGGTAGTTCTATTCTGAAAACCATGCCCCAAGTCTAGACACATTAGGTGTTGCAAGCCCCTGAGCAAACTAGTTTGACTATGACTCTTTGCTATTTACAGCTGGCAGAAGTGGGCGTGGAGATCTTGTGGGCTTGTACAAGTTATACCTGCCTTCAGGGACATGCTGTTACATCAGTTTATGGCCTTGATTGATCACAGTTTCCGATCACCATGCACCATTTAAAGAAATGGGTTTCAACTGATCAAAACCTTGGGCTTGGTTGAAGAACAGGCTTTTTAATTT
Organism: Xyrauchen texanus; assembly: GCF_025860055.1. NCBI lineage: Eukaryota > Metazoa > Chordata > Actinopteri > Cypriniformes > Catostomidae > Xyrauchen > Xyrauchen texanus. The sequence continues at coordinate 11,850,859 of NC_068309.1, forward strand.
TGAAAACTGAAAATTGAAAGAGGTAATTTTGCCAACCAGGGCTTGTTCCTGTGTCAACATATCTTGATAGGTCTGGAAGAACATTCTTGTTAAAATAACATTGTCCAAACCTTATCCCTAGTACCCTACTCTTACCCCAACCATAAACTATCCCTCAAACTCCTAACTCCAACCCTTATGTGGACAGCAGGACTAAGTTGTGAAATTGTAAACAACACCAAGCTATAAAAAGTCAGATTTTTTTAATTTTTATCAAATTGTTTATTATGTATTAAGGAGTGTTGGTTATTCATGTTTTTGAGACGTTACTATATCAGAAATTAGCATAATTAATTCTGATTTAAAGTAACGGCCAGCATCATCCTGTCATGCTGAGTAGATGAAGGAAGACGAGGGGCAAGGATCTACATGCAGTTGGTCTTTATTAAACGTAAAAACAGACAAAACAGGAACAAACCAAACATCCACGATGGGAAAAATAAAAGCACGAAGACATCAAGGGACCACGAATGGGAAGAACAGGTAGAACAGGGCGAAGAACAAACATCCATACACATCAACAACGATCGACAATGACTGAACAAAGAACCAGGGTTTAAATACAGCAAGGAACAAACAAGAGAATGAGGGACACCTGGAAGAAACAATCAAGGGAACACCAATCATAATAACAAACTACAAAGGAATACAAAAACCAAACAGGAAACAGGAACCAGGAAACAGGGGCTAAACTAAACTTCAACATAAGAGCACAACAACAAAAGACACCAATGAACATGACAGAAACCAAACAGGAATCAGGAACCAGGAAACAGGGACTAAACTGAACTTCAACATAAAAGCACAAAGACAAAAGACCAATGAACATGGCACATCCCATCACTGCCAACCATATAAAAATAAATACACATTATAAATTATGAATCTATGTACTGATTATTATTGTTCCTTGTCTGCCAAATACATTGAGTAGTCCAATCATATTCTGCAGCCTGAAACTGAACTTTTGGTTGGATTTTTAGAATGAATGCACTTAGCTAGGAAAGATATAGGATGCTCCCTTGCTCCCTATTTAGTTCATTACTTAATCAGTATTATGTCTGTCTGCAATCGTATCAGAACAGTTTAAAATGCACTATATTTTTAACTCCATAAAAATCCTCTGAAAGCTACATTTTTTCAGCTTTTGAATGATTATCACCCATTTATTCTCACTGTGATAATGCACAGTAAATATATCAGATTTCGAATGAAAAAATTAGCTAAAGTACACATTAGAGTACATTGTGTTTAGCAGCATAGTGTTTTGCGATAAATAGCTCAAATTAAAAAAAAAAAATGGAATATCGGATGAAACTAGACACTCTAATCTTTCGACTCAAACAGGTTTCAATGTAAAAATGTAATGAGTTTCTTTTACCAAATGTAGTTTTGTTGGCGTGTCTCTCAAAGACAAACTCGGCTGTGATCGGCGCAGAGTTGTTTTGTCAAATGTCTCTGTATGTCGAAAGTGTAGCCCTTTACTGACACCATAGAGTCTTCTGAACTCAGATTTGTCAGTTTAAACTAACTTAAATAATGCATTGCATATAGCAAAGCCAAAAATACAACGCCCATGCATCTCACACGTCTTGCATCATGGTTACCCACATCAAGACACATCACACCAGGTTTTGTGACAACAAATTTAGTCAATTCTACACAAAAAAGCTATCATATGGTCCAGAGGCTGTTCTAGGGTCAGTGGATCAAGGCTTAGCCAAGACCACTGTGAACATGTATGGACTCATCCTTTAATGAAATACTGGAATATAATTTCTATCGGGAAGACACGCAGGCTTGAGTTAGGTTTAAGATGCCATTTATTTGATGAATGTAAAACAGAAAAGTAATGTCTCTCTTTGGCGTAGGCCCCGTCTGGCGGTCCGAGGGAGTTGTACTCGGAACCGTCATATCCTGCCGAAGATAGGAGGCAGGGGCGAGGAGCCTACCCCCGTGCGGGACAGGGCTCAACTGGTGGTGGTGGGCTGTTGGAGGTTGCAGTGTTAGCACACTGAAACAGCAATGTGATAGATTGTAATCAGACTTATAAAGCAATGGCTTACATGCGATTGGCTAGGAATTACCCAGCTAATGGTGTGATGATGAACAGCTGCTAGTCTTCCCGCTTGAACTACGCTGCGCTTACATAAACTTTATAATAAAAGTTATTGGTGTTGTTTATATAGTAAATCTTAAAGTATTACTCAAATTAAAACTAAAATGTCCCACTAACTTTTGTCTCAGCCTCAGATACTCTCAAATATAAGAAGTTGCATACTTTTAACAGTACGTCCTTTAAATTTAAACAAACACTATGTTGCTGTACATGGTGGTCCAACTTAACACAGTCTCCAAAAACTCACCAAGATGCATTTTGACCATTCACACACAAATGCAATCACGAGCAGCGAGTGCTCTTCTTGCATAGGTGCACATAAACTTCACTAATGCAACAAAATTTGCATCTAAATGGAATTTGCTGCTAAATAGGCCACAGGTTATGCTGTTTGTCTGTAGAAGGTTTTAGGGTCAATAACTGACCTGTGAATGTTCTTAACACATCCTTGAAACTGTAGAACACTAATAAGGTGTTATTATTGACTGAATACTGAAAAAGCTCTTTTCCCCCCCAAAATAAACTCTGTTTCATTAAAAACAACTGAAATATGAGGTCTGCCGGGATATCCATTCAGCCTTGGTAAGTAACACTCTGCCTTTTAGAGATAATGTAATGACTAGCAGGTGAAGGCAGACGAGGGGCGAGGATCTAAACGCAGTGGGTTTTTATTTAAACAAGAATGACAACACGACAAACAGGAACAAAGGAAATATCCACAATGGGAAAAATAAAACAAATACACGGAAGACATTAACTGGGAAAACAGGCAAAACAAGCATCCACAAACATCAACATTCAACGATCGACAAACAAACGAAGAAAAGGCAGGGTTTAAATAAACAGACATGATGATGACAAAATAACAAACAGGTGTGGACAATACACAGTGCTGGCAGTGATGAGGGCAGGGAAACATGGGAAATGTAGTTTCTAGACAGAGACTAGTGAAAACACGGGGCAGACAACAAGGAATCGTGACAAAATGCGGTTAGTGATAAGTGAAACAGAAAACATGGGGCGGACAACAAGGGATCGTGACATAACCCCCCCCCCCCCCTCAAAAGGACCAGCTTCCAGACGGTCCTAAAAAACCCACAAAAACAACAAAAACAAAAAAATGTCCAAGGAGTGAGGGGCTGGAACAGGGGGAAAACAGACAGTCCAAAGGGGGCACAAGGGGCACAGAGACAGTCCAAGGGGGCACAGAGGGCAGGCAGGAAGTCCAAGGGGGCACAGTGGGCAGGCAGGAAGTCCAAGGGGCAAGGACAGGTTCAGGAGGCCTGGGAGGTGGCCACAGGACAGGGACAGGTTCAGCAGGCCTGGGAGGTGGCCATAGGACAGGGACAGGTTCAGGAGGCCTGGGAGGCGGCCACAGGACAGCCATGGAAGTGTCTGGTAGCGGAGCCATGGAGGGCGGAGCCGTGGAAGACCCAGGTGGCAGAGCCGTGGGTGGCTCAGGAGGCGGAGCTGAGGGAGGCTCTGGAGGCTGAGCCGAGGAAGGCTCAGGAGGCGGAGCCGAGGAAGGCTCGGGAGGCTCAGGAGGTGGAGCTGAGGGAGGCTCAGGAGGCAGAGCTGAGGGAGGCTCAGGTGGCAGAGCAGAGGGAGGCTCAGGAGGCAGAGCAGAGGGAGGCTCAGGAGGCGGAGCCAAGTAAGGCTTGGGTGGCGGAGCCGCGGAAGGCTCAGGGTTTTTATTTAACAAGAATGACAACACGACAAACAGGAACAAAGGAAATATCCACAATGGGAAAAATAAAACAAATACACGGAAGACATTAACTGGGAAAACAGGCAAAACAAGCATCCACAAACATCAACATTCAACGATCGACAAACAAACGGAGAAAAGGCAGGGTTTAAATAAACAGACATGATGATGACAAAATAACAAACAGGTGTGGACAATACACAGTGCTGGCAGTGATGAGGGCAGGGAAACATGGGAAATATGTTTCTAGACAGAGACTAGTGAAAACACGGGGCAGACAACAAGGAATCGTGACCAAAATGTGGTTAGTGATAAGTGAAACAGAAAACATGGGGCGGACAACAAGGGATCATGACAGATAAGTCCCTTTGCAACCACTGGTTCAATTTGTTTTGGGTTTTTTTAAAGATTGGAGAGAAATTTAATGGACATCTCATTTTCTGATCTTTAGAGATAAGCATACCCAAGTATGTAACTTCTGCCTTGATCAGAATGTCGCAAATAGTTTGTGTATTACAATCTTTTAAAGGTAACAGTTCACATTTATTAATATTTAGGCATAGACCAGAGGTCTCTGAAAACTGGTTAATTACTTGAATGGTGACAGATATCTGGCTTGCATTTTTTAAAAAGATTGTGGTATCGTCAGCAAGTTGACTGATGATGATATCCCTACCCGCTATAGAAATTCCTTGTATAACACTGTTAACGACATGAGTTGTGAGAATTTGTGTACAAAGTAAAAACAGATAAGGAGAAATCGGGCATCCCTGATGAATGCCCGTTTCAGATTAAATCTAGGGGAAGTTCCATATTTCAGTTTGATAGAGCTATTGCCATTGATATATAAAGTTTTAATTGCTTTGCAGAAAAAATCCCCAAAAACCAAAACCAAGACTGAAAAATAAATTGGTGTTCTATTGTATCAAAAGCCTTATAGAAATCCAAGAAGAGGATGAAGCCCTCTTCAGATATCAGGTCAGAGAAGTCAAGAATATCTATTACTAGTCTAATATTGTTAGAAATGTGCCTATTCCTTATAAAGCCTGATTGTGTCTCATCTATAATTGTGTCAAGAGTTTCTTTAATTCTCAAAGAGCTTTTGTTCTAATAATTTTGCAAAATTATGGCAAATATTAACGCCATAATTTTGTAATCATTATTTAGTAGACAAATGGGTCTCCAGCTATCAATAAAAAGCACGTCTTTTCTAGGTTTGGGAATCAATGTGACCAACCCTTGAGTGAGGCTAGGAGGAAGGGCATCATTCTCTATATTCTCCATAAAAACCTGTAGTAAAAATGGAGTGATCTGAGAATGCTTTATAAAATTCTGCAGTTAAGCTGTCAGTGCCGGGCGATTTATTGTTTTTTAATAGAGAAATCGAATCAGTAACCTCTGCCATTGTAAGTGGGGTGTCACAATAATCTTTGTCTGCCACATCAATCTTTCTTACGTTATTTACTGAGTTTAGAAATTGAGACGTAACTTCTATATTATTTTTTGAGCTGTATAAATTGCTATAAAATTTAGAACAAATATCTGAAATTAATTTAGTGTCATCAGTAACGACCCCATTAATATTCAAATTATGGATGAATTGGTTTTGGATCAGTATTTTTCAAGATGGAAAAAGTAGGCAGAATTTTGCTCCCCCTCTTCCAGCCATCTCTTCCTAGGCCTTACAAAGGCTCCCTCTGCTTTTTGTTAATATAACAAGTCTAATTTGTTTTGGAGTTCTAAAAGAAGTAGTTTATCCTCCTCTGAAACTTCCTCGGGGTGTCTCTGATAAAATGAGGAAATTTTACTTATGACCTCCTCTTCTTATGCTCTTTTAGCTTTGGCAATAGATGTTCCATACTGTCTTAAGAATTTTCCTGACTCAAACTCAAAAAAAGTAGTTCCCAGTTAGTGTTGCAGGATTTTTCCTTTTTGGCCTTGTTGTAAAAACAAGGCTAAATTAATAATTTCAGTCTTAACCTTTTCATGCTTTAACACAGAATTGTTTAATTTCCAGTAGCAAGATCTATGGATTGTATTAAATGCACTAAATTGGATGATTATATGAATTGCTCTATGGTCAGTGAGGGGTGTGGCAAGGATATTTACTGTAATTTTCTCTTTATTGGTGTTATTGGATAACAGCCAAAAATCAATACGAGACTGGCTGGATCCTGACCTGTTGCTCCAAGTAAAGGATCTTTCATCAGGAAATGTTTCTCTCCATACATCCACAATGTTACATTTTCCCATAAGTGTTTTAAGGTTTGTGCTGAGGGAGGCGGCCGCCCAGGGGGCCACCTGTCAATAGCATTATCTAGAGCAATATTAAAGTCTCCACCAATTAAAAGAAGAGAGTTTGGGTATCTGGTGAGCAAAAATTGTATTCTTTCCTCTATTGAATCAAGTAACTTATCATTCTGAAGTTTGTTATTATAAGCGTAAAGATTAATAATTATGATAGAAATATTGTTAACTCTAATTAATTATAAGACATATGTAGTGTCTAGGGAGTCACAGTCTGAGTGTAAGACATCACCAGCTAAACTATTTTTAAGCGTGGTTACTCCAGCAGATCGCCCCGAGAGAACCAAATATCATTACCCCATTGAGATTTCCAAAAATTGACATCAGCAGATGTAGAATGACTTTCTTGGAAAAAACAAAATCCGTATGAAGTTGTTTGGCAAATAAAAATAAGGCTATCCTTTTACAAATCTTTCTTAGTCCCCTGGCATTTAAAGAAACAATGGATAAGGACAAAGTTATTAATGAACATGAACAGGGAATAAACTAGAAGGTGATCAATAACCAGTTAGTTAAGAGTATATCACTAAATAAGAGGACCGAGTGCTGCTTCATATGAGCAAAATAACGGTAAAGGGGAAAGGAAATAGTCCCGGCCAAAAAAAAAAAAAAAACACAGCGCTCTTAATCAGCCTCGGTCAAAAAATGGCCTTAAAAAGCAGAACATATAATAAAAATGGCAGCGATTTTGTAAATTAAGGTACCTTTGCAGAGTCTTAGTTACAGTACAACAGAAACTATAACATTACAATATTAACTCTGATTGTAGTGCAAATCAAACCAGTAGGTGCCCTTGTGTTATTAGGCAGTAGGTGTGTCTGTTTCTCAGGTGGGCAGGGGGACTTCTGACTCGCTGATAAATCCGCAAACTCTAATGAAGTAGGCTGATTTGCCCACCTCTCAAGCTTTTTTTTATCACTGCCATAGTTTGCTCCTTCGTTCTCTGTCTTCCTTAGAAAGATCCTCCGCAAATCTTAATCCATTGTCGTACAGGTGTGGTGATGTCTTGGCAGCTTTCCATGCGTTGTTTCTGCAGACACGTGCAATGAACTGGATAATGATGCCTCTGGGTTTGTTTTCATTCTGCCGCTTGGGGCCGAGCCGATGTATGGTGTCGATAGTGTCAGCCAGCCTGTTCTTCTCCTCCGGCAGAACAGCCTGACAGACCTCGATGGCCTTCTTTCGTGTGTTTTCCTTTTCTGATTCTTCTACTCCGTAAAAAGTCTAAGGTTCCATCTCTTGGAGTATCTTTCTAACTCCGAGACCTTTTGCTGACATGCGTCTACTCGTTTTTCTTCTTTTGCAATTTTTTCCTTGAGTGTACACACTTTGCCCTTTACCTCCTTAATCTCTGCACACACAAAGTCAATTGTCTTTTTAAGTCCTTCAATTTTAAGTGCATTGGCACTGACCATGCTTTCAATGTTGTCTGACCGAGTGTTTATCAGAGCTGAGAGGCTAGCTATGATATAGTTGGGGTTGTTTGCTCAGACCCGACTGTGTACATAATTTTCTTCAGTCCTGGTGACTTACTGAGAGTGATAGGCAGCAGTGGAATTTCATCCATGAAGTCTACCGTAGTGGTGAGAGGCAGGGAAGTGGAGGTATAATCGTGACAATTGTCAATTAGAGCGTTGCCAGCCTTGAGAGTAACATTGCTAGCACCTGGATTTAGCGCTCTCTTGGCATCTTTTCCTCTCGCGTTGGTTCGACATTGCTCAATTGTTCGTCTTACGAGTGCTGTATTATTTATGAAAACAAAATTTGGTGCTTGGCGAGATAATAAGTTGAGTTTTACCTTTTCCAAAACTTTCATTTGCAGTGCTCGATAGAAAGCATCTACTCACTCGACCATCTTTTCAAGCCCCTCGCATCTCAGTCGCCACCCATTCACGAGCGCTGACGTCACCCGAATAGTTAGTCAGACTTCCTCTGTGCTTTGAGGTTGTTTCAAAGTATCATATGAAATGTATGTACTCAGTGTGGGCATTGCATGTATATTTCAAACAATCAAACAATTTCAAACAATTTACCATAACCAAGTACATTAATACATTAGAAATAAAATTATACATCTGTCTGGAGCAGTATAAAAAGCAGAGCAGAATTCGTTTTTTAGAAGGTGCAATATTCGCCTTGTGGAAATGTGGCATTTTTTTCCGTTTATGTGGACATGTTTTTTTTCTAGCCATAGAAAAAGCATGTGTTTCGTTCTATTGTGTCAAATTCATCACTTGAATCTCCATCTAATAGTAGAATTAATAACTAAGCCTTGAAGAATTTTAAGAAATGCACCAGATTCTACATCAGAGAGAATTTAATTCTCAAAAAAAAAAAAAGGATTTAATTACAGGGGTAGTTTTAGTCCCCGCATTATGAGTGTTAGTGGCATTTTTGTCCTGAACCCTGGTTCATTTCGGACCCTGGTCTGAAGACAAGCAGATAAAACTAAACAGACATCCCCTCTATCATTATTTACTTCTTGGAATAATAAATTCACCCAAAAATGGGGACAGAGCCCAGTCGTGCACTCCACAAATCTCTCATCTGCTCAAAATAGAAGCCTTTAACACCAAGCCTTTCCCATCTCCTGTGTACACTGACATCAGCAACTTGTCATGTTCTGAGAGGTCTGTTTTGTCTAATCCAGATTCAATTTGTGCCTAATGGAGAAAAACAACAATTCTATTAATGTCATTCTTGAGCTCTAAATTAATGATGTCACAATGGGCATTTTTTCTAATGCACTTTAAAAACAAATGTGTGGTTTTCCAATGTGTGTGTGTGTCTGTCTGTGTGTGTGTGTGTGTGTGTGTGTGTGTGTGTGTGTGTGTGTGTGTGTGTGTGTGCGTGTGCATGTGCGTGTGTGTTTGGAGCGAGAGAAAGAGATGATTGGAAAGTTGTTCCTCTTTTTAATCAGATTTTAATGTTATCTGTTGTAATAAGAAACAGGGTACATAAGCATCTCAAATAGATCTCTGCCTTAAGACTCAAATGTAAAAAAATGTCTGTCAAAGATTAAGAAATAATACATTTAGTTATGTTTATATGTAGAATAAAATATTTGGTGCAGATCAAACCTTTGCATAAATAACATGTTCTCTCATATGCACTTTTTCAGTAAAAAAGTTCATAACAAACATCATTAGATGGTAGGTACAAATTAAAATGCACTTGCTTGTAAATCTTTTTGTAAGCAGCCAAGTCTTTTACTTAAAGCAGCTGAGGGCTGCTGGACGGTGCTTGTTAAAGGACGCGCACGCTCGGGTTGTTATTCACTGCAATGTCCACACTTAAGTTAATATGCTTACATTGTAGGTTTATTTTACCGTGACTGGTCTTCATTTATAGTAAGCAAGAATCCAACAAACAGTCAATAAATCCACAGTTCCAAGTTCTTCACTAGTACAGATTTCCTACTGCACAGCATGGTATAGCATAACTTTAGCATGGCATAGCGTAGCGGTCAAAAAACTGTGTGCACCTTCCCTCCAGCAACACCTATATTCAGTAACCAATTACTCGGAGAGACCCCTACTGGACACACACTTACATAACAATGTTTAAATAAAGACAAAATGGCTCTTACACACCGGCCCCTAAATGGGATGAATCAAACATACCAATTCCCAACACATAACAAAGAGCCACACATAAATACAAACGGTGCTTATAACAAAATCCCTTAGCCCATAGACTCGTGTAAAAAACAAAGCTTTGCTACAGGCCTGTCTATAACACTGGTCTTAGTTTGTAAACGCACAGAGCGAACCAGCCCCTTTTTGTCAGGGAATGTTTCCAAAACTCTTCCGAGTGGCCAGGAGCCATCGAGGCGCCGTTGGATCCATAATGGCCACAGTGTCTCCAGGCTTGAGGCTATTCTTAGTTTTATTCCATTTCTGCCTCTCCTGCAGCAAAGGTAGGTATTCTCTCACCCATCTCTTCCAAAATAGATCTGAAATGTATTGGACCTGTCTCCACCTTCTTTTTATGTACAAATCATGTACATCAAACAATCCAGGAGATAATGTTGGTTTTCCTTTCAGCAACAGGATATGATTAGGAGTCAGAGCTTCAAGATCCATTGGATCATCAGACAATTTAGTGATTGGTCGATCATTCAAGATGGCCTCAGCTTCACACAAGACTGTATGGAAACCATTGTCATCAAGCATCTGCTGTTGGAGAACTGCAGTGAGGATTTTCCTCAACATGCGGATGACCCGCTCCCAAACCCCACCATAATGGGACCCAGCAGGAGGATTGAAACTCCACTTAATGCCCTTCTGGCATAAAACTCCTTGAATGTTAGCCTGATTCAATGATGAAAGTGCCTCCCTAAGTTCTCTCTTTGCCCCTATGAAATTTGTACCATTATCTGATAGATGTTCCACTTGCCCTCTTCTACTGATAAATCGGCGCAGAGCATTAATACAGGCATCCGTATCAAGAGAAGTGGCCAATTCAAGGTGAACTGCTCTGCTGGCCAAGCAGGTGAAGATGACACCATAACGCTTGGCTGTGCCTCTTCCCTTCTTCACCAATATTGGTCCAAAATAGTCAACACCTGTATTAGTAAATGGCGGATGGTCTGGCAGAATCCTCTCCTTGGGCATGTCAGCCATATTCTGCCCGATCATCCGGCCATTATATCTTTTACAGAAACAACATTCTGCTATGATCTTTCTCACAGCTGAGGTGGCACCTGTGATCCAATACCTCCTTCTTAATGTAGACAACATGTGGTTACGCCCACTATGGCCAAGCTGTTGATGTAAATGCTTTAGTATGAGGGTAGCCACATGCTGATCTTTAGTGAGGAGTAGTGGATACTTTGTGTCTTCTGGCAAAGAGCCTCGAGTCAGCCGCCCTCCAACTCTCAAAAGCCCATCATCCAACCACGGGTCCAGCTTATAGATGGTACTCTGTTTGCTTATTATATCCTTTCCAGAAGACAAAGCAGCGATCTCCTCAGGGAATCTTTGCTGTTGGCAGTAGCAGATTATAGCCGACTCAGCTTCCATAAGATCTTCTGCTGACAATGTTTGTCCTCCTGTTGCACCTTTAAACATCCGACTCTCTTGCACCAAGGCACTCTGTTTATTGGCATCAGCAATATTTGACTCCATCCTCTTGTGAGTTCTTCTCAACAATAATATCGTCTTCAACCTAAGCAACCAGGCAACAGCTACTTGAAGTTTCCTCCAATCTGAAAAGTAAGCCATCAGCCAATCTGTACCCTTCAGTGAACCTTGAATATTTACCACATTTACAAAGGCTTCTTTCTTGACCTCCAGGTCGTCAACCCCTACTGCAGTCTGTACAAGATTTTTGGGCCAATCCTCTTCTGGTTTGCACAGAAACTTGGGGCCTTCTATCCATCTATTTTTCTTAATAAAATCTCCAGCCCTCCTTCCTCTGGATGCATCATCAGCTGGATTCTCCTTTGAGCCAACATATCGCCACTGTGATGTCTTTGTGCCTTCCCTGATAATGGAGACTCTGTTCGCAACAAAAGTATGAAAACGCTTGTCCTCATTCATGATATACTTGAGCACAGATGTGCTGTCTGTCCAAAAGACAGATTCTTGCAACTGGAGCTTCAGCTCTTTCTTTAACATCAGGTCAACACGAACAGCAAGCACAGAAGCAGTTAACTCCAAACGGGGAACAGTGATGACCTTTAAAGGTGTTACTCTGGCCTTGCCCATGAGGAAGGCAATATGAATGTCATCATTGCTACTCTGGATCCTAAGGTAAGTGACTGTGCCATACACTTGTTCGCTTGCGTCCGAAAAATGATGAAGCTGAGCATGTATGTAAGACCCACAGCTTATGGGCTTAATGCATCTCTCAACTTTGAATTCAGACAGTGCATTCAGCTCCGTCAACCACCTTGTCCAGTCATGCAAAATGTCGTGGGGCACAATCTCATCCCATCCATAATTCCTCCGATGTAACATGATCTTAGCAAGTAGCACATCTGGTGCCAAAAACCCAAGTGGATCGTATACTGAGCTCGAAACCGACAACATTCCACGTCTTGTGCAGGACTTCTCCTGGACCTCCATTTTAAACTTAAATGAGTCAGTTTCCACACACCACAGCAATCCAAGTGTTCTCTCAACTGGCTGGTTGTCCCTGTCCAGATCCAGCTCCTTCCACTCTTTGGCTCGATGCTCCTCAGGACAGTGCGCTTGTTGCTAATCCATTTTGTCAGAGTGAAACCTCCTCGCTGACAAAGAATGGAAAGATCTTTAACTAAACAAACTGCTTCATCTTCAGATGCCACGCTCTTAAGGCAATCATCTACATAGAAGTTTTCTTTGAGAGTTTGAACAACCTCTTCTCGGAACTCAGATTGATGATCATCTGCTGTTTTTCTCAAAGCAAAGGCAGCACAACTCGGAGAGGAGACAGCTCCAAAGAGATGGACATTCATGCGAAACACTGCCACTTCTTTTGTAAAATCTCCGTTCTGCCACCACAAAAAACGGATAAAGTCCCGGTCCTCTTCTGCCACCCGAACCTGATGAAACATGGATTGTATATCACCCATGACCACTACAGACTCCTGCCTAAACCTCAAGAGGACTCCAATCAATGTGTTTGTGAAATTGGGACCTTGTAAAAGGACTTGATTCAAAGATGTTCCATTGAATGCCGCACCACAATCAAAAACCACCCACAAGTTCCGCTTCTTGGGATGCACCAGATTCTCAGATACACCATGGTGAGGAATATACCACACCTTGCCGCTCTCACCTTTAAGCTGATGAGTGGGCACTTGCTCTGCATATCCTTTTTTGATCATTTCAGTTACCAATGATACATACTCCTGATAAAACTGATCATCTCTCTGGAATCTCCTCTTCAATCCAAGTATCCGCTGTTTTGCCACAGAGAAATTGTTAGGAAGATACACATTTTCCTTTTTAAATGGCAACTTTAAGGTATAATGCTTGTCCTGAAGCTTAGCAGAACTCTCCGCAATCTCCAAAAACCTAATATCCTCTCTTGACAATCCTTGCTCTTCTGCAGCTCTTTCATTGAAGTCATGGTTGTATTGTTTAAACAACATCTCCTCCAATCTACACACAGAAATCCTGTTAACCACAGCAGAACAGTCTTCAGCCGCAAAGCTGCCTGCATGCAAAGGACCATTGATGACCCAACCTAATGCCGTTCTCATAGCATAAGGGCCGTCCCCATGGCTGTTTATGACTTCCCAAGGTTCCAACATCTTAGGAGCGTTGTTTCCAATCAACAAATCAACGTTAGCCATTATGTGGGAAATTTTAACCTTTGCCAGGTAAGGCCACTTAGACAAATCTCCTTTAGACACAATGTTGTCAGAACTTACAGGCATTTGTTTCTGTGTGAGCATTTGTGGAAGCTGATAGAAGATGTTACCATCAATAGCAGACACTTCCAAACCTGAGAGTGTATATGCTGATACAACTCTTTCCTGTCCCATAGTTTGTAACAGAAATTGAGTTCCTCTACCAGAAAGATTAAGCCGCTGCATAAGACTTTCAGTACAAAAAGTTGCAGAACTGCCAGAATCTAGGAATGCATACGTCTGGATTATCTGATCTCCTTTACTGGCCTTGACTTGAACAGGTAAGATAGAAAGCAGACAGTGATCTTTTCCGGCCCCTGTATGACAACATGTTTCGGAAGATCCTAAGAACTTGCATGCCTCTGCCTCCTCTAAATTGGCTGGATATCTGTCAACATGAAGCACAGTGGGATGGTGCTGACTACATATCCTACAAGTCAACCGCTTGCCACAGTTACGACTCATGTGCCCAGCATTTAAGCAACCAAAACAAAGCTCTTTCTCCTTTAGAAAGAACATCTTTTCCCTTTGCTTCTTCCTTTTGTATTGTTGACAGTACTCCAATACATGATGCTTAGCACACCACACACATAATGGAATCACTTTAGCATTGTTTGGTGGCAATTCGGTCCTCATATTCTTAGCGGTTTCCCCAGATTCCACTGGTGCAACGTTAGTGGCAAAGATGTTACCTTTAACTCTGCCTTCTAGACATAGCCTTGGTCGATTAACAGGTCTCGTGATATTTAGCGAATCCCTAATATCACCGAACAAGGGATCCATTAGGATGCAAACCTGTTTTTCAATAAATTCCACAAGATCTTTGAACAAAGCTCTACATTGAGTTTTTTCCAGAATGTTATGTGCAACAGTCCTCCACCGCTCTCTGAGCTTGAAAGGCAATTTACACATAATAGCTCTCATATTGCTTGGCATATCCAACTCTTGAAGGTATTGCAATTCCTCAGTGACGTTGCAACAACCATGCAGAAAAAGGGCATACGATTGCAAAGCATTGACATTTTCCCCTTTTATTGAGGGCCAAGCCAAGGCTCTTTCCAGATAAGCACTGGCAATCTTGTACTTATTGCCAAAATGTTCTTGCAATAGCTGTTTTGCCTTAGCATAGCCAAGGTCAGGGGTCATGTGTAGGCAACTACGTATTAACTCTTTTGGCTGCCCCCTGGTGAACTGTTCCAAGTAATATAAACAATCACTACTGCTTGCCTTCTCCTCCACTCCTTTTTCAAATGCTCTGAAAAACGAAACATACTGAAAAGGATCTCCATCAAATAAAGGTATATCTCTGGCAGGCAAAGATGAACAACGTTGCTGTTGGACAAGAGCTGATGTTATTTCATTTTGCCTTTGCATTATAGTGCCAATGTCACCATACTGACTTTCCATTCGTGGCCGAAGAATCATTCCAGATGCTTGTCCACGTTGAACTGATGTGGGTCGAGAAATCATTTCAGATGCAAAAGGTCCACGAGGTTGAACTGATGTATCTCCCAGTGCATGCTGGGAATTTCGCCTTTCTGAGTCCATACATTCATGCCAAGGCTGCTGACGAATTTCCTGATATGGCACAGAAGACGTCAAAGAGGGATCCAGTGCTGGTACTTTATTTGCAGTTTTACTATATCCAACAAGTTCAAACTCCTCTGCCATTGGATTTAATATAGTTGCAGATGCTTTCCCCTCTTGCCTTTCCAAATGAGACTTCACAACATGAGAGGCATTAGAAACACTGCGGCTTTCAGAGGCCTTTAGAACTGCAAGTTTAGCATTGGATTCTAAAAGCATTGCTTTCAGTTCCAGTTGCTCCTTTTTCCTCTTAATCATCTGCTCTTGCTCCTCCAAGTCCTGTCTTTCCTTTAAAGCTGCCATACGAGCAAGCAGAGCAGCCTTATTTGCCTCGGCTATTATTCTGGCAGAAGAAACACTACTGCATGTACTCATTTTACTTGGATGTCTACTACCAACATTTGAAATACTATCATCTGGATTGACCCCATCACCTTTGTCATTCATGACCTTAATTGTAGTAATTTCATCATTTTCATTACATGATACCCACATTTTAACTTCAGAAATAAAATCATTATTTACAATCATTTTTGCCTTAAACCATGTGTCATGTTTTTCCTTCTCACTTTCAGGTAACATACCCATCAAAGAACCATGAATACCTTTTACTTCATCACACAAATCTAAAAGATCAACAAAAACATTTTGCACCTTTTTACATTTCTTTGCAGCATCAGACCCTGTATCCTTTTCCTTACATTAGTAGCTTTAGTTAATACAGATTTTCTATCACTCTGCAGCCTTTCAATCTTTTCTACAAACGCTTTAGGAGTTAATTTCACAACACGTTTTTGTTTGTCCATTTGAACATCAACATCAGTAAAAATACCATTGTTCAACTGAGGCCTTATATACCCTTGCTCAGTTTCCGCCGGCTCCATAATCCACAGAATATTCAAAGCTATTTATACAAAGTTAGTTATACCTTTTGACAACCAATGCATTGGATTTATGTCCCCATGTTGTGTGCACACAAAGTTAAATGGCTATTCAACCATAAGTAGCGCTACTAAACATACCTCTTCACGTTGGGCGCCATATGAACAAAGCTCCTCTGTTAACGTTTGAAGAGCAGCTCCAGTGTCTTTCCTCGCGCTGGTTGATGGTCCCTGATCCAAAAGCAAAGATGCACACATATAATCCAAATATGCGATGTCCTCCTGTCGTGGCTGCAATTGATCTCAGCTACCAACGAAATCGATGCAAAGTTCCTCCAACAATCCACTTAATCTCGTTCAACAGATGATGAAACTCCAATGCAAAAATAGGTAAACTCAGTTCCTTTTGAGTAAACACAGTGTTTTGACTAAATGTAAGCAGCCAAGTCTTTTACTTAAAGCAGCTGAGGGCTGCTGGACAGTGCTTGTTAAAGGACGCGCACGCTCGGGTTGTTATACACTGCAATGTCCACACTTAAGTTAATATGCTTACATTGTAGGTTTATTTACCATGACTGGTCTTCATTTATAGTAAGCAAGAATCCAACAAACAGTCAATAAATCCACAGTTCCAAGTTCTTCACTAGTACAGATTTCCTACTGCACACCATGGTATAGCATAACTTTAGCATGGCATAGTGTAGCGGTCAAAAAACTGTGTGCACCTTCCCTCCAGCAACACCTGTCACCTGGAAGGAAGGTTCCTCCCTATATTCAGTAACCAATTACTCGGAGAGACCCCTACTGGACACACACTTACATAACAAGTTTTAAATAAAGACAAAATGGCTCTTACACTTTTAATGAAGTCTAATGAACCATATTCTAAATGCTTTTTCAAAAGGAGACCAGAGTTCACATCGACTGCCACCTGGTGGACATTTAAAAGCACAGCAACCTACGGTTACCTCCACCTCATCCCCCCTGGAATTTACGCCCCTGTGACATGCACAGACATAAATTGGAAAACTTCTCAACGTGCGTTCCGGAAGTCATTTGTTTTCTATGACAGCCAGCGTCTCTCATTGGCGAGAAGCGGCGCGGCGAGTCTTGCGGTGTGGGCATCAGAATAAAGTTCAAGTGCAGCCAACATTATGGTAATGTACTTTAATGCGGTTCGGCGGCAACCTATTGGAATATAGAAGTGCTCCGCTTTAGCGAAGTCTAGAGAACACAGCCGTGTAAACTTTGGTTCCCACCCAAACATTAGTTCCGAAGACAAAATAATCAGAGAAACTGATTATTGCTGTGGCGGGTTTTTCCGTAATATTTGATCTGTTCCCGTTTGCTTATGTGATACACACAAAGTATGTACACAATTGTGTTTTTTTTCCCTTCATTTGAATATGGTTAAGAGTAAAATGATTGCATTATTGGCTTATGTTGTATGCAAATTAACATACTTATATTTACATTTATATGGACAAAATTAAAGGACTCTTATTTTGACATGCTAGCTGGAGGGTCGCGAACGAAACCGTGAACTGCGCATGCTCCCTCATATCTGCAGAGGGGCTGTGAAAGAGCAGACGCGACTCTCTCATTCTTTACATTGAATCCTGTTTTACAGGTAAAAACATGGACATTCAAAAGAGTATTATGTACCTATACCTCAGCGATTGCACTATTATTACTGTTTAGTGAGTGTAAAGTGTTAAATGTGTTTTAGTTCATGACGTTTTGTTAGTCTTGATGTATGCTCACTATAACATGAGGAAAATGAGATTAGTTTGCTCCAGTGGTCATTATATTTAGCTATACTGTTGTATTAATAGTTTGTGTGTCATGAAAAGTTTGTTTGTCCCTGGTGCTCATGTTCTTGTTCTAGCAATTCTCTCTCCCTAGGCCTGGCCAGCTTTGGGGGAGCAACTTCTGGTTGGGGAATTTGCTGTGCGGTCACTGGTTGCCCCTTGGCAGTGGCCGGTGCCCGTTTCCCTGTCTCTGAGGTCGTTGTAGGCACCCCACTGCCCGGTGTCCATCCTCACCACAGATGAAACAGTGAGTACAGTCCTGTCGACCTTCGTCCGCACACCGTGGACAGCAACACCAGCGGCTCACCCGGCGAGAGGATGGTTGGCTGGAGGAACATTGGCAGCCACCCTCCGTTCGCACTGGCATAGAGTGTTGTATAGCATCTACCATGCTGGTTAGAGCATCAATCCTGGCAGTAAGAAGCTTAATTTGATCGTTCTGCCCTTTTTGTGCAGCAAACTCTTTTGCAGCTCTCACATCTCCGCCAGTTTCATCGCTAACTTGGGCACTATTAGCCATGGATGGTTTTGCTCTGGTTGGTGGGCCCAGTCGACGCAACCTCTCATTCTCGTCACTTGTGATTTTCATAACGTGCCTGAGGATAGCATTGTCAGTTACATCACTATCGGCTAGCAAGGGTTTCAGCTCGCTGCGAATATCTTTACACCGGTGGCTTAGACCCTGGTAGACAGTGTGTAAGAACACATCCTGCACCGTAGCTGCACTATACTTCCTGTCTGAATCCGCTTGTTTAGCCGAAAGAGTATTTTTTGTTTCAACCCCATGACTCGGTGCAGGAACTGTTGAGGGGTTTCGTGTTCACTCTGCTTGGTGCACATTAGTTCTTGGAATAGCTCTGTGATATTTCGGTCCCCCAAGTGTGATTGTTGAACCCCTTTAGTTCAGCTACAGTCATGTCATTTATTTTGATGTTGGTGACAAAAGTGATGTAATGAGACAGACAAAAGAATGTGAATTAATGTTTTAAAAGCAACTGTTGTGCTTAATTGACTTATTGTGCATAAAATACAGATATCTGCAGAGGGGCTGTGAAAGAGCAGATGCGACTCTCTCATTCTTTACATTGAATCCTGTTTTACATATAACAGTAATCTGTCAGCTGGGTCTCCGGTGCCGGTGTTGTGCCGAAATTGGAATCCCTGCCAGAATCTGAGTGCCCCTCGCGTGCACGCGCATTACGTCAGTTGATGAGACAGCGGTACAGCGAGTTTAAAACACTTCCGTCTAAAAAGCGTTTATAATCAATATTTTTCACACAATTAACCAAAAGGCAACGTAGTAATTTATTATTTAAATGCATGAAAGTGTGAATTAAAAACAATTATGTAAATTAATTTTGATGAAGTAACAACCAAAGCTGAAACTAAGCAGAAGCTTCGACAGTGCAAGCATTACACCATATGTTGCTAGCGTTGCAGTTGTGAATAATATGTTTGTGTAATGTGCATTGATATATGTTTATTATGTCAAATGTGTACATTATGCAAAAAAGTGTAATATGTATATGATGTGTAAGGGAACAAGCATTCAAGGAATTGCACTCCTTTCACAGATAAAACAATGTAAAATGTAACTGCATTGACATGCTATTCATGTAGGTTGTGGTGTTATTCTAGTAATTTTATATGTAATATTGACTATATGAACTCTTATCATTGGACCTAAATATGAACATCATACAAATGTATATTAATTAATCTGTATCATTATGGTTTACACCATAATAAACATACTAAAGTACATTGATGAAATGTGTGTATATACAACAAGACCGTAAATAAGAGAATAAGTAATACAAAATAGTGTAACATCACGCCAGCAGAGGGAGCCCTCTCCCGAGTACTGACTGTGTGCCACTCCCTCTGCTTCTCTGGTTACTTCCTGTTTGGTAGATATTTAAGCATGGCCTGGCCAACAGGCCATTGCGAAGTATTGCCAGTTTACCTGCTTTGCTAAGCGTTCACTTGTCATTGTCTTGTTTATCACGTGTATGACCATTGCCAGCTTTGTTCTGTTTTTGCCTCTTGGATTATCCCTTTTGCTCTGTTGTTTGGATTGGACTGCCTCATTGTGTCTTACCTCTGCCTGCCTTAAAGTTTATGCTATCTGCCTGCTGATCTTGATTTGTTTGCTGTGGATTTTAATAAATGACTGCATATGGATTCAGCCTTGGCTTCCACATCATTACATAATACTTTGCTGCCGATGACTCCAGCAGAAGTTTCTAATCTACAGGCAGCGTTTGCTTACCAAAGTGACATCCTCAAGGGATACCAAGAACAGCTGAGCAAACTACAGGCTACTAACGAATACCTCACGCAGTATCTCCATTCGTTACCACCTCCTATGCCTAAGAAGGTAAGCTTTGCTTTACCCAATAAATTTTATGGTTCGGCAGAGCAATGCAAGGGGTTTCTCCGACAAGTAGAGATCTTTTTTAAACACCAAAAGGATGATTTTGAATCTGATGAAAAGAAATGTACTTTTCTAATGTCTCTGTTAACTGGTAAAGCAATTGATTGGGCTGCAGCGGTCTGGGAAACGGACAGTTTGATTCAAGGATCATATGCATAATTCATTCAACAAATCAGAGATGTGTCTGAATATCCAGCAGGAGGCATGGATGTTTCAACACAACTTGTGCAATTGAGTCAAGGCCGCCGATCAGCTGCTGATTACGCCATAGAATTCAGATCGATCGCTGCTCAGAGTGGTTGGAATGATGTTGCACTCAAGGCCATGTTTCAACGAAGTTTGAATGTTGAGTTACAGGCAGAACTCGCTTGCAAGGGAGAGAACCAGTCATTCTCAGAGTATGTGATGCTAGCCATCAAGATTGATAACCTCATGTGCAATAGCCCTGCAAGAACCAAGTCACCATCACAGAGAATCACTCTGACAAATCAAACTTCCCAAATATCCAATCCATTCCTGACTACTGCTCAATCCAGCCCTGAACCCATGCAGTTAGGAGTTACCAAACTCTCTATGGAGGAGAGATCACGATGGCTGATACACAATTTGTGTTTTTACTGTGGAGAAGCAGGCCATGTTAATGCCATGTGTCCACTAAAAGCCAGGAAGACTACCAAAATGACTAGCCAGGTGAGTGTTGACAATCTTCCTCTTCTTTCCACTAAATTCCCCACTATCAGTGTCAAGATTACTACTGAAAGTGACTCTCAATTCTACAGAATTGATTGACTCCGGATCTGCGTTGAATTTAATCCATCAAGACGTCATCAAGAAATTCAACATCCCCACACAACCTTGTGACCCACCACTCAAAGTTAGCGCTGTTGACAACAAGCCCATTGGAGATGGCATCAGCCAACAAACTCTACCTGTACAGCTTCAAGTAGGACAATTTCATATAGAAACCATCTCATTCTATGTGATTGATTCCCCACACCATGAAATCATCCTCGGATACCCGTGGCTATCAGTTCACGACCAAGTCATCACTTGGCGTCACGGTGAGGTTACGCAATGGTCACAGTTCTGCAATACACACTGTCTAAGCACCATAGTTACCAAGCCGTGTTTAACCACAAGTATTGAAAGTCCTGATTCTAAAGCAGTCACCACTCCATCATGTTACCAAGAATATCAAGAAGTCTTCAGCAAGACTAAAGCGACCCTTCTTCCACCTCATCGTTCCTGGGATTGTGCCATTGACCTCCTGCCTAATGCGATGCCTCCCAAAAGTAAGGTCTATCCCTTATCACACCTAGAAACTCAGGCCATGGAGGAATACATTGAAGAAGCTCTCAGTTCTGGTTTCCTTCGTCCATCTACTTCTCCAGCGGCTGCAGGCTGCTGCTTTTGTGGAAAAGAAGGGTGGAGGACTTCGGCCTTGCATTGACTACAGAGGTTTGAACAATGTCACTGTTAAATTCAGTTATCCATTACCATTAGTACCTTCTGCCCTAGAACAACTCCAAGAGGCAACAAGTTAGACCTCAGGAGCGCCTACAACCTCATCAGAATCAGAGAAGGGGATGAGTGGAAAACAGCATTTCTGACCACTAGGGGGCACTATGAATACCAAGTCATGCCATACGGATTAGCCAATTCACTGGCAGTCTTTCAGTCTTTCATCAATGAGATCTTCAGAGACATCCTGAACAAGTACGTTGTTGCATACATTGATGATATTCTCATTTACTCCAAGTCTGAAAGCGAACATAAGGATCACGTCAAGACTGTGCTATTCAGACTACTAGAGAATCAACTTTATGTAAAAGCTGAGAAGTGTGAATTCCATGTCAAGCGAACCTCATTCCTGGGATATAACATCAGTCATGAAGGTGTAGAAATGGACAATTCGAAGATTACAGCAGTCACTGAATGGTGCCAACCAACCACAGTCAAGGGACTTCAGCGCTTCTTAGGATTTGCCAACTTCTATCGACGCTTTATCCGTAATTATAGCACTACTGCTGCTCCACTGACGTCTCTGCTGAAAGGTAAACCTTCAAAGTTAAAGTGGACTGAAAATGCCACACAAGCTTTCGCTAAACTCAAGGACAGTTTCACGACAGCACCCATCCTCAAACATCCAGATCCCAATCTGCCGTTTGTAGTAGAAGTTGACGCTTCAGACAATGGAATTGGTGCAGTGCTCTCTCAACGCCATGGACAGCCAGGCAAGCTCTATCCTTGTGCATATTTTTCTAGAAAACTCACTGACGCAGAACGCAACTATGATGTCGGCAACAAGGAACTTCTATCTATGAAAGCCGCAATAGAAGAATGGAGACACTGGCTGGAGGGTTCCACTCACCCATTCCAGGTTATAATGGACCATAAGAATCTTGAGTACGTCAAGAGTGCCAAGAGACTAAATCCTCGACAAGCACGCTGGTCACTTTTCTTCACAAGATTCCAATTCACTGTAACTTGCAGACCAGGAAGTAAAAATAGCAAGGCTGATGCCCTATCCAGGCGACATGATCATCCCCAAAAAGAATCCATGCCAGAATTCATTCTGCCACCATCAGTTATCATTGCACCTGTTACATGGGACTTGATGGAGGAGATTCAAAGAGAGCAACAGAATGAACCAACACCACAAGGTTGTCCCTCCAACAAGCACTATGTTCCTGTAAATCTTTGTACAAGAGTCATGCAATGGGTCCATACATCACTCTGTTCCGGTCATCCAGGTATCTCAAGAACTCTTTGTCTCACACAAAATTCATTCTGGTGGCCATCAATTATTAAGGATGTGGCTAACTATGTCAAGTCATGCTCGATCTGTGCCCAGTCCAAAACACCTAAACCGTTACCCTCTGGTTTGTTAAAACCTTTGCCCATTCCCCAACGACCTTGGTCACACCTTTCAATTGACTTTGTCACCGATCTACCTCCATCAACTGAATTCACAACAGTCCTAGTTATCATTGACCGCTTCTCAAAATCCTGCCGTCTAATACCTATGAAGGGCCTCCCCACTGCCATGGAAACTGCTCAAGCACTGTTTCAACATGTTTTCAGAGTTTATGGCATACCCGAAGACATTGATTCAGATAGAGGAACACAATTCACCTCACAAGTATGGAGGGCCTTCTGCAGATAGTTGGACATCAATGTCAGCTTAACCTCAGGATATCATCCTCAGTCCAACGGTCAAGTGGAAAGATTGAATCAAGAGATTGGCAGGTATCTACGGTCGTACTGTGGTCATGAACCGCATCGCTGGGCAGAGTTTCTACCATGGGCAGAGTACGCGCAGAACTTGTTAAGACACTCATCCACTGGTATCACCCCATTTCAATGCGTGCTTTGATACCAACCCCCTATGTTCCCGTGGTCAGGAGAACCATCTATGGTACCTGCAGTCGATGACTGGATTCATCGTAGCGAGAGGGTGTGGAACACTGCTCGTGTACGTCTGCAAAGGGCTGTCAGGAACCAGGAAATCCAGGCCAATAGATGACGTCGCCCACATCCTCCCTACCAACCTGGACAAAGGGTCTGGCTCTCCACACGGGACCTCAAGTTGCGGCTACCAAGCAAGAAACTAAGCCCAAGGTATGTAGGCCCATTTAAAATAATAAGACAGATAAATGAGGTCACATCAGTTGGAGCTTCCAGTTAATTATCGTGTCTCTCCCTCCTTCCATGTATCCCTCCTCAAACCGGTCCACCCGGGTGCTGACCCCAACCTTGAGAACTAGGAGCCACCTCCACCGCTGGACATAGATGGATCCCCTGCTTATGTGGTAAAGGAATTGTTGGACTCAAGAAGGAGAGGGGGTCAACTCCAATATTTGGTGGACTGGGAGGGGTACGGACCTGAAGAGAGATCTTGGGTAGCCGCCCATGACATCTTGGATCCTTCACTTATCAAAGGCTTTCATCGAGCCAGACCTGATCGTCCAGCACCACGACCACGGGGACGTCCTCGTCGAGCGCCAGGAGTCGCTCCTAGGGAGGGGGATTCTGTAACGTCACGCCAGCAGAGGGAGCCCTCTCCCGAGTACTGACGGTGTGCCACTCCCTATGCTTCTCTGGTTACTTCCTGTTTGGTAGATATTTAAGCATGGCCTGGCCAACAGGCCATTGCGAAGTATTGCCAGTCTACATGCCTTGCTAAGCGTTCACTTGTCATTGTCTTATCACGTGTATGACCATTGCCAGCTTTGTTCTGTTTTTGCCTCTTGGATTATCCCTTTTGCTCTGTTGTTTGGATTGGACTGCCTCATTGTGTTTTACCTCTGCCTGCCTTAAAGTTTATGCTATCTGCCTGCTGATCTTGATTTGTTTGCTGTGGATTTTAATAAACGACTGCATATGGATTCAGCCTTGGCTTCCACATCATTACAAATAGTAAGTTAAATACTATTTATTTAGTAAAATAGTAAGGCACAAAGACAAATCTGACAATTGAAGTGAATATATGAGTGTAAGTTAAATAAGTGAGCCATTATGTTTGTGGATAGCATACTCTCATTTTCACCAAAGGGGAAAGGTAGATCCCAAAATTGCTAAAGGATTTAAAGATTTTTCTTTGTAATATATTTAAACGTTTATTCCACAGTGCAAGTATTTATTTGCTCAAGTACTGCAACAAGCTAATTTCTGCTAATTTTATGTATAAAAATGAATCTGATCTGTAATAATATCCTTTGGCTATAGCATATCAATTGTCATATCCGTTATCCATAACAACATGGGATTACCTGTGGGCAATCATCAGAACACCTGCTAAAATTATATTGCGTTCCCTCAACTCAGCATTTTGAGGTCACATCACATTTATGCTGGTGACATATCTTCCTATGAAGGCTGTGTCCACAAAACCATTTGACTGTAATTTTAATAAAATGGGTTTACCGGGGGGGGGGGTTACCATTTTGGCAATGCTATTATTACACCTGCCGAAATTGGAGTGCCCTCCCAATCTCAGGATTACAATGTCACAGAGATATCATATTTTTACTGTTAACATATCTCCCTATGGAGGATTTGTCCTGAATACCATTTGACTGTAGTTTTAATTAAATGGGTTTACCAGGGGGGAATATCATTTTGGCAGTGCTATTATTACACCTGCCAAAATTGGAGTGCCCTACCAATCTCAGGATTAAAAATTCACAGAGATATCACATTTACATTGGGGACATATCTTCCTATGGAGGCTGTGTCCTCAAAAGCAGGTTATTCAGAGGGCCTGTGTAGCGAGTAAAGACGCTGGCTACCAGCCCTGAAGTCACGAGTTCAAATCCAGGTCATGCTGAGTGACTCTATTCTGGTCTCATAAACAACCAAATAAGCATCCAAATTGGTCCGGTTGCTAGGCAGGGTAGAGTCACATGAGGTAGCCTCCTCGTTGTTGCTATAATGTGGTTCGATCTCAGTGTGGTGAGTGTTGCGTGGATGTTGCGGTGAATGGCGTGAAGCCTCCACATGCACTGCATCTCAGCAGTAATGCTCAACAAGCCATGAGATAATATGCATGGTCTGAATGTCTCAGACGTGAAGGCAACTGAGATTTGTCCTCGCAACCCAGATTGAGGTGAGTCTTTCCTCCACCACGAGGATTTAGAGTGCATTCATAAATTGGGCATTCCAAATTGGGGAGAAAAAAGCATTTTATTCAGTTTTCAGTGAGGATTTACACTATATTTATGCTGCTGACATCTGTACCAGTGTGTGAGTATGAACATTGTCTTCAAGATCCTTTCACTCACAAACAGACAGGTGACAAATTAAAGGAAAAACGAACATAAAGTGTCTTATTAAGGTGTTGAGCCAACACGTGCCACCAGAACAGCTTCATTGCGCCTTTGTATTGAGTTGTTGAACATTGAACTGAAAAGGCAGTGATTGGAAGAGATTGACACTTCCCTTTTAGGGTCCAAGTGGACATAAACCATGCCAGGAAAATTCCTCCCAGAGCATAACAGAGCAACCGGATCCCATTCACTTTATTCAGGTTTGTCCTTTTAATTGTCACCCGTCTGTATCTTTGAAAAAAGACATTGTAAATGCATATCACTTTGCATCTTTTAGCCACATCTTAGTCAATCACCTTCCATATGATCTGAGAACAAAACTGAGAGCACCAAGTTGGATGAACGATTCCCACCTTTTCAATTTCTTTGCCCAAGCCTTATCTTGCACTAGAATGAAAATTCTGCTTATGGCCACATTCTATATAATTATTTGTATTGCTTAATTTCTTCACTTGTACTGCATGTACATTTATGATAGAATTTTCTTGCTGTTAAACAATGTTTTGATTCTTGCTTTTAATTGACATTTGTGTAGGTCAGTAATGTGATTCCATACACACCAAGACAAATTCCTTGTATATTATAAAGATAAATGAAGTTTTAATGTCTGTGCAATAACGTGTGAAGTAAGCATTAAATGGATTTAAACAAATTTGTTCACATCTTCTTTGTAATCATTACATGAAATTATGTAATCTATAAATAAATTACATCCCATAGTGTATTGTTATTTAAATGTTCTTGTTCACATTAAATATGTAATAGACCCACTAAAACAAATTGAAAATCATAATTTATTATAATTTCCATGTGTATGGATTTTCTGTTTTCCTTTAACTTTTAGATTCTGTAGATATTCAGTTTTATTAAACTTTCAATACAATTTTTATTGGAAACTGTTCAGCAGGTGGCTGAAAATTCACACTCTAGTATTAATTTTGTTATTCAGCAAACAGAGAATTAACAAAGAGAACATATATAGAGAACACCAAACAACACTTGATCAAATTTAAAACATATGAACAGAAAATTAAACTGATTACCTCAAGAACTCAGTAATACTCAAATTAACAAACTA
Organism: Xyrauchen texanus; assembly: GCF_025860055.1. NCBI lineage: Eukaryota > Metazoa > Chordata > Actinopteri > Cypriniformes > Catostomidae > Xyrauchen > Xyrauchen texanus. Next base: position 11,877,996 of record NC_068309.1, read on the forward strand.
TGATACAGTCAGACACAGATTGTTCTCTTCAGTTTTTACAAGCCGAGCAGATGAAGCTTGTCACCTTCGCTGATATAATGATGCAATCACAGTGGAACCACCGAAATGGTTTTGAGGACACAGTCTCCATAGGAAGATATGTCCCCAGTGTAAATGTGATGTTTCTGTGACATTGTAATCCTGAGATTGGGAGGGCACTCCAATTTCGGCAGGTGTAATAATAGCATTGACAAAATGATAATCCCCCCTCTTAAAACATTTTTATTAAAATTACAGTCAAATGGTTTTGAGTACAAATCCTATAGGGAGATATGTTAACAGTAAAAATATGATATCTCTGTGACATTGTAATCCTGAGATTGGGAGGGCACTCCAATTTCGGCAGGTGTAATGATATGGTTGACAAAATGATAATCCCAACAAGTAAACACATTTTATTAAAACTACAGTCAAATGGTTTTAAGTACAAATCCTACATAGGGAGATATGTTAACAGTAAAAATATGATATCTCTGTGACATTGTAATCCTGAGATTGGGAAGGCACTCCAATTTCGGCAGGTGTAATGATATGGATGACAAAATGATAATCCCCCCAAGTAAACCCATTTTATTAAAACTACAGTCAAATGGTTTTGAGGACACAGCCTCCATAGAAAGATATGTCACCAGTGTAAATGTGATGTCTCTTTGAATTTTTAATCCTGAGATTGGGAGGGCACTTCAATTTTGGCAGGTGTAATAATAGCATTGCCAAAATGATATTTTCCCCTGGTAAACCCATTTAATTAAAACTACAGTCAAATGGTATTCAGGACAAAGCCTCCATAGGGAGATATGTTAACAGTAAAAATGTGATGTCTCTGTGACATTGTAATCCTGAGATTGGGAGGGCACTCCAATTTCGGCAGGTGTAATGATTAGATTGACAAAATGATAATCCCCCCAGGTAAACCCTTTTTATTAAAGCTACAGTCACATGGTTTTGAGGACAAAGCCTCCATAGGGAGATATGTTACCAGTAAAAATGTGATGTCTCTGTGACATTTTAATCCTGAGATTGGGAGGGCACTCCAATTTTGGCAAGTGTAAAAATAACATTGCCAAAATGATTATCCCCCCTGGTAAACCCATTTTATTAAAGCCTCAGTGAAAGTGTTTTGAGAACACAGTCTCTATAGTAAGATATGTCCCCAGTCTAAATGTGATGTCTCTGTGAACTTTTAATCCTGAGATTGGGAGGGCACTCCAATTTTGGCAGGTGTAATAATAACATTGCCAAAATGATAATCCCCCTTGGTAAACCCATTTTAATAAAGCTACAGTCAAATGGGTTTGAGGACACAGCCTCCATAGGAAGATATGTTACCAGTGTAAATGTGATGTCTCTGTGACATTTTAATCCTGAGATTGGGAGGGCACTCCAATTTCGGCAGGTGTAATGATCAGATTGACAAAATGATAATCCCCCCAGGTAAACCCTTTTTATTAAAGTTACAGTCAAATGGTTTTGAGGACAAAGCCTCCATAGGGAGATATGTTACCAGTAAAAATGTGATGTCTCTGTGACATTGTAATCCTGAGATTGGGAGGGCACTCCAATTTTGGCAGGTGTAATAATAGCGTTGCCAAAATGATAACCCCCCCTGCTAAACCCATTTAATAAAAACTACAGTCAAATGGTATTGAGGACAAAGCCTCCATAGGGAGATATGTTACCAGTAAAAATGTGATGTCTCTGTGACATTGTAATCCTGAGATTGGGAGGGCACTCCAATTTCGGCAGGTGTAATGATAAGATTGACAAAATGATAATCCCCCCAGGTAAACCCATTTTATTAAAGCTACAGTCAAATGGTTTTGATGACACAGCCGCCATAGGAAGATATGTCCCAGGTGTAAATGTGATGTCTCTGTGAATTTTTAATCCTGAGATTGAGAGGGCACTCCAATTTTGGCAGGTGTAATAATAACATTGCCAAAATGATAATCCCCCTTGGTAAACCCATTTTAATAAAGCTACAGTCAAATGGGTTTGAGGACACAGCCTCCATAGGAAGATATGTTACCAGTGTAAATGTGATGTCTCTGTGACATTTTAATCCTGAGATTGGGAGGGCACTCCAATTTCGGCAGGTGTAATAATAGCATTGCCAAAATGATAACCCCCCCTGCTTATCCCATTTAATAAAAACTACAGTCAAATGGTATTGAGGACAAAGCCTCCATAGGGAGATATGCTACCAGTAAAAATGTGATGTCTCTGTGACATTGTAATCCTGAGATTAGGAGGGCACTCCAATTTTGGCAGGTTTTATGATAGCATTGCCAAAATGATAATCCCCCAGGTAAACCTATTTTATTAAAGCTACAGTCAAATGGTTTTGAGGACACAGCCGCCATAGGAAGATATATCCCAGGTGTAAATGTGATGTCTCTGTGAATTTTTAATCCTGAGATTGGGAGGGCACTCCAATTTTGGCAGGTGTAATAATAACATTGCCAAAATGATAATCCCCCTTGGTAAACCCATTTTAATAAAGCTACAGTCAAATGGGTTTGAAGACACAGCCTCCATAGGAAGATATGTTACCAGTGTAAATGTGATGTCTCTGTGACATTTTAATCCTGAGATTGTTAGGGCACTCCAATTTCGGCAGGTGTAATAATAGCATTGCCAAAATGATAACCCCCTGCTAAACCCATTTAATAAAAACTACAGTCAAATGGTATTGAGGACAAAGCCTCCATAGGGAGATATGCTACAAGTAAAAATGTGATGTCTCTGTGACACTGTAATCCTAAGATTAAGAGGGCACTCCAATTTCGGCAGGTGTAATGATAAGATTGCCAAAATGATAATCCCCCCTGTTAAACCCATTTTAGTAAAACTACATTCAAATGGTTTTGTGGACACAGCCTCAATAGGAAGATATGTTACCAGTAAAAATGTGATGTCTCTGTGTCATTGTAATCCTGAGATTGGGAGGGCACTCCAATTTCGGCAGGTATAATAATAGCATTGACAAAATGATAATCCCCCCTGTTAAAACTTTTTTATTAAAATTACAGTCAAATGGTTTTGTGGACACAGCCTCCATAGGAAGATATGACCCCAGTGTAAATGTGATGTCTCTGTGAACTTTTAATCCTGAGATTGGGAGGGCACTCCAATTTTGGCAGGTGTAAAAATAACATTGCCAAAATGATAATCCTCCCTGGTAAACTCATTTTATTAATGCCTCAGTCAAATTGTTTTGAGAACACAGTATCCATAGGAAGATATGTCCCCAGTGTTAATGTGATGTCTCTGTGACATTTTAATCCTGAGATTGGGAAGGCACTACAATTTCGGCAGGTGTAATATAAAATTGCCAAAATTATAATCCCCCCTGGTAAACCCATTTTATTAAAAAGCTACAGTCTAACTGCTTTTGAGGACACAGCCTTCATAGGAAGATATGTCACCAGCATAAATGTGATGTGACCTCAAAATGCTGAGTTGAGGGAGTGCAATATAATTTTAGCAGGTGTTCAGATGAGATTGTCGAAATGATTCTGCCCACAGGTAAACCCATGTTGTTATGGATAACGGATATAACAATTGATATGCTATAGCCAAAGGATATTATTACAGATCATATTAATCTTTATACAAAAAATTAGCAAAAATTTGCTTGTTGCAGTACTTGAGCAAATAAATACTTGCACTGTGGGAATAAACGTTTAAATATATTACAAAGTAAAATCTTTAAATCATTTAGCAATTTGAGTATCTACCTTTCCCCTTTGGTGAAAATGTGAGTATGCTAATGGCTCACTTATTTAACTTACCCTCATATATTCACTTCAATTGTCAGAGTTGTCTGTGTGCCTTACTATTTTACTAAATAAATAGTATTTAACTTACTATTTTATATTACTTATTCTCTTATTTACGGTCTTGTTGTATATACACACATTTCATCAATGTACTTTAGTATGTTTATTATGGTGTAAAACATAATGATACAGATTAATTAATATACATTTGTATGATGTTCATATTTAGGTCCAATGATAAGAGTTCATATAGTCAATATTACATATAAAATTACTAGAATAACACCATAATCTACATGAATAGCATGTCAATGCAGTTCAATTTTACATTGTTTTATTTGTGAAAGTAGTGAAATTCCTTGAATGCTTGTTCCACCAATGTGCAGTCCTCTTACACATCATATACATATTACACTTTTTTGCATAATGTACACATTTGATATAATAAAAATATATCAATGCACATTACACAAACATATTATTCACAACTGCAACGCTAGCAACATATGGTGTAATGCTTGCACTGTCGAAGCCTCTGCTTAGTTTCAGCTTTGGTTGTTACTTCATCAGAATTAATTTACATAATGGTTTTTAATTCACACTTTCATGCATTTAAATAATAAATTACTACGTTGCCTTTTGGTTAATTGTGTGAAAAATATTGATTATAAACGCTTTTTAGACGGAAGTGTTTTAAACTCGCTGTACCGCTGTCTCGTCAACTGACATAATGCGCGTGCACGCGAGGGGCACTCAGATTCTGGCAGGGATTCCAATTTCGGCACAACACCGGGACCTGCAACACTTACAGGGATATAAATAAAATAAAAAAATAAAAAACGATAAGTGGACAAATGTGAGTTGATGAAGTGGATATTATGGTTTATATAATATTATATAATAATCATTTAAAATATTTCATGAGGATATACGCTACTTGTGATATGTTGTCAAAAATATACCGGTCGACGTGTCTGGATGTTTTGTGGCCCCTTTAAATATAGTTCACGAAACCAAGCATTCTCAACGAACGTTGCCGCCTATTTCAAATACGTCAGAGCGTCCACGAATTTTCGATAGCGTTTTTGGCAGGGCAGCCAGAGCGAATTTTTACGCTCTCGCCGCCTCTGGTCTGAACGCACGGTCAGACATCACCACCTATATCATGAATTTAATATAGTAACATTAACTGTATTGACTGTAGTATTTTAGACACATACATAATATTCAATTATTTTTCTGTAAAGAGTGTTAGAAATGTGCAAAGAAGTGTTTTATGCATAGATGGACTGGATTTAATAGTTTTATTGTCGAGGTTAAATGCGGTGATTTTGGCCAATTAATTAATTGGTGTCTGTGCAGGTCAAAACCACAGAAGCAACATTTTTCATGCTGTAGTCTGTTTATTATGCAGATATGGTTCATATTTGTTATATCTTCCAATGTGTTAATTTGGTATCAATTTGTTTAGTCTCTAATACATTATGGATTCAAACTAGCTACTGGAGGATAAACTGTTTAGATGAATGTTACTTACAATTTATTTTTACGTTTGTAACGTGTTTTCATCCATCTTATTTTTGATTTGAGTCTGCTTTGAGCGCGCTGAGGAGAGGTGATAAAATCACAGAAGCAACCTTTTTCATGCTGTACTCTGTTTATTCCATGCAGCGCCATCTACATGTTCCCCAAACAACAACAGCAAATCGGCAGCAGTTACAGTTGTCCTGTGTCTTCTCTCAATTATACACAACGCATATAGTAACAGTGGTCAAAGGTGGGCTGGTTACACTTGTCTTGAGACCAAAGCCTTGAGACTTGAGTTGAACTCTACTTCAGGGACTTGTGAACATATCTGGCTATGCCAAATCATTGCTTTAAATGTTTATTACATTCAGCATCTATACAAATTTAGGCCAACGTAAGGAGAAAGCAGACACTGTAACCTACATATTACCTTGTCATTTAAACAGCTAAAATTTGCCAAAGTATAGTCCAATAATTTAGAGACACCACAAAGCTCAATAACCATGTTATACAAACAAATCGTGTTATGTAAAATATAGCTTATTACATCAGTACAACATTCTAAATAACTGCTATTTGTTTTAAAGAGTGCATTATTCCAATTCATGGACGTCTTCCTCCTCCAGCATGCAGGTGCGGGCAATTGTGCAGGTCACAGCATATGGGTCACAGTTGGCAGCAGGACGGCGATCCTCAAAATAGCCGCGTTTGTCTTGAGCCACCTGATGAGGAATACGAATGCTGGCCTTTCGGTTAGCAACACCTGCTGAGAATTCAGTGATGCTGGAGGTCGTGTGAAGACCCGTGAGGCGACGCTTGTTATCCTCGCCACAGTGTGGGTCGTACACCCGCAAATGCTCTTCATGTCGCTTTCTCAGATTCTCGATGGCTTTCTCAATATGCCTGATGTAGAGGGAAGGATAATGGTGGGACAGATATTTTATAAGCACTTTACTTTGCATAAGTATATATTTATGGTGAATGTTGATGACCATACTTTTTTTTTTTTACTTGTCACTCCTTTTCTTGAAAAAAAAAAAAAGCATACATTTAGGTTACAGTGAGGAACTTACAATGGAAGTGAATGGGGCCAATTTTTGGAGGGTTTAAAGGCAGAAATCTGAAGCTTATAATTTTATAAATGTGCATACGTGAATTCTTCTGTTAAAACTCATATATTATTTTAGCTGTAAAGGTGTTTAAATCACCATGTTTACAGTAATTTTAGGGTTTGTTGCAACGAAGTTGTAAAATTGGATAGAACTTTACACTGAATTTTTTTTAACCATTTTTTGTGGTAATCAACATTATGCCACAAATGCTGTTGATTGATCTTAACTTGTATTGAACCCAGAATATAACTTTTAAGTGATTTCTAGTCTATGTGACATTTTAGAGCAAAGCACAACCAGAAACTTGTATATTAACTGTAACTTCCATTGTAAGTGCCTCACTGTAAACCACATTTTTGCTTCTTTTTAAAAAGGTGGGATGAGTCAAAATAAATTGTGATAATCAACAGTGTATCACAAATGCTGTCATTTGAGCTTGTACTGTATTGAACACAGAATATCTCTTTAATGGAATGAAATGATTTGCTCAAATTAATCAGAATTTTTAATGCTACAAATGAGAGAACCGCCAAGGCTAGTGTTTGATTATTGCATTGACTAGCTTGGCTGTAAAAACCGTGCAAAGTTTAGTGATGATTTGTTTGCATCAGTACATACCAAATCCCTCCTTCCTCTCTGGTGTGCACAGTGCTCACATTGACGTGGCAACCAGCTCCATTCCAATCTCCTTTCATGGGTTTTGGATCTAAAGTGGCAACCACCCCAAAATCTTCACATACCCTGTGTAGCAGGAAACGGGCCATCCACAGATGGTCTCCCATCTCAATACCTTCACATGGTCCCACCTGGAACTCCCACTGCAGAGTCAGTTCAGAGTATTCAGATAGGTCATCCAAAAACATGTAAATATATAATAACTTCATGGCAGTTACCTGAGAGGGCATGACCTCTGCATTAATGCCACCAATTTTGATGCCAGCATACAGACAGGCTTTATAATGGCACTCCACAATGTCTCTGCCAAAGGCCCTGTCAGCACCAACACTGCAATGATATAGACCTGACCAAAAATAGATTTTTCACTGGAGGTAATTTTTAGACAAAAGCTATAAAAAGTATTTTAATTAATTAGCCAAAAAAAAAAAAAAGACCCTAGTACAAATACTTGGTACTTATAAATATTACTACTTATAAATAAATATCCCAGTATTTTTTAACATGTACAAATGAGTACACTCTGTTACATCCAGGGATGTATATTTTAAAAGCATGTTCCACTTTTAAAATAGGGATCGCTGTTTACCATGTCCAACTTTATGTGGTGCCCTCACCCTTTTCAAATTGGGTGAAAGTGAGCCTCCCCCATTGAGACAGCCCCATTTTTTTTTTATTAAGATAAACTTTTTGTATTAAGATATCAACATTCCATTTTAAATTCAGTTTCATTTTGAAATGGGTTATATTTTTCAAAACATTTTAAACACGTTTGTCTTTCTTTTTCAAATAAGCCTATATTGTGAACACATCCTTTGCAAACACATTTTTACCACATTCAAGCAATTGGGAAACTGTTAAAATTAGCCTTCTGAACAGAATTCTCCACAGACAAAAAACTAAACGAAGAATTTTCAACAGCCCTAAAATTAAAGAGCCAACAAAATCCGACAGAACGAGATCAACAAGATGGACAGCTTTATTTTCTGATCACTGAACAGATAACCCTCGATGGTCAAATAACTAAACTGAAAACATGTTAATTAACAGCCACAGGCTACTAACGTTATCTCAATTGAATAAGAGCTATTTTGGAGATTTCAGGTTAAGCCAGTGTTTCCTAAACTTTTTTCTGCCACGCTACACTTTTTACGACTTTTACGATCTTACACCACTATCAGCTAACCATCGTCAATATTTTTCCTCTTCAAGAACTTGTCCATGTTTTCTGTCCGTCTTAGTAGGCCTATGTTTACTTGTAATGTTTGAAATTCGGGTATGCAAAAAGAAAAGAAAAAGACGCATACGGTGCTTGCATTAGACTTTCACAGAGTCGTAAAAATTCTATACATTTTAAAAAATCTATAACCCGTCATATTAATTGTCATAGTAATGATAATAAGTCATTTAATAGCTTTTATTTTCGTTCACATTTTCTTTCTTAATCGTGAAATTACAGGACGAGCATATAGCAGATTATGCATTTATTTATGAATAGAACAGATGAACAACAGAGACACGATGCAGATGAATGTTTTTCCCCCCGCAGTGACAGCGGAGGCCACTAAAACACGACATATGAACAACACAATAATAATAAAAAATATATATGAATAAAAACACGTAAATGAACTGAACAGAACTCAATCGACAACTCAAAACTTCCTCCTGGTCCGCATCGACTTAAACTGGTTCTCGCCTGTGCGTAATCAAACGCATCAAGGGAGACTGATACTGAGACAATGGTCATTAGATTTTGCGTCTTTGCCTCGGACAGACGACTTCTCGTGGCAGTTTTAATTTGGTTCTGGAGGCTGAACCCAGCGTCAAGCGCCGCATTGCCATCCACATGACAAGAGTTGCAGAAAGTGTCACAGAGGGCGATTTTATGAGTTATGAGACGTGTAGGCTACAGTAAACATTGAAAACATGTATTTGGAAGAGAGAAAAAAGATTGCTTTGATAGCAGAAAGACTCATTTATGTTTAGGTCTAAGCGTTTTCTTGGTGAATTTAAATTAGTTCAATAACTGGGGTTTCTGATATTCGTAAACGATAAGGTAATAGGCCTACTTAATTTAAATAAATTATGAGACATTCAATATCTCTTAACAAATTTGGAAAATACATATTTCTTGTGTCTTAGTAGGGCCTACTCTCAAAGGCATTATTGGTGAAGCAAAAACATGTGTGTGATGTCAATTCATAGATTTCAATGTATTCTGCAGCGCAGACGCGAGTCACGTGAAAGACCCTTAACGCGTATAAATATCACTCACTTTTGCACATTAATCATTGCTCTTCATAATCACAAAAGTGACCAATTTTGGTTTCAAAATGGCGAATTTCTTCGAATGGTGAGGAGTTTAGATTCCTGAAATTATTATTATTTTCATGCATTTATTTATTTTGTGGAATTTGATAATTTTCCACAGTATGTAACTGACAATCTTTCACGGCACACGACTTAAGCCAATTCAACTTTGAAAACATCAACATCAGACATCAAACAACACCAACAAGATGGACAGCGCTGTTTTGTCACAGTAGGCCTATAAAATGTGTAAAAATCACTTGCGTTCAAGTAAATTTTTTTTTTTTTTTTTTTTTTTTTGCCTCTTCATTTTCATCGCCCCTACATCAGTGGGAACAATGAGTCCGACATTTTGATGCGCACAGGTGATCGATGCGGGGCTGCATGGTAGAAAGGAATAAACGTAAATCGCTCTCCACCTGCAGCCTTGATCAATATTTGCTTATAAGCAGGATCAAAGCGGAAAACCCGCACTCACATAAGTAAGTGCCTTTCGAGACAGGTGGGAAACTCAGTCACTAAAGAGATCAAGTTTGCTACACGCATATGCACAACACGCACTTTAACATCCAAGCTAGCAAGACAGATGTGTACAGACGTTAACTATTGTTTTTCCCCCTCTAAAACCTCTGCCTTAGATGGAGGATGTAAAATCACAAGATAACATTAACATTCTCTTTAACCTTGTGGCTTAGGGAAGCCAAATCTTGGCCAGCCGAAAGGGTGCCCATCCACTCCAAATAGTGTATATTCTTGCTCCATTCCAAACCAAGGGTGAAGGTTTTTGACCTTTTCCATGACCTTGTTACAGCTGTTACGATGGTTCGATTCTAAGAGGAACATAACAAGCAAAAAGCCTTTGAGTCACTATGATAATTTTTACAAGATTTACATCTCATTTACTTTTATTTTTCTGGAAAAGTGGAAGACATCCATGTCCTGTTCTACCAGTTGAGTTACAGCAACAAGAGCAATTGCACAATAGATAAAGAACTGATGGGTGTCAAAGACTCAATTTCAATGTCCTAAAATCATTTTCTATACATTTCAACAATCAGTTTGTCCTGTTATACGAACCTCCAGGTTCCCGGGTGTGCTTAAGCACCTCACACAGCACCAGTTTATTAGGGTCCAAAAGGAAGGGGTCTCTAAACATACAGACAGGAGCCAGTAGGATCTCAAAGACGGGTGATCCAGATGAGTGCCATTCTGGTATATCTAGGAAGAAAACAATAAAAAAGAAACAAATTACAGGGAACCATAATAACAACACCCACCACCAAATTCATTGAACACTAAAATCTTTAAAGCTCTTTAAAGTAGATTTTAAGAATCTACATAATAATGGCCTAAAGGACATTAAAGATGGTCAAAAAACACTATAAAACCCAAAACATACAATTTTATCAATATTTATGCTAGACTAAAACATTTTGAATCAAATATAACCAGTACTACCTGCTATGCTTTTTGGCACAGAATCCATGGTTCGAGTCTTGATATGCAGGTCCACACCTTTGATCCAGACATAAGTGACCAGACAGAGGTCTTCCTGAGGCAAACTGAGGTATTGCTGGCGCAGGACCTTGTTAAGACTTGAGCTGTGAGATAAATGGGACATGCTGGACCAGATTCACGTTAGAATTCAAAAGAAACAAAACAAAAACAATGCTATTTAATATGATGTTATGCAAAGTGGCATAAGACTGTGGTAAGACTGTGTTTTGTCTGCTTTTCATAAATTATCTGGGTTGGGAGACGCCCATACAGGGGCGGGTTTATGATTTCTGAGGCCCCAAGCAAGTGACCAAGCTGGAGCCCCATTTTGAAAAATTTTGCTGACAAAATCACATAAAATGTCGTTTAAATCATAATTTTTAATTCATCCTATCAACCATTGTAGCCAAGTACATTCAAAATTGTAATGAAATAAAAATCTAGTTAAAGATAATGAATGCATGTTTTCCAGTTTTTTCACAATACACTAATATAAAAAGCAATATTTACCTACATGCATTTATAAAAAAATTTTTTTTAAAAATTAACAGGATGTGCAAAACCTAATTCAGTTGTTATTTATTAATTGTATAAACCCTCAATTATTTATTGTTGTCCAGGTTGACATTATAATATGATAAAGTGTTTTTATTACTTAGAGGATTTGTTGTATACAATAGTATTATATTCCTGTCTTTACTTTACTTTCAGCTGGAGCTTATATTCTGACGCTGAGGCTGTATTTTATGTAAGCATTGTAGGCAACATTGGTAACTGTAACAATAAACATACAAAGCATGGCGGCCCCTCAGCACACTAGAGCATAAAGGGGGAAAAACATTGCCGTTTATCAAGCGCTGAAATGTGCTTGTTGCGGAACAATCTGGAATAATTGTAACAGTCTCCCCAAAACAGTCTAGACACAGTTCAACGAATGATGCTGAACGCAGGTGTCTCGGTATGCATTTTTGAAACCTGAAGCTCTTATTAGCTTAACACATCCGTTTACGCGTATCTGTGAGTGAGAGTGTGTTCGCGAAACAATTTCCGATGGCCTATGTTGCTATTGTCATTGAATCTGTATTGTTCCAGCTGCTGCTGTTGTTATTGGTGTTACTGTTGCTTTTGTACAACTAAAACATTTATTTTTTATTTATTGCTTGTTTAATGTCTGTGTTTTTTATGTTAACCACTCCTTCTTTGTATTCACATTATGCGCCAGAGAGCCATTTTGAAAAATTAGTCTCTGAACTTCCAGGCTAGCAGTTGATATATAAATATCTATGGTGCTGATGTCAGAGTGTTATTAGATAGCAAAGTGTATTTACAGGTTATAGAGTTGTCTAAATAAGCTATTATGAGTATTTTAAAGTGTTCAGGGGGGTGTCATAACAGCTGGAAGCAGAGTGCTGTGGGCAGGGCCGTAGTGAGGAATTCTGGACCCCCTGACAATATATTGCACTGGGCCCCTTATTCAAATAATAAAGTTTTGAATTTGTTATGGCCCCCTCTGGACCTTTGGGCCCCTAGAATCGTTACCACCTTTCATGAGTGTAAATGATAACAGAATGTTTGTTATTAATTGAACAATCCCTTTAAAGGTGCACTCAGTAATTTTTTTTCCTGATTAATAAAGTTTAACTCCTAAAGACATGAATTGTAATTTTGCATTATATGTAGGAAATCATGACCACTCACAATAAAATGAAGACTCCAGTCATATCTGTAACCTTATAAAAGCTGTTTTATTCTACATGAAGAGGATCCACACATGGGGTCGGCCATGTTAGGATCACATGACCAGCCGAATGCTACTCGCTTAATTTCAGTAACCATCCTGTTATTTGACATTTTCACTCATTGATTAAAGTAATCATTGACATTTGCATTTATTCATTTGGCAGATGCTTTTATCCAAATTGACTTACAAAAGAGGAAAACATAAGCGAATCATCTTAAGGAGACAGTGGTAGGAAAAGTGCCATACTGCAAAGTTTCACTAGCATCAGAATAGTATTTGAAACAGATTTAAGTGCTACAATAATTATTATAATTTATTTTTTTAGTGACTGGTTAAGTGCTCTTGGAAAAGTTGTGTTTTTAGCTGTTTTTTTGAAGACATAGAGTTAGTCAGCTTTACGGATGGAGTTAGGAATGTCATTCCACCAACGTGGTATGATGAAACTGAAAGTCTGAATGGCATCTGAAACTGGGAAAACCGTTGATTTTATATGATGCTGCATCCAAGCAGCTAGGTGTCAGTGTAAATCCAAGATGACACAAAGACAAAAGTTACTTGCAAAAGTTAGAACATCCTGTTATACGTGTGATTTTAGACTCAATATTGACACCCATCATCCCCCAACCACCACTAATTAGGCTATTATTATTGGTACTAGGCTACCACTACAAAACTTCTTCATTTTTTTTTTATTAATGTAGCCTAAAACGCCTAATCAAGGCATACCCAAAGTAAATTTAAAGCTGTTCTTGAACCTTTTTGAGTACATGCATGGTTTTGGTCACATTTGAAAGGGGACACTCTGAAGTTTTTTCCCCAGTAGTCAGAATTACTGTAAGTGCTACTAATTTTGAGTAATAGAAGTTTGAACACAATGAAATAGAAGTTTGTTTTTCTGCCTGAAATTTTTTTTTGCATACAGATGCCTGCAGATGACTATAACTTGTAGCTATTAGCTTGAGAACACAATGGGATCACAGCATGAAGCCTTACCTAGTCCAAGTTCAAATTTTATAACAATACCATAAAAAATGAATATTTTACACATGTTTTTCTAAGGGTACACCCAGGCGTTTTACAAAAGTGCCTTTTGGATACTCCAAAAGGACCCTTTGGTAACCTAGGACAAAAAGGCTCCTACTTTTGAACACTTCAACGTACAGTCATAATTTTGGGCTCTAATGAAAGATGACACTTAGAGCTATCATATTCCATATCTAGATCCACTATTAGTTTTGCTGACACAGAGTAACTGATGCATAAACACATTAGAGTGCCTTTTCCTTCTTGAAACTAAATGTTGTGCATATAAAAGAGTCAAAACTAGTGCTATGGTGGACAATTTGTTTATATAAAAAATACACAACAAACTATTTACATGAATTTTTACACAAAGTATTTACAAACCATTATAAAATTGTACATGTTTCTAGCAACATGCCAGTCATTGTAGCAGTCACATTTGGGTACAAAGCAAAAAGGCACATCACAGGAAGTGTACTTCACTGGTGTCTTTGCATGACACTGCCTGCACTTCAGACGACCAGCGGTGCAAGATTTGGTGATGTGCAACGGCCTGCGATGTGCTCTTCGTGGAGCAGGAGATATGGGTCTGGCTGTGGAGTGAGACCCCAACTCTGCCAGCTCCTCAGCAAGGGTCTCTCTGAAAGCCCTCCTCTCTTGATGAGGTGCTGTCCTGCTGCTCCACTTTATGTGGCCGCTTGCTGAGTGGGGAGAATAAATAAATGTAATTTACAAAGCTAGACACAACTTTTCCATCTTTTCTGTATTCTATATATATATATATATATATATATATATATATATATATGTTTTTCTTTTCGAGTGTGTAAATATGTATTATTGTATGTATATTTACTGTAAATACTGTATACTTTGCCAATGTACTATGGAGCAAATAGATGGGCCTACACCTCCCCCCATGAATTCAGCATTGTAACAAATAGACTCTCAAACACAACATATATTCTTATTTTCAACTTATATTTATTGATTTATTTATATATATATATATATTTCGCGTCCATTTATATATATATAAATATATATTTGCAGTAAATATACAAAACATCTATATAGCATGTCAATAGATCTGAAACAAACAATGAACTAAAACCTCACACACGCACAAACGGTTCAAACACTCACTGAGGAAACACACGACAAAGGGTAATTACAAAATGTGTATTCATTATTCAAACTAAAGCTTATTTATGCGGAATATACAGTAATATATGTTATAAAACACAAGAAAACACTTACTTGTCCAGAGCAATATCTCATCTCTCCATAAACATTTCCTCTGCCTCCGAATCATCCGTATTGTTTTCAGAAATTTCATCTCCAAACTCAGAATTTTCACAATGAATGCCTTCTTATATCACATCCTGGGGTGAAAATCCTGTTTTTCAGGTCCGTTTCACCATATTTAAATCGCCAAATGTGTAAACAGTTCCAAAACAACACTCCAATGGTTTTACGCACGGACGCACAAAACACTCGGTAAAGGCGAGGCAACATTGCGAACACACATTTCAGAACCGTGCTCTAATCGTCCCACTAAAGCCGCATATCACTGTTTTCAGAATTTAATTGGCTATACGATGCGTCAGTCATTTCCACTTTTCGATGTAATTGGTTTGATCAGTAAACAAAGGAAAGTGGGTATGCCCTTACATTCGACACAGACTGTGGTTGGGTATTGAAGGCTTTGGACAGGACATGGAAGCTCCTGTTGGGTCAAATGAGGTGTCAATCGAAAGGTCAGAGTGCGTGCTTCCATTTTGATACCGGATATAGGAAATGTTTACATCTGAACTGAAGTTATTACCGATAATATGTGAAAGTTTAGGGACAGCTGCCAGGTGCTTTGAAATGATGCAACAAGAGTCTGTGGATATTTATTGATGTAATAATGTGATTTGGACTAAACATTTTACTTGATTTGATCATTTGGACATTTGACAATGAAACAACACCATTTTTGTCGGGAAGTTATGGATCAGTGGAATACTATGATGCTTCATAGGTGAGTTGCCTAAATTTTGTTATTGGTTGTTTATATGTTGGTGGTCTGACAAAGATATAGATTGTACCTGCTGTTGTGATTGTATCTTAAAATGGTTTATATCAATAGAAAATCAAGAAATGTAGCTTTCCAAAGATATGTGGCATGTGTACCAATGTAACACACAGCAGTTTTTTTATCGCATAATTTTATTTTGTACATTCAAGGGCCCGTCCGCGGGCTGTGAATTCTATCATGATAAAATACATTAATATATATTTTATTTATAAATTAATACATTTCTTAATACATTAATACATTTTTTAAATACATTTTTATAAAATTATAAAATGTTTTATCCAGAACACAGACTGGAATGTGTTTGCTTCTCAGGCCAACCTGGACTCCCACACCGACATTAATACCTACAAAAATTCTGTTCTGCAACACATCAACAGATGTGTTGACAAGGTAACCACCCATAAAACAATTAAAACCTACCCCAATCAGAAACACTGGGTGAACAAGGAAGTCCGACTCCTGCTGAAGACATGTGATGCTGCTTTCAGATCTGGCAACTGGGAAGCCTACACTTCATCCAGGGCCAATCTGAAGAGAGGAATTGAAGCAGCCAAACTCAACTACAAACTGCAGATTGAGGACAATTTTATGAACAACGACCTCACAGACTACAAACCAGCGAATGCCCCCACCCCAACCAGTAATGGCACCCTCCCAGACGAACTGAACACCTTTTATGCTCGCTTTAATCTTGGAAACACAGTACCACCCATAAAAGCTGAGCTTACACCTGATGATCTGCCGCTCACTTTTTCCTCCAGTGACGTATGCTCCACCCTGAGCAGAGGGAATGCACATAAAGCAGCTGGCCTGAGTGCTCAGGGCCTGCGCAGAACAGCTGGATGACGTCTTCACCAACATTTTCAACCTCTCCTTGGCCCATGCCATTGTCCCCACCTGCTTCAAAACAGCCACCATTGTACCAGTACCAAAACATGCTGCTGCAGTGGACCTCAATGACTTCCGCCCCGTTGCACTTACTCCCATCATTGCAAAGTGTTTTGAGAGGATGGTCCTCTCCCACCTGCCTGCCCCCAACACTGGACCCATATCAGTTCGCCTACCAACCCAACAGGTCAACTGAGGATGCTATCGCCTCAGCTCTTCACCCCGCCTTGACTCACTTGGACAAAAACAACAAGTATGTCAGGATGCTATTCACTGATTTCAGTTCTGCCTTCAATACTGGGATCCCATCCAAGCTGATCTCCAAGCTCACTAAACTGGACCTTGGACATTCTCACTAACAGACCACAGTCTGTTAGGATCAGCAATAACAAATCCTCCACCCTCACTTTGAACACTGGTGCACCACAGGGCTCTGTGCTGAGTCCAATCCTCTACTCCCTCTTCACCCTCGACTGCATACCTAAACATGGCTCCAACTCCATAATCAAGTTTGCAGATGACACCACGGTGGTAGGCCTGATCAGCGGCAACGATGAGATGGCCTACAGGGAAGAGGTACAGCACCTGGCAGTGTGGTGTGCCAATTACAATCTCACACTCAACATCCAGAAAACCGAGGAGCTAAATTTTGGACTACCGGCTGTTAGGGGTATAACAGTTATGATCCGGACCAGATATGGAGAAAGAAGACCAGGAGTCGAGAAGTTCAATTAAAGAATCAAAAATTTACTGAAGTATAGTCTGCAGTGAAATTGGTAGAGCCAGCGGCAAAGTCTCACGAGGAGATCGAAAGCCAACTCGTACCTTACACAAAATCTTACATCAATTATACCATTTGCAAGGACGTACATTCCATTATTTTACTCCTGATTGGCTAAAAGACCATAATGTCACAACATATAGACAGCTATGCGGCCTATCAACATTAATCAGCGCACTTGTCGTCCGAGCCCGAGATTTACATCTGAAGTGACCTCGCAAGATGGTCGCGGGCGTCTTCGAGTCGGCCTGGTGTGCATCCCTGGGTTCAAAACCTGGGTAGAAGGTCAAACGCACACACAAAACACTGATCGAACAACAGTTCTTCTCTGGGCACAAGAGAGCCAGAGCACAACGTTATCAGGCCATTTAAACCAAAACAGAGAGATAAAATATTCATTCCTCGGGCAGAGGAGAGGGGTAGAAATAACATACATTTCTTCCCTAAAGAAATAATAAGAGAAAATCACACTTCTACTATTCAGGTATTATTACATAGGACTTTAAACCATATAATTAGTCATGGAAAGGTAACAATCAAACACAGAATACATCTGGAACCTATGTTTAACGCATTCTCCCTGAGAGGCTGGAGAGCATCACAGATAAGCTTATCCCCAAAAGACCTTCAGCCTACGTGCAGGACAGAGAGAAAGACTCTGGAATGTTCCTAAAAGAGACTAGTTAGCATTCAACACACATATGATTCAAAGTATATTTCAGTTATGCATAAGAAAATAGAATTGATTATGTGATCATGCATACAGTTAATTCATCACTTTATTAAAAAAGTTAAGCAACAAAATGCAGATAGATATTGATATAAAAGGATATATATATATCAATATGTATTGATATATCTGAAGAGACAAGGGATTTTGACCCTCACCCTTCACGGCGGACTAGGAAGGGTCTCACACACACAGTCCCACCTACATTGATGGGGACGAAGTGGAGCGTGTGACAAGCTTCAAATTCCTGGGTGTCCATATCTCTGAGGAACTTTCCTGGACCTTCAACACCTCCACGCTGATCAAAAAGGCGCACTAGCGCCTTTACTTCCTTAAGAAGCTAAGGAAAGCTCACCTGTCCCCCACATAATGCTGAACTTTTACTGCTGCACTATTGAACGTATCCTAACAAACTGCATCACAGTGTGGTATGGCAATTGCACTGTCTCAGACCAGAAGGCACTCCAGCGGGTGGTGAAAACTGCCCGATACATCAAAGGTGTTCAGCTACCCTCCATCAAAGACATTCACATTAAACGCCTAAGGAGGGTGAGAAGCATTATCAAAGACACCTCTCACCCCAACCACAGTCTGTTTACCCCTCTCCCATCTGGGAGACGCTATAGGAGTCTTCGCTGTCGCACCAGCAGACTCGGGATCAGTTTCTTTCCATCAGCTGTCAGCCTACTGAACTCTAAACACTACATCCCACTCGGACTAAATCTTTTTTTTTTTTTTTTTTGCACATTCCCTTGCACATTTCTTTGCACATAATTTCTACCTCCTGATGCCGCTGGCACTGTCATGTCACCGGCCATATAAAATATATTTACCTTCAGTTTTATACTTTTTCATTTGCGCCCTGTACTGTATTCATAGGCATTTGCATTGAGCTGGTCTCTGTTTCTCTACTTCATATCTTTGCACTCAAAAAAAAAAAAAAAAAAAAAAAAAATACATATTGTATATACTCACATATTTATATATGTATATATATTATATATACATATTGCTATTTGCATTTCTGGTTAGATGCTAACTGCATTTCATTGGCTCTGTATTTGTATTTTCACAATGACAATAAAATCTAATCTAATCTAATAACCTTTTTTTTATTAAGAGATCAACATTTTGAAAATGGGTTATATTTTTCAAAACATTTTAAACACGTTTGTCTTTCTTTTTCAAATATATTGTGAACACATACTTTGCAAACACATTTTTACCACATTCAAGCAATTGGGAAACTGTTAAAATTAGCCTTCTGAACAGAATTCTCCACAGACAAAAAACTAAACGAAGAATTTTCAACAGCCCTAAAATTAAAGAGCCAACAAAATCAGACAGAACGAGATCAACAAGATGGACAGCTTTATTTTCTGATCACTGAACAGATAACCCTCGATGGTCAAATAACTAAACTGAAAACATGTTAATTAACAGCCACAGGCTACTAACGTTATCTCAATTGAATAAGAGCTATTTTGGAGATTTTAGGTTATTTAAGCCAGTGTTTCCTAAACTTTTTTCTGCCACGGTATACTTTTTACGACTAAAAAATTCTATCTCACACCACTATCAGCTAACTATCGTCAATATTTTTCCTTTTCAAGAACTTGTCCGTGTTTTCTGTCCGTCTTAGTATGTTTACTTGTAATGTTTGAAATTCGGCTATGCAAAAAGAAAAGAAAAAAAAAAACATACAGTGCTTGCATTAGACTTTCTCAGGGTCGTAAAAATTCTGTCATAATCTATAACCTGTCATATTAATTGTCATATGTAATGATAATAACTCATTTAATAGCTTTTATTGTCGTTCACATTTTCTTTCTTAATCGTGAAATTACAGGACGAGCATATAGCAGATTATGCATTTATTTATGAAGAGAACAGATGAACAACAGAGACACTGTCATGAACACGGGTGAAGGCGCCTCCTCCTCGAGCCTCCGGAGATCGCATTCACCCGAGTACTGATTACTCGCCCAGCTGTTGCTTATTATCGCACTCTATTTAACCACGTCTGTTTGTTCCCTCCTTGCGAAGTCTTGTTTAGCCCCGGTGACATTTCCAAGCAACTGATATACCTCTCTAGTTTATCTGTGTACCGACCTAGCTTTTCCCCGTTCCAGTTTTTTATCCCCCTGCCCAGTTACTCTAGCCTGTTTACCTACCATGACTGTTCGCTGCCTGCCCCGATCTCTAGCCTGTTCTTGTTTACGCCTCAGCCTCTCTGCCCCACTCTGTTTGCCTGTCCTAGACCTTTGCCTGTACGACCTGAGTTTACTGCCTCAATAAAGCCGCATATGGATCCAAACCAACCTGAGTCTTCATTACAGAAGACTTCGCCACCCATCGATCCAGCGGTGATCACCCGCCTGTCGGAGGAACTCTCGGCGCAGGCGAACCAGCTCTCCGCGCAACAGCTCCAGCTCGGGCGATAATGCGCACCGTCCAGGCAGCACTCCAACCAGCCCCAGCACCGGCTTCCACGACCGCACCCGTGGCTCCTCAAGCTAGCCAAGCGTCAGCCGCGACCCACTTCCCCAAGCCGCTGCCAGTCCACGACTCGCCTTACCGGAAAAATTCGACGGCACGCCCTCGACGTGCAGAGGCTTCGTCATGCAGTGCTCTATTTACCTCGCGCAGCAACCGACGATATACCCAACTGATCAGAGCAAGATTCTCTTCGTCAGCTCCATACTGACGGGCCGCGCTCTCGACTGGGCGACCGCGGTTTGGCACAACCAGGGCTTCACTCGCTTTTCCTTTGACTCTTTCATGCAGAGCCTGATCGACGTCTTCGATCACCCCGAATGCGGCAAGAGCACGGGTGAGCAACTCCTGGCACTCCGCCAGGGAAATCGCACAGCAGCGGATTATGCTCTCACCTTCCGCACCCTTGCAACGCAAACCGGCTGGCTTGAATGCACCCTTAAACTCCTCTTCCGTCAGGGGCTGAACGCGGATCTGCAGTCTGAGCTAGCGTGTCATGATGAGGGGACCTCTTTGGAACAGTTCATCTTGCTGGTTATCCGTGTCGACAACCTCATCCGTTCCCGACGACCAGCTAGGTGGCTCCCGCAGCCCGCTCCGGCACCCCAGCGCCAAGCGGCCCCGGAACCCATGCAGTTAGACCGCGCCCACCTCACTCCGGAGGAGAGAGAACGCCGCCTCTCCAACCGCCTCTGTCTCTACTGTGGCCAGGCCGGGCACAGCTGCTCCAACTGCCCGACGCGTCCGCCTGAGCGACAACAACCTGGGGTGAGTTTGTTCCTCTCCTAAACCCTAACCAGTTCCAGCCTGAAAGTGACCATTTCACTCTGTTACCGATCATCTAGCTTAAATGCCCACGCCATGATCGACTCTGGTGCGGCTGGTAACTTAATTGATGAGAACTTTTGTAAGCAACATGGTATTCCCCTGACTGTATGTGAACCTCCCTTGGCAGTGGCGGCCCTAGACGGACGTCCCCTGGGTACCGGTCAAGTGTGCAACACCACTACCGATATCCGCCTGCAGGTGGGTACGCTGCACACCGAGACCATCCGTCTGCACCTCGTCACCTCCCCTCACCGTCCGGTAATCCTCGGCCTCCCCTGGCTCCGCCTTCACGACCCACGGATCTCCTGGCTGCACAGTCAAATCACACAGTGGGGCACTGACTGCTCGGCGAGGTGTCTGAAAACAGTCCTCCCCTTGACCGTGGGAACCTCCAACGTCCAGAAAGCGCCTGACGTCTCCGCTTAGATACCCCCCATGTACGCTGACCTAAGCGAGGCCTTCAGCAAGGCCAAGGCCTCCTTACTTCCGCCCCATCGACCTAGCGACTGTGCCATCGAACTCAAGCCGGGAGCTACACCACCCCTAGGCCGAGTCTTTCCCCTGTCTGAACCCGAGTCCTTAGCCATGAAGTCTTACATCGAGGAGGAGCTGGCCAAGGGGTTCATCCGGCCCTCCACGTCCCCAGCAGCTGCCGGATTCTTCTTCGTGGGCAAGAAGGATGGCTCCCTTCGCCCGTGCATCGACTACCGTGGCCTCAATGACGTCACCGTAAAATTCAGATACCCCCTGCCACTCGTGCCCGCTGCTCTGGAGCAACTAAGGAGCGCGAAGTTTTACTCCAAGCTGGACCTGCGCTCCGCCTACAACCTGGTGCGTATTCGGGAGGGAGATGAGTGGAAGACCGCCTTTTCCACCACCTGCGGCCATTACTAATATCTGGTGATGCTGTTCGGTTTATCCAACAGTCCCTCGGTGTTCCAGTCCTTCGTCAATGATGTGTTCAGAGACCTGCTCAACCATTGTCTGATTGTTTACATCGACGACATTCTGATCTACTCTAACTCTCTTGAGGAACACATCACTCACGTCCGTACCGTCCTCGAGCGCTTGATCCAGCACCAGTTGTACGCCAAGGCCGAGAAGTGTGAGTTCCACCTGAAGTCGGTGGCCTTCCTGAGGTACGTCATCAGCCCAGACGGAGTGGCCATGGATGACCGCAAGGTGCAAGCCATCCTGGAATGGCCTCAGCCCGCCACGGTGAAGGAGCTCCAATGCTTCCTGGGGTTCGCAAATTTCTACCGCCGGTTCATCCGCAACTTCAGCACAGTCGCCTCCCCTCTCACTGCCATGCTGAAGAAAGGTAGAACCAAACTCCACTGGCCAGCTGAAGCCCTCCAGGCCTTTGCCCAACTCAAGGAACGCTTCACCTCTGTGCCCATCCTGCACCACCCCAATCCAGACCTCCCCTTCGTGGTAGAGGTGGACGCCTCGAACACTGGAATTGGAGCCATCCTCTCCCAGCGCCAAGGTAACCCACCCAAGCTGTTTCCCTGTGCCTACTACTCCCGCAAACTCTCCCCCGCCGAGCGAAATTATGATGTCGGTAACCGGGAGCTCCTGGCCATGAAAGCAGCCCTGGAGGAATGGCGTCACTGGCTGGAGGGGGCCAGGCAACCATTCCAGGTCTTGACGGACCACCGCAATCTTGAGTACCTCCGCTCCGCCAAGAGGCTCAACCCCAGACAGGCCCGATGGGCCCTGTTCTTCACTCGCTTCGACTTCAACATCTCCTACCTCCCGGGCTCCAAGAACACCAAGGCCGACTCCCTCTCACGTCAACACGAGACCACAGTCCAAAACCCCACTGCCGAACCCGTCGTCTCGCCCGCGCTCTTCTTAGCCCCCGTCCAGTGGGACCTCATGTCTGATATCTCCCAGGCTCAAGTCTCTGTCCCACCTCCTCCTGAGTGCCCTACCGATCAGACCTTTGTACCCCCCAGCCTCCGGGAGAGGGTGCTCCGCTGGGTGCATGACTCCTCAAGCTCCGGCCACCCCGGAATCTCAGCTACCACCCGTCTCCTAAGTAACCGCTTCTGGTGGGGGACCCTACCCGAGGACACTGCTGACTTCGTCAAAAGGTGCCCAGCTTGCAACCTAGCAAAGTCCCCTAAACAACCACCGGCCGGACTGCTCCAACCTCTCCCCATTCCACATCGTCCCTGGTCACATATCGCCGTGGACTTCGTAACCGACCTACCCAACTCCCAGGGGCACACCACCATCCTCACGGTCATAGACCAGTTCTCCAAGGCTTGCCGCCTGATACCCCTGCCCAAGCTACCCACCGCCCTCGAAACCGCCGAACACCTGTTCCAGTACGTGTTCCGCTTCTACGGTCTGCCTGAAGAGATAGTCTCAGACCAAGGGACCCAGTTCACCTCCAGGGTCTGGAAGGCCTTCTGCCGTCTCCTGAACATCAACCTCTGCCTCACCTCCGGTTACCACCCCCAGTCCAATGGGCAGACGGAGAGACTGAACCAAGAAATTGTCAGGTTCTTGCGCACGTACTGTCACCAAAACCAGTCGGACTGGAGTAGATTCCTTCCATTGGCCGAGTACGCCCAGAACTCCTTACTCAAACCATCCACCAAACTGACCCCCTTCCAATGCATCCTGGGATACCAGCCCCCTCTCTTCCCTTGGTCCGGAGAACCCTCGGAAGTCCCCGCCGTTAATGACTGGCTGCAGCGCAGCGAGGCAGTATGGGACCAGGCCCACGTCCACTTACAGCGGGCCCTGGACCGAACTAAGTCGCAAGCAGACCGTCGCCGCCGTCCCGAACCCGACTACGCCCCAGGCCAATGGGTTTGGCTCTCCACCCGAGACCTCCGTCTCCGCCAGCCTTGCAGAAAGCTCAGCCCTAGGTATGTGGGCCCCTTTAGAATCCTTAGAAAGATTAACCCTGTTACCTTCCGTCTTGAGCTCCCCACTAATTACCGAATCCCTCCCTCTTTTCATGTCTCCCTGCTGACTGTCCTAGACCTTTGCCTGTACGACCTGAGTTTACTGCCTCAATAAAGCCGCATATGGATCCAAACCAACCTGAGTCTTCATTACAGACACGATGCAGATGAATGTTTTTTCCCCCGCAGTGACAGCGGAGGCCACTAAAACACGACATGTGAACAACACAATAAAAAATAAAAGAAATATTAAAATATGAATAAAACACGTAAATGAACTGAACAGAACTCAATCGACAACTCAAATCTTCCTCCTGGTCTGCATCGACTTAATCTGGTTCTCACATGTGCGTAATCAAACGCATCAAGGGAGACTGATACTGAGACAATTGCCTTTAGATTTTGCGTCTTTGCCTCGGACATACGACTTCTCATGGCAGTTTTAATTTGGTTCTGGAGGCTGAACCCAGCGTCAAGCACCGCCGCATTGCCCTCCACATGACAAGAGTTGCAGAAAGTGTCACAGAGGGCGATTTTATGAGTTTGCCAAGTAAAAAAAGTGCAGTACAGTAAACATTGAAAATGTCTCGGGTTACATGTGTAACCCTTGTTCCCTGAAAAAAGCGGAACGAGATGCTGTGCTTTGGGGAGCAATCCTGCATTGTGACCAGCTGTGAATATGTGTGTAACACGTCACATGAACATTGACCATAACATTGACCTCCGCTGGTGAGATCATTAAATGCACCTGTGGCCAGGCTATAAATAGACGGGTCACCAGCATGTCGTCAGATATCTTTTTCTGAAGAGCAGTCCTGGGACGTCCCAGAGCGGCAAAGAAGCGCAGAATCTCGTTCCGCTTTTTTCTGGGAACAAGGGTCACACATGGAACCAGAGACGTACCCTGCCGCACTGGGGCTGTCCGGACCCCTAAGGTTGTGCTCACAAGAACGCGAGAGTTCTCAAACATGAGCTTGAGATGTCGACTCGAAACCATAAAATTTTACGAATGTGTGCGGAGAGGACCAGCCTGCCGCATCACAAACTTGTTCAGATGTGAGCTTGAGCTGTGGACTCAAGGATGTAAGAGTCCGGAGTAGCAAAAACATCTAACCCATAAAGTTCGATGAACGTGTGCGGAGAGGACCAGCCTGCCGCATCACGAACTTGTTCAGGCATGAGCCTGCCATAAAAACTGATGAATGTGCATGGAGTGGACCAGCCTGCCGCGTCACAAACTTGTTCAGTCATGAGCTTGAGATGTCGACTCAAGGACGTAAGAGCCCGGAGTAGCATGAACATCAAAACTATCAAATCTGATGAATGTGTGCAGAGAGGAGCAGCCTGCCGCATCACAAACCTGCTGCAGAGGGACCCCTCTAGCCAAGGCTTTAGAGGAGGCGACCCCTCTGGTGGAGTAAGCCCTGACACCTACTGGCGAAGCTTGACGGCGCACCTCATAGGCCAGGGCAATAGCATCCCTCACCCAATGTGACATAGTCTGCTTGGTAGCGGCCGCCCCCCTGTTGTGGCCCCCATAGCAGACAAATAATTGCTCTGACTTACGCCACTGGCTATTGCTGTGTACATAAGTCTGAAGGGCACAGACTGGGCAGAGTCTGTGAAGTCTTTCCTGCTCTGGTGTTCAAAATGGCGGGGAGCAGAAGGCTTCCAGTGTGACAGGATGTAGTGTCAAAAAAGGCACCTTAGGAAGGTAGTCAGGATGAGGATGCAGAATAGCTTTGGCCATACCTGGGGCAAATTCTAAACAGACTGGCAAAACAGACAGAGTCTGTAGATGCCCAATCCTCTTAAGAGAGGCAATCGCCATAAGAAAGGCCATCTTGAGAGTCAGAAGTCTGTCAGATGCTGACTCTAGAGGTTCAAAGGGGGTCTCAACCAGACCCTCCAGGACTATTGCTAAGTCCCATGAAGGAGTTCTTGTCGTAACAGGAGGCCTCAGTCGCATGGCTCCACAAATGAAGCGAGCGAGTAGAGGATGCCTCCCCAAAGGCACCCCGTCCATCAAGGCATGGCAAGTCGAAATGGCGGCCACATAAACCCTGAGAGTAGCAGGGCATATGCCTGCTGACAGTTTTTCCTGCAGAAAGTCCAGAACTGAAACAATTTGGCAGTTAACTGGATCTGCACCATATGAACTGCACCACTTTTTGAAGACACCCCATTTATTGGTGTAGATTCTTCTGGTAGAGGGAGCCCTAGCACTAAGAATGGTCTCGATAACCTCAGGTGACAGCCCTGTGTCCCTCAGTTGGTACCCTTCAGGGGCCAAACATGAAGTTTCCACAATTCAGGCCGGGGATGAAATATCGTCCCCTGCACCTGAGACAGAAGGTCCCTCCTGTATGGAATCGCCCAAGGCGAGCCGTCGAGGAGAGATATTAGCTCCGTGAACTATACCCTGCACGGCCAGCATGGCGCTATCAGTAAGAGGCAAGACCCTTGCTGACGAACTCTGGCCAAGACTCCCGAGAGCAGAGAAACCGGGGAAAAACGCATACAGACGCATTCAGGGCCATGTATGCGCCATCACGTCCAGACCCAGGGGGGCTAGGTGACTCAGGGAGAACTAGAGGAGACATTGCGCTGTTCATAGAGGTGAAGAGGTCCTCTTCTACCCTGTAAAATCTCACCCAGATTTGTTCCACTACCTAGGGGTGGAGTTTCCACTCACCCGTCGGTATTTTCTGTCTGGACAGTAAATCTGTTCCCACATACGGGCATCGAGGGATATAAACTGCCCTGAGTGACAGGGGCTTGCCCTGGGCCCCAAGGAGAATCCTTGATGGTTTATGTAAGAGACTCCCGCTGTATTGCCCACCCGCACCAAGACATGGTAGCCTCAGGGCCAGAAATACCACCATCAACTCGAGACAGACAACCGAGCTGACGACCCTCCCATCCCCTTGAGCTGGACGACCACTTAAGACCACTACCCAGCCCGTCAGGGAGGCGTCTGTCGTTAGCAGCCTGCGATGACGAGATGCACATAGAGTGAGACTTAAGGTAAGAAACCGGGGTCTGAACCACATAGCAAGGGAACGAAGCATGCGGCGCATAACCCTTATTAGCCCTAGGGGACTGGCCCTTGGATGAAATCCCCTGGCTTTTAGCCACAGCGGAAAGGTCTCATATGGAGCAGGCCCAAAGGGATCACAGTGGACGCAGATGCCATGAGACCTAGTATTTGTTGATACTGGTGAACAGTGCAACCTTGACCTAGCCTGAGTTTGCTCAGGGTGTTCTGAATGGATGTGATACGAGCGGGAGACAACTGTGCCCGCAGCGTGATCAAATTCCATATAACCCCCAGATAGGTGATTCCCAGTTCTTGGAGCTGCGCTAAGATCAGCCAGTCGTCTATGTAATTCAGAATAAGGATGCCACTGAGTCGCGAAGGAGCCAGTGCTGCATCCATGCATTTCGTGAATGTGCGGGGTGATAGGGATGGCCGAATGGAAGAACCCGATACTGGAAGGCTTCGTCCCTGAAAGCGAATCTCAGGAACTTCCTGTACTGCAGCAGAATTCCAATATGGAAATATGCGTCCATGAGATCGATCGTGATCAGCCAATCATAATGTTGGATCTGAGACAGGACCGTCTTGACAGTTAGCATCTTGAACTTGAACACCCTGACCGAGCGGTTCAAGCCTCAAATATATAAAATCGGACGCAACCCCCCTTCCCCTTCTTGGGGACCAGGAAGTATCTGCTGTAATAGCCTGACTCTTTCTCTGGAAGGGGAACACGTTCATGTCCCCTTTGACCAAGAGATTTTGCAGCTCTTTGCACAGTAGACGTGTCTGCTCCGGTTTCACGGTAGTGGGAACCACGCCGTTGAAACGCGGAGGGCGGTGAGCGAATTTAATTCTGTAGCCTCTTTCTACTGTGTTCAGAACCCACATAGAAATGCCTGGCAGAAGTTTCCACACTGCCAGGTTCTCTGAGATGGGTATCAATTTCGACACTTTGTTGAGGGGATGTCGAGTGTTCCGCGTCCTGGATAAAGGCAGGAAGCAACGGTACACCCAACTCTTTGTTGGAAGCCTCTGTCAACCGAAACACCAAAGGCAGCGGGAGTGAAGAGGTTTCGTGAGGGTATTGGGAGGGCCGAAGTGGATGGTACACGTGCCCCGTCCCGAGAGGAGCCACCCCCACAAGGCTGGGTACAAGATCGGGTTTCTTTCTTTTAGAAATCAAGACCCTGAGGTCCTGCTTCGGGGGCTGCTGAGGGCGACGAGCCTGTCCCCAGTCTTTACGAGGGGGAGCATGACTCGCCACGCTCTGCCTAGCAGAGTCGGGGTGGGACAGTGTGGCCGACGGCCCCGCTCCCTGAGTGCGGCAAGGAAAAAACTGCCCGAAGGCTTCCTCGTGGCTTTTCGCCTCCTGGAATCTGGAGATAACCGTATTCATGGCGTCTCCGAAGAGACCGGAAGGCGAAACCGGGGCATCGAGTGGGAAAACTCGGTCCTTATCCTTGATGCCCGAAAGGTTAAGCCATAAATGCCTCTCCGTGCTGACTAAAGCGGACATAGACCGACCAATGGCACGGGCTGTCTGCTTGGTCACACGGAGAGATAAATCTGTGGCCCGACGAAGTTCAGAAAAGGCTTCTTCATCGAGCGTTGCACCCGCACTCAGGTCTTTCAGTAGGTCAGTAGGTCCTGCATGGCTTAGTGGGGAGAGCGGGTTTCTTGAGTGATGATGCCGAACCCGGTGAGAGATAGCCCGCAAGCGTCTCTTCGACATTGAATACCCCCGTGTCTCAGCACCCACGATAGTCGAGTGTAAAGACGTCGAGGGTACGTGAACACGGGAAGTATATGGGTTCCTCCATGAGTGAGAAAGCTCGTCATGGAGGTCATCAAAGAAAGGAAGGGACTAATATAGCGTTCCCTTTTTTTTATTTTTTATTATTAGATATTTATTTTAATTTTTTTTGGCCACCAGACAGAAATCTGTCTTATAGTTTGGAGCGTTTGGGGGGGGGGGGTGTCCAGTCTAGCTGTAGTCTGGCCACAGCCCGAGTAACCACCTCGAGTAATTTCTCAGCCGCTTTATTATTATGCGTGAAATGTACAGAGGTTCAGCACCCTCCTCGTGAAACGAAGAGGCGCAGAGGCGCGCTTCAGCTCACGAGAAGGATCAGCTGGGTCTGGGGAGAGAGCGAGCGATAGGGACGGACCCGTCTCTCGCTCCTCAGCCAGATATATGCGAGAGCCCCATGATGAAAGAGTGGGCGCTGACTCCCAGAAGTAAGTGAGGCAAGCGCAAAGCATTTTGTCCGAAAGTAGGCCGCATTGCGCGCACTCGCCCTGCCCCAACGCGAGAGCAGCATGCTCTTCCCCCAAACAAACAAAAAAAAACTGATGCGTGTCCCTGACAGTCATAGAATGTTGACAGGGAAACACGCATCGTTTGCTTACTTCTCCGACATTTTTCCACATTTTTCTTTTCTATTTTACACATATATATATATAGAAAGAGAGAAAGGAGAAAAGGTTCACTGCGCACTGCCTAACAAATTCTAAATCCTAGCAGAGGAAAGAAAGTTTCTGACAGGCTTGTGAGACACACAGCACAGTATGCTCTGAAGAAAACGGATCTGACGACACGCTAGTGACGCGTCTATTTATAGCCTGGCCACAGGTGCATCTAATGATCTCACCAGCCAAGGCTATAAATTCCAGTCAATGTTCATTGACGTGTTACACACATATTCACAGCTGGTCACAATACAGGATTGTTCCCAAAAGCGCTTAGCAAAGCACATAGTGAAGCTTTTTGTAAAGGGAACATGTATTTGGAAGAGAGAAAAAAGATTGCAGTTGCTTTGATAGCAGAAAGTAATAAAATAACTTGTTTATGTTTAGGTCTAAGGTGAATTTAAATTAGTTCAATTACTGGGGGTTCTGATATTCGTAAACGATAAGGTAATACTTAATTTAAATAAATTATGAGACATTCAATATCCCTTCACAAATTTAGATTTTTTTTTTTATATTTATTGTGTATTAGTACTCTCAAAGACATTATTGGTGAAGCAAAAACATGTGTGTGAAAAACACTTTGGTGTAAAGTGGTGTCAATTAATAGATTTCAATGTATTCTGAAGCGCTGACGCGAGTCACGTGAAAGACGCTTAACACGTATAAATATCACTCACTTTTGCACATTAATCATTTCTCTTCATAATCACAAAAGTGACCAATTGTGGTTTCAAAACAGCGAATTCCTTTGAAAGGTGAGGAGTTTAGATCCCTGAAATTATTATTATTATTATTTTCATGCATTTATTTATTTTGTGGAATTTTAGAATTTTCCACAGCATGTACCTGACAATCTTTCACGGCACGCGACTTAAGCAAATCAACTTTGAAAACATCATCATCAGACATCAAACAACACCAACAAGATGGACAGCGCTGTTTTGTCACAGTATAAAATGTGTAAAAATCACTTCCATATAAGCTTGCGTTATGCCAAAAAAGAAAGAAAAAAATCTGATTGACGATTTTGCCTCTTCATTTTCATCGCCCCTATATCAGTGGGAACAATGAGTCCGACTTTTTGGAGGTGGAAGTTACGTCATGGTCTGGGGCGGTGTGTCACAGCATCATCGGACTGAGCTTGTTGTCATTGCAGTCAATCTCAATGCTTTGGGTTACAGGGAAGACATCTGCCTCCCTCATGTGGTACCGTTCCTGCAGGCTCATCCTGACATGACCCTCCAGCATGACAATGCCACCAGCCATACTGCTCGTTCTGTGCGTGATTTCCTGCAAGACAGGAACGTCAGTGTTCTGCCATTGCCAGTGAAGAGCCCAGATCTCAATCCCCGTCTGGGACCTGTTGTATCAGAGGGTGAGGGCTAGGGCCATTCCCACCAGAAATGTCTGGGAATTTGCAAGTGCCTTGGTGGAAGAGTGGGGTAACATCTCACAGCAAGAACTGGCAAATCTGGTGCAGTCCATGAGGGGGAGATGCACTGCAGTACTTAATGCAGCTGGTGGCCACACCAGATACTGACTGTTACTTTTGGACACATTATTCAATTTCTGTTAGTCACATGTCTGTGAAACTTGTTCAGTTTATGTCTTAGTTGTTGAATCTTTTTATGTTCATACTAATATTTACACATATTAAGTTACTGAAAATAAAAGCACTTGAAAGTGAGAGGATGTTTCTTTTTTTGCTGAGTTTATATATCTCCATGATTTTAAACATTGCACTGCTGCCACATTATTGGCTGATTAGTTAATTGCATGAATTAGTAGATGAACAGGTGTACCTAATAAAGTGGCCAGCGAGAGTATATACTGTGTGGTTGGATTATTGGAATATATCATAGACCAATTCCATTGTTTACAAAAATTTCAGCACGTGCACAGTAAGTGGTGGCAAAAGTAGAGTTTAGCTGACTGCTGTGCTAGATTTGAAAGCTGCGTGAGAAGTGCCCAACGAGACAGCCACATCTATGGTGAGTGCTACAGGAAGCGTGGGGTGAAATGTCTCCTGAGTATCTGGACAAACTGACAGCTAGAATGCCAAGGATCTGCAAAGCAGTAATTTCTGCACGTGCAGGATTGTTTTTATGAGAACTCTAAAAAGTAGTTTAACAACATTAACTGAAGCTCCTGACCCATATCTGAATGATTTTTATACATTACATTACTGCTGCCACATGATTGACTGATTAGATAATTGCACGAATAAGTAGATGTACAGGTGTACATATGTTTGACCATACATCTTTATTGTATGAAGGCACTTTGGGACGTTTTGTAAAGCATATTCCTTTTTTTTTATTTTTTTTACTGATAACTCTATTTATTAGCCCACTTCTCTTCCAGACGTATTGGGGGGTGTTTGGCCATTAACTAGAAGTTAGGTACTAAGCCCTTATTGTGAACAGAGTGTGAACAGCTGGCGCAACCCTACCAAGGGAGCTATTTTTCTATTTAAACAAGTGGCATGCCAGTGCAACTCCTATCTACTTGAAAAGGGAAAGACCAAAATCTCCAAAAATGTTGGTCAAGATTACGATCAAAGAACATATTTCAAATCAGCAGTAAAATCTGACTACACTGGTGCCATAAATTGTGCTTCCCCTTCTGTCACTCACTCGACATTGTGTTGATGAAGTGACACTGGGGTCACTTTTGAGGAGTAGGTGAATTGGCGATCTAAATTTGCATGCCACTCCCTCGACATACGCGTAAGGCCTGGGCAGTGGATTTAGTCCGATTTTTTTCTTCGGAGCCCAGCGGTCGTATCTCAGCAAGCTGAATCAAAAGCAAGGTAAGTGCCTCGAGGATCCCCTTAGTGCGGCCGCCTGAGGTCAGAGCTCTGCTCCCCGACGCAACATTCCCTGCCCCGCCCGCGCCGCGAGGCCCCAGCCCTAGGAACCTCGGATCCTTCCCTTTATGCCCCTTGCCCGGAGTTTGGACGCGTGACTGTCGCTTTCCAACCCGTCACACTGGCTGGCCAGAACCATTGGCCATGTTCCGGCCTCAGTTCCGTGGCTCCCTCTTCACCTCGGTGAAACACGAGAGCACTGCCACCCTGTAGGCAGAGGTCGCCGCCCTCCTACGGAAGGGCGTGATTAAGCCTGTTCCTCCAGCCAAGGTGAGACAGGGGTTTTACAGCCCCTAGTTCATTGTTCCTAAGAAGGGAGAGGCATTGGCAGCTGACTTGTTGGCTAATCAGTTAATGGCTTAAAGGAATAATTCACCCAAAAATTTTAATTAGCTGATAATTTACTTACCCTGAGGCCATCTAAGATGTATCTGAGTTTCTTTCTTCATTAAAACAGAATTTAAGACTTTTAGGATTTCATTTCAGGCCTCCTCTTGTAAATAATGCAAGTGAATGTACTCCATTTTTTGAAGGTCCAAAATGCATATTTAGGGTGCATCAAAATAATCCAGTCAACAAAGAAAGTTCTTCTGAATGCAAACACTTGATTATTTTGAGAAACAAAACAATACTTATATACTTTAACTACAAATGTTTGCTTCCAGACGTCTCTGTGAAGTGTGCTCATGAGAGGTATGACGTAAGCTCGTTGGTAAGGTCACGCATCACGTGGAGGAGGAGTCAAGAAGAGCGTCATTGTTCTTTGTGAATATTTGTAGTTAAAAAGTATATAAGTATTGTTTTGTTACATCTTGAATGGCCTGGGGATGAGTCAATTATCAGCAAATTTTCATTTTTTGGTGAACTAATCCTTTAACTGGCAGATCTCTTATTGAACTGGGTAGGGTTGCACCAGCTGTGCGTAAGGTCTTGCGTAAATTGGGACGTTAAGTTCACACTTAGGGCTTAGTAACTACTAGTAAGTTTGTAACTAAGTCAGTGCTTAATTTAACACCACCTGTTCTTAAAACAAGACTTAACTAGTAGTTCATAAGCTCTCCGTAACGTAATGCATAGTTGTATAATATGACATTTACATGTATTGATCCAATAAGCAGCTTTCAAATTTGTACACAGAAGTTTTAAAAAACTGTGAACTTCAATTTGATCTTGTTAGGGTTGATGTATGCTCATTTAACTGTCAGCTGTAATAAATTATATCCCATTAAAATATGATACGTAATAAAAGTAGATTTGATCAATCATATATTTGCCCTGTGTAAATAACAATATATAGGAACTGTATCTAAAATAAATAAGGGTTGATAAATAAATACTAATACAAGAGGCTGGAAAAATAGACATTTGTTCATTTTAATATCCTATAAATATTTGTAATGTGTTGAAACTTGACACTGGGCTACGCACCCTGAAAACAGCACTTTTAGATCGGGTTTATGCAGAAGAGCCACTTAAAAGTACATTTTTTTGTACAAATGTCAACATCATACTGTATGTCGAAAGGATTGAAGCCTGTCATGAAAAATATGAGCTCGTTGATGACATAAAATATCAGTCTGCTTTTTTATTCCATCTGTTACACCTGGTCAGAGTCTTCCATAAATATTTACATTTACATTTATTTATTTGGCAGATGCTTTTATCCAAAGCGACTTACAAAAGAGGAAAACATAAGCAAATCATCTTAAGGAGACAGTGGTACGAAAAGTGCCAAACTACAAAGTTTCACTAGCATCAGAATAGTATTCAAAACAGATTTAAGTGCAACAAGAATTATTATAATTTATTTATTTATTCATTTATTTTTAGTGACTGGTTAAGTGCTCTTGGAAAATATGTTTTTTTTTTTTGCCGTTTTTTGAAGACAGAGAGTGAGTCAGCTTCAAGGATGGAGTTGGGAAGGTTATTCCACCAATGTGGTATGATGAAGCTGAAAGTCCAGGAAAGTGTTTTGGTGCCTCTTTGTGTTGGTACAACAAGGCGACGTTCCTTAGCCAACCGCAGGCTTCTGGGGGGAGTGTAGTTCTGCAGAAATGATTTTAGGTATGCTGGAGCAGGCCCAGTGACTGTTTTGTATACCAGCATCAGAGCCTTGCATTTAATACATGCATCAACAGGCAGCCAGTGGAGAGAGACAAAGAGTGGTGTAACATGAGCTCTCTTTGGCTCATTTAAGACCAGAAGTGCTGCTGCATTCTGGATCATTTGCAGAGGCCTAATTGCACATGCAGGAAGGCCTGCAATGAGAGAGCTACAGTAGTCCAGTCTAGTTATGACAAGTGACTGAATATGCAGTTGTGTGGCATGTTCAGAGAGGAAAGGTCTTATCTTCCTGATATTCTAGAGATTAAATCTACATGATCTTGCAGTCTTTGAGATGTGGTCTGTGAAATGTAGCTTGTTATCGATGGTTACCCCTAGATTTCTGACCGTTTTGGAAGGCGATACTGTAGTTGTACCCAGCTGCAAGGCGATGTTGTGTTCAAAAGCAGGGTTGGCTGGAAAGACAAGGAGTTCGGTTTTGGCAAGGTTGAGTTGCAGGTGGTGTTCCTTCATCCAGGCTGAGATATCTGCCAGAGAAGCAGCGATTCGAGCAGTCACTGTGGTGTCTAAGGCTGGAAAGACAAGTAGAGTTGCGTGTCAACAGCGTAGCAGTGGTAAGAGAAACCCAGTGATGTTGTGTATATGGAGAAGAGAAGTGGCCCAAGCACTGATCCCTGATAACCAATGTGGCTTGGATACCTCACCTCTCCAGGCTACCTTGAAGGACCTATCTGAGAGATAGGAGTTAAACCAGTCAAGCACAGTTCCTGTGATAAGTAGAGAGGGTGGAGAGTAGAATCTGATGGTTGACTGTGTCAAAGGCTGCAGAAAGGTCCAGCAGAATCAGAACAAATGATCTGGATTCAGCTTTCGCCTGTCTCAGCGACTGTGACAGACAGCAGGGCAGTCTCGATGGAGTGTACACTTTTGAAGCCTGACTGATTGTCATCCAGCAGCTTGTTCTGTGAGAGATAGGCAGAGATTTGTTTGAAAACTGCCCTTTCATGTATTTTTGCCATGAATGGGATACAGGAGACATGTGTTTGACAGGGTGTGGTGCTGTGAATGCATTGTTGATGGTTGTAACCTTATTAGTAAAAAATGTGGCGAAGATATCTGCCGTCAATGATGTGTCAGGAGGTGGAGGGGGAGGGCAGAGAATTGTGTTGAATGTTCTAAACAAGCTACGAGTGTCTGTGGTGCTGTTGATCTTGGTCTGGTAATAGGAGGTTTTTGCAGCTTTAATGTTATCAGAAAAAGTTGCATGAAGAAGCTGATTCTTACCTAGATCTGCTGGATCTTTTGATTTCCGCCATCTCCTCTCAGCTGCCCTGAGGTCAGTCCGATGTCACGAGGACGTCAGACAGCCAGGGGCTAGGTGGTGTAGTATGTGCTGGTCTAGAGGAGAGAGGACAGAGGACAGATGTTGTCTAGACAGGTTGTTAAAGTAGAGCTAAGTGTGTCTGTGGCAGTGTTTACATCAAGCATGGAAAATACATTTATTGTGGGAAGAAAGGTAGCGACATCAGTGGAAAGGCGAGAGGGAATGGAGGTTACGGCGAAAGGAAATGAAAGGTGAAGTTGGTTTTAATGTAGATGGGAGAACCATTTTGAATTGAACAAAGTAGTGATCAGAGACATGTAAAAGTCTAACAAGCATATATGAGGTGGTATAGTTATGTGTAAAAATTAGGTCCAGCTGGTTGCCCGATCTGTGAGTTGCTGTAGTCTTTCCAAGTCAAAAGAGGCCAGAAGAGTATTCAATTCAATGGCCTGGGGCTTGTCTTGGTTTATGTTGAAATCGCCAAGGACCACAAGTGGCCTGCCATCCACTGGCAAGGAGGACAGCAGGACATCCAACTCCTCAAGAAAGCTTGTCAGCTGACCTGGAGGGTGATAGATGTCAACAACATATATTATTGTGGGTTGGATTTTAGTAATGGCATGGAATTCAAAAGATGTATTGTTACATAGTGAAGCCTGTGGTGAAAAAGTCCAGTTATTATGAATGAACAAACCTGTTCCCCCACCCCTACCGGTGTATCAAGGGGTGTGAGGGGAGGAGAAGTTGTTGGAGAGAGCAGCAGGTGTTGCTGTATCCTCAGGACGTATCCATGTCTCTGTCAGTGCCAGGATGCTGAGGGTGGACTGTGTGGCAAAGGCTGGAATGAAGTCAGCTTATTTACTTTATACGTAAGGTTAGGTCCTACCTAAGTTTAATGGTGCAACGCTCAAATATTTAGTAGTGCATAAATTGTGTCTTAGTGCCCATTTACACCACAACTACGCTAAGTTGTATCTTATGTATAGCTGGTGCAACTGACCCCTGTTCTCCGAAC
This sequence comes from Xyrauchen texanus, assembly GCF_025860055.1. Taxonomy (NCBI): domain Eukaryota; kingdom Metazoa; phylum Chordata; class Actinopteri; order Cypriniformes; family Catostomidae; genus Xyrauchen; species Xyrauchen texanus. The sequence continues at coordinate 11,915,222 of NC_068309.1, forward strand.
GATTTGAAAAGCACCTTATTTTCATGTTGCCTCCTTATACAGCCTCCAAAGGCAGCATTTTCCTGGTTTCAGACAAAGCACCGGTTTTGGTCACGCCTAAAAAATCTATTGCCCTCTTGTGATCTGAGGCTTGTAGCCGCTTGAGTAATGCAAGAGCACACGTAATGTATGTACTGTATATTAAAATGTTTATTTATGTAATTTTTATCAAACTTAATCAATTCAATTTGATGGGGTTTTGTTTGTTTGAGTGTATTAAATTATATCCATTTACCAACCTAAATAATGTTTAAGACAACTTCACTTATATTCATTAACAAAATGCAGCAAAGGGTAGTAAACTGTAATTTCATTCTTTTAGCCTTTATAAGAATTATATGGCAGACATTTTTTTTTAATTAAGAGAGCAATCAATTGGCCAGACAGTGTAACTCCTGTCCCCACCTTCCACCCGAATTGGTTAAATATTCACTACAAATAGTTTAAGGATTAATTTGCTTTATTTATTTAATTTATTTTACAATTTAGTTGAATATTTAGTTCAACACATTTAAAAGATAATAGCTAAATTATAAAAATTGGTTCAAATACAACAAATACAACATTTTGGCAGTGGTCTGTTCTTTGTTTAAATTTGCTTCAATTTGTTTGGTCTGTACTGTCTATTATTTCCTACTCAGTTGTAAACAGTGTGTGTCAAACATGCCACCACCTGACCTCAACCCTCTCTTGAACACGCATACTGCTGCTTAACAGAAACAATTATTATAGTTAAAAAGTACTTAAATATTGAACTTTTTCACATCAAAAGTGATCATATCGCTATATAAGACATTAATTAAACCACTGGATTTGTATGGATGACATTAATGCTGATTGTCTGTGCTTTTTGGAGCATTAAACGTCATGTTACCATCCCCTTGCATTATAAGGACCTACTGAGTTGAGATATTTTTCTTCAAATATGTCCTGCTGAAGAAATCATATACATCTGGGATGACATGAGAGAGTAAATGATGAGAGAATTTAAATTTTTGGGTGAACTAACCCTTTAATAATACTACATATGAACATGAAATAGACCCACTCTGTTATTTGACCATGTGTTGCACTGTAGACAATATACACCTAATTCAGTCATTTCATTAAAAAGGTCTTCTTCAATTGGTGTGTGATGATAACTTCCAACATTTAGTGATCCATGATGAGTTCACTTACCCTGTTTTAACTTCTGTTTAACTATTTACTTTCTCCTAACTTTGCAGTCCCTTTCCTCAGTTAGTTAGATTGGCAAACTCCTTTCTACACATAGGTTTGTGGATAAATGAACCTTTTATTCAACATCACAATGAATATGTTGAAACAGAGTGAAACTGCAGTAAAATGATGAAAACATAATACATCTACTTTAACCTCTAACTATAAAGCTCTAATATGAGCCTTCTGTTTCGTTCTTTGAAGGGATTAAATATTTCATTACATATAGCTATATAAAAAACAAATACAGCAGTTATCAGAAACACAGACAGAAAATGCTTTCTACAAGCAGGGGTGTAAAGTAACAAATTACAAATACTCACGTTACTGTAAGTAGTTTTTCCCAGGAATTTTACTTTTTTAAGTAGTTTAAAAATGTTATACTTTTACTTGAGTAAAAAAGTGCTGTAACTGTTCTTTTACTGTGCTATTTTCCCACCATCTGTGTTCACTACTTCCCTGTCCTGGTTTTATTTTATCTAAAAAAAATGATTGGCTAGAGACTCTTTTGACACCCATCAAATCATATCACATGTAAAAAAACTTGAATGGCAGCTGCAGATCTGGCGCCAACTGTGGAGGATGCCTCAAGCACAGTTCAACACCTGAAAGGGATTTTCGCAGTGAAAAAGGCCAATTGCATGATTGTGTCATGTGAGTTTAACTTGCTCAAGCCAGATATCATCATTAATCCTGCCTCTAATTTGAAGAAACATATCGAGGTAAATTTCTTATTTCTGCTAACGAGATTCTGTGTGTCTATAATACAGCCTGTAAATTAGCTATCTATCACTGATATTATTGGGTTGATGTGAGAGATTAAGGCAATGATATCAATAGGGCTGGACAATAAAACAATCTTGACGTTTATCTAAAAAATATAAAAAAGTGCTAATTTTGCTTGAGTAAAATAAGTAAAAATTGACTTAAATATTGATCTGTTTCTCACTCAACCTATCATATCTCTTCTGAACACATGTGTGCTACATTTTTAAATTGCAGCATAGAGTTTTATTATTATTTATTATTATAAAGTACTCAATATTCACTACTTATGAGTACTTTTAAATGAGCTACTCTTTTACTCTTACTTGAGTGGATTTTGGAACAGGTACGTTTACTCTACTCATACTACATTTTTTTTTAAGATACAGTACTTTTACTTGAGTATTATTTTTCAGTACTCTTTCCACCCCTGTCTAAGTGATCACAGAAAGAATGGCTTCAGCAGTCTACCTGTGATAGTAATTTAAGCACTGCACTTACTAAATAAACCTGTATCAGAATGTTTGCTGGCAACCTTAAAAATTGCATGACTAGGTATAGAATTGAAAGCAACTAGCAAACAATAAAGTATTAAATAAATGATTAAATTTATGATCCAGAACAATACTCAAGTCTCATTCACTGGTGTTCTTCTCATTTATTATTTTCAGGTATAGCCTACTGTATGTACAATGACAAAATCATCCACTGCACACACCAAAGGCATGTTGCACCAATTCCTATCTTCTGTATTATATGTTACTGTATATAATTATAAGTCACATGAAATAATGTTACCATAGCTTGATAATTGAGGGAGTAGTCACAATGAGCGTGGCTCTTATTCGAAAGATAAGGGAAGCTTTAAAAACATTCTATGAAATGAAACACTAGATTAGCAAGTGTCACAGAAAATAGTTTATTAAAACATTCTTGGCACACTGGACACATATTTGCCTGAATCACTCATTCTAGTGGTACCAGCCACTGCAGCTCTCACATTTAATCTGAAAGAGACAATTACATTGACATCTTCACATACTTACAAGATCATGTCAGGTTAATAGACGTTTATGTTTTGTAAAGCAAATTAAATTCCAAATGAGTTTTTATATTAACACACTCAAATGTCCACTCACAGTGTTTAGTGTGTGATGATATTTGTGCCCAAATGCTAAACACAAATCTGTTATGTCTTCTTTAGAAATAAGTGCACCACAAATGCAAAACTAAAACATAACATCCAAAATATTGGTGATGATAACATATGTACAATTTCCTATAATCCCAATTAAAAAATATATATAGTTTTTTGTTTGTTTGTTTTTTGCATGATTGCACATTAGAAATGGTGCCTATGCACACACACACACACACACACACACACACACACACACACAAAAATATTAAAAAAATGCCACAAGAACGGAGCATTAACATTTTATTATTGAAATATAAAACATAATATTATTGCATAAATTGATATGTGAATCGCAAGAATTGCTATTAGGTTGTCAACTGTGTAATAAAGGCAGAAACATGTTTCTTGTTTCCAGTAGAAATATTTGTGAAGCAAATTTGCCACAAGGTGTTAAGAAAATATTGAATGTATTTTGTCCTATTCCACTGACAGATTTTTTATCTCTCATTATAGTGTAAACCTCACTGAAAGTATAACTTGTTTTATTTTTATTTCTTGTTTTCTAACAGCCAATTACAGTTCCCTTGAAACCTTTACAGACTGAAAATCACCTCTTTGTGGAAAAACATTACACAATCTATGAATTGTTGCAAATGTGACCTAATAATGTACAACAACATAAGATGGTTTTGTTGATTAGGCTTGCTCTCCTGCAGGTCTGGCTCCTGCTATGCTTGGGTGGGCTGGGTAATTTCATAGGTGGGCATTTATGAATGGGCGTAACATAAATTATTAAGAAATCAATTATAGCAATAGCCTTTCAGCCTTAAAGCAAATTACAAGGACAAATCAGAGTACCCACGAATGCAAGGATGGAGTGGAGAGAAATAATATCAAGGAGGGATACGAGGATGGAGTGGAAGGAAATATAATAGATGGGGAGATCAATAACATATAAGATTAAGTACTACCTACAATTTGAACAAAGATGGGAACTGCTTAAAGAAGTAATTATATATTAAATTAGGATTATTATTTCTCTTTGACTTTTCTGATAAATTTTTTATATAGAAATGTAATTAGCAATTATGCTAAAATTCATCAAAACGTGAGGTGAAAATGCAGTTTTCTTCACAACTTCTCTGTCTGCTTGTATGAATGAAACACATCATGTTTCACCGCTGTTCAAATGCACTTTGGAAGGCATCATTTATATGTATAAATTGTTCCACTTGAAAGCACTAAATATTAAATGAATCAAATGACAGTAAAATACAAACTAATCACTTCAATAATCAAAATACTTTTGGATTGTAACTGTATTCTAATGACCAATTATTTAAATTGCAACTTTAGTGGAATACAGTTACTTACATTTTGTATTTTAAATACATAATCCCGTTACATGTATTCAGTTACTCCCCAACCCTGCCTGCGGTATATTAACATAAGTAGGCCTTGTTCAGACTGCCAGATTTTGCATATCCAGATTGAGTTTTGAAAGACTGGACAGCAAAAAAACACATGAAATAGGATTTTTCAGAATCTGATTCAAACCACATCAGAAGGTGGATTCCAATGCGATTGAAATCTGATTTTTCAAGATGCGTCTCAGTCCGGACGCTCTAGCTCGGATTTAAAATGGACTTTTGCGTCACTCTTAACGCAACACACAATGATGACGTCAAAAATCGATGACTGCAGGACGGAAGATTAAAATATTTAAAAGTCTACTCCGTCGCTGAGTTTTTCTTGTGTGACAGAGGAGTTCTGCAGCGCGACTGGACAGGGTGCTTATTTGGAGAGCGGGATGATTTTTTTATTTTTATTTTTTTTTACTTTTATTGACCAGTAAGTAAGGTAGGCCTACATTACAAACATAAATGACCTGGTAGGCTAAAATAGCAAACATTTGTTATCCAGACAACAGACAAGCGTGAAGGATGAGAAACTAAAGTACATAACATAAATAAATAAAAAATTTAAAAATACACATTTTAATTAAGAGTTTTAAAGTGGACTTCATTTGCTTTTGAAACGATTGGAAATTTCGGAAGTCTGAATTTTTCTTTCTTTTTTTTTTTTTTTGTTAAGAAAATTGATATAATTCATTAACAAAAGCTTTCGGGATTGTGATGTTTGGCAATTTCAGGTTAGTAAGATCTAGTCCATTCACCAAGAGTTTAGGAAGATAAGGAGTTACAATACTTTGACATAAATTATAAGACATTGGGATTGCTTTGATAACAATAGCAAACTATTTTAAACAAATCTCAAAAGGTATAATAATTCCTTTATTTTCCAAAAGGTGCATCACAGACCATATTCCTCTCTCACTAATTGTTGTAGAATAAAGACTTGTTCCTAAATACCACATATCTACAATTCCATAACGGGATGTTATGAGGGCTAAAATTGTGCCATTTTTTTTAGGTCATAATCACATCTAAGAAGGAGGTTGATGCCCCCTAATTTCATAAAAATGTTGCTAGGGGGATATGGAACCAAAGGCTGTTTTTATTTTTTACAAAGGATCTAAGCCAATTCGTTTTGATAGTAAATTAATACACTCAGAAGGACTTCCGGTTATGTCGGGTTGCTGAACGGTCATGTTTTTCAACGCTCTCGGATAATCCTGTTTTTAAACCTTTATCTAGACCCGATAACCAAAAGAAACGTTTTTGTTTTTTGACGGTGGCTCTGCAAAACAGTCAGCATGTCTTCACGTCCGCAAAGAAAAAGAGATAAAAAAGATAATACAGATTCGGCTGTCGACGACCTAGGACTCACGTCTGAAGCTGATAGCACTCCGGTTGGTGCCAACACTCACACCGAGGCTGATACTCCACCTGATAATAGCGTAATTCTTTCAGCTATAAACGGTTTGAAGATTGAGTTTCGGTCCCAATACAAGGAGGTTCTGGCAGTGATTAAAGAAGTTAAAGAGGATTTCTTTACCTTCACTGAAAGACTTACCGAAGCGGAGAGCCGAATCAGCCAAGCCGAGGATGACATTAGCGGCCTTCAAGGAAGAGTTGTTAAACTCGAAAAATCCGCATCGGATCTTGCCTCTGCTCTTGACATGGCCGAATGTAGAAGCCGGCGCTCTAACATTCGGATTTTGGGACTTCCAAATGGAATCGAAGGGAATAATCCTGTTTCGTTTTTGGAAAGTTGGCTTCCACAGCTTCTAGGTGCGGATACCTTCCCGGCGCCGGTGATCATTGAAAGGGCACACAGGCTACCCAGTAGTGGCAAACAAGCTGGTGGAAACGCATCGTCAAGGCCAAAAACAATGATACTGAAATTACTCAACTATGCTGACAAAGACAGAATACTGAGAGCAGCCCGGGCAAGAGATACAGTGATGTTCCAGGATCACCATATTATGTTTTTTCCTGATCTATCGTCCGAGGTGTTAAAACAACGAAAGCGATTTGAGGAGGTGAAGCTAGAGCTTCGAAAGAGGAAGTTTAAGTATGGGATGATTTTCCCCGCCAAGCTTCTGGTTATCTTCGGAGACCGTCGTCATTTCTTCGACTCTCCTGAAGAAGCAGGCAAATTCATCGCGACCTTGCCAGAGGATGTTCGGGAAGCGGAGCAGCCAACGTCTGAGTAACTAATTTGTTCTTTTTGACACTTTGCATTAAAGTTTATTCATCCACTTTAGTACTGAACTTTCAATAAAAAATTTTGTTGGACGCTTAGTCTGAAAATGCCCTATAAAACGTAAGGCTGGGCTTTTTTGGTTTTCATATTTCGTAAAAGGTTGGCTTTGATTTGAATACTAAGCAGAATCATTAAGTAAGCTGATTTTCTTTTGGTTAATAGGTCATAATACTTGGCCTTTGAGAGCGTGCGTTTATTATTTTTGTTTTGGACACTATTCTTTTGTCTTTTTTCCTCTTAATTCAGCAACCTAATAGCGTTCCTATTAGAGGACCGCAAGAGTACGTAACTACAGTTCTAGTCGAAGAAAAGGGGAGGTTCGCCGTGCATCTGTGTGTTCTATCTAGTGCATGTGCTGGGGATTGTGTTGTTGTGTGTTGTTTTTTTTTTTTTTTTTTTACTACTATACATTTATACTTGCACTTCAGTTTTCTGGTACATCTTTGTACTTTACAAAAAGGTTACAGGGTGTTCATTGGAACAGATCATTAATGTTTGGACTACCAAGAATAATTAGAATATTCAACTTTGTTGCAAATGTTAGGGGATTCTAGTCTTACATTGACATCTTGGAATGTGCGGGGGCTTTGTAACCTTACTAAATTGAAACAAGTGATGAACAGAGTTAACTACCTCCATCCTAAAATAATATTCCTGCAAGAAACACATGTATTGTCCGGCGAAGTCATTAAACTGTGTAGAAGATGGCCGGGGCAGGTTATAGCGGCATCATATAGCTCGCACTCAAGAGGGGTAGCTGTGCTGATACATAAATCAGTCCCATTTCATATATTAAAAACTATTCGTGATCCATTAGGTAGATATGTTATAATCAGTGGTAGGATGCTCACCGAATATTGTAATCTTGTAAGTGTTTATGGCCCTAATACAGATGAACCAAATTTCTTTCATAATCTTTTCTTAATTTTGTCTTCCCTTCAAGGTATCCTAATAGTCACTGGTGACTTTAATTGTACATTAGATCCTAAATTGGATCATTCCACAGGTATAGACACTTCACATTCGCAAAGTAGGAACATAATTAATCAATACATTAAAGACCTTAATTTAAGCGATGTCTGGAGGCTTCAAAACCCAACAAGGAAAGAATTTTCTTGCTATTCCTCACCTTTCCATACCTACACCAGAATAGACTATTTTCTTATTTCAAAGGATTTGATTGATTATATATCTAACTGTAAATATAGTAGTATTGTTTTATCGTATCATGCAGCATTATCACTGAAATATACTCTCAGAACCATAATCAAAAGCCCATCTAGATGGCGTCTACATATAAAGTGGCTACATAACCCTGATTTTCTGGATTTTGTTGGAAATCAAATTGACATATTTTTTGAGTTTAATACAAACCAGACGTCTGCTTCAATACGATGGGAGGCATTTAAGGCCTATATTAGGGGGGAAATTATCAGCTTTACTAGTTCTAAGACAAACAAATCTGCCCTTAAAATTATTGAATTGGAACAGAGTATAAAGGACTTAGAAGAAGAAATTTTCAAACAAGATACTCCTGAACTGAGACATAAACTTTTGCTACTTAAAGCAGAATTTAATGACATCTCTACTAATAAAGCTGCGGCTAATATAACTAGGCTAAAACAAACATATTATGACCAAGGAGAAAAGGCTGGGAGGTTATTGGCATGGCGAATTAAGACTCAACAAAATGAAGGGGGGATTAACAAGATAGAAACTATAGATGGACAGAACACCACGATCCCAACTGAAATTAATAATGCTTTTAGAAAATATTATGAAGATCTTTATAAATCGACACCCCTGCAGAATACCCATCATTATAAAACATTTATGGACGAGCTCCAGATACAGTCATTGTCTGAGGAAGACTCCAATGTATTGGATCAACCAATTGAAGTAACAGATCTGAATGCAGCCATTAATTGTATGAATAGTGGGAAAGCACCAGGCCCCGATGGTCTACCTATAGACATCTATAAGATCTTTCGTGACAAATTGATAACCCCAATGATTGACATGATAAATGAATCATTCAATATTGGAGTACTTCCCTCTTCCTTGCGTTCAGCCCTCATAACTTTAATTCCTAAGCCAGGGAAAGATCCTACGAAATGTGGCTCTTACAGGCCCATTAGTCTTTTAAATTCTGACACAAAGATAATTGCTAAAGCCTTAGCCAGTAGACTTGATAAGTATTTACCTTTACTGATTGATCCTGATCAAAATGGCTTTGTAATAGGTAGACAAGCTTTTCATAATATACGGTGTGTGTTAAATGTCATACACTCAACAAAAGGAGTCTCGGATACAGCTTTACTTTCTTTAGATGCCAAGAAGGCTTTTGATAGAGTGGAGTGGGACTATCTTTTTGATACACTCTCTTATTTTGGTATCGGCCCGTATTTTATAAAATGGATAAAACTTTTATATTCAAAACCCACAGCAGAGATATTGACTAATAATATAATTTCTAAATCTTTTCCACTTTCTCGAGGCACACGTCAGGGATGCCCCCTTTCGCCGCTCCTTTCTACATTGGCTATTGAGCCTTTGGCTATTGCAGTACGAAGAAGTGGAGACATATCCGGGATTACAATTGGCGGTCATGCTGATGACATTATATTATTTCTTTCCAATTTAAGTTCATCTGTGCCTTCTTTATTGTGCCTAATTAAATCATTTGGATCCTTTGCAGGTTATAAAGTGAATGAGTCAAAATCTATGATCCTATTTCTAAAAGAAACGGAACGTCTCACTCCTCCCTTCCAGACCCCCTTTAAAAATGCTCATGAAGATTTTAAATATCTTGGTATTAATATCACCACAGACATAAAGAATTTGGTTGCCAGTAATTAGAATTATACAACTAAATTAATCACTGAATCAATTAATAAATGGTCATCCCTACCAATTTCTCAGACTGGACGTATTAATATATTAAAAATGAATGTTCTCCCAAAATTCTTATATTTATTTCAATCAATCCCTCTGCCCCCACCACATAATTTATTCTGTAATATGAAGAAGCTGTTTACCAATTTTATTTGGGCAAATCGACATCCCAGGCTGAGGCTCTCTCTTTTGTATTTACCATATGAAAGGGGAGGGTTGCAGTTGCCTAATCTTAAGTGGTACTACTGGGCAGCTCAGCTAAGAGCAGCAATGTTTTGGTTTGCAAATGATAATTCTATCCCATGGACACGGATTGAGGCGAGTACAACTCAGAAACTGCCTTTGAACCTGTATCTGTATTCAGCACCCCTGCCCAAATTGAAAAAAGCCACTTCCAACCCCTTTGTTAAAAATACTATTGTGGTATGGTATGAAGTTTTGAAACATATTGGACAGATTCCACAATTATCACAATTTACCCCTATTTGGGGAAACACTATGTTTACACCGGGGACACATGATGGTGGTTTTAAAATCTGGGCATCAAAAGGTTTGAACAAGGTGGCAGATTTATTTAGCAATGAAACTATGCTCAGTTTTCAGGAATTAAGACACAAGTTTGATTTGCCTAAAACCCATTTTTTTAAATATCTTCAAATTAGGAATTTTATCAATAAAACACAGCATTTTTCTCTTCTCTTACCAGAGCTGTCCCCTTTAGAAAGAACTACTTTAAACCACCTTAATGGTGCTAGGCAAGTTTCCTTGTTTTATAAACTGATCTCCACTAACTGTAAAGAAAATACGGAGAAAAAGCGTTTGGCTTGGTGTCAAGATATAAGTGAGAATATAACAGAAGATGAATGGCAGAGTATCTGCTTAAAGGCCCAAACCCAGACAATTAATACCAGGTTTAAACTTCTGCAGTACAAGTGGATAATGAGAGTATACATAACTCCAGAATTGCTTCATAAATTTAATCCCAACATCCCCAATCAATGTATAAAATGCAACTTAGAGATAGGAACTTTATACCATTGCTTATGGAAGTGCCCTCAAGTTCAACTTTATTGGGAAAAGGTTTTGGACTTTTTGTCACTGGTGGTGAAACAGAATGTCCCCAAATGTCCTAAACTTTGTATATTTAATATTTTCCCTGTAACTTGCACTCTAACTAACTCTAGTAAGAAAATGTTGACCTTCTGTTTATTACAAGCAAAACTTGTAGTTGCTCGTCATTGGAAAAACACAGAAGCCCCTAATTTTAAATAATGGTTACAAGAATTGTCAGGTTGTTTGGCTCTGGAGAAACTTACATATATAGTTAAAGGAAAATCTGGAAAGTTTTTCAAAGTATGGAATCCCTTTATAGAATTTTTGAAGGAAGCTGAACCAAATAGTTTATTTTCGGTGTAACCAGGAATAACATTTACCATGTTATGATACTAATGTACCATTGTCTTGACATTTGTATAGTATAGATGTTGTCCTTTTTTTTTTTTTTTATGTAAATGTGTCTAAAATCAATAAATACAATGTTGAAAAAAAAATAAAAAATAATACACTCAATATCAATGGCTTTCAGACCTCCTTTTTGGGGAGTGACATTGAGTAAGCTGGGTAGATAAATCTTGAAATACATTCCATTTTTGTAAGATAAATATGGCCAATAATAGAGATATCTCTTTGAGACCACAAATTGAAATAAAATTTACATTGATCTAAATTATTCCAAATGTTGAGATTATTTAGCGCATATTTATCCTTTGGAATGTGTATGGTATTTAAAGGGTGACTTAGCAGGAATATTATGAATTGTCAACAGAGGGGAGTTATGAATTGGAAGTAATTCACATATGTTTAAGTTTAATTTTAAGCCAGCTGCCTTAGAAAATAAGTCTATTGTTGTGAGGATTTTTGGAACTTGGTTATTTTTCATAAATAAAGTTTTTGTTTGTTATTTTTATTTATTGATGATTTAAATACTGTATATTTCCTTAATGATTTCCATTTCTCTTTTTTTACTAGTTCTGCTTAATAGTTTACCCTTTGATATAGAAATCTGACGTACCTATATTTTAAATATTCCCATTTATCTCTATAAATTAAAACATTTGAATCTTCAATTATATAATTGATTGATGCTATAATTTCTTGACAAATGGGTTCATCATTTAGGAGGTTTGAGTTCAATTTCCAATATCCTTTTTTCCTTAAATAAGTGTTTGTAGGTTTATAAATAATTTAACCATACAGTGATCTGTTAAGAGGTGCTGCAGAAATTATAGAGCTTGACTCCAGATTAGGCCTATTTTCAGATACTAACCAAAAATCTATTCTTGATTGGATTGAACCATCCAGTTGAAAACTTGGGGACCAGGGTTTTTTGTGCGCCGTGCATCTTTCAATTTAAATACACTACAAAAATCAAGCAATACAGGATTGTAACGGTATCTTTGATATTTTGAAGGAGATCTATCAAGCCATTCATCAATTACCATGTTAAAATCACCTCCAAATATACAATTATTAGTAGGATATCTTTGACATAGATCCTTTACTGCTTCAGTAATTTCAGTATACATAGTTTTGTTTTGGTTAAGGTTGTTATACCCATATATATTTCCTAAGATCAGAAAATTATCATCTACTTCGACTACACAAACAATCCAATGGCCACCAGTATCCCGGATAGTAGTTAACATTTCCCCAGGAAAATTGTTTAGTAGTATAGCAACACCTGCTGACTTATTCGTGCCATAACAATAAAATATTTTGTCTCCCCATTGGTTTGACCAGAATTTTTCATCCATGACATTAGAATGGGTTTCTTGAAGAAGGAAACATTGTGCTTTTTCATTTTTACAAAAAAGAAAAAAATATTTTCTTTTAACAGAATCTCTTAGACCCCTAGTGTTAAGTGAAACAACGAAAAACAGAGGATTAAAGGGAGAAATAAAAAAATGAGAAAGGGAACATAATCTAATAAAGGATTATTATTATTAAATGTATTTCTTAAATCGAACACTTGTAAGAGCCTCTATCAGGTATTATTAAGTACATAGTATAGTACAATATTAATTATAAAATAAACATTCTTGTTCTCATATTAAAATAATATATATATTAGGGCTGTCAATTTAACGCGTTAATAACGTGCGATTAATTTTACAAAAAATAACGCTTTTATAACGGATTTTATCGCAATGCTTTCCTGAGAAATTCCTGAGAAATGCAAGCTTGTAATACCATCTGTTTACTCCAGAGGGCAGTAAGTGAAAGTTCAGCTTTGTGAGCAACACACAGTTTATTACAGTGAACAAAACATAAACAACCCTTCAGCGGACACACAACACAAACGTGTGTTACCTTCTTGCGTTCAAAACACTTGAAGGAGCATAAATGTGAACTAAGGGATCTCAAGATAAAAAGACAAATTTAACTTGACACATTGACCTAACATTTTACTTTTATTACGCAATACACCCGATACACGACACAAGCATGTCTGACGTGGGTCGTATGGTCTTTACCTCACAAATATTTAGACAGACAAACAATCATTAAAAGGTATATATGTTGGACTTATGCGATCAGTACTAGACTATGGTTGTATTGTATATGAATCTGCGTCTGTAACGATGCTAAAGGAACTAGATATAATGCAAGCTAAAGCATTAAGACTCATTTTAAGAGCAGTTAAAACTACGCCAATTGCAGCATTACAGGTGGAAACATCAGAAATGCTACTGTATATAAGAAGAGAGAAACTAGCTATGGCATACTGGATTAATCTTCAGGGACAAAACAATGATCTGTTACTCCTGTGTGTTATCTTAATGGCATATCTCGCCATAAGGGGGTACTGTTGTGGGAGCAGGGTGGAAGTAGCACCCCTCTTCGGGGGAGAGAGGAAGAGTTATTTGAGGTGGTATGGTTGTTCCTGGTTTTGGGGAAAGTGGCAATAAAAAAGTGTTTGATCTAAAAGTGGAGTTATCTTTTGAACTAACATTGGTAGCAGAGGATGGCTGCTAACTACAGGGTTCCACCAACGTTTGAAGAAGGAAAACCCTACGAAAGCTGGAAGAATGAAGTCAACATTTGGACCAGAGTTACCGATTTGGAAAAAAAAAAACAAGCTCTTGCCGTCGCCCTGGCGCTATCAGGAAGGGCGCGGGATACAGCGATGGAAATTCCGGTAGATGATCTAAATAAAGACACTGGAATGACCACTTTGTTAGTGAAACTGGATGCTTTGTTCCTTAAAGAGGAAAAGGACAGGATCTACGATGCTTACTCAGATTTCGACCGGATTATGAAAGAAGCGAACATGTCCATGGCGGACTATATTATTGATTTCGAACAGCGCTATTCTCGGATGAAAAAGTACAACATGGAGCTACCGACGCAGTTTTAGCTTTTAAGCTTTTGGATACTGCGTGTTTGGATACGACGGATAGGCAGTTGGCTCTAACTGCATGCACTGACTTAACTTATGCCTCGATGAAGTCCGCTCTGAAGAGAATATTTGGCAGAAAAACGAGCGCGGCAGCACAAAGTATCAGCCAGGAGTCCGTGTTTGTGACAGAGCAGCGACGGCAGAAAAGTAAGTCCTGGCAGCAAAGCGCTCACCAGAAAACTCCACAGCCCGGTACTAACCCGCTAGATAAGTACGGACGGCGATCGAAATGTGCAGTGTGCCAAAGTACATATCACTGGGTCAAAGATTGTCCGCATAAAGGTGAGAGTGTTAAGATTACAGAAGATAAAACTGACATGGAAGAGTGTAATATTACTCTGTACACCAAAGAATCACCGACAGATGCAGAAATATTCATGACCGAATGTTATGGCTCAGCAATAATAGACACTGCTTGTACTAGGACAGTCTGTGGACAAGAGTGGCTTGACAACTACAGTACTGTATTACAGAAGAAAAGTGTAAAGATGATGAAAGAAACAGAAGCAGAAAGTCATAGGCCTTTCAAGTTTGGAGATGGAAAAGTAGTTTACTCAGGAAAAAGAGTCAAGATTCCTGCAAAGATTGGCAACATGAAGTGTAATATTGAAACAGAAGTGGTACCTGTAAACATCCCCTGCTTTTGAGTAAGACATCATTAAAAAGGGCAGGGACCGTTCTGGACATGGAAAATGACAGCGCAGTAATGTTCAACCAGCCGGTCAAACTAGACTTTACAAGCTCTGGACATTATTGTGTGAACATTGTGGACAATGAAAATAAAAATCCTGCTCACTCTGATCAGATATTAACTGTTGAAGATGAAATATTGTCAATCACAGACAAGATGAACACAAGTGAGAAGATGAAAGTTTTGGAAAAGCTTCATAAACAGTTTGGGCATGCCTCTGCAGACAAACTACTAAGACTGATGGATAATTCTGGCAACAAGGACGCAGAATGCCCCAGCCTGTTGCAAAAGATCATAAACCAATGTGAAGCATGTCAGAAATACTGTAGAACCAAACCAAAACCTGCTGTCGGATTACCACTGGCATCTACGTATAATGAAACAGTTGCTATAGATTTGCACGAGCTTGAGCCAGGGGTCTGGTACTTACACATTATTGACCAGTTTACTCGTTTTAGTGCTGGTAGTGTCCTCACCACCAAGAGGGCTTCTGAAATTGTCAAGCATTTTATCCACGATTGGATTAGTGTACATGGCCCACCGCAAAAGCTATTCAGTGACAATGGTGGCGAGTTTAATAATGAAGAAGTGAGAGACATGGCCGAGAACTTTAATATTGAAGTTAAGACAACACCTGCCTACAGCCCCTGGAGCAATGGACTGTTGGAGCATCATAATCAAACCCTAACTGAGATCATTATGAAAGTGAAAGCTAGTACTGAATGTGACTGGAGCACTGAAATGGACTGGGCCTTGATGGCAAAGAACTGTATGCAAAGTGTCCATGGGTACAGTCCACATCAGCTGGTGTTCGGGCAGAATCCTAATCTGCCCTCAGTGTTAATAGACAAAGCACCGGCTCTAGAGGGGACTACCAAGAGTGAATGGGTTGCTAAGCACATTTCAGCCCTGCATGCTGCAAGAAAGGCTTTTACAGAAGCTGAATGTTCGGAGAGGATACGGAGAGCTCTAAAGAAACAGTTACGGCCCACTGACGAGCGATACGAACCTGGAGATAAGGTTTATTACAAACGAGTGGACTGTCCAGAATGGAAAGGGCCTGGAGTGGTCATTGGACAGGATAGTGCAGTTGTTTTTGTCAGACATGGAGGCACCTGTGTCAGAGTGCACCAACTAAGGTTAAGAAAAGTTACTCATGAAAATGAAGAGCCTCAGATTGTCTCTGAGGGGAATAACCAAGGACAACGTACAGTGGACATCATTGAAGAAGAGACAAATGTAGAAAACGCAGAGAATGATCCTTTACCTGCTGTTGAAAATGCAGAAGCAGAGAGACCAGACATTGGAAACATTAACATAAAGACTGGACAAATTGTGACATTTAGAAATCAAGCAAGTGGTGTTTCACAAACAGCAAAGGTGCTAGGACGTGCTGGAAAAGCCAATGGAAAATATAAGAACTGGTATAACTTGGAGCTACTTGAGCCTGCGGAGGTAGCTGGAAACAGTGAATCAGCAGATCTGTCACAATTAGAGGATCTTCGTGTCCAGAAAGAGGCTTCAAATTCGGATACACACGAGGATGTTTTTGTGACTAAGGATGTGTCTTTTGATGAAGCAAAAGAAAAGGAAATACAAAATTGGAGACAGAACGAGGTGTTTGAAGAAGTTGAGGACAAAGGACAAAAGTGCGTCTCCACTCGATGGGTGTGCACTTTGAAAGAGACTGAAAATGGATTAGTTCCCAAAGCAAGACTTGTTGCACGAGGATTTGAGGAGCTACAAGTTTCTGAGCTGCAAAAGGACTCGCCGACTTGTGCCTCAGAGTCACTGAGACTTCTAGTGGCAGTGTTATGTCAAAGACAATGGGAACTTCACTCAATGGACATAAAATCTGCCTTCCTACAAGGCATGGAGCTGTCCAGAGACATTTTTATCAAACCACCACTGGAGGCCAATGGCACAGGGACACTTTGGAAACTAAGAAAATGTGTGTATGGTTTAGCTGATGCCTCATTGTATTGGTATAACAGAGTTAAAAGCATTATGACTGAAGCAGGAGGTATTGTGTCTAAGGTTGACCCTGCAGTTTTCTACTGGCTTGATGAGGACACGAAGGTAACTGGTGTACTTGCTTGTCACGTTGATGATTTCATATGGGGAGGTTCACAGCTGTTTTCAGAGAGTGTCATACCTTACCTTAGGTCAAAGTTCAATGTAGGTCATGAAGCTCACAATAACTTTTCCTATGTGGGTGTGGATTTTGTGACTTTGGGTAAGAAGGTACAAATACACCAAATGACATACATTCAGCACCTACAGCCCATACATATCACACCTTCACGAGCAGCAGAGTCCGCTTCACCTCTCACAGAAGAGGAGAGAGAACAACTTAGGTCAAAGATAGGTCAACTTCTGTGGGTTGCTAGACAGAGCAGGCCTGATGTCATGTTTGATGCAAGTAATTTGGCATCTTTTCTCAAACAAGCTACAGTTCAGAACATTAATGAAGCTAACAGGGTAGTCTGTAAACTCAAGACCAAGTCAGTTCAGTTGAATTTTCAACAGCTTGGGAAAGATAGTAACTTAAAAATGGTTACATTCACTGATGCATCGTTTGCAAATCTTTCAGATGGGGGTACTCAAGGTGGGTACTTCATTGTTTTGATGGGTGAAAATGGGCAGTTCTCTCCAATTTCATGGCAATCTAAGAGAATTAAGAGAGTTGTCAGAAGCACTCTTGCAGGTGAAACGCTTGCTATGTCTGAGGGGATTGATAATGCAATTTTTTTGTCAACTCTGTTTTCTGAACTGAATGCTGGTTGTACTGTTTCTCATGTACCCATAATCTGTGTCACCGATAATTTCTCTCTTGTAGATGCACTGAAGTCTACTAAGTTTGTTGCTAAGAAAAGACTGCGTTTGGAAATCAGTTCGATAAAAGAACTGATCCAAACTAAGAGGGTTGGTCAAGTGTTATGGTCTGAAACAAAAGATCAACTTGCAGACTGTCTTACAAAAAAGGGAGCTTCCTCAACCTCACTTCTTAAGGCTCTCTATGAAGGATGCTGGACTGTTAAATGAACTCAAGCATGAGTTTCCCCTCCCTTTACTAATAACCTTTTATGTTATATTGTTGTTCTTATTTAATACACCATGACAGGTTAGCTGGTCGTTTTTTTTGTTTGTTTTTTTTTTCTCTTTAAAGAGAGGGAGATTGTTACTCCTGTGTGTTATCTTAATGGCATATCTCGCCATAAGGGGGTACTGTTGTGGGAGCAGGGTGGAAGTAGCACCCCTCTTCGGGGGAGAGAGGAAGAGTTATTTGAGGTGGTATGGTTGTTCCTGGTTTTGGGGAAAGTGGCAATAAAAAAAGTGTTTGATCTAAACGTGGAGTTATCTTTTGAACTAACATGATCATCCAGTAAGGTGAGTACTTGCTGAAAGTTGGGAAACAATAAATACACCAGGTAAAGGCTTTGCATGGAAAATAAAGAAATGGGCTAATGAAAATGGTGTAGATACAAAGTTATTTGCTCCAATAGTTGCAATACCTCCGATACCACCTTGGTTATTCACACAACCTGAAATTGACTTAAAGCTACATGAAAGAATTAAGGAAAAAAGGGATGTTAATACAAAAATATATGTTAAAGAATGTATAAAAAGTATGCATTATTCATTTCTTCAAGTATACACAGATGGCTCAAATAGCCAAGAAACCGGAAGGACAGGGGCAGCTTTTTATATCCCAGAGTTTGAAGTAAGGACGTTTGGAAGAATAACAGATGGTACATCTGTATACACTGCTGATATGACAGCAATCTTAATGGCACTAGGTTGGATTCATGAAGTAAGAGCAGATAAAGTAGTAATATGTTCTGATTCAGTGGTGGTTCTTATGAGTTTAAAATCAAATAAAAAAAATAGAAGTGACATTTTAATAGAAATCATGATTACATTATACAGACTAAAACAGACAGGAATAATAATTCATTTAATGTGGGTACCAGCCCATATGGGAATTCAAGGCAATGAAGAAGCAGACAAAATGGCTAAAGAATCATTAAGGATGGATGAACCAAGTATAAACATTTCACTTAGCAGATCAGAAGGGAAACATTTGGTCAAGTCAAGTCAAGTGGTTTTTATTGTCATTCAACCATATACAGTTAGTACAGTACACAGTGAAACGAGACAATGTTCCTCCAGGACCATGGTGCTACATAAAACAATATAGGACAAACACAGAACCACATGAGACTACACAGACTAAATAACATACCTATATAAAGTGCACGTGCAAACGTGTGCAAAAAGTATGGGACAGTACAATATCAGGACAATAGGCACAGTGAGAGATAGTGCAGCACCGACCAGTACACAGTAGTATTGGAAGCATGCAATAGGAAATGGCACACTTATTAAGATTCATGTCAAACAGGAAGGCATTATCATAAGGTACAAAGGAACATTAAAAAAAAGTACAATCATTCATAACGTAAGTAGAATGGAACAAGTTATATTCACACATCTAAGAACAGGACATTCGAATCTTAACTATACATCACACATCATAGGGAAACATAATACAGGTTTATATGAGGTTTGTGCAATAGAGGAAACAGTAGAGCATGTGTTGATGGTATGTCCTGCTTATGAAAGAGAAAGCAGGAGTCTTAAGGAAGAATTACACACCTTAGGAAGTCAAGAATTCATAATAAGCAATATCTTAAATGAGGGTCCAAATGTGGGGAAACAAATTAATGCAATAATGAGATTTATTAGGAGCAGTGGATTAAAATATAAGATATAGGGAATATGGAGACATGTAGATTTCATTATCTTCACACTCCATCACAGAAGGTGGCGGTATGCAGCTATTAAGTTGGTTCGCAACCCGTCATAAAACCTAAAGAAGAAGAAGATTATGGGGCATGATACAGCTGCACAGACAGAGAGAGCGTAAGAGAGGGATGTGTAAAATGGAGGATGTGAGGAGATAGTTGCTCTCCACTTGTATTTCTTTTTGTTTTCCTTTTATTTTGTGTGACTGAGTTGGTTGTTAGGCCTATACGCTTCCCCACTCACCTTCATGTATGTGGTGGAGGTAGCATTCTTTTTTGGACATTTTATTAAATACAGGTTGAAATGCTAACACCTGTTTGTCTCATGTGTCTCCCTCATATTTTCCCTCCTTGAGACACCTCTAACATCCAACCTTCATTACACGATGCTGATAGGTTTATTATGTCTGAATGCGCAAATCTGATTTGATCACTTGCAACTAATAGTGCAGACAGTCTGCTGATTTGAGAAAAAATCAGATTTGCCTGCAGTCTGAGCCAATGTCACTGGTTGGGGTTGTCTACAGCCCACATAGTCCACCCCCAAATTGCTTTTAACCAGTGCACAAATCGTAAAAAATATAATATTTTATTTAATGCTGTGTTTGCCAAACATTTGAATGGGTGGGCAAGACTCAAGTTTGGGTGGGCTCAGCCCATCCCTACATCTGGCCATGGTCTCTTGTATCCTAATATGGCTGTAATCTAGGGTGACCATATTCTGGTTTTGAAAAAAACACTATTAGCATAGCATAAATATATATAAATAAATACAAAATTCCAATATTCTCTTGAATGTCCATGTACTAATATAAATTTGATGGCATGAGTGTACCTTCATTTACTATTAATATTATTTTGAACGGCCATGGAAAATGAATTACTCTGATAACAATTTTACCTGGTCGCAAAAAGTAGTCCGTTAATTTACCTGATGAACTTTCACCTTTATGCTTCGCAGAGCTAATGAGTGCTTCTAAATCACTTGCACCTTTATTAGCAACTGACACAAAGCAGAAATCCCGGCCGGACGCATTTTTAAGGTCCGAAAAAGAGGACATGTCCGGGGAAAAAAGAGGACGTATGGTCACCCTATGTAATCATTCGAGCAAGACGGCACAGAAAACACTTTTGATAAACTATAAACTGTTATAAAAATGTAAACTGATGTTGAACTGTACTATATTAGCCAGGACGTCCTGTAAGCTATGTTGTTCCATTCCTTATTGAAGATGCAAAATGACCCCTCCCCCAGATGAACAGTGCTTAAACCTTCATAATTTAAAGTCCCTGTAAAGTCAAAATTAAGTATGTGTTCTGAGTTTGTCATATCACAGAAAAATGTGTTATTAGCCACCCAGCCAAATTTGAATGATAAAAAAAGTCGGCAAGTACATAAAATAAGCTATCAAAATCTTGAAAAAATGAGCAATGGTCTCTGCTCTCAAACGCTGGGGGCGTGTCCGCTGACTGCGCTGAAACCACGCCCACTCGCGGGAAAGCTGCCGTCGCCACACACACTCAACTGTCACCGCTACAGCCGGAATGGATGCTCCTAGCAGTTTATTAGGTTTTACCAAGCCATCGAGCCCCCGTTTTAGCCCCGCCCAAAAAATCCGGAAAATAGCAATGGTGAAAAACTGTTTAACGGTCTAACTCCACAATTCAGTCCTTCACAGTTCACAGTCTTTGTAATATGTTTTAGCAATACATTTCTAACATTTATAATGTGTTTAGAATTTTTTTTAGAATTGCCTTTACAGGGAAAAAAGTTTTGAATACAACAAAATACAAAAATTAACTGAAACAATATCCCTGGAAAACCTGTTATGACTTGTTTTTTCACTTCTCATGATTTTGCATCCCTGATCATTATTAACAAATCCAAATTGTACACATAAATACCAGATTAATTGAAAATGTGTTTTAAGTTCTTAGGAAAGAAAGTTCAATGAAGAATTTATCTGATTTTAATGAACACTTGAGAACAGGTAAATGTAACATATTCAACACTTATAGTAATTAGGCATAAGTAATTGAAAAGGCACACAAAGTTTAAATCTGTTTAGATCTATTCTTTAAAACTAGATTTTGTTTTCTTTTTGGAATCAAAACTTTTTTTAATCCTCCTTAAACATAAACATATAAATCAGCAATAAACTGTTAGCTGGTGATGTTTGACTTTGGATCATGAGTAAGCAGAGGAAAGACACTGTCCAGCATTTAATTATGACAATAATAACGATGATGATGTTAACATGTGATCTACCTATTGAAAACAGTCTGAAGTTAATGAATAGTGCAAATTACAATTGCCTGTACACACTAACTGCAGCATGGTAGAAATACACTTTGCAGTGTTTTTGAATCTGAGGATATCCTGTCAGATTTAGTTGAATGTTAACCAAAACATAATTCAGTGCATCTGTTATGATTGTATTTGCTTTATGATAAATGTTATTTTTCTGTAGCAGACTGATTTCTTTAAAATACTGAGTTGCTCTACATTAACGGCTCATTTTCTGTTTTCTTGGTAGGGTAGTGTACATGTTTCTTTAACTTAGATAACAGTTACAACAGTACTCATGATGTTAATCAAACATGTTCTGTTTGCATTCAAGGCATAATTTAATGTTTTAGAGATCATATTGATTTTATCTTGACTTTATTTACATATGTGCCCTTGTGGTAATGAAAAAGTAGTGAAAAGTAATCTGATTACATTACTTTCAAATTGCTGTAATTGGATTACGTTTCTGATTGCCTTTATTGTTAAATAATCAGTAATCTGTAACAGTAACCCTCACAACCCTGTGTAGAATGTATTATTCCAATTCATGGACGTCTTCCTCCTCCAGCATGCAGGTGTGGGCGATTGCGCAGGTCACGGCATATGGGTCACAGTTGGCAGCAGGACGGCGATCCTCAAAGTAACCACATTTGTCCTGAGCAACCTGGCGGGGGATGCGGATGCTGGCCCCTCGGTTAGCAACACCTGCGGAGAATTCATGGATGCTTTGGGTCTCATGAAGACCTGTAAGGCGGCGCTTGTTATCCTCACCATTTTGTGGGTCGTAGACTCGAATATGCTCTGCATGACGCTTTCTCAGTTTCTCGATGGCTTTCTCGATATGTCTAATGTAGAGGGGAGGATTATGGGGATCAGATGGGGGCAAAACACAATAACATTCTCTCTCTCTATGTTGTTCTTTAACATTTTAATTAGTGCTGTTAATGGATAAAAAATTGTAATCGGATTAATTCTGTGATATGAAGATTAATTGATCGCAATGAATTGCATATATCAATATTTGTAGAGAAAAGCTCCCAAATAAAAATTATTCAATATATAATGTTTTAATAATGATAAATAATAATATTTAAATAATTACAAATATAATATTTACAAAAAAATATAATAGTTTAAATAAATCAAATATATACAATTATTTGTGGATGACAAGTACAGCATTGATATGACAATACAAAAAGCGTCTTTAGAAGGCAATATATTGTTTATTTCCATATTATTGAACATAAGCCTATCATTGACCTGTAGTACAAGGCAATCCTTTTTGGATTTGATAAATTCTCCTTCTGCCCAATAGGTGGCGGTATGCACAAAGAGTGCGAATTACCAAAAACGACAACAAAAGAAGAATGTGAAAGTGGGTATTGATTGTAAAAAAGGACTTAAATATGTATCTGTTTTTCACCCACAACTTCTCTATCGCTTCTGAAATTATGGATTTAACCACTGGAGTTGTATGGATTACTTTTATGTTGCATTTATGTGCTTTTTGGAACTTAAAAATGTTAGTACCCATTCACTTGCATTGTATGGACCAACAGAGCTGAGATATTTTTCTATAAATCTTCGTTTGTGTTCAGCAGAAGAAAGAATACATACACATCTGAGATGGCATGAGGGTGAGTAAATGATGATAAATATTTCATTTTAGGGTGAACTATCCTTTTAAGTCTCTAATCTCGCTGAGTACATACCCAATCCCTCCTTCCTCTCTGGTGTGCACAGTGCTCACATTGACGTGGCAACCAGCTCCATTCCAATCTCCTTTCATGGGTTTTGGATCTAAAGTGGCCACCACCCCAAAGTCTTCACACACCCTGTTTAGAACGAAACGGGCCATCCACAGATGATCTCCCAGCTCAATACCTTCACATGGTCCCACCTGGAACTCCCACTGCAGAAAGAGCAAACTATCAATACTGGGCGTCCAGAACATGGAGATACTAATCAGATTACTATATCGTCATGGCAGTTACCTGAGAGGGCATGACCTCCGCATTAGTGCCACAAATTTTGATGCCAGCATACAGACAGGCTTTATAATGGCACTCCACAATGTCTCTGCCAAAGGCCCTGTCAGCACCAACACTGCAGTAATATGGACCTGACAGATGAGAGTCAGATTTCAGATTCAGAAGGAATTCTGTCCCTAGGTGTCAGAAAGGTTCCAGACCAGAAAAAATAAATAATAAACTTAAGTAGAAAAATACAGCTGGTTTAATTCTATGGGTAAAAAATACTAATAAGTGCACTCATGATAACATTCACATTCTCTTTAACCTTGTGGCTTGGGGTAACCAAGTCTAGGCCAGCCGAAAGGGTGTCCATCCACTCCAAATAGTGTATACTCTTGCTCCATGCCAAACCAAGGGTGGACCTCTTTGACCTTCTCCATGACCTTGTTACAGTTGTTACGATGGTTAGATTCTAAGAGAATAAATTGAAAGTGAAATTTCACCAGCCATCCCGGTATTCAGAGTAATTTTTCCTACTGTTCCGATCCTGAGAAGGATCCTTACAAGTAAGCTACAATGTCTATTGTGCCATCTAGCACCCTGTGCAAGCGTCAAGCACTAGGAAGTGTAATCGATCTTGAAATCATGATCATGCTTAGAGACTACATAGCAAGATGTACAGCAAAAAAGGTGTTATATTTTGGTCTGTTCTCACCCAAAACCAACTGGATCGCTTCAGAAGACATTGATTAAACCACTGGAGTATGATGGATTATGTTTATGATGACTTTTTCTCCTTTTTGGAGCTTCAAAGGTCTGATCACCATTCACTTGCATTTTATGGCCTGACAGAGCTGAGATATTCTTCTAAAAATCTTTGTTTGTGTTGATGTGAAGAAAGAAAGTCATAAACATCTGGGATGGCATGAGGGTGAGTAAATGAAGAGAGAATTTTCATTTTTGGGTGAACTATCTTTTTATGCGGTGTAATGATCAGTCACAGTCATTTTCACGGCATAGAACTTTGAGGCAAAGCGGAGGGTGATGTCTCTTCTCACATAATAACATAATTTCAACATAAAAAATTATTCCATGTCCATTTAATTATATTTGGTATGTAATAAGTTGTGTCTGGGTCCTGTTCACCCGTCTGGGTTTATTTTTTGATAATGACTCACCGTAGATTGTCCCTTACTTGGATAGTATTTAAACGGTAGAAATGTTCAGCTTTTTTGTCAAAGAGAGTTTAAGGTATATGTGCCTTTACAGAAAATGTCTTTATAAATCAAGCCTACTCTCACTTGTTGTATTTCCGTTTCTTTAATAGTTTCTTATGCCTTAGATGTCTTCAAACCATTTCCATTCATGTCCACATTTACACTCAACATTTATGCATTTGGCAGAGACTTTTATCCAAAGTGACTTACAGTGCATTTAATTTTATCATTATATGTGTTCCTGGTGAATGGAACCCATGACCTGCTATTGTTAGTGCCATGCTCTACCAGTTGAGCTACAGAATCATATATCTGTTATACCTGCAGCTTCTCTGGTGTGCTTGAGCACCTCACACAGGACTAGTTTGTTAGGGTCCAAAAGGAAGGGGTCCCTGAAAATGCTAACTGGAATCAGAAGCATGTCACTGTTGGATCCTACAGCCTGCCCTGTACTGGAACCATCGAAGTTCCATTCTGGTAGATCTGCCAAAGACCAGGAGCCAAACCCAGGATAAGCAACACATTGGGGATATTTCATCAAAAGAAAATGAAACATGAACTCAAGCTGAAACAATACCAACTATGCTCTTCGGTTCAGTATCCATGGTTCGAGTCTTGCTACGCAGACCCTCTCCAGAGCCGTCGATCCAGATATAAGTGACCTGACAGAAGTCTCCCTGAGGTAAACTGAGGTATTGCTGGCGCAGGGCCTTGTTGAGAACAGAGCTGTCAGATAAGTAAGACATGCTGGACCAGATTTACAGTAAACAGTGAATCTGGAAAGACAAAACAAAAAAACATTAAAATGAAACTATATTGTGTTTGTCTGATGGTTTATCTTTTTTTTGTTTTTTAATCCTTAAAGGGTTTTACTCTTTGATTATTGTCTTTTGATTATTAAACATTTCAAGAATTTGCATAAAGATTGTGCGTGCGGTTTCAAACAGCAGGTTAGGTGTTCATTAAAACAGCATAAATATTATACCGTAAGAAGTGTAATTTGCTGCCCTACATTTTTTAAGTAAAATCAGAGGTAACAAAATTACAGCATTTAAGTTCATTGTACTTTTATAACCACTTTTATATTTTCTGAAATAACTGATTAAATACATTTAGTTAAAACTCTGAAACCTCTTAAAATTTAGTTGAATTGACAGAAATTATTGTGACAAGTAAAATGGATTGTTGATAACATAATGACAAAAACAAGGTTTGCAATGTGCTTTTTCAAGGAATTACAAGGATTTGATGCTTTTAAATCTAATTTGAAGACTCATCTTTTCTCCTTTGCCTATGAGCGTGCCTATTGTGCATAACTGTATTTAGTTTAGTTGTTATTGTGTAGCCTATATGTTTGAGCGTGATATTTGTATGATAGTGTTTTTTTTATTTATTTCTCTTCTGTAAAGTGCTGTGGTCAATATGTGTTGTTTTTAAATGTGCTGTAAAAATAAACACGATTAATTGATTAAAGGAATTATAAGGCTAGCTCTAATATTCAAAGACTTAATGCTGTTACACAAATCAACACGATACACAATGTTTCTACTACGTAGACAATGGTCAAATATAACCATATACTGTATATTTGTTAATAAAATATTTCATTCTTAGAGAGCATCAAGAAATAGTAAAAGTTGCAATACAAGATTTAGGGCACAGCTTAATATTTAAGCTTTATAAAAGTGTTTTCCTTTCTATACAATTCTATGTGCTGCACCCTTCAGTGTTGTACATATTAAAATATTTTACCATATAAGAACAAATTCCAATGGCTAGAGTTACATGATTGGTATTTAAATATTATATATTTTGGCGTATATATATATATATATATATATATATTAGACATACACACACACACACACACAGAGTACTCTGCAAAAGGCACATTAGATGTTTCACAAAAGCATTTGTCTTAAGATGCTTATTTATATCTACAGCTTTAGTGTGTTAATAGGAAATCTAAATGTTTGACTCCCAAACATTACATTTGCAAATAAAAAAGATTAGAATAGAAGAACAGAGAGCCCTGTAACAGATGCCATAGCCCCCACAAAGCCCCCCCACTGAACATTGTGTTAGTCTGAGATTACACAAAGAGACAGAAGCAATTGAGACTGCAATTAACTGTGGCGAATTCTCTAAGAAGCTTGTGTCCAGGTGTACCTAGGAGAATTGGTGCCAAGGTTGTGACACCGAATATTGATTTTGCTTTTTTTATGTTTACTGGAATTTGTATGATATTAAGTGATAAATGATAGTAATTATTTTTGAAGACTATGCAACAGTTTTCACAAGTACCTAAAACCTTTTCACAGTACTATGCGTGTGTGTGTGTGTGTGTGTGTGTGTGTGTATATATATTAAACAATTCAAAGAATTGTACAGTGCATTTATATAGTGACAGCATTACAGTATGTTATGATATAAGTATTATATGTGTGTTCATAAATGTACCAATCAATTAAAACAGAGTACTCACTCAGAGAAGTTTATAAGATGTAATTGGATCCACTTCAAATGAACACTGAAGCCTGCTTGTTGAAACAGTCAAGTTTAATGCATCCTGTAATCAAGATATAAAGATGTCTGATTCATGATTTCCAACCCCCAATACACCCTGAGATGACAAAACATAAACCTGCATATTCAACTAAACATTCTGCATTGTTGTGGCAATTGTGTGCATTTGCTTTGTCTTTCAAAGCAATTCTCAGCAAAGACCTGTGATTATGGAGAAAGATAAAAGTAAAGCTATGCGACATACAACAGAAATTGTTCGGCAGAATGCTAGCCTCAGTCGCCACACAAAATAAATTACGTTTAAAGGTAAAAGAACCATCACTGGGGTGGTACCTTCAAGGGGACCTTCTATGTGCCTCTAGTTAATTTTTATAACTCATTTTGGGTACATAATTGTATCATAAGGACTTATTGTGTACCTTCAAAGGTAAATGTATGTGTTTTGCTCAACTAGGTATCCTTAAGGGTATAAAGATATATTTAAAAAGGGTACCACCCCAGTTACGGCTTTATACCTGTACCTATTTCTGAGAGTGCAGTATTTTCAAAAACAAATAAATCTACTCGCAGGGACAATATTCTCAGCTCAGTTCCCATGCACACAACATTTACACACTATGGCTAATGTGATGATTTTTTACTTAGCAGGTTTCCACTGTCAAGGGAAAGATCAGCACAAAGAAGGCACAGAGGACCAGAGTTTTTACAGTTCAATTAATTTCTGATGAGCCAAAAATACAGGCAAGATGTCCCTGTTGGAAACCTGCTAAACTGGCCATAGCAAGCCTGTAAATTACCTGATTACTAAAGCTGATTATTTCACTGGCATCTGTAAAAAATCCCCATGAACAAACACTGATGCAAATAAAATGTCACTAACAAAACACATATTTGTTGTAATATACAGAGAAAAATAAAAGTAAAACAAAACACCCAAAATTGTATGCTGTTTATATAGCCTACTTAGCATTTAGTGTCCTCATAGTTTAGTTCAAATCTATGTATTTACATGTTTATAACTAAGACATCTACTTGCTGGCATATTAAAGAGTAAATTAAAACCTTTCTGATCAGACAGGATCGAAGATGAACATGAAGATGCTAGGAAACCTTTTAAATGAGATTATCCTGGCTAACACACTGGAGAACACTTTTTTAGCATGTGCTGAGTGCACAAGATACAAGACTTGTAACATACAAAACAATTAACTGCAATTTGTTTTCAATACGTTGACGTTAAGTGCAGAAATATTGATAAAACATTTTAAGAATCACATAAAACTCAAGCTTGCAAATCTAATTTGTCATCATTTAGCAATTAAAATTTTCAAAGTTATATGGCATCGATTCATTTTTGGGAAAGTCTCTTTCAAGCACTCTGGGAATAAATTCCATGCTCAGGTGCACATGAGCAAATTTGTGATCACAGTTCCCAGGACATCTTTGCTAGGGTCTGAACCTTGTCTAAGGTCAACTAATTAGATTTTACAGTGCAGGTTTTCCAGTATTCAGACAACCTCATTCTAAAAAGATAGCCCCGCCCCAAACTCACACCTTTGGTTGAGCCAAAGTTGCGTTGGGCTGCTCAAACAAAAAGGGCAAAGTTTTGATAGCAACAGAGCAACAGAGTTTACAATTTATGGGAGAATTGAACTTAAATGGCTTACCTGTAATTGTCTCTGCTTATTAAGTTGGGATAATGATAATAATAATAATAATGATAATAATAATAATAATAATAATAATTCCTTCCATTTATATATAACTTTTTAGACACACAAAGCACTTTACATAGTGGGGGATAGATGAAAGCATTTTTAACACACATCCGCTTTAATTAGAGATGTCCACAGTTACAGTAATTGAGAGATATGTAAATTTGGCCCATTACCACTAGTTAAAATTACAATAAAATGAATGTGTGAAAGGCCCAGCAAGCTTCAGTGTGCAGTCACAGTGCTGGAAGGATGAAACTCAAATGAAGGTATATGGATATCTTCTTATGCTTTCCTGATGATGATATGTCCACTTTTCTTCAAGTCTCATTTCTTGGTCTGCCCTGGCTGGCCACAGACTTTCCACACTCCATGACAGACACAGGCACTGGGGGTAAGAAAGTAGTCCACTGTATGAAGGCAACCACACATACTGTAAACTACCAAAAGTTAGAACAAATTAATGTATGTGTCTCGTGATCTTAAAGGCTTTAAGTTTTATGTACAGGTTATACTGTATATAAATACTGAATATTAATGGGGCAACATAATTTATGTAAAAATAAATAATAACAGAGGGTTGTATTTAAAAAAAAAAAAAAAAAAAAAAAGTGGCAAGGGAGACTTTTACCCCACACTAAGGGGTAAAAGGCCCCCAGGGAGTTATGGTGTTTTCGTGTAAATATAGGGACTATAGTTATATGGCAAACTTATGCAAAGCAAGATTTATAAAAAACTAATAATCCTCTCTCTCTCTCTCTCTCTCGCGCACACACACACATATCCATCCTTGTTTATCCAATAACGTGTTATAAACAGCTCAAGCCGATACTACTTCTGAAGTGAAATTTCTTAATTACTAATGAAGGCTTGGAGGCATCATTTGGTTTGAACCAGATTTTGATCTGTCGCGTAAGAAAGTAGTTCCATGCACAAATGCGTTTTTATGACCGTACACCGTTTTTTTTTTTTAAATGTACTTGTTCATTGAACTGTTGTATTTAAGCAATATCACATGAGCAAGAGTACGATGGCCCTACAGCACTCGGCCTGTGGCCAAATCACAGCAGTGCTGGTGTAGGGCCATATCACACTCTTGCATGTGATATTGCCTAAATATATATAGGAATTATTTAATGTATATATATATATATATATATATATATATATATATATATATATATATATATATATATATATATTATATTATATTAGATTACAGACAATACCTTTTTTTGTCAGATTTAGAAATATATATATATATATATATATATATATATATATATATATATATATATGTATGCACATATATTTATTTTATACCTTTGTGTCAGATTTAGCTATTGGGAACAAATTTGTCACTGAGGTTTAGCGAAGTATGTAGCCTACGCATACACACAGGGCCAGCGCTACCTATAGGCGAACTAGGCAGTTGCCTAGGGCCTCGGCCTTGGAGGCGGGGCCTCCAAAACATACACATGCTTATCCACCAATCAAGAGCAGCAAAATACTATGCTGTTTGTCCATTGGATATAACAATTGTCATTCACCTGTAGTTAAACCAATTAATATCACCGTTTACATGCGAGTCACTCCCAACCTCTGAATTTATGAATGATGAGATTGTAGATGAATAAAATCCAACTTTTCTGCAAATTT
The DNA here is from genome assembly GCF_025860055.1 of Xyrauchen texanus. Classification (NCBI taxonomy): domain Eukaryota; kingdom Metazoa; phylum Chordata; class Actinopteri; order Cypriniformes; family Catostomidae; genus Xyrauchen; species Xyrauchen texanus. The sequence continues at coordinate 11,946,290 of NC_068309.1, forward strand.
ATCTGATGGCGCCGAAGCGAAATCATCCTTCAGGGGCTGCTAAGCGTAAGGCTAAGCAGGCAGGCAAAGAAAGTGCAGCTCGTGATTCAGGTATCATCTATTTTTGAGTGATTGTAATGTATTGTAAAAAATAAACTGATTCTAACGATCAGCGTCATTTTGAGATAGATCATTTGACGGTTATTTCCAGTTCAAAAGAGCGCGAGCACCACTGATGGACTGAATTCGCTTCTGACACTTTGAATCCGAGCGTATGTAGCTACAATCGATTTCCAGCCCTAGTCAGGAGCTGACTCGCAAAACACTACAGAAAAAGTCAAGTTTGTCAGTCAAAGAGCAAACGCACTATACTAAAGCATTGTTTATTATGTTTTAAAACAGTCTGTATATCTTCTAAAACGCAGATGTTTAGCCTACATTAACTGCTCTAGTTTATCATAATAGACTATAGACCATAATAGACTTTATTTTTTTCGTTTTCCAATCATAAATACTGTTGCAATATTTATTGAAAATAAGTATGCAATCTTAAGCATATGAATAAGCACACAATTACAGTTGACGAATTTAACTTGTCTTTTCACTTCCACTAGCAGCTGATTTGTGTATCATAAGGTATTTCTCTACAATACATACCTAATATGACTATATTTAGTCTATCAAAAACAAAAATGTTCATTATCCCAAATAGTGGGTTAGTGAGTTACCATAAATAAATTACTGAACAAATTACTGCAAAAAACTTCCTGACTGCTAAAAAAAAAAAAGATGACTTTTCAGATGATTTTTTTTTGTTTACCTTAATTAAAGTTACATTAATATGCACATTTAAGTAAAAATATAAAAATACTGATAACAGGTTTTGTATAAATAAAATGGTTAGGAATCATATTTGTTTTCAAGTCTTTTTTATTAAATTATGTTTTATTAACAAAGTTCGGGAGGAGCACATTCAGATAATCAACGAGATAAGAGGTATACAGGTGAAACTCGAAAAATTAGAATATCGTGCAAAAGTTCATTAATTTCAGTAAATTAATGAACTTTTGAAATGAACTAATGAAAAGGTGAAACTAATATTATATAGACTCATTACAAGCAAAGTAAGATATTTCAAGCCTTTATTTGATATAATTTTGATGATTATGGCTTACAGCTTATGAAAACCCCAAATTCAGAATCTCAGAAAATTAGAATATTACATGAAATCAATAAAAAAAAAGGATTTTAAATACAGAAATGTCGGCCCTCTGAAAAGTATAATCCTGCATATGTACTCAGTACTTGGTTTGGGCCCCTTTTGCATTAATTACTGCCTCAATGTGGCGTGGCATGGATGCTATCAGCCTGTGGCGCTGCTGAGGTGTTATGGAAGACCAAGATGCTTCAATAGCGGCCTTCAGCTCTTCTGCATTGTTTGGTCTCATGTCTCTCATCTTTCTCTTGGCAATGCCCCATAGATTCTCTATGGGGTTCAGGTCAGGCGAGTTTGCTGGCCAATCAAGCACAGTAATACCATGGTCATTGAACCAGGTTTTGGTACTTTTGGCAGTGTGGACAGGTGCCAAGTCCTGCTGGAAAATGAAGTCAGCATCTCCATAAATCTTGTCTGCTGAAGGAAGCATGAAGTGCTCTAAAATGTCCTGGTAGACGGCTGCGTTGACTCTGGACTTAATAAAGCACAGTGGACCAACACCAGCCGATGACATGGCTCCCCAAACCAACACAGACTGTGGAAACTTCACACTGGACTTCAAGCATCTTGGATTGTGTGCCTCTCCATTCTTCCTCCAGACTCTGGGACCTTGGTTTCCAAATGAGATGCAAAATTTGCTCTCATCAGAAAAGAGGACTTTGGACCACTGAGCAACAGACCAGTTCTTTTTTTCTTTAGCCCAGGTAAGACGTTTGACATTTGAAGCCCATGTCCAGGACACGTCTGTGTGTGGTGGCTCTTGATGCAGTAACTCCAGCCTCAGTCCACTCCTTATGAAGCTCCCCCACACATTTGAATGTCCTTTTCCTGACAATCCTCTCCAGGCTACGGTCATCCCTGCTGCTTGTGCACCTTTTTCTTCCACACTTTTCCCTTCCACTTAACTTTCTATTAATGTGCTTTGATACAGCACTTTGAGAACATCCAACTTCTTTTGCAATTACCTTTTGAGGCTTTCCCTCCTTGTGGAGGGTGTCAATGATGGTTTTCTGCACAACTGTCAGGTCAGCAGTCTTCCCCATGATTGTGAATTCAACTGAACCAGACTGAGAGACCATTTAAAGGCTCAGTAACCCTTTGCAGGTGTTTAGCTGATTAGAGTGTGACACTTTGAGCCTACAATACTGAACCTTTTCACAATATTCTAATTTTCTGAGATTCTGAATTTGGGGTTTTCATAAGCTGTAAGCCATAATCATCAAAATTATATCAAATAAAGGCTTGAAATAGCTTACTTTGCTTGTAATGAGTCTATATAATATATTAGTTTCACCTTTTAAGTTGAATTACTGAAATTAATGAACTTTTGCACGATATTCTAATTTTTCGAGTTTCACCTGTATATACTGCAGACTTAGCTCTGTTCATTGACAGTTTATCAGCATCCCTCCACCGCCCCCATCTCCTCACTTTGGTTTTTAATAATCTCTTATTGGATGTAAACAACACAGTCCAAAATACAATGCAGTCTAATGTAATACTGTGTAAATCTGGCCACAATTCAGAGCCTGGAGCCCTCCCCTGGACAGCATGTCAAATATGCATAATCTTTACTCTATTTAATTTGATGTAAGTGTGAACTCGTGAATTCTGAAAGGTGGAGGGGAGGAGGGCATGGCGGGGGGCCTCCAACATACATTTTGCCTAGGGCCTCCAAATGTCTAGAACCGGCCCTGCACACACCTTACCTGGATCAGCACATCACGCGTTTATGTGGCTTGGCTGCATTTCTTAAATACCGTATCAGTCCACACACCAGCTCGTGCGCTATCAGGATATATAATAAAAATATGAGCACACCGGGGTCCATACTGCAGAGAATGCAACTATTCGCCGTTTGTCATGGTTTTGCAAAGCAATGCAGATTGTACACAATCGGAATTTAGTTACAGAGCATCCCTGGCACCGCAGTTCACTCAAGCGCACATGTCTGTTTTCCCTCCACGAGCCCCATCTTCTGTCTCGCGATTCGAAAATCATTTCTTAACAATATTTTTGTTCCGCCATTGATTTTGTTAAGCGTGCTCAAATTAATCATATATTTTACTGTTGACGTTGCCGGAGGATTTTGTTACCCGAATTATTATTAGTATGGAGCTAACAGACAAACGGGTCGCGATGCTGTTGCCCGTGGAGATAAACGTTGTTAAGAGACCTCATCATTCTATTGCTGTTTGCAAGGTTATTTTTTTTAAATCATTGTGTATGAAAAAGAAAGCATAATCGAGTAATCGAGTATGCAATATTAACAATACACTGGGAAAAATGTAACTTAAAACATATGTTTTAAGTGGTTACATCTAAATTAACTGCTTTTATTCAACTCAAAATATGATTTAACATCACGAAATACATTAGGTTACACCAACAAAACTCATTTTAAGGGTTAGATCAGTTAGAATGTGTGCTCTTTATTGTTTCTTACAGTGTAACTTTACTAAAGTTCAGATTATCAATCATAAAATTAGCAAAAAAAAAATTGGGAATTTCAAATTACAAATATTTCTATTAATTAATAATAATAATTCCTTACATTTATATAGTGGTTTTCTAGGCATTCAAAGTGCTTTGCATAGTGAAGCTATGTCTTAATTGACAATAAGACAATTTGTATTTAATAAATGCTCAATATAATTTCACAATTTCATATATACAGAGTGGGAATACAATATATGATTTAATCTATGAACCAACACTACTAATTTGTCTCACTGCTTTAAACCTAAAATGAACAACAATGTAACAGCACACTTTAGAATTTAGTGCTGTTCATGCATTCTTTAATTATATTGCATAAGATTGGATGATGCTTGTCTTCAATGCATTTCTCTTTGAATAATACAGTAAAATGAGATGAGATGGTCAGATGGAACCCGTTATGGGTTAAAGGCTTCTTCTTGTGGCAGCAAAATAGCAGTGACTATAGCATCAGTTCAGTCAAATTAATGATCTGGAGAGGTAGACTTCAGGATTATTTGACCCCAATACTTTACAGGATGTTCTTGTGCTTATAGTAAAGATGAACTATTGCTTAAGGTCAGTGTATTTTGTATTTGTATGTTGTATGCATGTTTATATGTTTTGTGACTAGGCTAGTTGTGCCACGATCAAGCAGTTCTCCTGCTGTGATGGCACCAGTTTTGACTGGAGTCCGCAAGTAGATGACGCAATCACCAAAACATCCTCCTATGTGGTCATTTTCATATCCACCTCCGCCACATGTTCCTACAAACAAACAAAAATAGTCAAATGCATTCAAACTGAAGTACTGCAGAGTGGCAGAGTATTAAAGGGTTGAAAGAAGAGTGTTATTTGGATTTTCTCTTTTTGTCAAAATGAGTTTTAAAGGGGTGGCTCACTAAACCAACTTTTTTAATGTAACCTTTTGAAGTCAGGTTGATTGTAATATATTAAATACTATTTATAAGTTGAATAAAACCAGTTCATTTAGATCTTACCACATCTAGCACTTTTTAGATTGACGAAACATTTGTTTACAGAGTAAATGTGTAGTTTCCCTTGTTTACTTGGTGGTAATTGTCTATTGGGCAGAGGGCATGCATACAATAGAATATTCTGCTTTTGTAATAAAGTAATCCTAGTATTTTCAAGGCAAAACTCTCACACAAAACAAGAGATGCACAGGAAACTTACAGTACTACTGGATTCATAGATGACATTCCCAAAGCCATTGCAGGCTACATGAGATGTGTCCTGTATTATAGCATCAGACCTCTCTTTAGTTTTCAGGTAGTATACAAGCAAGGCAGAGAGAACTATCAAGAGCAGAATGACGACTATGACAGAGGCCACAATCGCCCCTGTGTTAGAGGACGGTGATGCTGTGAATACAAAGATGATGTTGGTAAAATTAGGTTTTGTAAAGATTTTCATGGTTTGCTGTGACACTTCATAAAGTATTTTCACACCTACAATGGGATTCAAAAGTCTAAGACCACATTGAACATTTTAATTAAAACCTGGACATGTAAAACAGCAAGAAACATAATATAAAATGAACACTTGAAGGACTATTTTGGATTCAGTACAAGGTCAGCATTTGTGGCATAATATTGATTACCACACAAATAAATTTCAAAGAAAAAAATGGAAGGCACTTACAATGGAAGTAAATGGGGCCAATTTTTTTTAAAGCTTTTAAATTGATAAAGGCACTTACATTAATTTATCTGTTGAAACTCATGTATTATTTGAGCTGTAAAGTTGTTTAAATCATAATATTTACAGTCAGTTTAGTGTTTGTTGACATTACATGTAAAAGTAATTTTATCACACTAAAATCATGTTAACACATATTGTTTATGTCTTGATAATAAACTCTGAGTATTTTAATGCTTACTGATTGGCCCCATCCACCTTCATTGTAAGTGCCTCACTGCAACCAAGGTTTTTGCTTGTTTAAATTTTATTTTATGATTTATTTTTTTGGGGGGGTCCGCCTCAAACCGGGTGCTCACCACACGCCCCACCGAGAACGAACGACATTATAGCGACCATGAGGAGGATACCACATGTGACTCTACCCTCCCTAGCAACCGGGCCACTTTGGTTGTTTAGGAGACCTAGATTCGAACTCGCGACTCCAGGGGTGGTAGCCAGCTGATTTTTTTTTTGTGGGGATTAACATTATGCCACAAATGCCGTCGATTGAGCTTAACTTGAATTGAACCAGGAATATTCCTTTAAGAGAAAAATGAAAGATGCTACACTATTTCTAGAACACTAATTAAATAATCACATTTACAAGCATCAGGTTATGCACAAAGGTGTCATTAAAAGGGAAACACCAAATACTAGGACATTCCGTTACATTTTCAATTCAACCTTTCACTTTTTATGCTTTGCTATGCTGATAATATAATTTGCAATAAAAAAAGAAATCACAAAATAATTTTCACAATCTGAATGCCACTAGACTAAAATAACGGGTTTTTTTATTCTAACAAATTCAACTTTGACAAATTCGAATACATTATTGAATTTAAAAATCTCTTACGTTTCTGGTCTGTCATTGCACAGTTCACTCCAACTGTGTACTTTATGTCATCCAGGGCAAGAAAACCCTTCTGTCCTTTAAATCCCTCAAATACAATCTGCATCCCAATAAACCACACACAATCAGAATGTATAAATCACACACCAAACTTCATACAGCATTTAAAAGAATGTTGAAGACAGTAGGTTTAAATGTAAGCTATCACCTGGTACTCTGTTTCAGAGGTGATATTGACACGGAAATGTTTCCAGCCTCCATCCTCTTCATCCAGTGTCAGCAATTCGTGTTTGCCCCCTTCAGATAGCCTCCACACAATGAGTTTACTGTCATCTTTGGAAGAGCCCAATATTCATCATTATTGCATTATAAATATACATTCGTAATATTCCTTTAACAGATGCTTCCTTATCAAAAGCAACAATAAAGGCACTTTACTACAGAGACAAACCCCTTGTAGCAACCTAGGGTTCAAAGGTATTTACTAGGGTTCGAACCAACAACTTGGATTTCCAGTTCAGCAGCCAGTTCTGACAAACCTCTTAAGTTAAGAAACCCTTTATTTATTACTAAGGGTTTTTATAACTTAAGGGGTTTGGGCACAAATCTTTAACCACTTCGCCATACAACCCCAACAACAAAATTACCTAATGAGTTTTACATATTAAAGGAATATTTTGGGTTCAATACAAGTTAAGCTCAATCGACAGCATTTGTGGCATAATATTGATTACTACAAAAATCAATTTCGACTCGTCCCGTCTTCTTTAAAAAAAAGTTAAAATCTGGGTTACAATAAGGCACTTACAATAGAAGTGAATGGGGTGAATTCTTGAACATTAAAATAAGCACTTTTTCAAAAGTATAGCCCCGAGACATAAACATGTATGTCAACATGATTTTAGTGTGATGAAATCACTTACTAACATTTTCTGTTTAAAGTTATAGCCAATTTTACAACTTCATTGCCATGATGATGAAATGTCAACATACCCTAAAATGACTGTAAAATTAAAGCAAAACTTTACAGCTCAAATAATACATGAGTTTTAACAGAAGAATTAATGCAAGTAATTTTATAAAATTATAAGATTCACATATCTGCTTTAAACCCGCCAAAAAATGTGCCTCATTTACTTCCATTGTAGGTGCCTCACTGTAACCAAATTTTTGGCTTCTTTTTTTTTTTTTTTAAGAAAAGGAGGGTCAATTTGAAGTCATAAAATTGGATATAACTTTACACAGAACATTTTAGTAAGTGATTTCATCACGCTAAAATCATTTTAACATGCATATTGTTTATGTCTTGTGGCTGTACTTTTGGAAACAGTGAGTATTTTAACTTGAAAGAAATTGTCCCCAATCACTTCCACTGTAAGTGCCTCACAGTAAGCCAGATTTAGCTTTTTTTAAAGAAAAAGAAGGGACAAATCGAAAAAATGTTTTGTGGTAATCAACATTATGCCACAAATGCTGTTGATTATTCCCTTTACAGGATTTGCAAAAATGTGATCAAAGTGTACGTGGCATACTAAGTTTGATTTTCGTTATCTAATGGGACTACATCATTTAAGTAATACATTAAAACATATTGTTTGAAGTTATAGACACGATCATACGTAGGGTGGGCTGATAAACCCAAAAACTCAGGCAGCATTCATTGGTTGGTTCCATGTGAGGGCTCAGCAGCCAGGCATTCTGGGAAGCAGTGTCCCTGTGAGAGTTAGGAAGAAACAGGAAGTGACCTAAGACAGAAAGGGGACCAAATTAAAACCATTTTCTCTGAATGTATACTATTATTCAGGTTTAAAGTCGTTGAGAATGAAGATTTAGATAATTTACTAAATGCTCAGTGTTTATACACCCAGTATTGCTGAGCCCATTAAACTGCATAACTCACCTTCTTCTGTGTGCAGTGTGTTGTCATTTGGTGGTGTGCTGTAGAATGTCTCTGCTTGTGCACTGTTCAGGTCCCAGTCTAACCAGTCTAGTGATGGGTTCTGAGTGTTGGACCATTCACACAGACCTCTTTCTAGATCACAGACACTATCTGAAACATAAAAAAAGGATAGAAAAAAATGTTTTACAAGAAAAAAAGGTAGAACAGAACTTGATTGTATCCATTGTAATTGATTGGACTATGAAAAGCAGTTTTGTATATGACAGGTTTGTTGAAAGGGTTGAAAAAGAAGGGGGCTTGGTAAAAGTCATTTCAGAGACAGTGTAAGTCATTACATTGTGATGAAAGATTACAAAGACAAACATTTTGTGCCTTTGAGACAACATGCACAAATGAATTATGCACAATAATACCAGGAACTAGCATTAAGAAAGTAAATAGGGTCAATTTTGATTTCATGATCACTTAAAAATAACTTGGTTGTCATAATACAAAGTTCAAACCTGTTGTGGGACAGCTGTGGGTTGAGTAGGTGATGTCATCAATGGCAGTATAACTCTCTTTTCCCCCTCCTCCCTCTACCTCAAACTGCAGCTAAAGCATAATCATACTTTTACACACAATTCCTGACTAAGACAATTTATTAATGGAATAGTTGACTTAAAATGAAAATTCTCTTCCCAGATGTCTATAACTTTCCTCTGAATAACACAAATTAAGATTTTTAGAAGAATATTTCAGCTCTGTTGGTCAGTACAATGCAAGGGACTTGCGGCCTGAACTTTGAAGCTCCAAAAATCACATTAAGGCAGCATAAAAGTAATCCATTTGAGTCCATATGTTAAATCCATGTCTTCAGAAGTGATATGATATGTGTGGGTTAGAAACAGATGAATATTTAAGTCTTTTTTACTATAAATGTCCACTTTGCACAGCCCTCCTATGCGCGTACAAGAGAAGTCTGCTTTTGGTTTTGGCGATTCGCATTATTCGTGTATATTGCCACCTACTGGGCTGGTGTGAAAATATGATTTATTATTTTTCTTTCCTTTATGCCTCCCTTTTTTCTTTCTCCTCCCTGCCCAGTAGGAGGCGATATGCACAAATAATACGAATCGGCAAAAAACAGAAGAATTCAGTCATCTGAAATGTAGATTTATAGTAATAAATGACTTGAATATTGATCTGTTTCTAACCCACACATATCATATCACTTCTGAAGGTCTGGGTTTAACAACAGGAATTGTAGTTATAACTTTTAACTTTAATAGTTTTCTAAAAATCTTGTTTTGTGTTCTGCAGAAGAAAGTAAGTCATAAACATCTGGGATGGCATGAGGTTGAGTTAATTATGAGAGAATTTACATTTTTGGTTGAACTATTGCTTAAAACATAGCGAGGAATCAGATTAGGTTGCCTTTTATTAACATTGCAACTTTTTTACATAGTAATGGCAGAACCACAAGTTAGGGCAGCATATCTGAGACATAATGTATAATATACCACTTACCTGCCAGTCCCCATGCCAACTGACATTCCCCTGGCCACGATGCCAAGCATGTCCCAGCCTGAAACTGCTGGAGAATAACATTGTACTGTCTCCATCTGATGGCTTTACATAAACCTTCAGAGTGCCTAAGTGGGAATATGGTGTGCATTTGCAAATAAACCATTGTACATGTGTACACACTTACACTAGTCATTATTTCCAGAATGGCTAAAATCACTTACAGCACCTAAAATACAAAATATTTAACCACAGAATGCTATGATTGACTAATCACAATCAAGTACTTCAGAAAGCTTAGTTATAAATAAATGTGTACAATGTGGTTCTCATGCCTGGATTATCTCCTCCTGTATAGTACCAGAAATGTACACATTCAGTGTGACTCAAACCAGAGCGTACAGGAGAGGTCAAGGTCATCACACTGCCCAGGGGAAGAACATCCGCACCACTGTGAGCCAGCATGTAAAACCCTGGCAATAATAAACCAACTTTCATTTACCATATTCAAACAAGGCTAAACAAAGCCATATTAAAAAAAACATGAGGAAATCTATCATGCAAACATGAAAAAATCTGCACCTTTAATTGGTCAAGTATTTGACCTAATTAAGATAAAAACAGATATAAAATACAGAGATTTCTGAAGCCCAAATTTCTTTCATTTTATTTTTCTCCTACCCTTTTCTGTATCCAGACTGTGGTCAGTCTTGGGGCCAGTTTTGGCTGATGCCCAATTCTGGTGTATCCACTTGGCTTTACCAGAACTGGTGTAGCCACAAGTCTGACTCTCAAATGAGCACATGGTGGGCAGAGAACATGACCCTGACACAAATGCCACATCATCCAAAGCCAATTGTCCATCAAAACCAGAACGAATGGATTCAATCACCAACTTATAGAGATAATAAAGAACAAGATTAAAACAATTAAAGGGATAGTTCACCCAAAATGAAAATTCTCTCATCATTTACTCAGTCTCATGCCATCCCAGATGTGTATGACTTTTCTTCTGCTAAACCCAAACAAAGGTTTTTAGAAGAATATCTCAGCTCTGTAGGTATATACAATGCAAGTAAATGGTGGCCAGAACTTTGAAGGTCCAAGAAGTATATAAAGCAGCATAAAAGTAATCCATACTCCAGTGGTTAAATCCATATCTTAAAGACAATATTGGTGGGTGAGGGTGAAATACAGATCAATATTTAAGTCATTTTTTACTATATATCTTCACTTCACATTCTTCTTTTGTTTTTTGTGATTCACATTCTTTGTGCATATTGCCACCTACTGGGCAGGAAGGATAATTTATAGTAAAAAATTACTTAAATATTGATCTTTTTCTCATCCTCACATCACTTCTGAAAATATAGATTTAAACCACTGGAGTCATGTGGATTACTTTTACGCTGCCTTTATGTGCTTTTTGGACATTCAAAGGTCTGTTCACCATTCACTTGTGTTGTGAGGACCTACAGTGCTGAAATATTCTTTTAGAAATCTTAGTTTGTGTTCAGCAGAAGAAAGAAAGTCATACACATCTGGGATGGCATGAGGGTAAATAATGAGATAATGATCCTTTTTTTGGTGAACTAATCCTTTTTCAGAAAATTTTTACAAGGAAAATATAATTTAAATGTCTGTATAAAATACAAATACAATCTTTTGAAAACTTGAAGCCTCACTTAAAAATGTTTGAACACATTTTGAGACTTTAAACCGAGGTCCTGACTGTCTGTGGTCATTAAAAATCCTAGAGCACTTCTCGTAAAAGTAGGGGTGTAACCCCTGTGTTCTGGCTAAAATTTCCCCCATTGGCCCTTCTTAATCATGGCCTCCTAATAATTCCCGTCCATTAATTGGCTCTATAACTCCACTCTCTCCTCTTCGCCAATAGCTGGTGTGATGAGCGTACTGGAGCGCTATGGCTGTCGTCGCATCATCCAGGTGGATGCTGCACACTGGTGGTGGTTGAGCAGAGTCCCCTGTTCACTGTGTAAAGCGCTTTGAGTGTAGTGTCAGAAAAGCGCTATATAAATGTAATGTTCATTCATAACATTCATTCATTCATTTTGTCTTGAAGTGTGACATTAAGACCGATAAATGGTGTAGCATAATTTTGCAGATGCCACTTGGTTTGATGTTTTGTTATATAATACACTGACATTCATACATTTTAAAGCGTGGTTTAAGTGTTCTTTTTGGGGCTAGTGCATGTACCAGTTTCCTCTCAGTGGCTTTTTCTGACACTTGCGCATAGGGTAAACATGTCATCAACATTTGTTTAATTGTGTGCACCTGAAAGGCAGTTAGCTGAGGAGGCACAGGGCAATGGCCCTCATGCCAGATGTTGCCATGGGCACCACTGCTCATCCACAACACCTCTTCCGTACCATCAGCAAATAGCAACTTTACAGCAAGAGCACCTGGTAAAGAGGAGATGGTAAATTATGAGCGAAGTGAATTGCAGGGCATATATTTTATTATTTACTGTTATTATTAGGAGCTGATATGGGCCGTTCAGGCAAAACAAATAAACATATTGTTATCATTCTTAAACACATAACACTTTAATATTGAACACTTATTTAAAGTCTAAGAAACTGGCCCCTGATGTTAATGGAGCTGGAAGTGATTGTTCAAAGCACCCGTGTCTGGCCCATAGAGTTTGTAGAAGAAGGTGAGACAGTGCTCTGTGTTAAAAGACTCCTGTTTGACTGAGAGGAGACGTCCAGACAGTCCTCGTAACAAAGGGTCCCACATATTCACCACCAGACTGCTACCTGAGAGCGAATAAACATATCATAAATGTGCAGTTTATTTATGATAATACTGTAGGTGAAAACTGGTGAAAAAAATCGAAATCAAAAGATTTCCAACCATCATGGATGGTGTGGTCCATTCCACTGTGAATTCTCCAGTCATAATTGTCATTTTGGTCCTGGTACCATCCGCACAAATTCACCTCAAAATTGCATGACAAATCTGTCAGGGAGGAAACAATGGATGACAATGTAAAGAGATTAAAACATCACCCAAACCAGAGAATATTTGTAAAGAATATTTGTTTGTACTCACCACCAGAGGGGATGTACTGAGGATGACAGTCAAAGTAGTAAACATCCTTAACTGCGATCTGGGTGCTCGGGGAGATCTCTTGAGCACGAGCCCTGAACTCCAACTGTTAAAGAAAATACAAATACAATAAAAGATTAAAAAAAAAGAACGAAGAACGTTGGTTCAAAGAGATAAAACATTGGAATGGAGGAAATAACTTTACATCTCTGAATAAGACTTTCTGTCTCATTACATTTTCAATTTGTCTTGTTACCCCCAAAATAACCAAAAGCCTAACCCAGATCTGAGCTATTTATTTATTTTTTTAAGAAAAGGAGGGGTAAGTCAAAATACATTTTTGTGGTATCAATATTATGCCATTAATGCTGTCGATTTAGTTTAACTTGTATTGAGCCTGGAATATTCCTTTAAACGTTTAAGTACTTTTTAAATTAGCACAGCATCTGAAACTGTGGCGCTCCTACGTGAGCCTTCTGTCTAGTGCATGTTTACATAGAAAAATAATAAATGGCCCTTAACTTTGAATCGACACAGTACCTGAAAGCGATGATTTCTGGCTCCAATATAGACATTCTCCTTTAGCCAAATCCCTGCCATCTCATTGGTCCTTCCAGAAAACTCCCACAGAACAGGTTGAGTACCCAACACACTGTCTACAACATACACTGACAGCTCATCTGCAGAGAGAACCTGTAGTCTTACATCATGCTCACTAAAATAGGTGAGATATTTTATAAGAATTAGACATGTGGGTTGCACCTACCTGTGTTATTTCCATTGAGACGGTAGGAGAATTGTAGGGAGCATGCAGGACCTGATGGACCCAAGAGAGGGGTACGAGTTTGGGCTTCACTAAGGTGCTGCCCAGGAGCGCTAGTAAGAAACAGGAACTCCACTAAACGACAACCACATAGACACAGATAAATGTCAATTATTTTAGCCACTTAGGCATTATCAGAAATAATTGAAGCATTGTCTAAGTCCCAAGAAATTCAGTTTTCACCTTTGATGGAGTCATTATACTCTAGCATCAGCTCCCAGGCCTGGCTCCCAATACTGGTGTCTGTCCAACCAGAACTGCCTTTCTCATATGAGAAGTCCCCTATGTACACAGCATTGACAATGGCCCTTAGTATGGGATGTTTTAAAGTGGACCCACTTTATATTAGGTGTCTTTAACTACAATGTAATCAAATATTCCTTCATACTTTGACATTTAAGAGATCTTTCTACTATAAAAACATACTCAAATCTTAATCCTCAGTGCAATAAAAGCGTTTATTGAAACCAAGCAGTAAAAATGCCTCGTTCTCTATTACCGCGACTACCCTACATGACCACCTCTAAAGTAAAGACTAATTTACATTGCACCTTTGGCCTCGCCAACTGTCGCTCCATTCATACACAGAGAGAAAGCAGGGCTTGTGTGGCCAAACTATTACTAAACACCAAAGGGGACCCTTCTGGACTATTTTTAATTATTTTTGTATATAACCATGCACTAGATAAACATCTCTGACCGGGTACACCTGTGTCATGTCTCTCGTGCCGCTATAAAAATATACAGTGCAAGTTACAACTCTGAAAAAGAGACTCCGTTCTATTTCATTCAACTGCACTTCATCTTGCTGTTCTGAGCACAAACGCGTCCTGTACACCTTCTTGCGCCCATCTGAGCTATTTTTAATTGTTGGTGTGTGTAAATATGCACTAGATGGACATCTTTGACCGGATTTAAGCATTTCTGGCAATGTGCACTTCAGTATAGGATGATACTGCATACATGTGTGTCTAGTTCACCATGCTTTGGACAATGTATGTGCATTTTTTTCAATTCATATCAGCGTGGATTGCTTGTAAACCAGTCATAATGTGATTCAAGCTTTGCAAAGGAACTGTTATTGAAGGATGGGGCAGTACAAACATTGTACCCGATCACAAAACCGTAAGTAAACGGTTTAATTTATGAATATTTCAAATGTCATGGATGCTGTGATTACAGCAAGTGAACAGTTCAATATATTCGGATACAATGTGTTGGATGTGCATAATGTGCAAACCCTGAAATTTTGTTTTATAATGTTGTGGAGATTGTTAATTCTCTTCCGACTGAGTTTTAAATATGGCTGTATTCGAGGGGCTCCAAAATGTTAACTAATCATAACAGTGGGCATTTACGTTGAAGTTTTAAGTAGGCGTTTAGGCCAAAACCAAGCGTTTCAGACAGAGGTCCAGAGAAAGGGTGGTTTTGGTGCAAAGAAAAACTACTTTTCTAACATTATCAGTGGACTTCAAGGAATATAATACAATTATATATATATATATATATATATATATATATACACACACACACACACACACACACACACTACTGTTCAAAAGTTTTGAAACACTCACATTCATTCTTTATAATAATTTTATTTCCACATTTTAGAATAATAGTAAAGTCATCAAAGCTATGAGATAACATAAATGGAATTATCAGAATTATGTTATGACTAAACAAAATCCAAAATAAATCAAAACTGTGTTATATTTTAGCATTTGCAGACATGTACTCTTGACATTTTCTCAACCAACTTCTTGAGAAATCACCCTGGGATGCTTTTTAAACAGTATTGAAGGAGATCCTATATATGTTGGAGTATGTCATGACCCCTTTAAGAATTTGGCATAATGTATTTATGTACATTGTACTTACATTTATATTACTTGCATTTATTTATACCCCTAATCCTAAACCTAAGGCTACCCCTAAACCTAAACCTACCCATACCTCAACCTCAGTAGTAGCAAATGGGAATCCTGTGAGAATTTTACAGAACAAAATGTAGTCACCCAATAATACATGTATTGTATGCATTTTAATGTTAGTACATAGTAGTTAAAGACACCTAATATAAAGTTGGACCATTAAAGTCATATAATAAAAAATAATGGTCAGATTTTCATTGTATGGTACTTAAGTATTAAAACACAAATGCACACAAACAGATTTGCGCTCTAAAACCTGCAAATGCAAATACTCCACTGAGAGCACTCACCACACTGAGCCTCATCTTCTGCATTCGAACAGTCCATCTCAAAGTCACAGAAGTGACTGTCCTCTGTGCAGGGGCGAGCAGGAGGTTTTGGAAAGATTGGCACTGGCATTGATTCTGTAAGCAGGGTAATCATTTAGTACAAAATTAGAAAAAAAAGATCCTGAAACAAGACCTTCTTTAGTGAGGAAAATGGGAGTAGTGCTTGAACGTGCTAAACCCGCCACTAAAATGCTAAGGTGTTGTGGGTGGTTGTTAGGTGCTTATTTACTGTTTCAACCCCAAGTCTCTATATTCTGGTCCCTAGATATGGCTCAAGACACTCTTTCAATTTTTTTGCCCTTTTTAACATCGATGATGTTACAACGATGGGTAGGTTTATGTTAACTCTGCGCACTTAGAAAAGTAATTGCGGCACTAATTAAAGACAACTTTTGAAATACTTTGGAGTTGTGGTAATAAACCTACACAGAAACAAAATATGTCATTAGAGAGTACCATTGGTTAGGCGGCATTCAGGGGACAAAACAATATCATCAACAGCGATCCCTCCGTAAGCCTTGTCTCGTATGGCAGCAACAAACAGAATCTAAGGGGGGGGGGGGAAAGAAAGAGAAAAGAGGATTGGGACATGGTGGGGGAAAGTTGAATAATTGACTGGCGTGTCATAAAAAGTGCCAACATTCCCAGATAAGAGTGAGGATGTCAGAGGAAGAATGTGTTCACGTACCTGGAACGTGCTATTGACAACAAACTCCACCTCATTCTTTACCCACAGATCCCCGTGAGAACCTCCACGCTCCCATACAGGGTAGATTTGTCTCTCTGCGACCAATACAGCAAGTCCGCCAGACACTGGACCAAACTGATGTGTGTACATGACCATCTGTAATTATCAACAATGGGTTTCAATGCTGGTATTTATTTGGTTACAAATAAGTAAAATTATGTAAATTAAAAAAAAACTTCAGAATTCTGAGTAAATTTTCAATCTCTATGTGCATTATTATGATGCTATGCCATTTTTGTAAGTTAACACATCAGAGCAAACATTACCGGTGTGCTATGGCAAAACACAGTAACTACCAGTACACATTTAGTCAAAATTGAGACTATGGTATTTCTTGTGACAAATGGACTTGGCTACAATATGTTCAAAACTTGTAGAGCCATAAAAATGCCTTATGAAATCATATACATACCCGACAAGGGTGTGTGTGATTAGTTGGTGCCAGGGGAGGGCTTTGAAAATTTGCCCAATCACTCTTTAGGACATCTGGCTTAGTTACATACAAGAAATGGCCTGAGAAGTAACAAATCATTTTATCCTTATTACAAACTGCAGATGTTTTGAGATGTACTACTTTAAAGACCCCATGAAATGGTTTGACGAGCACATTTTTCTTGCCTGTGTTGACATATTTCTTATTGAAACAGGACATTTCAAAAGGCTCATTCCTATATTATTGGATAGCCTTACGTTGTTGTCACAGCTGTGAACCATGATTTGCTACTTGCTATTGCTAATCAGATGCATATGGTATTACAATAGGTTACACCTGTGAGTGCAAGATGAGTCATCAATATTTCTAGTCCATTTTCCCAGGAGAGCAAGACTGTACATTTTAAAAAGTCTATATCTGCTAAAAAGGTTAATACTGTCAACTTTCAGTAGTACACTTGCATAAAAATGGCAACAAAGCTAAAAGACATAAATTACAAGTCAAGAAACTCCTTTTGATTTCATGGGATCATTATTTTACATATATTAGCTCAGATTTTCCAGTGCGTACAATACCTGCCATAGTATTAGTCGAGTGGTCTCTCCCAGGTCCTTTAAGAGGTTCAGACAGTGATATATTCATTTGATTAGTCTTTATCCATTTCAAAGATGATGCTGGCCGTAAGTCCCAATCACAAAGGTCATCCTCAAAGTTACAGCTCATGTACTGCTCTGTATATGGTAAGTATTCAACACAAGAACAGAACACCTAAGTGATTATAGTCTCAAACTAAACATCATGTAAAAACAAAATTAACTTTATGTTATATTAACTTTTTATTTTGGGGAAAACAATCCTTTAGTGAACTAATGTAATAACATTTCCAACGATTGAATTAAAAATGTATTTTACTCGCTGGATTCTTGTTCTCTTACCACAGTTCTCTTCATCTGTTCCATCTCCACAGTCATCAGTGCCATCACACACCTTGTAGTACTCCAGACATCCACCCCGCTTACACTTTAAAAAACCAGGACTGCATGTTCCACTTTCAGGTGGAACTGAAAGGGAGTGAGAGGAAATCGAAACATTCAATTTAAGGAAAATGGAGGTGGCACAACACTTTAAATTTAAAATACATGAATGAATTAAAAATAATTTATCTTTACTAGGTAGGGCACAATCTAGGAATTCCAGCTGATCAATGGACATGTCTCCCTGCCTCCCTTCAGAGCGTCTGGAATGAAACCGGATATGGAAAGGGCCCAGAATTCGCCCCAGGTAAATAGTTGCCTCCCTCCAGCCACGGATACTGGAGCTCTCTGGCCTCCATACCACAGCTTGCTCACCATCAGTTTGCCACACTGACCCCCACAGTGGGGTATCACCCAGACCTGTGTGACCTGAATCACACACATTAAATGCACTAGTGTTAAAGCAACACCAAAAGAGTTAGCTGAGATGAACAGACAGATAGATAGACAGACAGACAGACAGAGTTAAAGCAACACCAACAGGGTTAGATGTGATGAACAAACAGACAGACAGAGTTAAAGCAACACTAACAGGGGTAGATGAGATAAACAGACAGACAGACAGACAGACAGACAGACAGAGCACAGCAAGATCAAACAGATGAATGGATGTTTGAACCTGAGTCCCAGATGAAGTATCTGAGCCGAAGGCGGCACGTGGGGGCGGATTGGTTTATCTTTGGGGACTCAAGCACAGCAGTTCTGGGAGTGTCTGAAGTCACAGCCGTTACAGCCATGAACCAGCCTGTGAACCACAAAGCATGCATTTACACACAAAAACCGATAACAGAAATGGGAAACTGTACTGCATATATGCAGAATTCAATTGAACTGATCAACGTTCTCTTCCTCAACACAAGTCAATATTTAAATTAATTGCAAAGGCTTTGACTACAGTAACCCATGAACAGCTCCTTTAGAATAGGTGACCTGCATTCTCTTCTACCTGTAGAGGTGCCAGTGGTATAATCTGAGGATGGTCCACTGTCAGGGAGTGTGTTTTCTCTCTGCTGCCTCTGCCACATGTATGCACCCTCATCAGACTGGTCAGTCCATCCACACATCCCCTCATGCTCGAAATCACACACAAAGTCTCTTCCAAGGTACCCTGGTTTTCAGCCCAATGAATGAGAACAGAAACAGGTTCATGGATAGAGGGAGACGCATAATGATCAAACGCTGCTATAAAGTATAAATATGGAGAATGAGAATCTTACCACAGTCTTGCTCATCTGTACAGTCTTTGCAGTCACAAACAAAGTCACATTTGTCTTCTGGCGAACTGTTGCAGTCAACTCGCTCCAGTGCGATTGCTACCAAACATGAGCAATGATTAAGACTGGCCTTTTTTATTGTGGAAAATCAAGACAATAACATGACGACTCATTGTTATTACTATTAAAGACATGATAAATGATTTTAGTGTCCATTAAATACTTAATAAATGGCCTAACATTTATTCAAAAACATTATAATTCTAATAAAACTTTTTCACTTGAATGTTTTAACATCCGAAATGATAAACAAATGAGTCTGTCAAGCTTGGGGATGTATACTGTAGTGTTGTTTCTGCAGTAATACTTATAGTCATTGTCAACTATGGCCTCAGCAACATTCCAAGAAGGTCTGTATTAAATTGACTGACATTTTTATATAAAACAATAGCTGCCCAAAAAGGGCTGAGGGCCACTGTACTGCTGGCCTGCCAGTTGCAGAAATAATATATTGGGACTCACTTTATATTAGCAGACCTTAACTACTTAACTATGTACCATTTGATTCAATGTACTTATTATGTAAATATATAATGTTGCATTGTAATTACATTTAAAGTACTTTCATTTAATTACATTTGTAGTTACATTGTTAACTTTACCCCTAACCTAACCCTGACCTCAAAAACCTAACTCTAACCCCTTATCCTAACCCTCACCATAGCCTTACTCCTAAACCTACCCATACCTCAAACTCAGTAGCAGCAAATGTGGATATTTTGCAGAACAACATGTAGTTACACAGTAAATACATAGTCTTGTATGTATTTAATGTTAGTACATAGTACTTAAGGTCACCTAATATAAAGTGTGCACCTATAATTCACAAGCACTTACACACCGCCAGTCCAATCTTCTTCTATTCAAAGGGATCAAAACCATAGGGATTTATAATACCTCCTGTTCAGGTTGTCATAAAGGTCTGTCTGTTTAGTAATCAGACACATAACCAGCAATGATGCAGTCAAAGGTCTCTGATACACAAATGACAGATATCAGGCTGCATTCTCACATACAAGGACACGTTTTTCATAGACTGCAGAAAGGCAATGAGATTGTGCTCACTTGTATAGTCCCCCTTTGAATTCTCGAAATCACTCTCAAAGAGATATCACCTCGACAATGCCATTTTTATTAGAAACTGTCTGTCATTACATTAATTGAAAGGCTGAAGTTGTCAGATGTAAATTCAAAAAAGTTATTGATAATATCAGGATTAATAACAATATTGTGTAGTACTATGTAATATTCTAATACATTAAGTAGCACATAGTGTACAACAAACATTCTGACACTTTCAACACATTCTACCACATTACCTTTTCAATAAAAACATAAATAAAAAAGGGAAGTAAAGTCTCACCCCATTGGCAGGTATGCAGTACAAGACCCAGGAGGAAAATTCGGTGGCTCAGAACCATGATTTCATTCTTTAGTTTAGACACCAAAGGATAGAACAAGAGCTCGTGAACACCGTTCCACCATACAAAGTCATTAAATTCACACGTGTTCCTTCCTTCAGATCACACAGAGAGATAATAGCTGGACTTTACAGTTTAACCCCAGACGAGTGCAAGATGCTTCTCATAAGGCCCCTCGGCTATTTTGCCAATGTTCATTCTGTGCAGTACGCAGCACAGAGAGCTCAGTTTATTTTGGTCACAACAGAGAAACTTCTGTTTAAGGTGTTACTATTTAGCTAAAATGCACATTCTGAAAATTGTAAACCATTGATAGGGTTATGTTTGTCAGTGAACCTTGATAAGTGAAGAAGAAACACAATTTTGTAAGTAATGCAATAAGAGGCATGGAAAGCAATAATAAAGACAAAAATAAATGTATTTATTAAACATGTTGCTGTCCAATTCACTTCTGTTTAGATGCACTAAATATTCCAAATGCAACGGATACAACAATGTCTACTACAGTGACTGTATTTTTATGGTCTGGCTTTAAATGAAAAACAAAATCTGTTGTTTTAAATGCTGTAAGTTCTGATCAGTGCTTAAGGGAAACTAACAAGGGCAATTCAGTACAATTAATAACATTATATTTTCAGGTTGTAATACATTTAGTCAGGAAAATTATTACATATCCTAATAAGGTTTTCTGTTAAAAAATTAATGATATTAATAAGTATAATAATGTTTATCAAGCAAGGTTTGCAACCTCTGGATCAGTTCTTACTATATGAGGGACCAAATTTACAGTGTGGTGGCATAGAAATGATTAAATCTGGACTATTACAATAACACAAATTATTTTTATGTTGTAGTTAAACACAATAATTTACTTTAAAGTAATCACCCAAAAATTACAATTCTCTCATGATTTACTCAACCTCATGCCATCCAAGATGTGTATGACTTACTTTCTTCTGTTGAACACAAAGATCTTTAGAAAAATATCTCAGCTCTGTAGGTCCATACAATGCAATTGAAGGGTGACCAAAAACTTTGAAGGTCAAAAAGCACATAAAGGCAGCATAAAAGTCATCCATAAGACTCAAGTGGTTAAAACATATCTTCAGAAGCGATATGAGAGGTTTTTACTGTAAATCACCCCTTTCACATTTTTTCATAATTGTATTTTTGGTGACTTAAATTCTTTGTACATATTGCCACCTACTGGGCAGGGAAGACACATTTATAGTAAAAGACTTAAAAATGTATGTTTTACACCTACGCCTATCATATTGCTTCAGAAGACATATATTAAACTACTGTAGTCATATAGATTACTTTTATACTGCCTTTATGTGATTATTGGAGATAGAAATGTATGGCCACCATTTACTTGCATTGTATGGAACTACGGAGCGGAGATATTCTAAAAATCTTCATTTGTATTTAGCAGAAGAAAGAAAGTAAAACACATCTGGGATAGCATGAAGGTAAGTAATTAATGAGAGAATTTTCATTTTTAGGTGAACTGTCCCTTTAATAATAACTTTCACTTATTGTGCTACAGCAACTTAAATGAAAAATGCTGGCACTTTCTGGGTTTATTAGCTTTTCAGGATGCTATTGTTGCAATATATAAGGGAGTTTATGGTTTGCTATGAAATACTTAAACTTTCCCACTAAACTGAAGTGTACTTTGTTTCATAATTTTCTATATTAAAAGTGTATTCTTCCCTTGTTGCCAAACCAATCGAAAACAATGCAGAAAAAATCTCTGCACTTGTTTTAAAGTAAACATTTGATCTGTCCACTCAAATCTGAATCTTGTAAAGGCTCTGCTCATTCTTGGCACAATATGGAACAGTCCAGAACTCTATTAAGACAGCTAGATTAAGAATACCAGGATCAGAGCCGTAATATTCCAGATAACATTCAATACCCCTCATCCGACCATGTCACCTCATAGTCTGAATAACAAGTTTTTATTTTCTCTGTGGAAACGGCATGCTTTGCTCTCCCAAAGCCCTAAAACAAAGAAGGAAATTTTCAATTAAGATATCTCATTACAGGAATACAAAGATAGATACGACAATGTTGGAATTCCTGTGTACCATTGAATAGCCATAGACATGGATCTTTTTTTCTGCACTGTCATGTCTGATTCTTCCTCCTCCGAGACACTCACAGTCTACTCCTCCACCTCTCTCCAGTTCTCCAGCAACACGGTCATAGATGTCAGCTTGAGAAGAGAGCACAACCGAAATGTTAATGTTTTCATAGCTAGACACTTTCTAGACAATGGTTTTTCTTCCTATCACATGAGAGATATATTACCAAATAACATATAGTATTACAATATTATATCTGAAAACCCACAGCAATGAAATACATTGAAAAAGTTTCTATTGAAATACCTGTTAACCCAAAGGCTACAGCCCCAAATGTTGGCTGGCACACAACTACATCCTTCTTTCATTATGCATTTCCCAATATGTATGGAGCTTAATGCATTTGTTAGTAAATGTACAATCTCTTCTTTACCACCTGTCATTCATTCAAACACATGGGATCCATACCATGATATTCGGCCCATGCGTATCCTCTCACAATATCAACATAAGAATCATCGTCTATACTGTGCACCCGTATCAGGACGTATTTGAACACGCCGTTTGGATCTAAATCAACCTCGGGGATTTTAGCGAGCCGATCGGCAGACATTGTAGTAAAAGAGATACTCTAAAATCCAAACACTACGGTGAAGTTCAGCACAGCTGAGCAGCCTTTCATTGGATCACTGCTGTTCTTCTATGAAGCGATAAACTGTATTTAAAAGAGAGTACAACATTAGCGACATCTACCGTGTTGGGGGGAAATGACCGTCATAAAAATAAAACGAATCAATATGGAAGCTAAAGTTTAAGGAGTTCTAGTATATACATATATATATAGATTAGTTTAGGTTGTAGTCCAAAAACCCAGAAGAGACGCGCCATGGGTTTTTTTTTTTTAATTTTTCTTATGGCAGTTTTGGATTTATGGAGTAAAATAAGGTTGGTGGTAAACTTTATTTTAAGATACATTGAAGTTTTGTTCGACAACATAAACTACACACAATCATACCCTAAACTTTAA
This sequence comes from Xyrauchen texanus, assembly GCF_025860055.1. Lineage (NCBI taxonomy): Eukaryota > Metazoa > Chordata > Actinopteri > Cypriniformes > Catostomidae > Xyrauchen > Xyrauchen texanus. The sequence continues at coordinate 11,970,114 of NC_068309.1, forward strand.
TTTTAAAGCAACTGTGTTAAAATAAATAAATAATGTTGCTGAATCTCTACTTTCACTTTTGCCGGTTCACATTCTTTGTGTATATGGCCATCTACTGGTAGGGAGCAGAATTTATAGTAAGCAAGGACTTAAATATTGATCAGTTTCTCACCCACACCTATCAGATCGCTTCTGAAGGTATTTGCCATTTCTCAATGTGTGTTCTTTGTTCTTACGTTCTCATGGACTCGTTTGAAGTTATCATCCACTGCCGAATTTAAATTCCAATACTCAAGAACGCAAGTTCTGAGAATGCATAAAATTACTTGGATGTGCTCTAGATAAGGACAAATATCGAGGATGCATTGGATGGTGACTTGTGAACAATAACCCGGTGCAATGACAGACGAAGGACATTTACCATTGTGTTTTACCCACTGATACAGCTGAAGTCAGAAGTTTATGTACACCTTAACCAAATACATTTAAACTCCGTTTTTCACAATTCCTGACATTTAATCGTAGAAAACATTCCCTGTCAGTTAGGATCACTACTTTATTTTAAGATTGTGAAATGTCAGAATAATAGTAGAGAGGATGATTCATTTCAGCTTTTATTTCTTTCATCACATTCCCAATGGGTCAAATGTTTACATACAATTTGTTAATATTAAGTAGAATTGCCTTTAAATTGTGTAACTTGGGTCAAGCATAGTGGTTAGACTTCCACAAGCTTCTCACAATAAGTTGCTGGAATTTGGCCCATTCCTCTGGTGTACTGGTGTGAGTCAGGTTTGTAAGCCTAATTGCTCGCACAGGTTTTTTCAGTTCTGCCCACAAACTTTCTATCGGATTGAGGTCAGTGCTTTGTGATGGCCACTCCAATACCTTGACTTTGTTGTCTTTAAGCCATTTTTTCCACAACTTTAGAGGTATATGCTCGGGGTCATTGTCCGTTTGGAGACCCTTTTGCAACCAAGCTTTAACTTCATGGGTGATATCTTGAGAAATTATATATCCACATAATTTTCCTTCCTCATGATGCCATCTATTTTGTGAAGTGCACCAGTCCCTTCTGCAGTAAAGCACCCCCCCATGTTTCATGGATGAGATGGTATTCTTCAGCTTGCAGGCCAAAAAGTTTATGTTTCATCGGACTAGAGGAAATTTCTCCAAAAAGAAAGAACTTTGTCCCCAAGTGCACTTGTAAACTGTAGTCTGGCTTTTTATGGCAGTTTTGGAGCATTGGCTTCTTCCTTGTTGAGCAGCCTCTCAGGTTATATCAATATAGGACTAATTTTACTGTGGATATAGATACTTGTCTACCAGATTCCTCCAGCATCTTCACAAAGTCCTTTATTGTTGTTCTGGGATTGATTTGCACTTTTTTCACATCATCTCTACAAGACAGAATGCGTCTGAGCAGTATGATGGCTGCGTGATCCCATGGTGTATATATATATATATATAGGCCTACTTGCGTAATTGTTAGTACAGATGAACATGGTACTTTCAGGCATTTGGAAATTGCTCCGAAGGATGAACCAGACTTGTGGAGGTCCACAATATTCTTTCTGAGGTCTTGGCTGATTTCTTTTGATTTTCCATGATGTCATTCAAAGAGTCACTGAGTTTGAAGATAGGCCTTCAGGACACCTCCTATCAGAAGCTAACTGGCTAATTGTCTAAAGGCTTGACATAATTTTCTGTAATTTTCCAAGCTGCATAAAGGCACAGTTAACTTAGTGTATGTAAACTTCTGACCCACTGGAATTGTGATATAGTCAATTAAAAGTGAAACAATCTGTCTGTAAACAATTATTGGAAAAATTACTCGTGTCATGCACAAAGTAGATGTCCTAACCGACTTGCCAAATCTATAGTTTTCTAATATTAAATCTGTGGAGTGGTTAAAAATGAGTTTTAATGACTTGATGAAACTAATGATGTAAACTTCTGACTTCAACTGTATATCACATGGAGTGGTGGTGGTGTAGTGGACTAAAGCACATAACTGGTAATCAGAAGGTCCCTGACAAGGCGACTGTAAGTCGCTTTGGATAAAAGTGTCTGCCAAATGCATCAATGTAAATGTTTCCTGCTGTAAACTAGCAAATCTGTTGTTTTGTTGGGCATCATTTATTATAGTAAGAAACACATGAAGGAAGCGAGCGTTTAGACTTTATTCTTTTAACGTGCTACTATGGTCCTGCGAAACCTCACTGGTGTGATGATAATAATGCGGTCACTGTTTTGTGATAATGCCAGTAATTCTCTCACTGCCTTCAAATGTGCTGTGACAGTTAATTGTGCATTAAGATCGCAGCACATCTCAAAGCTCGCAATAGATGCGTCCTCCTGTCTTTTCAGAGTTCATTCTTCCAATGTGGCTTGACAAGTCTGTTCTTAGAATTGAGAAACATCCATTGATTTAACCACTGGATTCGTGTGGATTATTTTTATGCAGTCTTTATGTGCTTTTTGGACCTTCCTGGCCATCATTCACTTACACAGTGTGGACATACAAAGTTGAAATATTCTTGTAAAATCTTTGATTGTGTTCAGCAGAATAAAGTCATACACATCTGGGAAGGCATGAGGTGTAGTAAATAATGACATAATTTTTATTTTTGGATGAACTATCCTTTTAAGACTAGGTATTTGGTACTAGTATCGCTCTTCAAAAATTGTTATCTGTGCATCTCTAGCTGTAACTATTTTATTTTGTGTTTTTAACTATGGTGACCATACTGTAAGAGCTATCTGTTAAATCATTTTTAAACTATTAAAAAAAACAAATTTAAAGGAGTATCAAAGAACTCTCAACTTTAAGTTTACAGCTGTTCTACAGAGATGCAGTCTGACCAACAATGACTATGGCCCAGAAAACATTCAAACACATGGTCATAGTTGGAAATAATTTTTATTTCTTCAATCAGGCAAAATCATTGCCATTGCAGTTTATAAGGTTTGAAAACAACATGGAATTAAATATATAGAAGGAGTGACAATCAGCCAAGTAGTTACTCAAGAGAAAAGTGCACACCGAGCACCTCTCTAGAACTCTTCAGGAGCTCTGTGGCCGTATCAAACTCCAGTGGCATCGTCTTCTTCACTGCCTTCAGTTCTCGCTCCATTAGCTGGCAAACATAATTATTATTTGTACAATTTTCAATCAAAACATTTGCCAAAAATTCAACAAGTGATGTTCTGGGTAGTTTATGAACACTGTGTAACTAGATACCTCAAACGTGGACAGCTCTAGCAGATCACTGATATCATCCTCTGCTTCTGGAAGTGGCTCGTTGATCACCATGGCAGCCTTGGCCACATCTGGATGGTAATGCTTCTGCAATGTCTATTTTAAAAAAAAAAAACAGTAAGCAATGAAGGATATTTATCCATAATGGTTAGTCAGTCACATGTTTAGCAAATGCACAGGTCCAGAGAAAGAAAAGTGAGAATAGTCTTGGATTTAGCCTTTTAGTGTTCATTTAAAAGTGTGTCACCTGAATCTCCCATAGGCTGCTCTCCAGAGCATGACACTGAGCTGGATCTTCCTCCTCCATTATGTATGGATCATCACAAGGTTCTATCAAATACATTTCCATGAACAATTTTTACAATTATTATAAAGAAGAGAGGCAACTTTCCCTCTTTCCACATTATACATTCTTACACATCAGGTTTAAATGGAACAGACTGACCATTCTACCCTGGTGACGACTAAAATCTAGCTAAACATGAGCACAGGCAGAAGTATTATTAGTGTTATTTAAAGACATTTACTAGCACAAATTGTAATAGTGACATACCTTCGGCAGCGCTGGGTCTGTGGATGAGGAGTCTGCAGGAGGGATGTCGGCGAATCAGATTACAGATGAAAGGCAGTAGCACAAGCAGAGCTGTGGGGGGCGCTGTGAGAGCCATACGGGAGAGACGCTTCACAAATGCTGCCACAAGATAGACGGGTAGATGTCTGTAAGAGCACAGAGCAAACGTGGGATTATCAAACTGTTAAAAGAAACCAATCAAATATTTAGTGATGCTTCTATGAGTCCTTATTCAGAATTTAAATATGAAGGGTAAACTTGCGTTGAAGAGAGGAAGATGTTGGCCAGGTGGAAAAACCGGGCTTTATATTTGACATGGAAGATAGAGGGATCCAGTAGGTTGTAGAGCTTTTTATAAAAATCTGGATAATCTCTACACAACAATGAAAGAGGATGCAATTAAGACTTTTCAGAAACATTCAGTTAAAATAATAATTTAATTTGAGTATGAGGAGCCCTGTTCTTAATATTCATATGTCATAATCAGGGCTGGACTTATTTAATTATAAATGAAAAGTTTAATACTTACAAATTGTGCTCGTGTATGAGGACAAACAAGCCATTTAGAGCTAGCAAACTGATTGCCCCACCTAAATCATATACGGACAGCACAGTGAATTAAAAAAGGTACAAGTTTGATATGGCATTACAGTATATAATAACCCCTTTTAAACCTGGTATTAAGATGCATCTCAGGTGATCCGATCACATGTGGCCAGATGCTTAAATATGTCTCCTGTGAATACTTATGTTAAGATTTCGAGGGAAGGGTCTCTGATTTCATGACATAAATTAATCCTTATGTCAGTGTGCTACTGCATGATTATAAATCGCAAAAGAAGTCATAATACACAAAGTATGCATGAATGAAACCGGCATTCCCTTTTAGAAACTTTCTGATCTGACGGTTATTTCCTTTTAAAGCAGTTTGTAACTGACAAATTTTAAAAAGTGCAGCGTATGATTATCAGGTAAGGGGTAGCGCTGCAGTCCAGGACGCACTCAGGACAGATTAGAATTTACACCTCAAGTGCGATGTGGTCATATTGCATTTTTGACTACCTCCATATATGGTTTTTATGATCGGGGTGCAAAAAGTTTTGTGATCGTTTCCACCTGTACTTAACGCTGACCCCTTGTGATCGGATCACCTGAAATGCATCTTAACACCAGGAGTAAAACGGGTTGATGACAAAATTGTCATTTTTGGGTGAACACTCCCTTTTAAGTGCAAGCATTGATCCCTTTGTACAGGATCACTGTACTTACCAATGTCATAAGCAGCAGTCAGGAAGTCAATCATAAGTGTCGGATCACTCATCTGTGGCAGAATGGATTCATGAAGTATGACCAGGATCTTTTTGTACATGCTGCCAGGTAACTGCAGAACACACAACCCAGTTAAGTGAACATAAATCACCTCACCTTTTCCAAACATGAAGTGTCTATAATATGAGTTTGTTCTACCTTGTACTTAAGAAACACCAGCCACATTTGCTCAAATGCACGTTTATGATCCTATAAAACATGGTGAAAAAGAAGAGACATTTCATAATGTCAAAATGAACTCTGACAGTCCGAAATACAAATGCACACAATTATAATAGGCAATAGGAGCCAAGACTTACCTTTAATCTAGCTGCTTTCCAGTCTTCATGTTTAGCTATTATATTTAAAAAGAAAAAAGTACATTTTAAGATCTCTCTATTATACAAATTATCTTTGTAGGGATACAACAATGTTTAAAACACACACTTACTCTCCTGTTTGACAAGGAAGTTAGTCATTTCTGATGATTGGCTGGGTATGTTGATGGTTGAGAGGAGGGTAAAAACATTATTCTGATAAACAGGAATCACAGCCTGCAAACAGCAGAAAATGAGTGTATTATAAAAACCAATCTGGTTAGTCAGGTAAACATAGAATGGTACCACACTATCTAAAATAGTGTGATATATGGAAAATAATTGGCAGTGTAAAGCAAACACTCTTTCAATACAGTTTCACTCACCCCTTTGTTTCGGTCCATGACTCTGGTTATATTGTCCCGTACTGAACTCATGACATAGTAGCGCACATCATCCATCTCCAGGAATTCCTGAAACCTGGAGATGAGCAGAGACATGTCCTCTTTCTCTGAGAGAAGATGCCCCACTAGTGCCTGTATACATGAAAGGAAGTGTTACATAACTCCTTATTCACATACTGTATATGCTGTTCCCCCCAAACTCTGGTCTAATTATTATGCAAGAGCAATAAACAAAAATTCCTTACTTTATTATTAGTAACGTGCATGTGTCTCATGCCAGATATTTTTGTTGAATAGCTACTGACCAATGTCTTGTATGTACTGTTAAATCGTGTGCACTGTGTGTATTTACAGTGTGTCTGTATTGCTGCTAATGCACTTCAATATCCATCTATCTATGATCAGTGAAAAACACATGGCAAATGTCCATTGTTTTGAAGCAGACCAACCAGTATGAGCTCTCTTGGAAAGTTGTAGTGTTCACTCCAGTCCAGATTTTGGAGAGGATGTTTGCCTTCAGCTTCAGCAAACTTCATTATTGCACAGAGGGAACTCTCCTGAGGAGATTAAAGAAATAGTAAATACATTTTTATAATAGAATAATAATGATAATAATAAACAGAGAGGCAGTACTGAAGGTGTTCAGATTGTGTGTACTAATGGTAACCCTTGTTATAGCATAACACATTTTATTACAGTATTAAAGGAATATTCCACGTTCAAGCTCAATTGACAATATTTGCATTTTATCCCATTTCTCTCAAATTTTGGAATGCCCAATTCCCACTACTAACTAGGTCCTCATGGCGGCGCGGTTACGCAGCTCAATCCGGGTCGCGGAGGACAAGTCTCAGTTGCCTCCGCTTCTTTCAATTTGCGCGTCTTATCACGTGGCCCGTTGTGCATGACACCACGGTCACTCCGCATGTGGAGGATTGTGCTACTCACTGCGATTTAGTTGCTTAGGATACCTGGCTGGAGTCACTTGGCATATCCTGGATTTGAACTTGCAACTCCAGGGGTGGTAGTCAGCGTCAATACGCGCTGAGCTACCCAGGCCCCAATCGACAGCATTTTTTGGCATAATATTGATTACCACAAACAATTAAAAAAATTATTTGACATGCCCCTCTTTAAAAAAAATATATAATTTAAAAAATCTGGTTTCCAGTGAGGTACTTGCAATGGGAGTGAATGGGGGCCAATCCATAAATCTTAAAATACTCACTGTTTCAAAAGTATAGCCACAAGTCATAAACAATACACGTGCGAACATGATAAACTCACTTAATAACCTTTCCTGTGTAAAGTTATAGCCAATTTTACAACTTCGTCACCATGATGATGAAATGTATACAAACCCTAATATGATTTTAAAATGTATGATTTAAACAACATTACAGCTCAAATAATACATGACTTTCAACAGAATAATTAATGCAAGTGCTTTTACAAAATTATAAGCTAACATTGGTATTGTGCCTCACGGTTACCTCAAATTTAGCTTTTTTTTAAAGAAAAGTAGTACTTATTTTTTGTAGAAATTATTATTATTGTTTGTGTGGTAATCAACATTATGCCACAAATGCTGTTGATTGAGCTTAACTTGTATTGAACCCGGAATTATCCCTTTAAAGCATAACTCATTTCAAATCTGCTATAGATCCAAGATATTTGATGCTTTGAAATATAATGGGACACCAATAACATTATCACCACTAGAGGAAACATTATGCCTTCAGTTGTTTTACTCCACACAATTAACTCACCTTTACTTGAAAAGCTTCATTGCCTATATTTTCCATCAGAAGTCCCACACAGTTGTTGTAACGGTGTCTCATAAATATATGATACTTCTCCTCTGCACTGCGATCGCCTGCAGAGACAAATTAATGTTTAATTTGTTTTACATTAAAACAGTGAGTCTGTTCTGCAGACACAACAACGTGTGTTTGAGAAGTGAGTTTTAAACATCTTACCATGCATGAGGTCCTCCTCTTTAGGCAACTGACCAACATACAGGTCTCCTCTGTCTAACAGCTCACAGAATATCTTGCCGCAGGCATTGGTGGCGCCAATTATTTCCTTTTCCTTTTCGGACTGCGGGTATATCATTATATATTTAATTATTTAAGTGAGATTATTTTAAAAAGCTTAACACAAACTATAGGTCTGAGTTGAATTCCTGAGTCACTTTTCCATCTCTATGATATATAATTACATACCTGCAAATATTCAAGGACGTCGAATATGTCGTTCGCATGTTTCCTGTTCTGAAGAATACGATCCGTTTGAGTATTTAAGACTTTCTTAAATGAAACCTGGCTGTTTTCTCCAGTATCGCCTCTCTTCACGTTGCTGTCTCTGGACGGCGCCATGATTGTTTCACCAAAAAAAAGGTGTTTTGAGTGTTTAAGTGATATATCGCCTCTTGTGGTCGGCTGATGTTTTAGAATCAGAATGAGCTTTATTTACACATACAAGGAATTTGTCAAAAGCTTCCAATACAATACAACAAGACAGATAGAATAAATAATAAAAAATAATTTTTAAAACATGAATAAAATAAAAATTTAAAATATAATAAAGTCTATATAGAAGACACAATACGAATCTCTCTCTCTCTCGTGGCCTACTGTGCAAAAGATTTAGGCACTTGTGAAAAATGTAGCATAGTGAGCATGTCTTAAAAAAGAATGACATAAATAGTTTTCATTTATCACTTAATGTTATACAAAGTACAGTAAACATAAAAAAGCTAAATCAATTTCGGTATGACCACCTTTGCCTTTAAAACAGCACCTATTCTCCTAGGTACACCTGGACACAGTTTTTCTTGGTTGTTGGCAGATAGGATGTTCCAAGCTTCTTGGAGACTTTGCCACAGTTCTTCTATCTATTTAGCGCCTAAATATTGAACATCTTTTTTGTGAATGTTTTTATTAAAACATTTTTGGAATTAGTTATGTCAAACAAAAAATGAGAATGAAAACAAATATTAACATATTAACACTTTCAATACAATAATAATAATAAGAAAATGATTCTTATATTACTTATACAAAAATCCTTAAAATGTCAACAACTATGAACATTAAGCAACCTTTTGTAATTGTTTTCTCTGGCTTCATGTCATTGGGAAGAAACCTTTCAAATTACAAGACGATATTGTGTCTTAGTGAACAATAAGATTCGTGAGGTCTCGTTTAAGATTTTTCACAGGATTTACCCTGTTAAACAAGTTATTGTAAGATTTAAAATGTGCCTTTTGTAACATTGTAATTGACAGCATTGTACAGCTCTTTTTTGACTGTATCTATACAAAAATGTTCTGGTGTGATTTAGAATATTTTTAAATATAGATTTTAAAGAGTATTAACTTTTGTAAAGCCTTGAATTTCCCTTTTTGAATCTTAATGTTATGCATTGTATATTGTACAATTTATTGACTTTTGTATTCGGTATATTGCCGATATACCATTTTTGTAAGTATTTTTCTTATTATTTTTCTTTAAAAATGTCTTATGCTTTCAGTTGGTTTGACTGTAATGTTATATTGATCAAAGCAATACAAATAAATAAACAAGTAAACTGGCGTGTTACGACATAAGTCGCCGTTTGCGGATACCATACAAATGAATTGGGAGAGCCGTAAACCTACACTTATCTGCCGCAGATTTGTCCGCGACTTCTCTTAGAAAATAGCAATTTATCACAGTAAACTACACACATAGTTCATTCTACAAGGATTGTTTTAGTGCTAACACAATCAGTTTATTCAGCACAATGAACATTATCCGCAATATACATCCATATAAAAAAAAAAAAAACAAGAAAAAGGGCCAGTGTACCGCGCGTTATGCCATTTTATGTTGAACCTGTAAACTCACCCATCTAGAATTTTGGAAACCCCATGATTTTCACCATACGGTACCTGTAGATTTTATCGTCGATGGTCAGTCTGGGCAAATCACAATAATTGTAATTTCTTGAATTATTTATTTTTATTTATCAAAACAAGTCGGAATTATATTTATATGTCAGGTACAAACACAGCATTTATTCTAATTTAAAGATTATAATTTTTAACCACTCAAATATTTCTAGTGAGACAACAATGCCTTTGAATGCGGCTCAGAGGATTCAGCTCACTGAGCCATGTATCGCCCCCTAAAATAATTGTAGGAAACTAGTTATTCTATAGTAACATTTGCAACTAAAACTATTCTATTAACATGATATACTGAACTGAACTGTACATTTTGTAAGGCATTTAGCAGCAGCTCTTACAGAGCGAATTACGGAAGGCCCTTCACTGTACACTGATTTACAAAGACATCAATGTCCCTTAAAGGTATTTTTTTCCTCATTAAAAAAAGTTTTACACCTAATAATAATTTTAAACATATGTGAGCACTCACATGAGATGATGACTCCAGTCACATTAGTAACCTTTTAAAAGCTTTTTATTCTACATGGAGAGGGTTCCCTTCATATGGGTTGCCATGTTATGACCACATGACTAGCCAAATACTACCTACCAGGACAACCATCCTAATGGATTCAATTATTCATGGCCGACAGTAATTAATTCAATGGCATCAGAAATGTATTGTGTTTTGATAATGCTACATCCATGCCCCTAGGAGTCAGTGTCCAAGATGACCAAAAAAATAATTACTGTTTAGAAACATTCAACAAAGGAGAATGACACCATGCATTAGTAAAAGAAACATTTATTTCAGCATTGTTTTGTGGAAACTTTAAAACAAAATGTAATGGTATAAGTAAAAAATAAAAAGGGTCTGCCTCAGTGATTCAGTCAGATGCATTTCCTTCATCATCCTCCTGAAAAACAAGATAACTGTATAGTTAAATATGCTTTGTTGTTCTCTTATGATGTCTATAATCCATGATAAAGTGTAAATATTACTGAATACATTTAGAATAGATTAGTACAGAATGTAAACCTTAACTTCTAAACTTCAAGAAACTACATTTACTCAGATCTGCTCATTTCTGGTGGCACGATACCTCTTTATTAAAAAACAAAAAACGTGTGATAACTGTATTCATCAGCAAAACAATACCAACTTTGCGGTCTTGGTTCCCTGTTGCGGTGGCTTCAAAATCATGGATGTATAGAGTAGCCATCCAGTTCACCATGGACATCTCAAGGAGCTCGGTCTCCACAATGCTTGGATAAATGTGCTTATCCTTAAAAGCAGTGATAGCATCCTCTTCCTCAGTCCATTCCAGAGTCTCATGGATACCATCTCCTCCAAAGCGTTTGTTGTAGCGGTCAAAGTGCACCCTCTCCAACACTAATCCAAGACCAGGTGCCTTGGGAACATCAATCTTTTCCTCTCCCCAGCTCCTCTCGATCACCCCCTCATCCACATATCCTTTAACCACAGCGATTACCAGACCGATCATCTTCCGGATCTGGTGCATCATGAAGCTCTGGCCTCGAACTGTGACAACGGCAAACTCAGCTTCTTGTCTTACAAAGGGCTCACCGCAAGACATGTGAGTGATGTAGCGCTTGGCACTGGGGTCCCGTGGACCCTTTTGTGAGGTGAAATTGTGGAAGTTATGGGTGCCTTTGTACAAGCTGAACAAATGGTTGGCCTTCTGAAGGGTGTCTGAACTCACACGGAATGACGTGTCCTCCTGATTATAGTCTTTTGGGGAAAACGCCACCGTTGGAAGCATGTAAGCATATGTTCTGGCATCACAGTTGTTTTTGGAATTGAAGCCTCCCGTGACTCTCTTGTAACCTGCAAGTTTGAGAAGACTTTTATGTGACATACAGATTATGTAATTCAACTCCCTAGCCTTTCTGTATTCCATCTAAAACTTTATTTAGCACTCTTTTGTTACAATGAATGCATCTTTTAAAATGAAAACTAAAATGAAGCTAAAATAAGTTAAACAAATAAAGATAAATGAAAAATAGATACATATAAAATGTATAAAGTAAAAATTAATTTCAAACTAACTAAAATAAATAAAAATGACAAAAAAAGAAGAAAGTTCACCCAAAACGTAAATTGATTAACTCACCCTAGTGTTGTTTCAAACTGGATTGACTTACTTCTGACTCAAATTTGGACTGTTACCCACACAAAGCTATTGTATGACTTTAGAAGAATTGGAACATAGCTCTCAAGTCATATAGATCACTTTTAGGATAGTTTAATAGTGCCTTTGTGTCCTTTTTGGAGCTTGAAAAATCCAGTCCCCATTCATAGTAATTGCAAGGAAAAGAGTGATCAATACATTCTTCAAAATATCTCTTTTTGTGTTTAATAGAAGAAAGTAATTTGGGTTTGTAATGACATGAGGGTGAGGATATAATGACAGAATGTTCATTTTTGGGTGAAGTATTCCTATTAAAGTAATGGTTGCCAGTTACAGTCTAACTTGCATACTTTTTTTTTTTACTGAAAATCCAGATTTTGATTAAGATAAAACCCATGAACACCAACTACCCACTCAGCAAAGCTCAAATTCTGCCTTACCTAAAATTCTAATGTTATGTGGCAAATGGCTGTTGATTTTGTCCAGGATGTTTTCAATCATCCACAACTTCAGCGACACAACTTGACCCACAGCGGAAACACCCTGTGAAAGCAATAAAGAGAGCTCAGCTTAAGCTACTTCCTTCAGAGAATGAACATCAGGTAAATATACACCTTATCAGTTCGTGCACATCGCTGGAAAGACATCTTCTTCATTTCATCTCCATGGCCCTCTGGAATACATCCTGCTGCGATAAGGGCTACAACCAGTTCATCCTCAATAGTCCTGAACTGAGAGTTCTTTGCATTTCTCTAGATAAACAAAACACACAAAAACAATGATTTAAACGTCTTCAACATACTGTACCAATGTCAATCACTAAACTACATTATTAAAACTCACCTGCATGCCATAATACCCCTTGCCGGAGTATGCCATCAGCAGAGCCACCTTTTTCTTAGGGTACTTCTTGTCACCATTCTGCTCTGTTTTAAGCTTCTTGTCTTCGTGCTCATTCTCAACCAGTGCATCGTCCGCTGGTCTTTTCAAAGATTTGGTGTCGGCGTCTTTGGAATCCTCAGTCATCTTGCAGGATATGCTAAATCTATGACACTTCAAGATAGGATCTGGCCACCCTGAAGAACGTTACGTTAACGAACGTTTCATAAATGAACATTCGGGAATTACTTTACAACACAACACTTGTTTAAGGAACTCACCTTTATTTTTGAACGCTGTAATAACCAGTTCACGTGGTAAACATTAACAATACGACATCATTTCAGCATGTCATGACAACCTCTTCAATGAGGAGCTCACAACTGTTTCTTGAACAAATCTGTCGCGATTAAGTTCATTACATTAACTGGCATAACTCGATAAGGCGCACAATTGTTTGGAGAAAAAATGCGTAGCTCTGTAGTAGTATGACTTATTCACCGCAATAACTTATTTACTTCCCCTGAATCCAGTATGGATCCACGTGTAGTGGCTGAACTTTAACATCGCGCCGAATATCGCGTGAACATATTTGGGTTGCCAGATCCCCTTCCTCTTAAAAAAAAAAAAAAAAAAACAGTACATAGGACGTACCAAAAAGGGGAGCCATGCATGCATTGTTAATTCATAAATAAATAAATAAATAGAATACATTAATTACAAAATAAATAAATAAATAGAACGGGAAACATTTACAAGTCAATCTTAAAAAATATTATAAATATACTACTAATAATTTATAAGTATAAATAAATACAATTATAACATTAATAAACTTATTAATAAATTGTTTTAAACTTTAATTTGCTCACATGTTCACTGAAGTTGTTATATTTTGTAATGAAAATGTTATTTTTATTTTTTTTATTTGTAATAAAAAATTTGAAATAATAAAAATAAAATAATTTCACTACTGGTCAGAGACCTTTGGACAACAGCATACATACAGACAGACATACATACATACATACAGACATACATACAGACATATATACAGACATATATACAGACATATATACAGACATATATACAGACATACATATATACAGACATATATACAGACATACATATAGACATACATATATACAGACATATATACAGACATACATATATACAGACATATATACAGACATACATATATACAGACATATATACAGACATACATATATACAGACAGACAGACATACATATATACAGACAGACAGACATACATATATACAGACAGACAGACATACATATATACAGACAGACAGACATACATACATACATACAGACAGACAGACATACATACATACAGACAGACAGACATACATACATACAGACAGACAGACATACATACATACAGACAGACAGACATATAGACAGACAGACATACATACATACATACATACATACATATATACAGACAGACAGACATACATATATACAGACAGACAGACATACATATATACAGACAGACAGACATACATATATATATACAGACAGACAGACATACATACATACATACAGACAGACATACATGTATACATGTATACATGCATACAGACAGACAGACATACATACATATATACATACAGATATACAGACATACATAAATGCATACATACAGATATACAGACATGCATACATACATATACATACATACATACAGACTTACATACATAAATATATACATACATAAATGCATACATATACATAAATCAGCATTGGGGAATAACAAAATACATGTAGCAACATTACATATTTAAAATACAAAATATTAGTAACAGTATTCCACTGCAGTTACAATTTAAACAGTTGGCAATCAGAATACAGTTATATTAAAAAAGTATTTCTGTAAGTCAAAAGATTACTTTGCATTTTATTGTCATACATTCAATATAATACATTTAGTTGGAAAACATTTATATATAAATGATGCGATCCAAAGAGCATTTGAACAGCGGTGAAATAATTTCTTAAGATGTGTTACATTCATAAGAGCAAACAGAGAAGTAACTTTGGAGCAGCAAAAATAGAAATAAACTTTTTGTAAATTGTCATGTGAACATTTAGCTAAGATTGTATTTCTAGCTATTTTACATGCACCTGTTACCAGGCATGAGCATATTTTTTTATCAAGAAAATCCATGTTAAATCATATTTTTTTCTCTCCAGTCTTCTCGATGAGAATTTTTGTATAGGTTTTTCTGTAAAAATATCTAATAAAATCTTTAAAACAAGACAAATTAGCTTTATCTTTTTTTAGAAGCAGCACTGCATACGATTTTTATGCTTTTGTCAGAGAATTTCTTTTTTTATATTTGTGTTTTGTCTTTCTGTACTGGCATTTTTAATAGTCAAGGCGAGTGAAAAAATCTACCAGTGCTGAAGAAGTAATCCAAAGTATTAAAACATTTCAAAAGTAACACTCCAACCCTCATTATAATATATACAGGCCTAAATATACAGTGGTGGCCAGAAATATTGACACCCCAAATATGAGCAAATAAAATCTGCATTGTTTATCCTTCTGATCTTTCACCAAAAAAATAAATAAATAAATAAATAAATAAAAAATCACAAAAAGTAAAACAAATAATAGAGGGGAAATATCTAATTATTAAAAAATATTTTTCTCCAAAATACGTTAGTCAAAATTATTGGCACCCCTAGAAATTCTTATGAGTAAAATATATCTGAAGTATATTCCCATTCACATTTAAAACATTTTTACTGCACCTGGGTGACTAGGAACATGAAATTGTTCAGCCATGACTTCCTGTTTCACAGGGGTATTGTAACGAATGAGGCAGCGAGGAGACGCGGATCTAAATGCAGACTTTTATTAAAAAGGTAAACAGGCAAAACACAAAGGAAAAACCCTCGATGGGGAAACAAAACATAAACAAGTAAACTCGGGCAGGGGAAACATTCCAGGCTTGACAACATACAACGACAGACAAGGAGAGAACAAGAAGCAGGGCTTAAATACACAGGGAGTGATGACTAAATGGGACACAGGTGAGAACAATGAACAAAATGGCAGTGATGATGACAGGTGGATACTGGGAAGTGTAGTTCTTTAACAAAATGGCAGTGAGACACAGGGCAGACAACAGAGGAACATGACAGGTATAAATATGTGATAACACACAGACCAAATTCCCTTTAATCATCAATCACAGTGGGTTAGACTAAAGAATAGAGTTCTGATGTGCGGAAAAAGGTTGTTGAGCTTCACAAAATGGGAAGTAGCTATAAGAAAATAGTCAAAGCATTGAAAATGCCCCTTTCCACCATCAGCACAATAATTAACAAGTTCCAATCAACTGGAGATTTTACGAATCGGCCTGGAAAAGGACGTGTGTCTATATTGTCTCCACGCACAGTGAGGAGGATGGTTCAAGTGGCCAAAGAATCTCCAAGGAACACAGCTGGAGAATTGCAGAAATTAATTGGGTCTTGGGGTCAGAAAGTCTCAAATATATATATATATTTCAACCACATGTTGTTTGGTAGGGTTTAAAGAAAAAAAAATCTTCTGCTCTCATTCAACAATAAACTCAGGCATCTTCAGTTTTCTAGACACTACAGGAAATTCAAATGCGACAGGGTTCTATGGTCAGATGAAACAAAAACAAAAAAAAGCTTATTGGCAGCAAACAACAGAGATGGAGGAGTACCCAATGCCCACGGTTAAATGTGGTGCTGGATCTTTAGTGTTGTAGGGCATCTTTAATGTTGTGATCTGTAGAGAGTCTGGAGGAATGCTCTCATATCCCTTGCCAGGTGTTCTCTAACCTCATTAGACATTATAACAGAAGACTAAGAGCAGTTATCTTGGCAAAGGGAGGCTGCAAAAACTATTGAATAAAAGGGTGCCAATAATTATGGCCAATGCATTTGGAATTTTTGGACATTATTTAATAATGAGATATTTCCCCTGTCTGAATTTTTTTACTTCAATTAAAGGTTAGATTTTTGAAAATGTTTTAATGAAAAATAATAAACAATGCAGATTTTGTTTCACAGCTATCTTTGCTCATATTTATCATGGGTGCCAAAAATGTTATTCTTTTATTATAATATATGTCTATTTGTAAATAATATAATTATAGGATACATGTATGTACTGTAATGTTCAGTGCTTCCAAAAATACAAAAGCAAATAGCCCCCTTTCAGTTTAACATAAAGAGTCAAGACATCTTTTTTAATGATCCTCTTTTATTGGTGCTGTAATTTTAAGCAAATAAAATAAAATGACATCTTATAGGCATGACAGTGTGTACAGGTCCTTTAATTCTTTACAGAACAGACACCTGTTAAAGTTTATCAACAGTCACGATTGGGAACATATTTCTTCTTTGGTAGGGAGAGGGTGACCGAAAGCAAATCTTCATGCATTTGTTTAATGTACAAGTTTTAAACAGTAATTTACAATCTATATTTACACATGATACCGAGACATCAGAGTAAAACAGATGTGTGTCATTATTACCGTAAAAAAGAAAGAGACTGTCAGACATCAGTGTAGTGATGCAAAAACAAGTTTTAGTGTCTGTGGATCAGTCATAACAGATACGACATCAGCTACATCCTGACAAACGCTTCATGCTGCTCATAGTGATTGAAAATGATGATGAATCTAATGTCTATTTTGGCGCATATTACAATTTGATGGATGAGCTTAAGTGTGTGGCATTCACTTATTCAATGTATTTTAAAAAGCACAACAGAAATACACCCTATTGTAAAACACATCTTAATGCAGCATGACTCTTATATTATCCAGATAAAATGGAATTTAGGTAGAAATTATGAAAGAAATGCACGTTACTATGATGGCAACTGGCCTTTGGAATTCAAACATTAACAGATATGTCTCACTAAATGTTTCTGCAATTCAGTTTATTCCAAAAAATCTATGTATACACGCATAGTACTTTTTATCACGCACAAGTACATTCACTCACACACACACACACACACACACACACACACACACACACACACACACACACACACACACACACACACACACACAAGCTAATAGTAAAACTAAATCCAACGTCCATTCTGCTGCATCTCAGCCTGATCAAATTCAACCAATCAAAAACAACAAAAAGCAACAATGTACTCCAGACTAACTAAACACACTTACAAATAAAATAATACAACAGAGCAATATATTTTTCAGTGTTTCAGTTTTTGCATTTTTACTTCAAAAAGGCACATTTAAAAAAAGTTTTAAATAGCTCCAAAAGATAACAAACATGTTTCATACACAACACAATTGAAATATAGGGTAAAAAAAGCAGCGAATCTATAATGTTATGAAGAAAGTGGGAAAACGTGGTGTTTATACTAAACTGGTAAATCTCACAAAACCTGTCCAAGCACATGTCCAGGTTATACATCACCCTAAAATCAAAATAAATTAATACAAAATTATATTTTGCTTTAAGAAAATGAAGATTATTTCTAAGACCATTAAGATTGAAGAAAAAAAAGGGTTGGAAATGTGCCTAAAATAGGCTTATGTTTCATAATGGAAAATATAAAATCATATTAATTTTTTTCTGAATTTTGGGTGAAATGTGACATTCACCCTAATGTTCCGTTTTGAAGTCTTCGGTTATATTACAAGTGAGCCCTCAAACAGTGCAGCAAACTCGAATAGACTACCATCTTAAGACCTGTCTTTGAAATACCTGCTTCAGATTATACACAGCCCATACAAACAACAAAAAACAACACAGCTCTATGCATGCACAACCCAGAGGAAGTACATTCTGTCCTCAGAACAAACACAACATTTGGTATTTTAAAGTCCCAGTTTAAACAGGGTGGAAATCAGAATCAGAACTGATCGCCACGGCACACGTGATTCTAATAAGAGGTAAATTCAAGAGTTCCTTCAAAATTCTGCCCTGCCTTGATGCAAACAATATATTTAACCTGAAATTGAGCTGGCAAAAATATCCAGCTGACATTAATACCACCAATATCTAAACTAGAAAACGTGCAGAAGCCTTCTGTAAAGATATAGTACAGAACAGAGTATGAATAACAGCTATATATGAATAAAAAAATCTAACATTTCTGTGATTGTGCACAAGTTTAGGACTCTTTGGTTTTACCTCTTTATATGTGGTAGCCTCTCAATCAGTTTAGGTTCTGAATATGATCCAACACATGGACTTTAAAACTAAAGCTACAGTCAGACAAATGATTGCCAAACACATAATAAAAACAGAGTAATAGCTTTTTTTCTTTTTTTTTTAAAAAAGAAGGAAAAAGCGACAAGATCATAAGAGATATCAGTAACACAAAAAGGTTCCATTCATAAACATTAGTTAATGCATTAGGTATCATGAACTAACAATAAACAATATATTTTTCACAGCATTTATTAATCTTTGTTAAGGTATATTAATAAAATAACAATTGTTTATTGTAAGTTCAATGATAACATGGATCAATTTTGATTTTAACAATGTATTACTATATGTTGAAATTATCATTAACCAAGATTAATAAATGCTGTTTAAGTATTATTCATTGTTACTTCAAGTTAACTAATGTTGTAAACTAATTATAACAAATGGAAACATCATGTAAAGTATTACCGAGATATCCAAACACTGCACACAAATATGAATTACTTACACATTTTAAGAAGGAAATAGAATTTGCCATGCTCTTGTTAAACATTCACTAAAGTGCTACAAAACTTTTGCTGGCTTTGTACAGTTCCCTTCAGTGAAACAATGAGAATGTATTTTATGTAATTGGTCTCATGAAGAGCCTGTAACTTGGTCACCACATTTCTAATTATGACCACTGATATAATCTAAGGATATTGTTAATTTCCCAGTGAGGAATAGGAGAATTTGGGCCTTGGCAACTCTAAAAACATTCACATGGTGCACAAAATTACCATTTTGCTGGTCTGAAAACATTCATCCAGTGATTAAATCTTCATCTGACTGGACACTTGGAATTAAACAAACCAACCAACCTGTCTTTAAAAAAAATGAAATGAAACAACAAAAAAGAAAACAAAGCAACCTCCACCCCCATGTGCCAAACATACTAATAATTCCCTAATAGTTATCTTAAAAGCGTTTGTTAACTTCTCTCTGGAAGTTAATGTGTAGTGAATGGGCAGATAATTAAATACAAACTAAGGACAAAATAAACTAATGATATTGGGGTAAATAAACTTTGTCAGTTAACTCAAATTGCACAACCCAGGCAAACACATTCTCTATCATCAAAACCTGTTTGAGCCAACAAGTGTGGATTACAAAACATGGGAAACATGCCAAAGTGTCATCATGTAGTACACACTTGACTGGTAACTGGTATGTACATTTGCACATGGTGGATTACAAAGCTGTGGAGACGTGACCGCTCAGTGACAGAAAAACATGTATCCTCTTGATTGTAAACAAAGGGAACAATCTGTACATCTGTGTCTGTGATTATATGAAGTGGCGCCATGTGCACACGGCCAACTTTTAACATCTCTCCACAGTCACTCCTCAGCATTATGATATCAGCTGTCAGAAAAACTTGGTCTTAAAAAAGAGAAATATGGAGATAAAGGGAGAAATAACAGTTGTAGTCTTGGACATTTAACAGCAGCGTGGTGGAGAGACTTTACGCACACAGGCCTGATTGCAAGGCGGTGAGACGGCGTTCAATGCATTGTTTACCTGTAGGGGAGTACCACAATTGTTATGGAAATAATCTTAAAGATTTCCACTACTCCATACATTAACATTCAAACACATCCAGAATGTTTCAGTAGTTTGAATGCGTGTTGCTACTCACACTTTCCAATGCTGAGGATATCAGCCTGTTCTGTAAGGAGGAGAGAGAGACCCTCCATGAGCAACAAAGCCTTATGGTAGCGCTGAACTGATGCTGACCCCTGATGAAACATCTCATCCAGAGCAGCAGTCTGAACCTATAACACCATCACACACAAAGTTTCTTGAATACATTTGGCAAACAGCAGTAACATCATAATGAATCTCTTTAAAGGTGCTATAAGCGATTTCGCCAAATTCGCCATCCTAGTATTTCCACAAGCTAAGCCGTTAGATTAGCCACGCCCCCTCTTTCCAAAACCCTGCAATCCAAAGATCCCAAATGAACTTTATTGAGACAGATATAGAGAAAAAAAACAGTTGTTAAAAACAACAGCAACAAAGTAGCGCCCCTTAACCAGGCACGGCGCCAGGATTTCAGGTTTGGATGGGCCAGACCAATTGTGGGTGGGCCTTAAATTAAAAACGTTAAATTAAAAACGTTATCCAATCACTGTTTAACCTAATAAAAGTTACTGACTAATATACTGCTATATTATCTGTACGTAGGCTATACATAATATAGATTTTAATAGCTTGATGCTCTTTAAATATTTTGTTGCATTGTTAAAAAGTTTCGGTGCATATAGAGTCAGGACGGACCTATCCGCGATCGCTCTCCTTGGTTCTGACCAAAGAAGAGCGCTTTGGAATCTCCATTACGCTTCATACCTGGGCTGCGTTTCCCGATCCAAAAGAAAAAGCGGTGTTCTTTATAAAATAAGACTGTACGTGCGCGTTTAAGGTACCTAAACAACGACTGTTGCAACATTGTCCTTTACTGGAAATTATTTTTATACAAGCTAATGATAAGCGCTGAAGCTGTTTCATGCGGCGGGGGCTGCGCTGGGTTGGAAAATATGTGATGTCATTATGTTTTTTAATTTAATCAATGTTGATTATGTAAGTGAGCATGCAGCATGAGAGAGATGATAGGCTACATCATGAGATGTGCAATATTTCTGGATACATGGAGTGGGTAAAACATTATTCTGACCACTTAATTCGTTTTGTATTAAATTGTATCTTAATTTTGATCAATGTTTTATCAACCAATTGCCTGTATTTAATAAATAAGAAGCAAATATATAGCAGACAATGTAATAAGGCGCCGGCACGATCACTTGCATTGCACGAGAACTGGAGCGTTTCCGCCACAGAGTGAAAAATAAAAAATGTAATTGTGATTTTTTTTAATCTCACAATTCTTACTTTTTATCTCAGAATTACGTGATATAAAGTGGCAATTGCAGGTTAGCTATAAAGTCAGAATTGCGTGATATAAAGTCGCAATTGTAGCCTATGTTATTAAGTCAAAATTGCGTGATATAAAGTGCGAGAAATATAGCTTGAAATTCTGGCTTTTTCACATAATTGCATGTTTATATATCTCGCAATTCTGACTTTATAATAGGCCTACGCAATTGGGAGATATAAAGGCAGAATTGCATTATATAAAGTGCGTGTTACAAAGTCAGAAGAATTGTGAGATATAAACTATGGGTAAAAAAAAAGAAGCAATTGCGGCTTTATTTCACGCAATTGCGACTTAAGTTCACGAAATTCTGATTTTATATCTCGCAATTCTGAGAAATAAAGTCAGAATTGCAAGATAACATGTCGCAATTATCTTTTAAAATGTTTTAGGCTATTCTATGGCAGAAACAAGCTTCCATACTAGGCTATAGCCTATAGCCTGCCCTAGTAGCCTAATTAAATTAATATAAAGAGGCGATTTGTCCACTAATGGCTTAGTCGACTAAGGGGGAAAAAAATAGTCGGAGGCCTTATTCCACTTATCTTCGAAGTTCGAACCAGCAGGCCATTCTGGGTTGAGCGAGCGACCCTGCAGAATGAGCGAGCAGAGCGAAATATTCAGAAATGCGCTCTCCGCTCACATGCTCTGATCGGAACAAACCCGAACACTGTCTGCTGAACTTGCGCAGAAACATCAAAATAGACATAACCAGCTTAAAATTGTTTTTAAAACTAAACATTTAGACTATTTTAGCACAAATTATGAGCTTAATTGGCGATTTTTTTATAATTCTTGACAAAAACATTTTGAAGAAAAGTTTTGGGTGGGCCTGTTGAAAAGTGGGTGGGCCTAGGCCCGTCAGGCACACCCATAACGCCATGCCTGCCCTTAACTGACAACTGTTATAAGCAACATGGCATAAAAATGGCTTTAAGCTTCAATAATTCGCTGCACCTACATTACTATGAGAAACGTGCTTACAGTACGTTTATTAGCAAACCACCAAATGGTTGTAAATTCAATTATAAAGGGCTAAAGGAATGGAGAACTATGGTCACAAACATATTTAAAGTGTAAAATTGCTTCAATGCCTCAGAGAAAAATTAACTTTTGTACCATCTGCACAGTGTGGCTGAAAAGAAGCCTCTCAGCTGTGATGCTGTTGATGTGGTCCATGAGTCTGTGTTTACGAGAGAAGAATCGCTCCAGCTGAGCATTCAGAGAACGACAGGACATCACACTGGACTTATACAGTTCATTCAGCCTCCTGATCACTGAAAAACAACAAGTGAAAACCATTGTTAATATGCCTAATCGACACAAAACCTCATCTACTCAATGGAAGAACTACAGTTGATGTTGTAAATCTGATCTCAAGCATTTCCATGTTGGAAAAAAAAATCTTAATAGCCTAGTATTACCAGCTTAAAGGTTCACCCAAAAATGAAAAAGTAATGAAAAAGTAATCCATATGCTTCCAGTGGTTAAATCCGTGTCTTCAGAAGCAATATGATATATGTAGGTGAGAAACAGATCAATATTGAAGTCATTTTTTACTATAAATCTCCATTTTCATTTTCAAATTTTTCTATTGTTGTTGGCGATTCACATTATTTGTGCATATCATCACCAACTTATATTAAGAAAGGACTCAAATGTTGATCTGTTTCTCAGCCACACCTATTGAATCGCTTCTGAAGATATAGATTTAAACACTGGAGTCCTAAAGATTACTTGTGCTTTTTGGACATTCAAAGTTCTGGTCATCATTCACTTGCATTGCTAGGACATACAGAGCTGAAATATTCTTCTAAAAATCTTTGTTTGTGTTCAGCAGGAGAAAGGAAGTCATACATATCGGAGATGGCATGAAGGAGAGAGAATTCATGATTAAATAATAAATAAATAAATAAATGAGAATAAATGAGAGAATTTTCATTTTTAGGTGAACTATCCCTTTAAAGCCACAGTTTTCAAACCGGGGTGCAAGAGCATGTCGGGAGCCTCAGAGACTGATGATAAATTCAACAATAAATTTTGTAGCCCATTTATGTCATGCAAGAGTGCATCCATTTACTCAACACCGTTTTTTTGCCCTCTCACACAAAACTGCTCTATATATGATGTTTCATATAAAATCTCCCTACTCTCACTCAGAGACCGCATGCTCAAAACATGTCCTGTGCACTTTGGAATATATTATAACAGCATGCACAAGAAAATATGTGGAACAAAATCACAATGTGTCCATTATTACGAGTTCAACATGATATTGTGTCAACATGTCTACATGTGTTTGTAACAAGTGCAATTTTATCACAAATATAGGATAAAAACCAGTTAAGTAATCCTATTGTCATTAGGACAAACATGTATTTTAATAACATTTATGCAAAATACAGTTCAATAATATTATCAGAAATATGTATAGCCGTTGATCCCATTTTAAGATGCATTGCACTGAATTTAAGGTTATTGATCAACATTGGTGAACAGCTCAAAAGCCTGAAATATGATTTGATAATGTAACACTAGAGGACAATACCTCATAAAACTTCAAATATATAAAACTTCAAATAAGTGGGCAGAATGTACTGCTGTTTTAGTGGAATAAATATATTTTTTGACATTTAGCATAGGCTAAATCTTATTTATTATTTATTTGGCATTTGTCTAGGTCTATATACAACATTATTGTGTGTAAATAAATCTGCAACTAAAACTGGCGGGGAGGGGCTCAGTCTTGTAAATATTGTCAGAGGGAAGGCTGACTGGTTAAGACTTTGAAAACCCCTGTCTTAAAGAAATAAAAAAATTTAAGTTGAAAATTGAATTTATCTGGACAGCCAACCTTGTTTGACAGTAGCAGAGGGATAGATCTTTCCATGTTTGATTCCTTCCATGGCTGTGTGTAGTGAAGATGACAGAAGCTCTGCCGTCTTCATGTAAAGCACCAACTGCTCTGCATAACTGACAGAACACAAACATACACACAATTAACATTTACAGTACCACTCCACGTATCATTTGATTCTAGAGGAGTCTTTGAATTTAGCTATTTTTACAGAATTGAACAATAATATAACTGAAGCCCATATATAAATAATTTGCCCCATTCTCTTCCATTTTAAGTGCCTCACTGTAAGATTGATTTCTGCTTTTTTTTAAAGAAAAGGTGAGATGATTGACATTTTGTTTTTTGTGGTTATCAATATTATGCCACAAATACTGCCGTCTGAATTAATGATGTATTGAACCCGGAATAATCATATAAGTCAAAAAGAACCTAAACTCTTACTTGCGATACCTGCTTGAGACATGGCTCAATTAGTTTTTTGTTTTTATTAGCACAAGGACATGTTTGGTGTATACAGCCCCTAATAATGTACAATCTCCTCACCTCCACTCTCTGCTCAGAGAGCTGATCTGGTCAGCAACCAAGCTCTGCTGTTGGAGTAAGCTGGTGGAGGACTGATCTGCCCGAGCAGCCTCTCCACCCCGAGCTCCAGCCACCTCCATCATGCAATGAGCAAATTCCAGCATAAAGCGTAGCCTGTACAATATTTCTGTGTGTTCTTGCTGCAAATTTAGACAGAAGTGTACCATTAGAACCAGATCATACTCAGAACTCACACTACAAACACATACCACTGCAAGCTAGCTAGTGTGGCTTTACTGGATTTTGCTGTACTGGACTGTGCATGGATTTAAAAAAATGCAGTAAATTTGGTGCTTACCTCCATTAGGGTTTCCTCTGGTAGTTCAGGGGCTTCAAAAGTCACAGCTCCTCCCAGGTTAGCTGAGACGGGGTCAAAAAAACCATAGCGGGGACTGGAGGATCCCTCGTAGCCATCAATCCATTGTGGGTAGCGGTTCGTGAGGGATCCCACTGGACTAATGGAACTCGAAGAGCCTATTGAGACACAGAAGAGGTCAGTTCAAAGGTCAGGTCAGTACTATCCTGAAGGCTCCATGTTAAATTAAGGCATCACCAATTCAGATAAATCAATGAAGAATAATTAGTCAAAATTGGAGCAAATTCTCTTTACCGGAGAACTTCCTTGAGCGATAACTCTGAGGAGGTGTCCCACCATTGGGTGGAGAACCCACAGTAAACACCACTCGAGCTGGGCTACCTGAGCCCACTACAAAAGCTCCACCACCAGGGGGCGCTGTGAAGAAGAGTCGTGAGAATATAAGGTTTTAGAAGACTGCATATTAGTGCTGTTGATTTAACGTGTTAATTAATTGTGTAAACTTTTTTTATGCATAATTCTTTTATGTCCCCGGACCTTAATAAGGATGATTCCTGAGCAATTTAAGCTTGAAGTATCACCTGTTTTCCCCAGGGGGCAATAAGCGATCCTTCAAATGTATATGCAACGTGCAGCTTATACAGAGAACAAACCAACCCTTCTGCAGACTGCACAACATGAAGACGCATTATTGCATTCAAAAATCAGAATTTAGGGATCTCAAGATGTGTTTTTTTTTAAAGTATTAAACTATGTTTAACTTGACACAATGACCTAAAAATGTTATGTTTATGACAGGATGCAACCAAAGTGAAATGCTACAAAAACGTCTGTCTGATGCAGGTTTACATATATATATATATATATACACACACACAATATATTATTTGTAATCATTTAAATATAACTATTTATAATTATTTAATCATTACAAACTGAATTATTGTTATTTGAGGGTCTTTCTCAGCAAAAATTTATATATTTTGATTAATTAATTGGCACACCATGAAATTCATTTGATTAAAAACTTGTTTATATACACGTGAGATGGTTTTATTGTTCATGTACAATAAAACCATTTCATTTCAAGATGTTAACAAATGATGCGTCTTGTATTTATGCTGTATTGGACTTTCATTGTCTGTGAGTTTCCTTTTAGAGACAGAAATTAGTTTATTATTATCTATAACTGGTGTTTGGCCACATTTATCAACCTCAGTTTGACCTTCGTGGTTAACAGTAAAACTACATTACTCAAAATGCTAATGGACTTGCCATTTAACCTTGCTATCACAATACATAAAGAAACTTGACACATGACCCTAGACTAGCCACATTTTGTGAGTGCACTGATTGGGTAAGACATGGAATTGTTTCAATGTGTGGATGAGTATTTTGTAGAGAAGTCCAGTAATATCATACACAGACTGCATTTGCTTGCACAAGAATTTTCAGTATGTAAACATGCCAGCCAAAGAGCTCACCTGTGATGTCTATGGCTCTGTCAGAGTTGAGGTTCTCCATGCTGCCTCTTTCTCCTCTCTGTCCTCCAAACGCTGCCATAAGCAGCACATCGGACAGGCGGCCGGCGCTCTGAGACCTGACAATAGAAAGTACAAATAAATAGACAGTTCAAAAAACAATAAGGAATAAAGAAAAGCTGGGTGTGGGAGCTCAATTTTAGCTTAATTTCAGAGTTCGTACAGAAACAACATCTTTCCAAAGTTTCTGCTTTTACCTTCCAAAGACCCTTTTCTCCTCAGGCTGGTAGGCAGGTGACAGACTGGGCTCTCCCTGAGCTGGCCTAAGACCCTGATGGGCCATAAACGTGACCATGTTTGGGGAACTGGGGGGCTTCGGAAACTCGAATGGGGGCATAGCCTAGGACAAAATAAAAATGTCTATATACTGAGTGTAAGTGTTGGGTTAGTTACTTAAAAATAGTAATCCACTACAAATAGCTAATTATTTCTCAAAAATTGTAATCAGATTACTTTAAAACAACTTGATTTAAAAAAGTAATCCCAATTAATTACTTTAAGTTACTTTCTAAAACACTTTTCCGCTCAACAAATTCAAATACTGTCTATATTTCTTGTTTATTGTTACAGAGACGTAGCGCGTGTGGAGGCTTCATGCCAAACTCACCAAGCGCCCACCGAGAGCGAGAACCACATTATAACGACATACCCTATGTGACTCTACACTCCCTAGAAACCAGGCCAATTTGGTTGCTTGGGAGACCTGGCTGGGAGTCACTCAGCACACCCTGGAATTTGAAAACGCAAACTCCAGAGGTGGTAGTCAGCGTCTTTACTCGCTGGGCTACCCAGGCCCCCCCAGAAAAGTATACTTTGAAAGGCAACACGGTCGACCAGGATGCAAAAAAAAAATAATGAAGTATACCAGGGCCTTATGAGGTTATTTGATGCATATGTACACACAAACAGATACAAAACAGAATTAAATCTTACTCTGGAAGGAGAACCCAAGATGGTTGGCAGAGGGCTGCGTTGCATAAGTTCACTGAGCCTGGGAGAGGAGTGCAGGGTCCTAAAGGGCATTATGTTTCCCTGAGGGACTACCACCGGGTCTGAATGCTGCTTTCTGATCTTTTGCCTGCACCCCCCATTCACCTCCTGCAAACAAGGGGCGCTGTTGAACCGTGTCCCCAGACCCTGCTGCTGTTGGGTCCGAGTCTTGGTTTCTAAACGTACAGCCAAAATGGTGCAAGGTGAGTCATTTGAAAACAAACCATTCAGTGAAACACAATGACTAAATCACCTTACACATCATTAATTGATCATATTCACATTCTGGGCAGAAATGAAAGTCAACAATTTAATTAGTTCTCTTCATTAACTTCACTGACCTCCAACAAATAGTAATTGGACTATGTATGACTGTAACAACAAAAGAGTATGGAAACAGAGGAAGGGCAATTTACCTCCACCCCGAAAGCCCCTGTGACCCATTTCTGCACCTGCTGTGCACATTTGGCCTGGTAACTCAGGAATGGTGTCAACTTTTAAGACAAGAGCGGAGGGGGAGAGAAAAACAGTTCTTTCAGAAACAAAGTTGCTAAATCATCTTTAGCTAATGATCCGACTAAAGAAAGAAAGCCAAAATTTCCACTCACCCTGTGGAGAGAGCTGGAAGGGTTTACCGCCCCCTGTAGACAGTCTGCGGGGAGTGAGACCTAGCTGAGGGGGGGAAGGCCCTGTTCGTCCATAGGACAGATAACTCCCACTACCGCACCTCTGGACTGTGCCAGACCTGAGGGAATGAGTGAGAGAGACAGAGTAAGTGCTATGCTGCAATCTAAGACATAAACTCATCAGATTTAATTAGATTAGGTATTTCTACAAGGGAGTGTATGTATGCATGCAAGCATAGGGATTAACCCACCGTGGAGAGTACTCTTGACCTGGGTATTGGAGGTTCAGCTCCATGCGATGGTAGTTGTTAATCTGTGTGGGGACTGGAATGGGCACAGACTGCCCATAGTAGCTATAGTTACTCCCAGAGAACTCACTCGGCCTGCTGAGAATGAGCCGGAGATTCAGAGTAATAAAACATAGAGAGAGAGACAGAGAGAGAAAAAAATGGGTGCACAGAGAGAACATGAAACTAACATTAGTTTATGTTCCAGATCCCGATCCATAAAATAAAAACATTTCATATCTCATGGGAAACTTCTGCAGAAGCATTACTGTTTTCAAAGCAAAACAGTTAAAAGGTCAGAGGCAGAGTTCTATCAGTGTCTTTTGGGCTTTTGATATTATAGTTTTGTTTCTCCAAATAACATTTATTTTGAATATTTTCTTTAAATTGTACTTTTGCTTTAGATAGTTTCAATAATTATTAGGGCTGTGAATTTAACGTGCTAATGTAGTGCAATTAATTATATGAAAAATAACGCTTTTAAAAACCTAAAAGGCAATTAATCATGCCCCTGATCTGTATGTAAATTCTATAATAAGGAATGTTCCTCTACCATTGGTCCAATTCAAGCTTGAATTGGTGCGGCAGTAGGGGGCAGTCAGCTCACTCTGTACAGGCAACTTGCCTTGTCAAACCAACGAGAGCAAGAGGCAGCACAGACTTTTGCACCTTAAGACAGCTGGACCGGGCACAGAAGATGCAGTGATCTCAAGACACTTTTTTCAACATGTCGGACTACATTTAGCACTTATGATTACAGATGCTGAAAACTAGTGAAACGCTCCAAAAGCGATGCATGAACACACAGACTAAAACAAATTAAAAAAATGAACTATTTTCATTCCCAAGTGTCACTGCAATGGCGTAGTGTGTTAAGATGGTGTGGATGTGTTTTTTGCATGCGGACGACCATGGTGTAACTACAAAAAAGATGACAAAATAATTACAAACATTACTAGTTATTTATATTGATAATTTTTTCTATTTGTTAATTTTTTTATCTGCTTTTTGTCTTTAGATTTTACATTGCGCTAATGAATTTATTTCTGTTTACGAACATGTTTTTAACAATAGCTTTCTTCTTCATTACGTTTTGTGCCCGACTATTTGTTTCAAGGGCCGTGTTTAATAATGGAAGAGCAGGACAGTCAGTGCCCATCAAAGACACAATCATCCTCCCAATCCAGGACTCATTTCCCCTGCAGTGCTAAAACCGCCAGGCCCCGATCCATCTTCAATGACCCAGAAACCAAACAGTGACAAGAGCAGCCACTGCCAACCAGGAAGAAATCATTCTCTATCTCGGCAGCTAAATGTAGAAATGCACAACTCTTAAATGTCCCAGGGCTCCTGCTCATAACAGACTTGCTTGCAGCAAAAACAGCAAAAAAAATCTGCCATGAAATAATCATCATGTTAGCCAACATCATACTCAAGTGCTGCCCGACTGTGCGTCCAACCTGCTGTGTTCTTACCTG
This sequence comes from Xyrauchen texanus, assembly GCF_025860055.1. Taxonomy (NCBI): domain Eukaryota; kingdom Metazoa; phylum Chordata; class Actinopteri; order Cypriniformes; family Catostomidae; genus Xyrauchen; species Xyrauchen texanus. The sequence continues at coordinate 12,000,773 of NC_068309.1, forward strand.
CTGGGTCCAGGAGAGCTGCTGTAGGAGGGAGAGCGTGGTGGAGTCTTGCCTTGACTGGATTGACCTCCAGACACCAGAAGAGAACTCCTAATGCAGGGCAGAGGTAGGGAACATTAGCAGTGGAGTCAAGCTCAAACAACAGCAAGAAAACTTAAATTCAATTTTATCTTATCAAACTGGAATTTTATTTTGGCAATTGTAAAGTCTACACAGCTGCTTTGAGATTGTTTTCTACAAAGAAACAACAGGCTGGTTTTGCCTCTTTTGTGGCAAGCTAGATTGAAACTTGCATTGGCAGAGTAAGCACAATACATAATGGGCCTTACTCATGAAACACAAGCAGAACAAATTACAGAGTGAATTGATCATAAATCATTCTTGTGAACTTTACGTTATTTGTTAAAGAATATTCTCCACAGAAATTCATTCTGTTTGCATTTCATTAATATCTCAAATAAGCTACAGCATGAGCATTAACCTCTAGGCCACGGCTCCTACATATCATGTTTACATACTTGAAGTTTAATGTGTGTTTTCATTCACAAAACACAATGTTGTGTTATTGGTGTCACACTGCCCCAGAAATGTGTATATAACTAACCTTGTTGGAGACAAATAGAAAATAGATTCTCTCTATGGCATCTGTAAACAGTTTAAGACAGTTCTTACCCACTATTCATCAGACTGTCCTGGAGGACCTTTCCTGTTGGCATTTCACAGGTAAGCTCACCTATAGGAAGTGATAGAAACAGAAAGAAAGAGAAAAGGATAAACAGAACAAGTTTGAGAACATGCTAAATTCCCAGAATCCAAATTCAACAGGGAAGTCATGACATTTTCTGAGTGAGGCAATGAAAATGAAGTTCTCCCCGGACAAATGCTGGCTTACTGGGGAAATGAGCAGGAACCATGACAAAGTCATCAATGTCACAGGATGAGTTTTTGCTACTGCTGCCGCCTCCGCCACAACCACCCGAGTCCTTCAGTAGGTAACCAGGAGAGTCCTGTGTAGGGGAGGCCAATGCCTTCACACGGACCTGTTGGATCTCCGCAAGGGATTGCTGCAAAATTTGGGAGAGGATGACATAATATGTTATGACAAATGCTTAAATTAAGGACTTACACCTTGTTGTCCTGAATATTTTCAAACCCCAGGGCATGCTGAGTGATTCCAGCCGGGTCTCCTAAGCAACCAAATTGGCCCAGTTGCTAGGGAGGGTAGAGTCACATGGGATAACCTCCACGTGATCGCTATAATGTGGTTTGCTCTTGGTGGTGTGCGTGGTGAGCAGTGGGGATTTCTTTAAGACTGCAAGGGAAGCTCAGCTTCCCCTATAATGTCAAAAAAATAATGGTCAAATATGTACTATTGTGTAAACAATTTATTGACTAAAAATGCGTTAGAACACGTTCATCTCGAAGACGAGTTCGTTCAGAATCAGCTACATTACATATAGCAGGTCGGCTGACTCGATTTACTTCTCATACATTCCCGTAAGCGCCAGTGCATTTCCCTGTTGAAGCCGAAGCGTCCATTGACTTCAATGGGGCTGCTCTGAACAGTTTTTTTCAGTGCTCCGAAAATACACGGTCATTGGATAAATGCTGCGATTATGTCCCGCCCACGGACGCTCAGCGTCTCTGGGGGTGAATGAGGAGTGGGCTGGCCCGGACTCTGGGCTTCCGCGTGATGATTGGAGGATCTGTCGAAAGACTGCATCTCCTTTTGATTGACAGCTGAATCTGTACTATAAGAAGTCACTGAAGCTATTTCAGCGCTCAGTCCCATCGTGGATTTGTCAAGTGTAGTCGTAAAGACAAACTGCTGCAACCTATTTCTTTATATTTGTTTGGCTGAAATTGCTAGTCAATTTGCATAATACATTTCACACAATTATACACCACATTCCTTGTTTCAGTTTTACCAAGTTTAATATATTTTGTTTTAGAGCGTTCGTTCGTTCATTCATTCATTCATTCATTCATTCATTCATACAGTAGGCTAGCGTCGTACGGGTGAAACTGCGCACGATGGCAGACGGTGCTAATATTGTCGACCTGATTTTGGCGAAGCCATTTGAAAGTCTTCCTTACGAGGAAAAAATTAGAATTAAACAGCAGGGCAGATCAACACCTAAGATTGATTTAGTGCAAAAAATAGGGAAAAATAACAGGTCTTTTCAGCTCTCCTGGTATGACAAAGTTAGCTGGCTGACTGGAAGTGCTGTGACAAATAAAACGTACTGCTGGCCATGCCTCTTGATGAAACCATCTCACGGATGTGTTGTTTGGTCAAAAGTGGGGTTTGGAGATCTGTCTAACTTTGACAGGGCATATAAAAGACATGAAAACAGCAATGAACATGTGAGTGCATGTGCAAGATTAAGTTGCATGGGCAGGATCAGGGTTGAGCATGCAATCAATGAAGGTGCTCGCATTCAAGTGACTAAACATAATGAAACAGTTAAACAAAACAGGGCCTTCCTAAACCGCCTTATTGCTGTAACATCCTTGCTTGGCCGACAGGAGCTGTCATTTAGGGGACATGATGAGAGTAGTGAATCATCCAACAAGGGCCAAGTAACACAATGGGCCAAGGTCGTTTAAGCAGTCTAGCTCTGCTGGCCATTGAGAAGACACTGGTCAAGTCACTGGAAAAGACGCCTAGTTGGTACGACAGAGTCACAGTGCATTTTCTCGAAAAGGAGCGTAGGGCACAATTTACTTTTAAATAAGTTTATAATGTAGGCCGAAAATGAGCTTCCCCTCTTTGAAAGACCAGCAGCCGCCACTGGTGGTGAGTTGTACTTGGATGCCACGGTGGATGGCGGGGAGCCTCCACACACGCTATATCTCCGCGGTAATTAACTCAACAATGCCACGTGATAAGATGCACAGGCTGCCGGTCTACGACGCGGAGGCAGCTGAGATTTGTCCTCCGCCACCCGGATGGTGGCGAGTCACTCTACAGTCATTTGGAATTCCAAATTGTGGAGAAAAAGGAGAAAAATAATAATAATAAATAAAGCACGGTTCCCACACCTTTTGGCCAGTGAACTTCCATTAATTTTTCAAGGTTTTTCCAGTCATTTGAGGATAAGGATTATTGATCATTTTATCCCATAACTTTTTACCATAACTAAGATTTAATTTCATTTCCATGATTTTTCCAGACCTGGACAACTTAGTTCTTAATCTTAATAATATCTTCCCTCATATTTCCAGGTTTTTTTATGTCTTCCATGTTCCAATTTATAGATTTCCATTTTCACTTTTAAAATGTAAAAGAATATGAAAGTGAAAATGGAAATTTATGGAAACAAAGGACATCAATATTGGTCTGTAATACTTGTCATATCGCTTCTGAAATATGGATTTAACCACTGGAGTTTTATGGATTACTTTTATGTGGCAATTATGCAATTTTTGGAGCTTCATAGGTCTGGCCACCATTCCGTAGCATTGTGAGGACCAACAGAGCTCAGATATTCTTCAAAAAATCTTTGTGTTCTGCAGAAGAAAGAAAGTCACATCTGGCATGGCATGAGTAAATAATGAGAGAATTTTCAAAAAAGTGCCTTTGTTGGATGAGACAGTAGGCTGCTGAGCTGGCACTATCCTCATGTTTGTGATAAACTCCTGACCCAAAGAAGGACTTATCAGTGCAACTGAAATATTAAGCAGCCAAATATTTCACAAATTAGTTTCTTAAAATACAGACACACACTTACAGGCGGAGAAGCCAGGTGTGAAGTGGACGAGCTAGCAGATGAGCTGGCAGATGCTGAGCTGGGAAAGCATGTCATGGCCACTGGAGCAGCTGTGAATACACACAATATTAATATCCTGAAATATACATATCAAACAAATGCTAGTGTCATTTAAATACAACAAACATATACATCTATGAAATTAAATCAAGTACCATTTAATTGCCAGGAAAAGCGAATACAATAGAAAGATTCCTAAATGGTAATTTCTACACCACTAGCACCACCAAATTCAAAATGTATTTATGCAATTCCGTGTTACCACAAAAGTCATGGAAATTAACCACATCATCTTAAAATTTTAAGAGAGGCTAGATACATCATTAAAAGTGTAGTAACTCACACTTCTTCATTGAGGAGCTTGCTTCCAAGAAGGGGTGTCTGAAAAATTCATCTACAGAAACAGAAGGATTTTATGATCAGCAAAGACGACATTGGAAAAGACCTGACCAGTGTCTAATCTACACTTGGAAAAGGAAAAAATACATAATATAATTTACAAACTAAATAAAATAGTGGGTTAAAGGTGAATCAGATTAGTGCATTAATTTACCAGTGTATGTGGAAGATATGGACTATAAAGCATATGGGTAAAAAGAGCACTAACCGAAGTCCATACGGTCCTTATGGTTCCTCTGCAGGAGGCCGAACAGCAGGTGTCTGAGATGGCTGGAAGTTTCTCTAGGAATGCTTTAGTGAATGAAGGAAAGACAGGCTTTTGAAGAAAAACCATTCATATTTCAATCAGAAAAAGAATCTCAAAACAATAAAATGCATAAGATTAAACTTACTTTGGGCTGAGAGTTTTATGTTTCTCATAAAACAAGCGGAGGTTCTGGGGACTGCTGGCCTGATGGACAGACATATTAAAGACACTTAATAGAATGTATTTAATTAAAAAAAATAATGTAATTCAATGTAAAAAAAAAAAAAAAAAAAAAAGCTATGGATGTCTGCTATGGATAGCAATAACCCTTGTGCACATCACAAGGCGGATAGCAATTAGAGTTATTCTTCAGACTAGATGCAAGTATCTAATTATAGTAATTATTATAATGGAGATATGAGAAGAGAAAAAACTAAATGTTATGTGTACTTATGAACTGTTTATAGTTAACTCTAGGGCTAAACTCAAGTTTGCATACTTCAACTAAGTATGAAAAGTATGTACTGCACTGATGATGTTAATTTATGTAAAGGTATGCAATCTAGACACCACTGACACATACAATTTTCAACATAATATAAATTGCACTTAATATGGTATGTTTGCAATGTATCCAAATTAGGTTTCAGCTCTGATAGAAAGTGTGCACCTGAAACGGAGCCTTTCCAGTCAGGCACTGAAACACAATGGTTCCTATACTCCACAGGTCAGCCTTGGCATCGTAGTTCTGCGACATAATCACCTCAGGTGCCTATTGAACAGACGACAGCACTAAAGAGTTATAATTACAATAACACATATGTATGCAAAGTTCAAGAGGAAGAAAATACACAATACATACCATGTACATGGGGGACCCACAGAGTGTGGCGGCCATCATGTTGTTCTGGAGGTAACGGGCAAAACCAAAGTCAGCTAAGGAGAGACAAGTAAGATCTTAGTAACTGGTGGAGCAGTAAATTCTGGGAAACAAACCATCAAATCACTTATATCTGTGACTTATTAAGTAGGTTTATATGTAAGAATGTGCTTTATTTTTAGAATAGATAAATGTTTCTTTAACCTCCTAAGACCCACGTCCACATGCATGGACATTACATTTTGGTTTCACAATAGGCTATGCATAATTTAATTTAAACTAACTGATCTCGGTGGATAGCTCATCGAGTATTGATGCGGACTACCACCCCTGGAATAGTGAGATCTAAGTCATTCCCTAATTAGGGAACAAGGGAGCATCCAGTAGCCTTCCTATAAAGCCAAGTGCCATCACTCCTAACATCCGTTCAAAAGTTCAGTCTCAAGCTGCAGATGATGTTTGGACCACTCAACATGTTTGGCAGACATGAAACAATGATAATCAGTACATAGATTCAGATTTTTTTTAAAGCAAAATTTGATTTTAACATGGTTGGCAGAGATTGGATGATGCTGGCCATCACTTTGAATCTTAATTATTTATGCTAATTTCTGATGTAATCCCGGTAACGTCTCAAAAACATGAATAACCAACACTACTGGAAACATAAATCATTATAAAAAAAAAAAAATAATATATATATATAAAAACTTTCTATAGCTTGGTATTGTTTAACATTTCACAACTTAGTCCCACTGTACACATATGAGGACATACATTTTTAGGAAAACTACTTGTTTTTTGGTACTTTATTTTCTTAGGAGCTACTAAAGTAGTTACAAATCATAAAGGGGAATGGGAAATGCACACAGCAGTCACGCTTGGCTCTCAGGAGGTTCATTCTATTAATTTCTAAAGAAATTATAAGAAATCATGCAGTAATATACAGAGCTCTCTAACTAGGATATTTTGATCGATATTTGTCAGATGAGTGCTTCTGCAGACACATTGAATTAAGAGTATTCTGATAAAGAAAAATAATTTCAATAAGTGTAAACACAAATGCTTGCTCAAATGTTTCTGCAAAAGTTTTTAATGCTTTGAGAGTCCGAGATGTAGCGATACACCAGACACATTGACACAGGCTATGCATCCGCTACATACACACCTATCTTAATGCAGGCATTGTTGGAGTGGGACTTGCGGCCTGCAGGGTGGGACAGCAGGATGTTCTGGGGTTTCAGGTCTCTGTGGATGATGCCTTTGTCCTTAAGGACCCTCATGGCCCCTGCTATCTGCTGCAGGAATACTCGGATGGTGTCTTCACTTAAAGTGCCCTTAGCTGAAAGTGTGTATTAAAGATTAGTCATTTTCATTCTTTCCACTGTTTTTATTACAGAGGATATAAAAACTTGTAACAGGTTACATTATAAATTTGTCAGCCAAATTTTATGTTTCTACACTTTGTGCATTGCTTGCACATACAAGCAATGCAATACAAAGACAAACACACACCCTTACCCTTCTTATCTAACTTCCTGAGTTTGGCTTTGCATGCTTCTAAAATAAACTGCTATCATTTCTTTCATCATAAAAGCATAATCTCAAAAGAGAAGTGCGAGAACCAGCCCTACTCTGTCAAAGCAGATCCTCTTTTTGCAGCTCATAATTTTTCCTGAATTTGCACATATTAAGAGTTAAAGTTAAAGTGTATAATTTATGTGCAACTAGTGGCATTGAGCAAGAATGCAAAAATAATGACTGGCTTAAAACAGGTTTCCAGAACACTCCCATTTGCCAATGGTCGGCAAAACAGAGTTCCCTCCCCCATTGGTTAGCCAATGTTGCTTTGTAGGGCTGGTAAGAGGATGCTAAGCATAATGTTTTGATAGCACCACAAAGCCACAGTGTTTACAATTTGGGGGGAAATCAAATGTACAAATTGCTTACTTATAGAAAGAATGAAAAAAATAAATAAATCAGGTCATGTTTAATATATGATATGTCCCACTTACAGTGCAAGTAGTCAGCCAGGTCACCTCCATTGCAGTACTAAAAGTTAATAAAGAAGGAACAGTGAGCATTAAAGGAGAAGCATCAACCGCTTGAATAACAGAGCACTGCACAACAATTCTTTTAAATCCTTTAGTTTTAACAATGCTGTATGACAAAACCTGAATGAGCCTTAGTTCTCTGCATACAGGGAGAGGATTCATATGCATGCAGAGAGAGGATTCACATGCATATTAAAACAAAGGATGGGCCATTATTTCCCTTTGTTCACTACTGAAAAGCTTCCCTGTGACCCCATTGCCTTTCTGTGACTCAAGAGGTTTTCTAGGTACTGACATGCTGGAAGGGCCTCTGCACGAAGTTCTAAAGTAATTGGAAAAGATTAAAGATCCTCCAAATGTTTTTTGATAGGGCTGCATGATGAGAAAAAAAATCATATAGTAATTGTTAAAAACATGATGACTTTATTTTTACTTAAGGGTGAACTATTGTTGTTTTTTCTATTAATTGTGCAGCCCTATTGTATTAAGTACTCTGAATTCAGACCATTTTCTGTCTAAATTTGTTGTGATAACAACTGCAGCTGTCTTCCACTTGCCCCAGGGCACAGCTAATTGCAGGCATTACCAGGTACAAGACAGACAAGATAAACGACAAAAGACACTAGGAAAACTTGCTGACTTACCTCCATCACCAAGTACACAGAGCTTGCCGTTTCCTTAAAAGAGACATGAGTAATGAGATTCAAAACAGTACAATAAACGATGACCAACACATTATGTACATTATGCCTTTAATTTGAAAAAAATATGCAAAACATATTAAACATTGAGACATTTGGAACACAGTGATAACATGTTTACAGTGGATATTGTATCCAGTTTTAACAGCTTTTTTGTGTGAATTGAAAATGCCCTGAACCGACACTAATCCTTGTTGACTTAGTTAGTTAGTTGGTTTAGTTAGGCTAACATATGGCATGAGGAGTGTGGTTTTTTTTTTCTGCACAGGGTCATAATGGGCTAATAATGGCTAGAGGGAGGGCAAAGGTCAAAAGCTGTGTTAATACTCAGCATTATCATCCTTCAATTAAAAAAAAAAATGAAAAGAGATGACTTATTTAGCTTTTACAGAGAAAGTATGGCATAAAATAAAACCTAACAAATGTAAGTGATGCTTGCCTATGAAAAAGCCTCTGCTACGATGATAGGTTGTTGAGGGTTGTTGCCAGGGCATTGTTATGTGGTTACTGAGTAATTTACAGCACATTGCTATGCAAATGTTAGGGTGTTCATGGTGATTGCTAGGAAACTAGAGATTTGTTCAAATCCCTAACCCTAAGAACAATAGTGTGCAAAAATGCCCACCCACTTTTTCAGCCATCTTGAATTCTGATTTATTTTCCCCATAAATTTCTTCCATAGAAATTAATTTATTTCATAGTAATGACATAAAAACCTCCATAAGAGTTTTTAGTCATGCACCAACGCACCTAGATCTGAGGTAAATCATAACGTTCCATACTTTGATTTGAAGCTAAAAGATTATTTGAAAATTGAACAAAAAGACAGGTACAAGAGGGTAAACTTAACATCTTTCATTAGGACAAGAACTACAATCCCATGAAGCATTGCAAATGATGTTTTCGAATTAAAACAATAGAAAAATATCAAACTACTGATTTATAGTTGTTGATGATAAGTATAAAATCAATATTTTTAAAGAACTCAACAAAATATTCACATAAGTAATACATATACATTATACAGCATGTAGTTTGAGAGTGTATGGAGACTGCATGATTCAGATTATCGCTACATAGCTCTTTTTGTGAGCTTTGTTTGCCATGATTGTCTGATAGGTAGATTTTTCTTTTCAGGATCATGGGCAGTGTAGTTGTTTAGCACAAATTCCACAATTAAATGCATTTTTTTATTTTTATTAAGTTAAAATAATGTGGACTGATGGCTATAACAGAAACATTTACCATTATTTTACAACCTCTGAGCTCACGGTAAATCTGTTTTTAAAGGGTTAGTTCACCCAAAAATGAAAATCCTCTAATGATTTTCTTACCTTTAAGCCATCCCAGATATGTATGACTTTCCTTCTTCAGCAGAATAGAAGTGAAGATTTTGGGTGCTTTTTTTATACAACAGAGGAACAAAGTCACACGAGATTTAGGAAATTTCAAACAGCAATAAAGCGCTGGCCGGAAGCAACGATTTAAAGTAAAAAAAAAAAAAATGTAACCATCAATTTGTTTCTTACACCAACCTATCGGTTTTCTTCAAAGGATATTAATTTATCGACTGGAGTCATGTGAATTACTTTAATGCTGCCTAAATATGCCTTTTGGACCATCAAACAGCCAGCAGGCTGATGGAACCATTCACTTGCATTGTATGGACAAAGAGCTGAAATGTGTTTATAAAAATCTTCACATCTGGGATGTGTACCCAGTTTTAACAGCTTTTTTGTGTGAATTGATTCTCATGAGAGAATTTTCATTTTTGGGTAAACTAACACTTTAAATGGTTTACCAGTTACCATTAAAAAGCAATTTCCCTATGGAACAAATTAATGGGAAATTTACTTTGTGACCTACACTGTTGCCTACCAAGAACCCCTAAAAAAACAGCAATGTGCAATGTTTGGCCTAGTTTCAGGCTGACTGGTTCATCCAAAATTACCGAGCAGACAGTTGGCTGATCTATCTCCATTGTAGCAGAAAGCAAAAGTTCAGCAATGCTTAGTCAGCAGCTTAAGACATTCACGGATCAATGGATTTGGCACAGCTGATTGGTGGCTGGGGGATACCAGGAGGGGGAAGGTCAGCTGTTGCTAAGTGAAAAGGTCATTCTAAATGGGCTACCCTATATATTTTTGAGAGACCTCGGCCATGGGCTAGGAAAATAACAGGATTGGTGTTGTAAAAGCTGACCCAATAGCAAACACAACCTCCCCGGAAAACCATGTGTCAGCTGACCTATTGTACTGATTGCAATCATGTGGATAGTTTAATATTTAGTGATTTAACAATTTCAGGGATGGCTATCTGGCTTATTCATGTTTCAGAAAAGATATCATGTGTTAGTTTTATTTGTTTATTTTGTTCACAGTCCAAAAACGGTTCTCTACCAAGCAATAGCTACTCTACATATTTAAGTGTTAATCATTGCCATAAAGCCTATAGACCGACAGTGCTGCTTTTGCCATTAGAATGATTGTCTGTACAATGATTAATAGGTTAATTTTTTTTAATCTAAAATAACTTAAATGAGTGGTCCTTGATCATAAAATGTAAAAAAATCTAGTTGAAAATAAGTTCACGAAAGAGCTTGATAAAGCAGCACAGAGCGTGCCGATTTCAGCTTTGAAAACCCAACGTGGATTACACAAACTGTGTGATGACAAGATGACTGATGTTCATCCAAGTGATAAAGTAAGCTTTGCTTATGAAGACAGCAGGGCGTGAGACTGTTCATGGTGAATTTAACTACAGACTCAGCAGAGACCCTCCTACACTGGTTCTGCCATAAAGTGCATTGGACTTTTCTTATTCAAAAGCAACAGATTGTTGCAGCTCATCCAGTTTCCAACACAACCATTTCAGTAGCGATGCCAGATATATACCATCAATGATCCAAATACTATCCCACTATTCTCAAATATGATACATCCTTGGCTAAGATATTTCAATAGTGTGACAAAACTGTGCAACCCAACTGAATGGTGTGGCACAGACCAATTACATATCTGCACAGTCTGATCGTAGTTATCTGAGACAACCGCAATTATTGTACACATCAAATCCAAACACATTTTAATCCCCAAAAAAGGGCATTTTAAGCAAATATATATATATTCCAATAATGGTACATTTGTGTGTCAATCAGTTGAACTCAGATTGTCATGGAGCCGCACCAACCAGAGGGGCACCTGTCTGGTATCGTGTGAAGTACCTCCAACAGAGGCTCACACCAAACTCCTACGAAAATATAAACGTATAATGCAAAGTGCTCCGGCTTCACTTTAAACGATCGTGTAAAAGCAAATGTTTCTGGTCATATAGCGGGTTCATATTTGCAGTACTAATGACACACAGTGACACAGAGGAACAGACGCCCGCTTACTTTATTTTGTGGAGTGATAAAATAAGTCAAGTGAGTCAAATGAGAAAATGAGTGATGAAACTAAATCTCAAAGGTTGCTTTGTGAGAAATAAAGGCTTGTGTGTTTAATCAAAGAGCATTAAAATAAATGTAAGCTAAGAAATTAGGACAGTAATATTTTACTATTGCATAATATAAATGTAATAAAAATATATACAAAATTAAATATTTGAGTTAAAAAAAAATGTGTACCGTACATGTAAAATTGACTATAATTAAAGTTGAACGAAAGTTTTTTAAAAGTCATTTATACGTTTTTAAAGCCTTCAAATGAAATAATATCCATGTTTTATTATTTGATTAATACATTATAAGTTAAATATGTAAAAATGACTTCTTAAGGTGCATGAAGCACAGATGCACCTAAAGAAATATGACAATAAATAAAGCCCTAAATGAGACAAATAATCATTGTAGCCCAAAAACTGACAATTAATCATCATTATCGCAATTATTTCTTTGACAATTAATCGTCAGCTAAATTTCATATTTGTGACAACCCTATTTGTATGGTTATCTCATAAACGTTTTCCTATTTGAAATAGAAATACATTTTTGATACCAGCTATACAACAGAAAAGTGATGAGCAACGACAGCATGTGGACTAAACGACAATCTGGGTGACCAGTGCCACCATTATGTGGCCTCAACACTGTTATATGTTAAGCATTCTAGAGTCTATCTGTAAGATGTTATTGAAACCAGTGACCAATTAAGGATGAAAACCAATACAAAGCTATGACTAGCAGCTGTGTTGAGCAGAGAATCCTAGATCTAAAGTACACCCTCAAACCTTTTTTCCCATTATCCATGCTATCCATCAAAACTTGACTGTAGAAAGTCAATGGTTATGCATCTTATTCAGTTTAGAGTACGCATTCAGATCTAGTTGAGTTGATTAAAAAAATTTACGCTTATACAGTTCTGTTAAAAATGTCATCTCTCTGCTTCGGAAGAGATACCAAAATAAACACAGTACCTGGTGTACTTCCCACATTCACACAAACAAGCAAAAGTTTGTCATGTGTGGCAAGAAGCCAAGTAGCTCAAACACAGACTTTCACCTCCGGAGTAGAGCAAGCAGAGCTACTTGAACATTAATGCCATTCAATTCATAGACAGTCAACACGACCCCAGAAAGTGGTGCGACTATCCAGGAGATGTGAGAAGAGAACAGGTCAGACCAGAGAATCTTGTGTGGATGAACTGTGCTGAGACACTTGAGCTGTAGCTCTTCAAACACACACCAGAGTATGCTCTTTTGAATAGATTAAACCTTCTCTCGAAAAATTCTCACAAATACAAAGGAAACAAAAGCAACACCAAACCTTAGCAGAAATAGCGAACACTACCAAAAAAAGTAACAAACGTACCATGTAGTGTTTTTTGAGCTATCTTGGTTGGAACCATGTCAATAGCATGGTACATTCAGAACCATAGTATATATCAAAATATTATTGTATTACCATCTGATACTTTCAATGTAAAATGGTACCACCACATTACTTTTTTGTAGTGGTCAGCAGATACAGATCATTGGCTGATATAATGCCAATAGTAACAGAATATAATTTAATGATGGAAAATGAGACATACGCAAAATTGCTAAAAGCAAACACTTGTATCCTCTAAGTACCGATACAAAATTTGAAAACAGCAATAACCAAATAATGTAACAATTCAGTCTATTAGCCATGGACAAGGCTGTTTGTAGATTAATCGGCCTACCTGATATAATGATCCACCATTACTTTTTTGTAAGGGAAACATGTGGTACATAAAAGTAATCCATATGACTCCAGTGGTGGAACTCATGCCTTCTGCTACAATTGGTTTTGGGTGAGAACAGACCAAAATGTAACAAATTTTTTCACTATAAATCTTGACATCTGCAGTCTCCTTGGTGATCATGATTTCAAGCTTAAGCGTCAAGCACTAGGAAGTGTAATCTAGTCAAACTTGAAATGATGATCGTGCCTAGAGACGTAAAGATGTAATGTAAAAAGTAGTTACATTTTAGTCTGTTCTCACACAAAACTGATTGGATCGCTTCAGAAGACATGGATTACACCACTGGAGTTTTATGGATTGTTTTTATGCTGCCTTTGTGTGCTTCTTGGAGGTTCAAAGTTTTGGTCACCATTCACTTGCATTGTAAGGATGTACAGAGCTGAGATATTCTTCTAAAAATCTTTGTTTGTGTTCTCCAGAAGAAAGTCAAACACATATGGGATGAGATCATTTTAATTTTTGGGTGAACTATTCCTTTAACCTACATCATATAAACATGCCTGACACATTAACTTTGTGATTACCCCGTGGACAAAGCAAATACCAAGAAACAAACATTTTGAAGGAAGTATCAAGACATCAAATGAAAACATTTCACCAGTCTTCACTCCACTGTTGCAAGATATATTTTCCCTGAGAGCCAATGAACTCAGAATCCAGAATCGAGTAGCACACAATAAATTAATATCTAGATTAAGATCTGTTGACCCTCCCTGTTTTTATGCAATAAAACATTTGTTTTCAGCATACGCACACACAATAAAACATAGCTTGACATTTTATAGATACCATAATTCTACAGTATATATCTATGACAAGGATGTAAATGTGTGCACAAAACTGCAATACCCATAATGCATCGTTCTTGCAGGTTAACCATTAAAAACAAGCGCACATGTCATATCAACACAAGAACACGTGATTGCTTTGAGCCAATCAAAGCAAAGAAAATAATGCTAAAGCCTCGGACGATGGAGAAACATAATTTTCCGTCGGTTTCTGACGTCTTGGGCAATTAACGAAAGTTACAGTATTTGTATAAAATAATTTAGACTAGTTAGAGTTGAACAAAATTGATTAAAAACATTGCACTGAAAACTGGGACATTGAAAACTCCACATTTCATGTTTAACCTACCTGAAAGTCATGTAATGCAACGATGTTCTCATGTTTGAGTTCCTAGGGGAAAGCAAACAAGACATATTTTGTACTCGCTATTTCTTGCAGTTAGGTAATGGAAATTCTGTCAAGAATTGCATTGCATTGATAATACAACCATAAATTACCTTCAATATCTTGATCTCTTTCCCGAGAAGGGTCTGGGATTTGGCCAAATTCTTCTTGTTTATGCATTTGACTGCAACCTCCCAATCGTGCTTCTGTCCAGAAAATGCAATGCAAATAATGCAATTTTAGTGGTTTGACCGCAATTATCTATAGATTATGTTTGTGAGTGCATATACTGTGCAACATGTCAATGCATGTCCATGATCATAAGGAGCATTGCAAGAGTGCTTGCAATATTTGCCGGAATAATTGTCAATAATTGATTGTCTGCACCCCCAAAATTGTAAAACCGGAAATTAGCACACTAATGCCTTGTTTACATATGAATAAAATAAATGTATAAGTGTAACGAGCTTCAGATGCAAGACACGTCTCTTTTAGGATTGTTAATCGTGAATTTTAGCATAGTATTATACGTTTAATCTCTTATTCTCGTCTCCATCTGTTGTGCTCAGGGCCTATTGTGTCTTTAAGGTGGTATGTCGGTTGTGCAGCCAATAAGTGAGGAAACAACAAAACTAGTATTAGGCGAATACAAGATAAAGCCAGTGCTTTTAGATAAAAACCATTCGTTATAAATTGTCAAATGATATTTTCTCACCTCTCGATTCCTGCCTTTGAACACCACTGCGAATGCACCATGTCCTACAAGATCCTTTCTGCTGAACTCGAATTTCCCGACAGTTTCCATCCTCTTTCACGTTCCCAAATGTTGACTATTTATATGAAATATGAAGGATAGAGCTGGCCCATAGATATCCTCTCTCTTCCCCTTTCTCCTCTGTTTGGACGAGGCAGCTGGAAAGTTGAACCTCACTTTTTCTGCGTGCCATGGGCAGCCTTTCCACAGAAAAATCCCACTGTTTTTTCATGATTCTTCTTTTAATTATGTTATTTCCCCATGTCGATCAACCAATTGTCGCGATTTCAAAATAAAACGAACCAACATATAATAAAAATAAAAAACAATACCCCCTTAAGACGAGAACACTGGGTTTAATTGTTTATATCCGATGTTTTCAGCTCTGCGTATGTCCTCTCATGCTACGGTGGCGCTTGCATTAGTCTTGCAGGGTCTCGACTGTATTCAACACTGCTTATTCATTGAAGTATATTTCCCTGAGGTATCTGAAAAGCATGAGTAAGATTTGGCTATTGGTCTCAACAAAGACCTCTATTTAGTCGAAATCTGCAGCGCTGCGCATGCGCGCATCCATCTCATCCAAACTCTGCGTGTTGACGTCAGGGGAACTCTGTCACGAGCACGTCGCACTCAATGACAAAGAAACAAAGAAACAATAAGCTCAAAAGATTATATATATATATATATATATATATATATATATATATATATATATATATATATATATATATATATATATATAAAATAAAAAGCGATATTAAGTGACATGAAGCAATAATTTGGAAATGTAAGAAATATATACCAATATATGACGAGGTTCCATTCATTAACATAAGTTAATGCATTAGGTATCATGAACTAACAATGAACGATATACTTTTACAGCATTTGTTAATCTTCGTTAATGCAAGTTTATAAAAATACAATAGTTCATTGTTAGTTCATAGTGCAATAACTAATGTTAACATATAGGCCTACGCCATAAAAATGTATTTCTATATGATCAAATTAACATCACCTGAGATTAATAATCGCTGTAAAAGTATTATCGATTGTTAGATCATGTAAACTAATGTTTTAATCGAATTTTAACAAATGTAATCTTATTGTAAAGTGTTACGATAGATAGATAGATAAATGATAGTCAATATATACTTCAATGACATTATTATTTTCTCCAGTCATCAGATCATGTTTTCCCTATTGAGCACTACTCTGCAAAGAGTTGCCACAGTATAATCATGAAATCAATCATTCTCTAGACCACACACTAAAGTGTTTTTAAGACTATTAAAATGTATATAACAGGGCCTGCTTTGATACTAATCGAAACTCTATACAATATATCATAGCTGACTTGATGTTGATATATGACATATAAAAGCAAGTTGCAATAATATCGTCAGGTTTTGCTGTAATGTCGGCAAAAAATATTTTAAATTATTAAAATCAACAGCTTTTTCAAAAGCTTTCCATCATTCTACTTGTTTTTTATTTATTTATTTTTTGAAAGATGTACCAAGTACATTGCATAATGCAGACAAAATGAAATTAATTAACGACACATCGTCTAAGAAACACGTGACATACTTTCTTCAACAATACCACAAGAGGGTACTGCAGGCTTACAAAAGAGTCCGAGCCTTGGAGAAATCAGTGTCTTTGATGCGTGAGCATAGTTTGGCAACCTAAATCGGTCTGGGCCTGGGAAAAGGCATTTGAAAGGTCCAGCTGAGAGCATTTAACATCTTGCATCGTGACCCATTTTTACTCTAACAAGGTTACTTAAAATTATTTCATAATTTGCATATGAAATGCTTGCCTTTTCCCCTGGGTAGGTTAGGATGGCAGGTGCTGGCTGTGCACACGATGGCGAAAGCTATCAAATTGTTATTTTATGCTGCCTTTTTTTTTACTCGTTTGCTGTTTAAAGTCTGCTCACAAGCTTGTGATTTCAACCCTCTTGTCACCCGATGGATCCTTTTCAAAGTTTGCGTCAACGCTTGTAAAGGTCTTTCATGATCCGTCACTTTTGCTCCGGAGGAAACGCCTATTGAAAGCATGTTGGACCGGTGGAAATTCAAGTTGGAGCTTCATTTTCTTTGAACTTTCTGTAGTAATGCCGTAGCCCGTAGACGGCCGTGTCTAGAAGGTAACCCTCGGGCAGGGAAAGTCTCACGATAGTCGCAGTCGTTCCTAAAGTTACGTTGAGGTTGGGGTTTAGTTAGTAGGTTTAGGGTTTCTGTGGGATATCAAATAAACACTGTATGAATGAATCAACTTACGTGAGACTTTACCCAGGCCGACATAAGTAGTTGGTGGAAGCTTTTTGGAAAAGGGTAAAATAAGGCTAAAGGCACACCTTATGGAAAATTAGCATTTTTCTGGTCACAAAGTATATAGATATTGAAAAAATACATATATTACTTTGAAAAATATGTTTGAAACTAAAAAAAAAAAAGTATTTTAATTAAATTGGTGTACACACAAGGTGGAAGGGAAGTATTGTTATAGATTGTACTTAATAATAATAATAAAAAAAAAATTTTGTGTATAAACCACTATAATAATTAAAAACAACAACAAAAAAAATATGGACACATAGAATTTGACACGCGTTTTAGAATCAAATTTTTATCACCTCGGACAACCTTATTTGTCAATGACCCCCATGCAGGAACCTCCTTTGCCAATGGGGCCAGCTGATTAGGCTGCAGTATACAGTGAAGCAATGTCACCGATGTAAAATGGACATCAAAGTACTGCTGCTTCTCAGTTGGAGAAAGGTGTGTTAACTTGTAAGGGGTCTGTGCAGCAAATCCCTGGTGTTCACGCAAGTCACCTGTCAGCTTATCAAATGGAACTCTATAGCAGCTAAACTCATGACAAACAAACCATCGCTCACATCCACTGAGTCGAACTGCTCCTCACATTTGTTTAGAGCCAAAGGTTATCAGAAGCTGCCTGTTGGTCAGTGAAAGGTGCAGGTAGATTACAGTAAAGACCACTGTTGAACTGTCTATTAGCACTATCAATACCAGTAAAGACCCTGGGCTCTGTGTGCATTCAGCTTTACATAAGTAGGCTGAAATGTGATGGCCCAAGAGGGAATGGATTGGTTCTGCTCGAACCATCTGGTGGATTCCCTGCTTTGGTTCTTTTCAAAGCGCTTCAGCATGGGAGTCACGTGATGCCATGCAAAGTTCGGTGGTGTGAACTACGAGCTCTGCGCACTTTGCTTTAATTCTTTTCATGTCATAAATCGGTGAGATTGATCCTTAACGGTTCTAAGAAGACAATACGTGAAAGAATTCAAAATCCTCGGGCTCTGGAGCCATTAAAAGACACTTACGTGCTCAAGCTTGTATTAAACGTGGCGAGGAGTAAAGGAAGGCTTTCTTGGGAGAACCACAGCATTTTCTTTTTCCCAGACTTCGCGAATTCTACAAGAGAGAAACGTGATTGATTCAAGGAATGCAAGAAACTCTCACATCAACGAAAGTGCGCTTTTGCACTGATGTTCCCGGTCAAATTGAGAATAGATGCTAAGGATGCCCACAACAAGCATTGTCCTTCATAAAGTCAATGGACTGAGTAAGTAATTTGGTGACACTCATGTTGCAGCCGAGTGGATCGACTCACTGAACATTCAGTCCGAGAAAGCTGAGTGCCTTCTTTGTCTCTTTTTGTGCTGGTTCCACCTAGCGGATGGTGTTCTTTTGTGTAGCAGCACTCCTTACATCTCTTATTGGTTGGAGTTTGTTTTGTGAAGTATTTCTTGCATGACATTAGCATGATGGGTCATTTGTTGTACTCCTGTAGCAGTTGAATGGGCTGACGGCTTGCTGAACATTTATTTGAATGTCCAAGTAAACTAAATGGCCATTTTTATATATATATATATATATATATATAATGTATATTTTAAAGCGCCAACTAATATATATATATAACCCTTTTGCAAAATCCTGAATTCCAACAAACGTTAAAGGCTGAAATCATTGTTAATATGGAGACCAACTGGTCCTAGTGTCCTCTGTGGGTGTGGCTTGGGATGCACTAAGGCAGTTCTTAGGGGCTGGATCATACAGTATGCCTCATTCATAAAATAAACTCCAAAGCACAAGATCTTGTTCAGTTGGAAGGGAATATTAAAAGCACCAAGGCAGAGCTGCAGTGCTGAATGTCATCTGATGGCGTCAGAGAATTGACCAGATTGAAATACAGATATAATACTATTTTGTGGCAGAAGGTGGAGTTTTGGCTATTCAGGGCAAGACAGTCATACTTTGAGTCTGGTAACAATCAGGGAAGATTTTGGCTGGATATATAAAGCAGAGAAAGTCTTTTTCTACCTTTCCCTCAGTGAAATCTGCTGGTGGGGAAATTTTTACCTCAGCCATTGATATTAAGGCTTTTAAAGAGTTCTATCTTGATCTCTATAGTTCCACATCTTCGTCTACTGATGAAGATATTAGAAACTTTGTGGAACTATTAGAACTCCCAAAAAGGATGACTGAGCAAAAAAAATAATCTTTATTCTGAGATAACCCTGGATGACCTTGGCGAGGTAATTAAGGCCTGCCTACAGGCAAGGGTCCGGGGCTAGATGGCTTTGCCGCTGAATTTTTTAGATCTTATGCTACAGAACTGGCTCCACTTTTGTAAGAAGTTTATTAATAATCATTAAAGAATGGAAAGCTTCTGCCAACCATGACACAAGCCTGGATCAGTCTGATTCTTAAAAAGGACTAAGATCCAAGCGAATGTAAGTTACCATCAATTTCCCTGATCCAGCTAGACATTAAAATATTGTCAGAAATTCTGACTAAATGATTAAGTAAAGTTATGACATCACTTAAACATATAGATCAGGTGGGGTTTATTCAGGGCCGTAGCTCTTCTGATAACATTAGGCATTTTGTCAATATCATGTGGTCAGTTGTGAATGATCAGACTCCAGTCACTGCCATCTCACTTGATGCCAAAAAGACATTTGATATGGTTAGAATTGGATTATCTTTTTAAGATTTTGGAAATATATGGGTTCAGGAATACTTTTAATGGATGGATTAGGTTACTTTATAGACACCCGGTAGCGCTGGTACAAACAAATTGATTAATTTGAGATTAGGGGCCTCGGGGGCACCCAGCAGGGTTGCCCTATTTCCACATTATTGTTCTGTCTTGCCCTGAAAACTTTAACAGCCGCAAAAAGAAGGAAGTTGATTTTCCAGGGGTGGTGGTGGGAGGTATGGTTATTAATCTCTGACCCCACTAGATCTATGCCTTGTCTACATAGAATTATTAATTCCTTTTCTATGTTCTTGGGATACAGAGACAATTGGTCTAAATCCGAAGTTTTGGCACTGACAGCATACTGCCCAGTAACCGGCTTTCCAGTCGGGTGCCTTCCAGTGGCCCAAACAGGGCATTAAGTATTTGGGCATTTTATTTCCAGCAAATTTGTGTGATTTATTTAGAGTTAATTTTGACCCCTTAATAAAAAGGTTTTCGAGCGATGTGGGCAGGTGGGCTTCATTACATTTATCGATGATTTGGAATAAATTGTATTCCAAAATTTTACTACCTGCTACGGTCTCTCCCTGTAGATGTCCCTGTAAAGGGATCAATGGAAAGGAGGAGGCGAGAACCGGCTTGACGATATAAATGATAGTTTTAATGATAAACACACGTGACGGACATGTCCGCAAATAATCTCTCTCTGCCGCACGGTCCCCTGCAGTCAGCCTTTAACCCTCACAGAGGCATAATTAGCCTAATACGGGACCGGGTGCATAGGATCACGACCCGGCCCCGCCCTCCGCCCTGCCACAGTCCCCCTCTCTTATTTCAAGTAATTTGATTGCATAGCGAATTCCTTCATTTGGATTGGTAAGTGTGCTAGATTGCAGTTTAATAAGATACATAGACAGATTGACAAAGGTGGGCTAGGCCTACCCAAGCTTTGTTTTATTATTATGCATTTGGTCTCAGACATTTGGCTCATTGGTTGCTTCCACCTGAGAGAGCCCCTCCCTGCTTTTGTATTGAACAGGAAGTTCTTGAGATCTTTTGAAAATTTGGTTCAACATTCTGGGATTCCCAGATCTCAGTTCTATAGGTATTTACAGCAGTGCCACCTGCTCTGTATTTTTTTTGGGAGTACTTAAATGGGGCAAGTACTTTGGGGGACTGTCGGGAGGGGCTGTGCAGAGAGCAGTTTAGTTTTATATTATATATTTGATTATTATATTTTCTTTTGTGTGTGTGTGTGTTAAGGGTGCATGGGATGCATGTGTGAGGACCCACCAGTTTTTAAACTGGTAATAGTGGGGGTTAAATGTTGATTCAATGTATATATGTTATGTTTGTTTTTTGCTATATGTCTATGAATCAATAACTAATTTTAATTGAAGAGAAAAAAAAGCCCTTCGGTTAAGGAGGAACAGCTCTCTCATTGCTCATAATTGTCATACAGCAGGGGCGGACTGGGAAGGGGGGTGGGGTAATGATATTCATTCATTGATTGTGCCTGTTACTCAAAAAGGCCACTAGATGGCACTGTGTTAATTGTTATTATATTATGGATACTATGCAATGAGTAACAAAGAATAACAACACAGACAGAAGTGTTAAGAGAAAATAAACAATGCTTACATCCATTAGACCACAGAAAGGGAGCTGGTGCTGTTTTTGCAGAGAGACTTTGATTTGCGGTGTTAAATGTGAAGTGTGATGTTAAAATACTTTCTCCTGTCCCAGTTTATTGTGCAGGGACATTATAAGTAAGCCATTAGTAAGTTGATTCCCTCAAAAAGTGTAAATAATGTGGCTTTATTCAAGGGGTCTCTCAGACATTTATGTATCATTTTTCATTTTGAGGACTTTTTGAAATATTTTATAAGTGGGGCAGTGGTGGCTCAGTGGTTGAGGCTCAGGGTTACTGACCAGAAGGTCAGGGGTTCAAGCCCCAGCACCACCAAGATGCCACTGTTGGGCCCTTGAGCAAGGCACTTAACTCCAGGTTGCTCTGGGGGGATTGTCCCTGTAATAAGTGCACTGTAATCACTTTGAATAAAAGCGTCTGCCAAATGCATAAATGTAAATAAGTACCTTTCTTTGTCTTGTTTTCCAGTAAAATATTCAAACATCATTAAAATAGAATACATTTACTTGATACAAAATAACATGAGATGTTAAGTTTTGTTTTCAGAGATATCTAACCAATGGGATAAGAAAAACAAAGAACTCCATTTCCATGCAGTGGAAACACTGTCATAGACATCAAAGGGGGCTTGAACACCTGCCCTTTTTCTTCCTCGAGAGAAAGTGCCCTTTTTTCTGGAGTGCTTTTTTCTTTTTTCTTTATATAAAATTATATATATATATATATATATATATATATATATATATATATATATATATATATATTCCTATTTACACAGAGCTTCCTGTCAAACAAATATATTTATTGGATAAAAAAATCAAAGCCAAAAATAGTTAACTTGTGTCTTGCTAACATGCATGACTCGTGAGCTACTAGCTAAAGTAATAATTTAGCTAAAGTTTAGCTAAGGCAATATATCATGGCCATACATGGCTAATGTACTGTACTTAATGGAGACACTACAAATGAATACAGTAAAAAAAATGTATTACGTCATCACAATTGCCACACTGATATGCAAATTAAGCGGTAACTAATTAAAATGTGCTAATTTGCATACATTTGACAAGGCACTGCAGGTGAATAGGATAAACAAAATAACTAAAGCATATCATCACAGATCTTCCCCAGTTAATGACTTGCATCAAGAGTATTTTCCCCTGAAATGTTATGTTTAAATATGCAGATTAGCTTGTTTTGGGTAATTTAGAAGAAATCTACAGATGCAAATAGATGGAGGGTAGTAGGCTTAAAACAAACACCATCTAAATGTGTATTTTGGAAGTTTTCTTTCCATTACAGTAAAAAGAAGACATGGAAGCAAAATAGACCAAAATCAAAAAATTGACCACTACATGAAAAAAGTGTCCTGCCTTAATCAGTAACTTCATTAGTCAAGTTCCTCATCTAACAACTATCCATTCTATTAGTTTGTTGTATGCTGATCTTTACATGATACAGACAGACCTCCCTCAAATGTGAAACTAAGTCCTGGTCACCATCAGTTATTGTGTGTGTGTGCACGTGCATGCGTGGTAATGTATTTGATCAATACATTAATGTATTCAGGTAATTCAGTATTCTGTTGCTTGGCTGCACAATGCCAAAAAAGAAAGAATACAGAAAAGGAAGGAGAGGGAGTGCCAGCAAACAGCCAAGAGTAGCAAATCACTAAATGCATGGTTAAACAAGGTACCAGAAGCAAAACACAAGAGAGAACACATAACTAAGATGTTGAAAGTGTTACACCTGAGAGAGCAGTAGAGATCTCTTAAGCAACAAATGAAAGACAGGAGGAGGCTTTAGAGGCAACACCTGACAAAGATGACAAAGATGATCAGGAAATCACTGTCCGTGTTGAAGAGACCACAGGAGGGGAAACGGTGGATAATATTGCGTTTGAGCAAGCAGTAGAAGAGGATGAGGTTGAGGAAACTGTAAGTAGTGTAGAAGAGGCCATATAAAAAATTGCATCCTTAAAGTATCCAACAGATCCCATCCACAACCACGCTTTGATCTCAAGTGTAATGCCAGCTATGTGAAAATGTGTGCTGATAAAGGACCATGCCAACCTTTCCTTAGATTTCAAAAACACTGAAGGCCGATCATTTCAAAAGACGTGGTATGAAAATAAGCCATGATTGGAGTATTCACCTGACAAGGACAGTATGTACTGCTTCAGCTGTCGGCTTTTTCTTAATTAACCAAATTACAACAAGAGTACATGGAGAGTGGCTGGGGTAAACAATTGGAAAAAGGGAAAAAATGCAAGAGCATGCAGACTCAGAGGCCCACTTAACAAGCATGGTGCGATGGAACACATACAAAAAGAGCGCTATACAAGCAGCTTTTGAGGTATCAGATTTTCAAGGCAAGGCAAAAAGAGAGTGAGAGAAACAAAGAAACAGAGAAATTTGGACCAGATGAATTGACATAACTTTATATCTTGCACGGCAGGGGAAGGCTTTCAGAGTCTGCCACAAGCTCAAACCAGGGCAACTGTACTCAGGCTACATTTGGATAAAATCAAAGACCAGAAAATGGGTAAGAAGAGGTGTCAAGATTCACTCCTCTCAAACAGAACACAAAATGATCTCATCAAAGCCCTGGACACATTCACAAAAAGAGAGATAAGGAAAGAAATAGAGGAGGCCAATATATATTCAGTACTTATAGATGAAACCACTGATGTGTCTCTTGTCGTGCGTTATATGTATCAAATGGAAGTCAAGGAGCTCTTCCTCCAGGTCTGCAATGTGTCAAAAACAACAGCTGAGTGAGGAGATGGAGAAAACAGTTCTTGACTTGCTAAAGAACAACGGCCTACAGATCCTACAAAATCAGTAACAGATTTTATTTCAAAGTTCAAGACCTTTTTTTTTTTGTAGTAATTTCAGTTAAGTTGCTGTACTTTTGTATTTTGTCAATCATTTTTTGCTGTGTTTTGTGATTTATTTTTGCAGTGATTTTTCCTGTAAAATTAACAAAATAGCAGCAACAGCCTTTTTCAATTTAGTGTGAAGGTTTCTGTTGATTTTGAAGTGTTATGTATTCCAATAACACCAAAAGAATTAAAAAGATTTATTGCCCTGTGCAAAATAAACAAATTATTAGTGAAATGCCCCTCTCCTTGGTGCAGTCATTTATTCTAAATATATAGGAGTGGTGGTGTAGTGGGCTAAAGCACTAAACTGTTAAGCAGAAGTTTGTTGGTTCGATCACCACAGCCACCACCATTGTGTCCTTGAGCAAGGCACTTAACTCCAGGTTGCTCTGGGGGGATTGTCCCTGTAATAAGTGCACTGTAAGTCACTTTGGATAAAAGCATCTGCCAAATACATAAATGTAAATGTAAATATACTTGAAGCAAGTGGCATAGAAAACATGCACATTGTGGCATAGTTTCCTTTGCTGTTACCTGCTCTTGTGATAAACCTATGTGAATACTAAAGAAGACAATGGTCTCTGTGTGAACTGATTATTTTGTAGAAATCTGTTGAGTATGAAACAATTGCATGAATGTGAGGGAATTTAAATATATGGGTAAGGAAGTCAGAGTGTTAATATATTTAACATTTTGTTTAAAAACAACTTTTTTAAATAAATAATTATGAGAAGTGCCGTTTTTTCCACTTGAGCCCCTGCCTTCCAAAATGTCTGTGCATGTCCCTGTGCTACTCTGCACTGTTTAAAGTTTGATTTTATAACATAAGTTAAAGACAATGTCTGTGCTGTGATTTCGGCTATATTTACATGTAAAATGATCACTCGGAGAGCAAGTTAGAAGTGTCTTATCTTTTCTCTTACTCAGCACACGGCCTCCATCTGGGTAACAGTGAGTGATAAGCAAGAAAAATAATGGTCAAATTAAATAGTTTCAATTAAAACAAAGGAGGAGCAAACAATACAAGTTAGTGATTGGTCCTTGGCAACTCTCTTTGCACATGTGCAGCTCATTCATGTCTGTGTCAGCTGCTGCTTGGCAACTGAATGTGCTGCTCCTCTGTCTGCCTGCCACTCACTGAATAGAGTAGATGCAGAGAGAGGTGTGCCTGCGGTGGTAAAGCAAGAACGGTAGTACTGGCGACTCTTCTATGGAAAGAAGCTAAGGTTTGTCCAAAACATAGCTAGATTTGTCGCTAAGTGTTTTTGACAAAAGTCGCTAAAGGCGTCTGAAATATCGCTAAATCTATCGACAAAGTCGCTAAATTGCCAACACTGCAAATAGCATGCCCGAAACAGCAAGAGTTTGAGCTCCACCCCCTCAGGCCTTCAAAATGTTTCAGAATCCTTCAACAGTGCAAATGAATGAGCAACTAAAGTAATTTTGTCAGATTCATCATCCAATCATATTGATTTATTTGTTCTTTGTGGGTGTGATCTTCGGGCGAGGCCTTCAAGCTGGCCTTGAGTTTCGCAATCACGTTTTAAGTGACGTAATTTGAAAGCGAAGTGCGTGAGATCTTGCTGACGAGTCGACTGTCATCACTGCCGCTATCGTCGTTGAGAAAGAGATCCTTATGGATCTAAAAACCTGAGATGTTCTGCATGACCGTGTGATTGCTTACTTTACTAATCAGGAAAAGAGGACTGATTTTCACTTCAGGTAAATTGGTAAGTGCTTTTTGCACTGTTATAACAACATCAGGAGTTTTCTAAGTGTAAATGATGCTGCTTGAGCATTCAGTTCCATTCCAATCGGAAAGTCGTATTTTACAAATTAATACTTGGAAAAGTTCAATGGAATGCGTCTTTAAGTCAGAATTACAACTTGTAGGCTCCTCAGATTTCGCCGAGATTCAGGGGCATAATGTCACACAAACATGTCGACACTCAGGGAGATATACAAAGTGATAAACATTCACTTCATTAAGTAATATCTATAAATGAGTTTGTTTCCACATTACGTGATATTAAAGCTTTTTTAACAAATGCCTGCAGAAACAGGTGTATAAAACATTATAATCTCTTTTGATAATTGTATACCTGAAGCACAAATGCTAGCGCTGCAGCATTGTTTATCAGTTGGGTTGCTAGGAGACATCTCTTATGAGATTCAAACCCCAGCTAAGCTAATGGGAGCATTGCAGTTCCCAATATCGGAGAATGGAATGCATTGGAGCTGCTGTCCCCGCGACACGACTTCGGATAAACGTTTGAAGATGGATGATGGATGGAATGCAATGTGAATATCCCACATTCAACTTGAATGGAACGCAGCATAACTATGTACCCTGATGAAACTAAATGTATTGCAAGCAACTTTTAAATTGCAAATGTTATTAGATAGATTTTTCTAGGTATTACAGACCTCCTTGGTAGATTCATATGAAAAATTATGATTTTTGAATGTCTGTTCGGGAGACATTCATTTCACAATACAGTCATGCTGCAGTTAAGGTTAGGCTTGCTTGAGCATTAAGTGTTGTTTCAAGTTTTGGCTTTCGTGTATGGAGGTGTTTTTAAAATGTAAATTGGTATTAATAGTTAACTGCGACATAACGAATGATGCCCAAAGGCATATGGTGTCTTATTCATTGTGAAACTGTGTTTTCTAAATGGCATGCATCACACAGAAGGCCTAGACGTTTAATGTATGGCCCGCTGCTGCATTTGAGTTAATTATACTAGTTTATTTTTAAGAAAAGGTTTTGCAGATGTGTTGACCATTAGTTCATAATCAGTTCTCCTAAGATTAGAAAAAATCAACAACATGACATTTCAATTGTAAATATTTTTTTTAGATATATATTAAAAGGGCCTTTGGGTCTCTCAGAACCCAGGTAGAGTGACTAAAACCTTTTACACCCACTTAAAGGGACAGTTCACCAAAAAAAAATGAAAATTATCTTATTATTTACTCAACCTAATGCCATCCCAGACTTTCTTACTTCTGCTAAACACAAACAAAGATTTTTAAAAGAATATCCAAACTCTGTAGGTCCATACAATGCAAGTGGTCAAGTGGGATGTCTTCTATAATATAATAGGTGTAGGTGACAAACAGATCAATATTTAAGACCTTTTTTTACTATAAATCTCCACTTTCTATTTCTGAAAATTATTGTTCTCTTACGAGAGGTTCTCTCGTATTGCGTAAGCTAGCTTACGCTACGGGAAAGATTCATCTTTTCTGAGATATTGAAGCCAAAAAATTATCCTTAATTTTTGTATCCATTGTCAACGCAGTGCGGCAGCTGCAGACCTTGAGCGGGCTATCTAGCGAGCTCATAGGTTGCTCTGCGGCAACTGCTGCAGCCTATAGACGAGCTTGGGCGAACTCGCATCCAATGAGAGGCGTCCAGCGCTCACTGCATCAAAGCCCGCCAAAATGGCCGTGACTAGAGTGCATATAAGCGTAGTTCGTAGGCTGGAACCCTGATTTTCATCTCTTCAGCGAAGCTCTTCGCATCACTGAACTGGAAGCCGCGTCGCCGTTCGAGGGGCATCAAGCAAGCGTGGACAGCGCTTGAAGAAGCTGGCCGTCTTCGCCACCTTCAGCCGTCCTGCGAGCTACGCCATCTGTCGATGTATCCTTTTTAAAAGCAAGCTAGTTCTTAAGAACTTCACAAAAGAGTACGAGCGTCTTTTTTAAGATGCCTCGCTCCACTTGCGCCTCAAGCCGCGCTCCTCTCAGCACCGGAGACCGCCACATCATCTGCGCTCTCTGCCTGGGACTGGGGCATGCAGAGCTCGCCCTCGCCGAAGGCGGATGCGATCTCTGCGAGGAGCTGCCGATGTCGACCCTGCAGGCTCGACTCGAAGCGCTCAGGACCGAAGACGCGCGCCGCCTTCCGTTCAGCCGCGCGAGTAAAAGCGCCGCTCTCAAAGGCTGCCGGAAACAATGGTAGAAGCGATTGCCTCGCCGGAGCCCATCCCTCGAGCATCGCCTTCAACCTCCCCGCCCACCGGGACGCGCAGTTGCCGCCGAGCAGCTGCTCTGCTGCCATCTCGACGAAGAAGCGGAGGATAAGGGCTGTTCCATCATGGCTTCGGACAGCGAGGAGTGGTCAGGCTCACACGCCTCCTCGGCCCAGGAATCCAGCAGGACCCGCGCCGAGTCGAAGGGGAACTAACACGCCTCCTCACACAGGCCGTCGACCGCCTCGGGCTCGAGTGGTCACCGCCCCTTGAACAGGCACCCAACAGACTTGACGGCTGCTTTCTACAGAGCGCGCCGCGCAGCACCCGCTACCGGGCTGCTCCCTTCCTGCCGGAACTCCACGCCGAGCTTTCCAAATTATGGAACGTGCCTTTCTCGGCCAGGGTCCGATCCCACGTCTCCACCTCTCTTGCTTCGGTGGACGGCGCCACTGAGAAGGGCTACGCTTCCATCCCTCCGGTCGAGGATGCGGTAGCAGCACACCTTTTGCCCGCCCTCCGCGAGATGGCGGTCTAAACCAGTGCTCCCGTCTAAGGCCTGCAGAACAACTTCCGCCTGTGTTGGCCGCGCCTATTCCACCACCGGCCAAGCTGCATCTGCTCTGCACGCTATGGCCGTCCTACAGATCCTCCAAGCGGACCTTCTGCGGGAGTGGGATGAGGAAAGTAGGCATCCAGAGGCGGTTGCAGACATACGGAGTTCTACGGACCTCGCCCTCTGCGCTACCAAAGCTGCAGCCCAAGCTATAGGGAAGTGCATGGCCGCGCTGACTGTGACCGAGAGACATCTGTGGTTAACGCTAGCCGACATGGGAGAAGCAGAGCGCTCTACGTTCCTCAACGCACCGCTCTCTCCATCCGGTCTCTTCGGCTCCGCGGTGAGTGGTATCATTGACCGGTTTTCAGAGGTCCAAAAAGCCACACAAGCCATGAATCTCTTTCTGCCTCGTCGCGCTAGCTCCTCTGCAGGCCGCTCACGTGATCAGCCTCCTGCACGAGCCTCTTCACAGCGCCCAGCTCAACAATCTCAGACTTCTCAGCGTCGACAGGGCGGCCGCCCTCGAACGCGCTCAGACCGCCGCCCCCCCGCGGGCCTCGATTTCAGGTAACGCTGAAACCAGAGCAACCGAAGTCTTCCTAACTTTGTTGAACAAACGACGGCTCAGTCTCGCTGCGGCCGGACCACCTTCAAAGCTTTGCCCCCTGTCAGTCCCCTTCTCTCAGGCTACTACAGTGGTGAATTTAGCAGCCAACAAGCCGGTGACACTGCCCGCTTGCCTGCACTCAAACGCCGTTTTCACGGCGACCCAAATAAATCTTGTAAAGAGCAAACATGTCTTATAACACATCCCGTGCCCCTATCAGAGCACGCTCTCATAAAGCGGTTACGAACCGCTCGAGCGTCAGAGTCAATGAAGGCGCCCACAAATGCGTGCGCGCGCCTATTCTCTGGCCGCTCTGTCACACGACCAGCCCTATGTGTAGAAAATGTGCCCACAATCCAGTGTTCACTTCTGCACACAAGCACTGCATGTCTCGTGTCCCCACCAGAGCACGCTCACATAAAGCGGTTACGAACCGCTCGAGCGCTAGAGTCAATAAATGCGCCCACGAATACGTCGCGCGCCCATTCTCTGCCGGCTCTGTTACATGGCCAGCAAACATTCCTCTGTGTGTAAGTCCCGTGCCCATGACTATGCTTGCGCATCACGTAACAGATGTGACTCTGTCCCCATTCATTCCAATCGGAAGTCACTCACAAAACAGCCTGTTCATGCTGTCTGCGAGCAATCATGCATGAACACACTAAACGCAGCTCACACATTTTGTTCAGCTCTGTGTGCGGCAATCAGAGCTGAATTGGCCATTCACCCTCTAGCGTTACGCTTCAAAGCGTGGGAAGCTATTCCAGGGATATCCAAGTGGGTGTTAAGCACAATACAACAGGGCTATTTGCTACAGTTGGATCGCCACCCTCCTCGCTTCAGAGCGCGGTTCGAAACCACTGTGAACACGGAAGCAGCGTGCATGCTTCGTTCAGAAATAGCAAGCCTTCTGTGCAAAAGGGCCATAGAGAAAGTGCCACCCTCTCTGAGCGAGTCGGGGCTTTACAGCCGTTATTTTCTTGTTCCCAAGAAAGACGGCGGCCTCAGACCCATATTACATCTCAGGGTTTTGAACAAGGTGCTTGCAAAAAGACCGTTCAAAATGCTTACAATCAGGAAACTCCTCGCGCATGATGCGCCAGAGGGACTGGTTTATTTCTCTCGATCTGAAAGATGCATACTTTCAGATTCAGATAAATCCGTCCAGGCCATTCTTGAGATTCAGCCGACGGCCAGGTTTATCAATACACCGTCCTCCCGTTCGGCCTGTCCTTAGCACCCGTACTTTCACGAAGTGCATGGATGCGGCGCTCGCACCCCTGTGGAGTCAGGGTTTGCGAATTTTGAACTATTTGGACGACTGGCTGATTATGGCACAGTCACATATGGAGCTTCTGTCTCACAGAGCAGTTCTCCTCAGCCATCTGAACAGTTTGGGTCTTGCAGTCAATTGGACCAAGAGCTCACTACAGCCCAGTCAGACAATTTCCTTCCTTGGAATAGAACTAGACTCCGTGGCAATGACGGCTCGCTTATCTATACAGCCGCGCGCCGTGTTCAGCGACTAGCCGCATCTTTTCAGATGAACAGCCTCACGCCTCTGAAGAAATTCCAGAGAGTGCTAGGTTACATGGCCTCAGCCGCAGCAGTACTTCAGCTGGGTTTACTGCACATCGCCCGCTTCAGCATTGGCTAAACACCAGCGTGTCTCGCCGGGCTTGGGCCACAGGCCGCCAGCCCATCAAGGTGACTCAGACCTGTATATCAGCTCTGCAGCCCTGGACAGTGGCCGAATGGTATCAGCGGGGAGTGACAATGGGAGCTGTATCTTGCCGAAAAGTCATCTCGACAGACGGCGTCCAACACGGGTTGGAGCGCGGTCTCGCGAGGGCTCTCTGGTTTTCGGCCTATGGTCAGTTCAGGAAAAGCTCCTTCACATAAATTGTCTGGAAATGATAGCGGTTGAGTACGCGCTCGTGCGCTTTCTCCCGGTCATTCAGGGTCACCACGTCCTGGTCCGTTCGGACAACAGATCTGTGGTATCCTACCTAAACCGTCAGGGCGGTGTCAGATCCAGGAACCTCTTCCATCTGACGAAACGCATACTGAGTTGGTCCCAGTGCCACCTGCGCTCGCTGAGGGCGACGCACGTGCCAGGCCACCTGAACGACGGCCCGGACAGACTGTCCAGAGACAATATTCCCC
Source organism: Xyrauchen texanus (assembly GCF_025860055.1). Lineage (NCBI taxonomy): Eukaryota > Metazoa > Chordata > Actinopteri > Cypriniformes > Catostomidae > Xyrauchen > Xyrauchen texanus. The sequence continues at coordinate 12,032,842 of NC_068309.1, forward strand.
CAGGGGAATGGTCCCTGCACGCTCAAACAGTCCAGACGTTATGGCACCTATTTGGAAGAGCAGAGATAGACCTCTTTGCGTCCAAAGAGAACTCTCACTGCCCAATATTTTTCTCGAAAAGCGAGGACGCGCTGGCCCAGGACTGGCCCAGACGCCCGCTTACGCCTTCCCTCCCATCTCGCTATTGCCACAGGTAATGCAGAGGATCAGGGAAACGCGTCACTCGGTGCTCCTCATAGCCCCGCGTTGGGAGAATCAGACATGGTTCCCGGAGTTACGCAGCTGTCACTGACAGCGCCGTGGCCCATCCCAGTGAGAGCAGATCTCCCTCAAGCTCACGGCACAATCTGGCATCCCCACCCAGAGCGCTGGGTGCTGCATGCGTGGGTGATCAACGACTACCCGTCGCTCTGCCAGAAGGAGTAATAAACACCATCATACATGCTAGAGCCCCTTCCACGAGAAGACTCTATGCGTCAAAATGGTCTGTGTTCTCAAAATGGTGCACCGACAGAGACCTGGACCCGCGGACATGTGGGGTGTCGTCGCTGCTCGTATTCCTACAAGAGCTGCTGGATAAGGGCAGATCCCCATCCACGCTCAAAGTGTATGTGGCGGCCGTTGCGGCGTTCGCTGAACCCCTGCACGGTCAGTCATGGGGTAAAAACGAGCTGGTCATCCGCTTCCTCAGGGGAGCTAGAAGGATGAACCCCCCGCGCCCCCCATCGGTTCCTATCTGGGATCTTTCTATAGTTCTCGAAACTATGAAAGCCCCCCCTTTCGAACCACTTCAATCCGTGGATTTCAGTCAAACGTGTGGGAGACCTTCACGCGCTGTCTGTCAGCGCTGCGTGTCTTGAGTTTGGACCAAGTGACTCCAAGGTCATTTTAAAGCCTAGACACGGCTATGTTCCCAAGGTGATCGGTACTCCTTTCAGAGCACAGGTCATTTCCCTATCGGCGATGCCAGCACCCGATAGGGAACGCGACGCCAATCTCCTTTGCCCGGTCAGAGCACTGAGATTGTATACTGCGCGCTCCGCCGCTTTCAGACGCTCTGAGCAGATTTTTGTTTCGTTCGGAGGGCGCACCAAAGGTCTCGCCACCTCGAAACAGACACTATCTAGATGGATAGTGGACGCTATTGCTGCTGCATACGCGTCAAAAGACCTGCCATGCCCGTTGGGCATTAGGGCTCACTCCACTAGAGGCATGGCATCCTCGTGGGCATGGTCCAGCGGGATTTCCATTCACGACATATGTGTGGCAGCGGGATGGACTTCCCCTCCAACTTTGTCAGATTTTACAATATGGAAGTGCCCGCTCTGCAGGCAAAACTACTAGCGGTTTAATCACGCTACAGCTCCCCTGGTGAGCTGCACTGATGGGTCACATTCCACACAGACCGGCACCGCCGCTCTGTCGTTCCCTTCACACTATGTGCTTATGTATTACACAATCAATGACCCGCATTCTTGCCGGCCAAATATTATTTCCCCACTCATAAGGGCTCCCCGGTCCCCCTTAATTCCCTGGGGCTCATACAGTGGATGCTTGGCACGCACGGCGTTGACAATGGGTTCCCGTAGTGTAAGCTAGCTTACGCAATCACGAGAGAACCTCTCGTAAGAGAACGTATCGGTTACCTAACGTAACCTCGGTTCTCTCTAGATGAGGGAACGAGCATTGCGTAGCTGGTCGTGCTCACGCCCACGGCGACTTTTCGCTTCAGTCAATGAAAACCAGGGTTCCAGCCTACGAACTACGCTTATATGCACTCTAGTCACGGCCATTTTGGCGGGCTTTGATGCAGTGAGCGCCGGACGCCTCTCATTGGATGCGAGTTCACCCAAGCTCGTCTATAGGCTGCAGCAGTTGCCGCAGAGCAACCAATGAGCTCGCTAGCTAGCCCGCTCAAGGTCTGCAGCTGCCGCACTGCGTTGACAATGGATACAAAAATTAAGGATAATTTTTTGGCTTCAATATCTCAGAAAAGATGAATCTTTCCCGTAGCGTAAGCTAGCTTACGCAATACTCGTTCCCTCATCTAGAGAGAACCGAGGTTACGTTAGGTAACCGATACGTTTTATTGAACTACGCCTTTAATTTTGCTCAACCATAAGCATACAATCAGTGTTTCTGTGTTTTGCCTTCAAATGAAATACTTTGACGAAAAAGCAAAACCCAAGCATTGAAATCTCAATATGTAGTCCCTTGGCTCAAAAAATATAGTTTCAGTCATTGGAACATGACCACTCTGCTTACCTACGGGCACAGCCGGTCTCCAGGCAGCCATGCATGCTAATTAGTAGCCCTGGAAGCTTTGATGAAAAACTCCTGTTGCTTAAGGCACTTTGGTTAAATTTGCTGCAAGATAACCGAAACATCATTCAGAGTCATAGGTTTTGCTTTCAACACTTTTTCTAATCTTTTACCTGCACCCACACACAAAAAATACCTACATCTCGCTCATGTCTGCATTTCCCCTACACAGTGCAGAGTGGGTTTGTTACCAAGGTGACAGATAGTTTCCATACCCATTGCAAGGTATGTATTTAGTATGGGCTCAGTGTTCCAGTGATATATGAAGACCCTCCTTGAATTATAGTAAGACGGGCACAGTAGAACACTTGTGCTTCCACACAAATAAACGGGAACATGATACTAACAGTTCTGGGGTGGTAAGACAATTCTGATTGGTGACATCATGTTATTTTGGCATTGGTGGGAGAGCGTGGTATAAAAACAGTGGTGTGAATACGATGGCTGCTGGTGTGTGTGACAGCAGCTGTCATGACTTTGGGGAAAAGCTCCATGGATCTCGTATTTGGTCTCAGTGTGACATGAAATGACTGTAGTCATCATGCAGGCTTGCTCACTCCTCTTTATTTTTCTACAAAAATATTTCACCTTATAAAAGACAGCTCAGAATTAACATTGTTTTTTTGCAATTGCCATAGAAGATTTTTACCTTAAATATATATATATGTATATATTTGTATATATAGTAAATAAGCATTTCTTTCCATATATGGTCTGAGTACACTCTCAGCAGCCCAGAATATGTCAAACATCCTCCCAGTCCATTTAAGTTTTTGTCAAAATGTCCTCTGCTCTCTGACTGAATAATGTGAGTTGGAAAGACCGTAATGAGAGATAAAATACAGAAAATATAGTGATATAAACAAAGCTGTAAAATGTATTTAGCTCTGGTGAAACCAGCATCATGCATGCCCTTTATGAACACAATAGCAGTGGTGATTATAACAAACATACAGTCAGTTGAACTGTCGTAACTGTCTATGAGCGATCACATTTGTGGTATCACAAATTGCGATATCTGTTGTCTTTAAATACAGACAGTTTTAAAGTTGAGTAACTGTAAATGCTTAGAACAAGGCAGACCAAGCAAAAGACACCAAGGGGAGAACTCAGGTAGGTAATAACGCAAACATGGCCACAAAATAAGTGAAGGATGCAATTTGCAATGTGTAAAGCAATAGTTTATTTGCACTGAAATGTGGCCTGCTAAAGTGGTGCAACTTTGGAGGCTGCGTTAAAGCAATCCATAAGACTCTAGTGGTTAATTCCATATCTTCAGAACTCAAACAGATCAATATTGAAATTATTTTTTACAACAAATTCTCCTCCCTGCCAGTAGGTGGCGATATGCACAGAGAATGTAAATGCCAAAAACAAAAGAAGAATGTGAAAGTGAAGATTGATGGTAAAAAAGGACTTAAATATTGATACGTTTCTCACCCACACTTATATCTCTTCAGAAGGCATGGATTGAAACACTGGAGTCGTATGGATTACTTTTATGCTGCCTTTATGTCCTTTTGGAGCTTCAAAGTTTTGGTCACTGTTCACATTTATAGTATGGACCTATAGAGCTGAAATATTCTCCTAAAATTCGTAATTTGTGTTCAGCAGAAGAAAGAATGTCATACACATCTGGAATGGTATGAAGGTGACTAAATGATGAGAGAATGTTTCTTCTTGGGTGAACGATTCCTTTAAAGTTGTTACTCATGGTCTCATATGATGCCTCTAATCTGCAGCCAGCAAGAAGCTCCAATTAAGAGATTTCTGCCACCTTCCCAATAGAGATATTACTACTTTTATTATCATCATGATCATTACTGGATCTTTCATCAATGGAAATGCCTCGAAATGCTGGTTAATAACGTGCGCATTTAATCTCTTGAAATAAACTCAAAACAGTTTAAAATGAATCTGAATGTTTCAAGTAATAATAATAATCAATTTAACATGTTAAATGTATTTTTTAAATGCGTTAAAAATAATACATGTCCCTTGTCCATTTGTTTTCGTTTGAATGTGCATTGAGTTTGCTACACCTCACATTTCGGAAACGCTCTCTATAAACGCATCATTTAGAAAAAGATGATGTTAGGAAACTGAAAGGGAGGTTTCAAACTTAAATGTATTAGTGTAGACTTGGCCTTTATAATGCCCCCTGACCTGCCAGTAAATTATGTGACAAGATACTGTTCTATCATCAGAGCAATTCAAGCTTTTAGAGTAACCTAAATGCAAAGAATGTTTTTGGTATCAAGCCAAGTTCTTTAAAGTTGAACTATTTTTCACTTTACACAGTGTCTTAAAAAAAAGCAATGTTCATGGCAAGAAATGTTAAAAAAAACAGAGCAAGGCATAACACACTGGCAAAACAAATCCATCCACAGTAAAAAAAAAAAAAACGGAAATGGAAATAAATCAAACAATAAATTGACCTTTAAAAGCCACTTTATGTATTGTCTATCTTCAATACTTTAGTCGTCAGCCACAATAATGGAATATCTTTCTAATATCTTCCTTTGGTGGCTTTTCTCAACAAATATTGATTTATGCGATTTATTTTGCAATTGACAGCCCTGATGATAATAATAATAATAATAATAATAATACAGAATTTCCAGTTGAAAAGAAAAACAAAATAATCAAACAAATGAAAAAAGGTGAGCCAATCCCTTCATTTATTGAAGTGCTGAAGCCTTTCCACCAGTCCCAGCTGGCGAAAGGTTTTTCCAGAGCTTCTCATTGCTCTCTCCATCCACAGGCTGCTGTATGTTCCAGTCCTGGAGTCTGAGTACAGGCCTGTGGCTCTGCCCTTATCATAGAGGAGCAGAGGACAGCGCGAGAGCGAGCGTCCAGAGTGGCGCTAACACCCAAGTGGGCGTGAGAGTGAGTCGCGTCCCCAGCGGCGAGGCTGAGTCCGAAGTGCAGGAACACACTTCATAGCCATTTTCTGCATGATCCTTGTGGTGCTGCCCGTGGAGTCTTGTGTTTGAGTTGTTCTGCATCTCCGGGGAGTCTGACTGCATTTCTGAGCACACAAGCCAGTCTTTGCCGATGGGCCGTGGATAACCTGCTTCAACCTCCATATCGCTGCCTGCCACCCGCCAGTACTCCTTTCCCTTGAAGAAATATGATGCACCTGGACAGAAAGGGTGAAAAAGGGAATTAAGTACAAGTTGTCACACAGAAAAACTTTTACAGACATGCTTTCATCTGTCATATATATCACCAAATGTTGTTTCACTTTCCCTCTGCAATTTTTTGTCAGCTCCACTTCCTGTTTTGAGACCACCAGGGGCGATTCTAGAATTTCAGCCCTTTCAGCTCAAATATAGTAGGACATGTTATGTTTTCTGCTTTGAGTGTTGCAGCGGGTTTAAAACTCAACCAAGTAACTTTTTATTTGTTTGTAATAAACCAATCAAAATCGCACCTGTTTTGTTTACATTTTACTTTGTGATTGTTTATTTTATGATTTGGAAATGGAAAAAACTATATATTGACTTCTAAGGTGCAGTTCACATTGAAGCTGTCCTTGTGCTAAAAAGCCAAGTGCAATGCTGCAAACTGAGCAGAATGCAGAATTCTTGAGATGTGTTTTAAACAGTTCTTTATAACTTTGTGTCTAAAAAATCTGGCGCTCCATTACAAGATGCTAAAAAACAGCATGTCAAAGATGGCCATCTAGCACGCGTTTGCCTAGGAAAACCAATAAAAACAAAGTAGACAAAAATCGCTAAAGCCACTGTTTGTAATGTCAATTCAATGCTTTACTCGTCTGCCACAATAATGTAATATTTGTTTGGGTGCTTCTTTAATATTAGTAGCCTACTGTGCATGTGATTATTTGCTATTAATTTGATGACTTAATCTGCATATCATACAATTAATTTAAAAAAGCGATTGACATAATATTTTTCAAAATAGCTGTTGATTTTTAATAAATCAATCAAAATTTGTAATATTTTATGTTGTGATTTAACTGAAAGTTGTGTTCACTGGAAATGGCCGATGTGACATGCATTCAGTTATTTCTATTTTAATCACTTAATTTTTGTTCGGCCTCTTGATTTGGAGTGTCTGTCTGAAATAACATTATTTTATTTACAAATATCATACATGTGACTTGATTGCTATAAACTTTATTCATTAAATATTTACATTTTTCTTTCCTTGCCGAGACAGCTGGGATGGACTCCAGCACTACCGGCGACCCTACACAGGACAGGCGGCTATAAAAGATGGATGGATATTTACATTTACTTTTGATAGTTACATCAAAGTGATGATTGAAAAACACTGAATTAAATTATTTTTGGTGGCATTATAAGATCTCAAAACTATAGTTTATATTGTATTATTCACAGCTTTGTCATTATATGGCTCTGAAATCAGTGGAAACATGAGCCAGTTCTTAAAGAGGTCAACAGCTACCCCCGCCAGCACCGGCATCATTTTGGTGAAAAAGGGGAGATGGACTTTTATATGGGCCATCTATGGAGGGTCTGGAATCACTTATGGAGACCACCTTGGTTTGACACTTCATGGAAAGCTATTCCTTTTGTGCAGTCTAATACTTGCTTTTGTCCTATCTCAATAAGAGCTCCATTATCTCTCTTTCACTTGGTGGGTTCAATTGGCCATCATTGCTGTCTCTTTGAACTGGATCATGTTGCCAAACCCCCAGGTCTAAGACAGTTCTTTCTCCCTGTGGAGGCCAGGGACCTTCACTTTACAGTTTGACCTGTTCACACTCTCAGTTCAAACAGCTATGAACAGAACCTGTTGGGTTGACACAAGCTCAGATCTGATGAGCTGAAGTTTGCTGCCTACAGAGCTGCCACTGAAGGGAAGAGCTGTGTGTGTACACCATACTGTGTTAGTGTAGAAAGAGACAGACCCCGAACATAGAATCAAATATATATAGAGATAATCTGTTTTGAGAAGAATGCTTTTAGCTATATAGTTTATCAAAATAACTATGGACATGCTCCATAAAGAGCATGAGAGTGTTAAGGCAGATGTTTTAGTAACATCTCTGATTTAAACTATAGCAAAGATACAGTTCAATTTGGTAAGTTTGATTTATTTCCATGAGTCAGTTCAAACTGTTTGTTACAGTGAATCGATTCAATGATTTAACGATTCGCTGGTGTCATCGCTCAAAATGTTCATGGAAGTCTCTGCGTGGCCTTTTCATATACTAAAATGTTTTAGAAAACTTTAGAATATTGCTGATTATTACTATGCATTGTTGGGCCGGGTATTGATAAATATTTCCTGATTTGATTCCAATTCATAAGCTCTCAATTCATTTCTGAGTACAGTATAATGTCCCTTTTGCTTACATATGAAAGAAATGTTCTCCCATCCAATGCTGTTAATTACACAGGGGACCTTCTAACTAGGTACATTTTGAAAATATTTTTTTCACTAATGATATTTTAATAGTTTTTCATCATTTTAGTCACAATTTGGCTTTTTATAAATTAACAAATCCATGTATTCAATCAATAAATAAGTGTAGCGTGGAGGAGGGCGGGGCCAGAATGACGCATGCCCAAACCCCAATCAGCCTGATGAGGCGTGCGAGGGATAAAGGTGAGCGGAGATGGCAGTTCGAGAGAGAGAGAACTATGGCAGCTGCCCTGCATGTGTTTATGTTTTATGATAAACTTAAACTTTATTTATATTGTCAAGCCGGTTCTCACCTCCTCCGTTGCCTTATAAACCCATTACAATAAGATATTATATTTCATATATAATTTTTTAGTAAAATGTATGTTTGGTAATTGCATAATTTGTACTATTTACAAGTATTTACAGTATTTAAAGAACAGCTTTTACTCTCAACACGCAGTGAAAGGATCTCGTTGCTGAATACTCCACTACACAATTACTGTAAAGTGAAATGTAAACATTTACCAACCAGTTGCCAAACACCTTTTAGTCGTATAGGGCGAAATTAGTTTGCTAATGCGAGTGATTTTGCTCTTATTGTAGAGGAGGGTCTGCGATGGACTGGCGACCTGTCCAGGGTGTCCCCTGCCTTTCGCCCAATGTTAGCTGGGATAGGCTCCAGCCCCCCGCGACCCTGTACACAGGATAAGCGGTTGACGATGGATGGATGTAGAGGAGGGTTGCGCATAGAGTAAAAGATCGATCTTGGGATTTAAGAATCGATATCGAGATTGTTTAAATGAAGATCGTGATGCATCGGAAAATCGATATTTTTACCCTCCCCTAATGTATTGCTGTATTGGTGCGTATAATAGAAAATGATTCACACTTGCACAATGTTCATTTAGTGAAATTCAGTGTGGAAAACATGCGTTGATTATTTTTTAACTACATTAAACTTTTCAAATTTACTTGGCAACAATGGCTGTTTGATTGAAATGATGGTTCCTCTGACTAAGAAAAAAAAAAATAAATAAATAATAAACTCTTTTAAGGACCATTTCAGAGTAAATATTGAGATGAACACAGTTAAAAGGCTGATGAATATAAAGTCCTATTTTTAAACTACTTAAACTTTATGTACCCCAGTCTTGATTCTATTTAACACAACATTTCAAAGGCATACTCTTCATCCTTAAGAGTGAGAATTCGAGAACCACACTGTGCATCAAGTACAATGCTGTGCATTAGGCATGACAGGACATTGCTCCATTCTGCTCACATAGACCAAACTGCTGCTATGACAACCAACCAATCAAAACACCTGCTCCGCTAACACCCTCTCCATCTAAATACAATCACTTTTCATTACTTCCAAGGCTGATGGTGTTGCAGTATTGTGTATTTACCCTCTACTATGATGTATGCTTTGGGTTTAAAGATATTATGGTGCATTTCTAAAGTAGGAATAATTCTGATGTTGCCTGCTACTCACTTATCTCCATCAGACGTGAGGGAAACAGGAAATCCTCTAAAATGTAACATTTTGGAGTTCGACTACAATTTTAAACAAATAAAAAGAACATAACAGGATTTACAGTACTTACTGTCAGACCACCGCATGGCATCATCTAACTGAGGTGGGATTCCTTTCCATAGTGACGTATCTTTCGGGTAGCCGAGGTCCATGCGCCGCAGGTGGTCATCATATCGCCAGTAACGGTTGTCCTTGAAGAAGTAGGTCTTCTCGTTGTGCAGCCAGACAAATACTGCATCCACCCCTTCCATGGGCAAGCCAAAGTCACTGAGGGGCCGTGGATAGCCCTCCTCTACATTATTGTCCTTGAACACCCAATATTTCCCTCCTGATGATCAGAGAGAGAAGAATTTCAACCTCGAAGTAGAAAGTTGTACAACCCTAAAGGCCTTTTTAACCAGATAAATAGAGAGCTTGTAAGAAAATGCAGATGCTGTGAAATACATTTAATTGAATCTAAACATTTAACACATTTGTTTAACCTCCATGATTTTGAGTTGCATTTGGATTTGAGGATTCAAAAACGTACATTATATTTTCGGGAGCAATGTGTGCGTTATATTCTACTCTTATTGAAAATCTCAAGAGCATTAAATTCCAATAATTTAAAGAATTTCTTTACAAGAGTGTTTATGCTCCAGGGACAATTTTGCTAAAAAAAATATATATACATATATATATATATATATATATATATATACACATTGCAACCAGAAAGTATTCACAGCGCTTCACTTTTGTCACATTTTGTTATGTTACAGCCTTATTCCAAAACGGATTAAATTAATTATTTTCCTCAAAATTCTACAAACAATACCCCATAATGACAACGTGAAAGAAGTTTGTTTGAAATCTTTGCAAATGTATTAAAAAAAAATAAATAAATAAATAATAAAAAAACAAAAAAATAAAATCACATGTACGTAAGTATTCACAGCCTTTGCTCAATACTTTGTTGAAGCACCTTTGACACCAATTACAGCCTCAAGTCTTTGAGTATGATGCTACAAGCTTGGCACGCCTATTTTTGGGCAGTTTCTCCCATTCTTCTTTGCAGGACCTCTCAAGCTCCATAAGGTTGGACGGGGAGCATCGGTGCACAGCCATTTTCAGATTCCTCCAGAGATGTTCAATCGGGTTCAAGTCTGGGCCACTCAATGACATTCACAGAGTTGTCCCGTAGCCACTCCTTTGTTATCTTGGTTGTGTGCTTAGGGTCATTGTCCTGTGGGAAGATGAACCTTCGAGTGCTGCAGAAATAGTTGTTCTTCTGGAAGGTTCTCCTCTCTCCACAGAGAAATGCAGGAGCTCTGTCAGAGTGACCATCAGGTTCTTGGTCACCTCCCTGAATAAGGCCCTTCTCCCCCGATCGCTCAGTTTGGCAGGGCGGCCAGCTCTAGGAAGAGTCCTGGTGGTTCCAAACTTCCTTTACGGATGAGGGAGGCCACTGTGCTCATTGGGACTTTCAATGCTGCAGAAAAATTTCTGTACCCTTCCCCAGATCTGTGCCTCGATACAATCCTGTCTCGGAGGTCTACAGACAATTCCTTGGACTTCATGGCTTGGTTTGTGCTCTGACATGCACTTTTAACTGTGGGACATTATATAGACAGGTGTGTGCTTTTCCAAATCATGTCCAATCAACTGAATTTACCACAGGTGGACTCCAGTCAAGTTGTAGAAACATCTCAAGGATGATCAGTGGAAACAGGATGCACCTGAGCTCAATTTTGAGTGTCATGGCAAAGGCTGTGAATACTTATGTACATGTGATTTTTTTGTTTTTGTTTTGTTTTTTTTATTTTTAATAAATTTGCAAAGATTTCAAACAAACTTCTTTCATGTTGTCATTATGGGGTATTTTTTGTAGAATTTTGAGGAAAATAATGAATTTAATCAATTTTAGAATAAGGCTGTAACAAAAACAAAATGTGGAAAAAGTGAAGCGCTGTAAATACTTTCCGGATGCACTGTGTGTGTGTGTGTGTGTGTGTGTGTGTGTGTGTGTGTGTGTATATATATATATATATATATATATATATATATATATTTTTTTATATTTTTGAATCATCAAACAAAATCTTATTAAAGGGCCTTTTAAAGCCATTATAGATCTGTGGAATTACTACAAATGACCAAGAACCATAAATGTAAACAAGACAACAATGTACAACTAGATTTTTACATTTTATGAAGAAATATATAAAATACCTTTAAAGAAGACTATCTTATGGTCTCCAGGCCTCTCATATACAGCATCCACACTGTCCAGGTTGGGAGGCAGACCCCTCCAGAAACGATGAATCTGTGCTGGCCTTAATGACACCAGGTGCTTCTCACGCGTTAGACGCCAGAAATACTTCCCTGTTGAGAGGATTCAGAGTAAGAGTACGTGAGTATATGTGTGTTTATGTAATCTATGGTGTAATTCTGTGCATGTTGTATAGTGCATGATACAGTATGTTGTATAAGAGAAAATTATTAAATGAGCAAGGAATGTGTGCATGCCCAGGGGCAGTGGGTAGTAGCATGCCCAACTGGCAGAATCAGCCAAGAATTATTATTTTACTGTAACTCTGTAACTTAAAAAATACCAAAATACAGGCAGTGGTGTAATTCACATTAGTGACATGACAGGAAAAGAAAACATTGTACAACATTCCTAGTTCCAGGAACTCTCACTCTCAACATCATCTGTGCATCAGAAATGAATAAAAAAATTTTTTTGGGACCACCCAAAAAATGTGTAAAGATGTAAATAAATAAAAATGTAACGTTTAACAAAATTTGACACTATTGTTTCATTCTGCTTTCTAAATAGTGGTTGGAAATCATGTCAATAATCAACATGTTTTATTGACAGCATTAATTTTTACCAGCAAGAATAAAAACATTTTGTGAAAACATTTTTCTAATTTATTTAAATTGTTCATCTCTCCTTCCTTGCAACTAACATACTTTCAAGAATAGTTTTTACTTGTGTTGTGCCTTTCTAAGGAGTTTCTTGCTGCCAATAGCAATTCTCCCCCTTAATTGCCTTAAACTTGCTCACTGGGGATTTTAACGAGTTGACGAGTAATCGGGTCGTCAATCAACTTGTGTACTCTCTCTTTGACTAACATTTAAATTTGCTCAGTTTGCAAGAAATCCAGTTTCACTACAGTGCCCTGCGTGAGTTTTATCTGAAAAAGCTATTTGCTCAGGTGACTGCTGGGGCTTTTTCTTCTATCAGCATGCATGGTAAGATCTTCTTTTGGCCATGACACATAGAAGCAGGTCTATATCAAAGTAAGCAGTAGCCAAATCAGGCACTGGCACACATCACTATCTTATGTAATAGTTTAAATAAATGTATTGGTGGTAGAACTGCTTGTTTGGGGAGTTATGTTTTGTGTTTGTCCAACTTCCCTGATTTGTTGGGGGATAGTATCTGCACTCAGGGCTTTATTAGGAACATTATGGTCCTCATAAAGTGTCCAACATCGTCTTCTGCTGTTGTAGACCATCCACCTCGAGGTTCGATGTGTTGTGCATTCTGAGATGCTATTCTCCACATAACAATTGAACAGAGTGTTATCTGAGTTACTGTAGCCTTTCTGTCAGCTCTAACCAGTCTGGCCATTCTCTGTTGACCTCTCTAATAAACAAGGTGTTTCCATCTACAGAACTGCCACTCATTGGATGTTTTTTGTTTTTGGCACCATTCTGAATAAATTCTATAGACTGTTGTGGGTGAAAATCCCAGGAGATCAGCAATAACAGAAATACTCAAACCAGCTCGACAGGCACCAACCATCATGCCACGATAAAAATAACTGAGATCACATTTTTTCCCCCATTCAGATAGTGGATGTGAACATGAACTGAAACTCCTGACCCATATCTGCTAGATTTTATGCACTGCACTGCTGCCACACGACTGGCTGATTAGATAATCGCATGAATATGTAGGGTGTACAGGTGTTCCTAATAACGTTCTCAGTGAATGTGTTTGTGTATGTATATGTTCAAGATAAATATCCTATCAATACATCATACCCACATTAACATGCGAGAGTTGTCATGAATAAACTATTGATTTGACTCTGTACTTCTGGGTATCTTTACCTTTGAAAAAGAAGGCCTCCCCTCGAATCTGAGCTACAGCATCAAAGTGGCTGGTGCAGCGGTCAGGGGCGTCACGGGCTGGTCTGAAAGAAAGAACAAAGAATATAGGAATCAAAAGAATAAACACTGAAGTCATTGAATTGTAAGGGGTGTGAAGGTAAAGCACAGTATTTTTACCACTAGAATGGTTGAGAGCTTGTTTCTCTGAGCAACTGAATCATTGGCCACATACACACTGCAGACAAATACAGTTGTCCCTCCTCTTCTGAATGTTTAATCCAGTTCAGTACACAGAATTGGTATATACAGGAGTGACAACCGCATTCTACAACCAAACTCACTCTGAATAGAATTAAATATACGAGTCTCTCCCAACTCAAATATACAAAATCTGAACTTTGCAATGTGTGTATGTAGCAGTTGAATCTTTTGGTATATCTTGGTGTATATCTATGTATGATTATTTTTGGCCTGCTACATTTGTGCAACCAGTGTCAAATAGCCTGATTATGCAAACCAAGGGAGATGTTATTCCTTTCCTGCAATAGAAGTCTCCCTGAATGCGTTATACCCTAGGCTAATGACTGACTTAGCACTTTGACGTGGCTGGGTTGCTAATGATGAAGCAATTACAGCGACAGAGCTTCTTTTGTGAGTGGGAAGTCGCCTGACACTTTATTAACAAAGATCTTCATTCACAACTTATTAGCTGAGCTCTCTGTTAGGAATACATTACCGACCTTTGTCTAACTAAATCTACCTGAGATTGAGAGAGAGGTTATTTAGTGATTTTACACCATGCCAGCTTTCATGGCTATTTTCATGGCGAAAAACAAGTAAAAATATCTTAAAAGGTAGAGTAATTAAAAAGGTTTTTAAAATGTATTTTTGATAAGAACCCTAAAACTGACTCTGACTTTGTTAAAAAATCTCTTCAAAAGTGTTTGCTGAGTAAAATAAATTAATAAAAGAAATAAAACCAGCACAATCCAATAAAATATGCTTCAAAGATAGTGGATTCTGACATGGCGGTGCATAATGATGGATCTTCATCTGATATTAAAAACGTATGTGTGAGCCTGGAATGTCCCATTCGGCAACGTGTGTAAATGATGTGATCCCAGCAATTACAGAAATTAAAGAGACGTCATTTGCCTACTGCAGGGTTGATTTCATGCAATTTGTTTGTAATGTATTGATCCTATTCTGTTTGCCATTTGTTGGTGATGTAAGAGATTATGGTAGGTTTCAGATCTGACAGTGGTATGGAGCATTTTTTTATGATCTGTAGGAAGTACTTCTTTAGAGTCTGCATGTTCATTTCCAAGGATTCCACAATGGCCAGGTTCCCAATGAAAGTAAATATTAAAATGATGTGCCTCCAGAGCACTTGAAGACATGATTTTGAAACCGTTATTAATAAGAAATGTCTCTGTTGTGTGGTCTTGATGTGATGTGTAGCCTCTGCTGTAAAAATTGAGCTCTGATTGGGGATCTTTATTCTACTTTTATGGTGATTAAACACATATGCAGCCGTTACATGATCTCTAGACTTTTATCCGTCTATAGGTGTTTTTGTGTGATGGAAACAACCATCCAGGAGTTGTTGAAGGTATTCAATTGGATGGGTTTCAGATTTTTTGTTCATTGTTAAATCCAGGATTATTATACATTTTTTTTTAGATTCATGCAGATGTATGTCTGTTCCAGTATGCTTAAGTCAACTCTTATGTTTTCTAGATGGGATTTAATCCATAGACCAGGAGGTTGGATATGCCTCGGTTTTCACTCATACAGATATGTATATTGGGGTGAGAAGATTGCATGATATGCTGGATATTCTTTGTTTGTCTTTACTTTTGTTGAGTATTGTAGGGCTAATTTGAGACGTCTGTTTTCTAGAGGAAGTTCATTAGCCTCTACATATAAACTTTGAATTGGTGATGTTCTGAAGGCCCCCAGTGCCAGACATATGCCTCGATTGTGAACTGTGTCCAAAAGTCAAATATACGATTTCCTGGCTGAGCCATACATTATACTTCCATAGTCCAAGCGTGATCTGATCAGCGTTCTGTAAAGGTTTAGGAGAACTGAGCTCTCTGCTCCCCACTTAGTCTTTGCTAAAAACCTTTAAAATATCCATTGCTTTAAAACATTTATCTTTTAAAATCTTTATGTGAGGGATAAAAGACAATTTATTGTCAAAGGTTATTCCAAGGATTTTGGTCTCCTTGACAACTTTGATAAGATCACCATCCAATAATAGCTCTGGGTCATGATGGAGAGGAGCATAACTGTTAAAAATGCATACTGTTGGACACAGACAACGCCTGGGCCCTATTAATTGTCAGCTGGATTTTCCATTCAGTCCTGTTCATGAATTTGCCTCTGCATCAAATACAAATGCCATCTACATAAAGGCTGCAATTAATTTTTGATCCAATGACTTTTGCAATACTCTTTATTTTGATACTAAAAAGGGTCACTGATAAGATGCCTCCTTGAGGTACTACTAAGTCTTGTCTGTGTGGGTCTGATTGGGTAGTTACTACCCTTAATTTAAAATGTCAATTTGATAAAAAGTTGGCAATAAAAATGGGTAAAACCAAACTGATGTAAATTCTTTAAAATACCATACTTACAAGTTGTGTCATAAGCTTTCTCTAAGTCAAAGAAGACAGCAACAGCATGTTCTTTTCTGATAAAAGCAACGCATACATAAATGTCCAGCCTTATGAGGTGATCTATAGTGCTTATTCCTTTTCTAAATCCACTTGAGCATTACTTATTAGATGTTAAGACACCAGCATCCAGTCATTTATTAACCATTTTCTCCATGGTTTTACATAACCAACTCATCTGGTCTACAGGCCAGTAGCTGGAAGGTTCGTTATGATCTTTTTCAGCCTTTTGAATAGGAATAATTTCCACTTCTTTCCAAGAATATGGAACATCCACTCACATCCAGATGGAGTTAAATATTTTTAAAAGTAAGGACAGGATAGTGTAATGGCAATTAAAAAAAAAAAATGTATAGTGAATTTTGTCGGGTCCAGTTGCAGTATCATGTGATCTGCTTAAGGCCCACATAGTGTGCAGCCATAAGTGAAAGGTTGGTTGTAAGGTTCCATAATATTGGATGAAAAGTTAACTTCTTGTGCCTGAATTGTTTGAAAGGCAGGGAGGCAGTTCTCAATAGAGGAGTTATTTTCAATTGTTTCAGCTAGGATATTTGTAATTTCTTGTTTTATAGTTAAGACTGTATCTTGATGTTTAATATGTTGAATTCAAGGTCCATTGTTCTTGCTCTTCATTCTTCGATTCAGATTCCAAACCTTTTTCATTGGGAGTTTTTGATGTCACGTTGGATAAAAACTGTCTACAACTTTTGTTTCTTCACCTCATTTATTACTCTACGCCAGCGTTTCTCAACGGGTTTTTAACGAGTTAAAAACTCGTCCAAACGCCCTAGGGGGCGTTTGGACAGTGTTGGGGGGCGATGTGAACGAGGCAGCAGAGAGGGGGGCGCTCAGGCACAAATGGGGGGCGTTACTCAGAGGTACCCAACAGGCGGCCTGCGCAAAAATCTTTTCAGCTCTTCTCCTTAGCCTATGTCTTCGTCTTGCTCGGATTACTGCTGCCACTTCACCAGGAGGATATGCCAGGAGAGCCGCTTCCTAAGTTACACATGCTTTTAAGAGGCGGAGAATTTTCAGCGCAAAATAGAGGCGCGCTTTCACCGGCTTTTTCTGTACATAACGCGGAATACATAATTAGGCGCATAATTAGTGCTCAGGGCTCACACTAATGACCGTAATTAATAAAAAAAAAAGTGGCTGTTTTTGACGTCGTTTTTTCTTCGGTTCAGTTCAGGTGGCCGAGCTGTTGTCGTCTTTTTTTCTGTTTCAGTTTTTTTTTTTACCAAAAACTCAGGCTTCAGGTATCAGTGTTGCAATTGTTTGGCTGTAATAGTATTTCTGAAGTGTTTTTGTTTTTTTTGTTTTTTTTTAGGGGGCGTTAAGAGGATCATTAAGAGGTCAGGGGGGCGTTTGTTCAAAAAAGGTTGAGAACCACTGCTCTACGCACTTGTGCTCTCTTTATTATGACATAGATGAGGTGTAAAATCTTCTTTCAGATTTCTTCTGCTCTTTTATAGCCTTTTTGCAGTTATCATTGAACCATGGCAATCGTTTGCATTTCGTATTTGGTGAAGCTTTTGGAATGGTATAGTATGCTATGGAGATTAAAATACTGGTCAAAATTTTAATAGGATCTGGATCATCCTCAGGAACTGCATTGAATCTTTCATAACATAAGGTTTGAAAATTGTACCAGTTGGCTTTTTAAGTTGCCATCTCGATATGTTTGGTACTTCTCCTCTTCCTTTGAAGGTCAAGATTAGTGGAAAATGGTCACTTACACAGAGCTCATTCCACACTTTACATGAGAGATCTATTAGTAGCTCAGGTTGGCAGATGGTTAGGTCAATTGCTAAATAGATACCTGATAGGTAAAGGGCACAGGGCATGGTTGTTGATAAAGTCCTCAATGCTCATTCCTTGTGTATTACAGTGATTACTACCCCTCAAGGAATTATGGCTGTTAAAATCCCCCATAAGTATTGTAGTATATTTGGTGCAGAGGATCGAACAATTTCTATGCAAAATGACTTGTATCCAGGAAAACCCGACCTTTTAACCCTGGAATTCCTCAAAGCCATAAAACTAAGAGATTTCCAAAATAGCACCCTAAAGTCTGGCATGGCCCAGCTAAATGAAATGAATCACATCTTGACTATAAAGTGAACAAAGGAGACTTCTCCAAGATCACACACTCCTTCTTGGGAGACTGAAGCTCTCTTTAGGTTGTTGATTTGAGATAATTAACAAGTGCCAAATGGCTGGTCAAGGAGACTAACCATTCTGCTAAATCAGCAAGACAGCATGATTTAAAACAAAAGGGCCATTGGCCAGAGAGGCCCCTGCATCCCACGGGACAGTCTCAGCATGACCGTCTGAACTTCCACACAGGCATCAAACTGTTGACTCTATGCATGTTGGACAAAGCGTACAAGAAAATATTTTATCCCAAGCTTAACCTGACACCATACCCTGACAATAATGTTTCTCATAACGTGGAATGTATTATCCATGTTGTAAAACCAATGAATTAACCATTATAACTTTTTATCTGACATCCTATTTGGAGCTCTCTTTGGAGTTACACTCAAGATAGTGAGAATCTGAAGCTGTCAAATTCCAAAACTCAGTTTACTAACATTTTACCCTCTTAAATACATAACTAACATTATTCTTGTCTTTGTCATGTGAATATCTACCTTAGAGATGGTCATACTACCTCACGTATGGTTGTCCTGGCTTTAACCATATGATTTATTCTTATTACTCTTGTAATCACTTATCATGAATGTAATTACCATTGCATTTATTATTATTATTCTCATGTTTACTATCATTGAGAATCTTTCGACATTTCAGTTATGTTTGTTAATTAATATTTGATATATTCAGTTGTATCCAAGATATAAAATGCATGGTTAAAACATGTACTTTTTCGAGCTGGAATCTGTAAATCTACTTTGAAAAGAAAGGAAAGAGTTGACCACGTGACTCCAAAAAGGCACTTCTGTTTGGCTCAGGACACCTTTGGGGTGCGGCCAGTCTACACTCAAGACTCTGGTTCCAAGGAAGAATGCTCTCTCTCTCTCTCTTCTCCATTCTTCACTTCCTCTTCAGCTTTGCATCCTCCTCACTCTAGCCCCTCAAGTTCTGTGCAAAGTTTAAGTCAAGAGAAGCTCTTCTCTTCTCTGTGCTACAACACACACACGACTGGAGTCACAAGTATCCTTTGCGGAAGGCCTCACTTCAAAGCCCTGTCTCATCATCCCAGCAACAGACATCCACGATCTTAACAGAGGTCCAAAACATAGACTGAACAACCAGAACTTTCTACAGAGAGCCAAAGAATCAAGCAATACAAGGAAACGCAAGTACATCTCCAGACTTTGCTGAAAGTGCTGATGTCTCTCTAATATAATTAGAGTTACCCGATTGCTACTGATTAATCATAATTCCCTACAATAGAAATTATGAGCGAATACCATGAGACAACGAGTATTATGATTTTGATGGTGGAGAATTTTATTCAGACAAATAATCTCATTATTTGTAATTGATCTTTCTTATAAGGGTTGTCTAACATGACTCATTCCATTACAAATTTCCTTACATAATGACAAAGACATGCAAACAGTTTAATTTAATTCCTAACACACATACAGTTCCCTACATAATGATGGAGGAATGTGGGCACTTTAACCCATACTGTGTACATTTATACTATCAAAATTTCCTACAGTATGAAAGGGAAAGGTGATGCTTTATAGTCATATCCGGTGGAATGTATGCATACTGTGAAAGTTCTCTGGAGAGTAATTTGTACTGCTGTTACTTGTAAATGACTATTTAGTGTAATGTATTTGTGTAATGTATTTGTGTATCAGATTTTCTAATTAAAGCAGCTGTTCCACCAAAAGGCAAGTGGATTTATAATTGAAGCTAATCATTGCAATTCTGCAAAGTTATCTCTGAGCCCACTGCAGTCCCATCGGATAATGTGATCCATATTTATGTTAAAAAGCAAAGGGATATTACCCCTAGTTCTGCCTTTTGGTGAGCGGCTACAACTATGATGGCCACTCTCTTTCATTTCAACATCTTTGATTGCTTTCATCTTAGCATTCTCAACTTGTGATATTTTTGATTGTGAACATCCTCCTTTTTTTTTTATAATTCTTGTTAATTATTTGGTTATCTGTTTGTAAGTTCTGGTTGGTTTGGCTATGGGTTGATGTAGTTTCATTCTGATTTCCTGCACTCTTTGATCCAGGAGGAGGAATACCTTTACAGTTACTGACAGTTTGTGATTTATCCTTTTTTCAGCCAGGTCAAATCTGTCTGGCAATCCATGAATTTTTATTTTATTTTCTGGATTTCGTTCTCTTTAATCCACATTAAGCATTCTTTTGATGTAGCCATATGTTCTCCTGCACAACTGCAGCATTTGTGTGGCTTCTGACAGCTTTCTTTGTCGTGAGCCTCCTCTCCACAATTGCAGCAGACATGCTTATTCTTACAGCTGTTTGATCCATGTCCATTCTTTTGACAGTTAAAGGTTATAAGTGGATTTTGTGTAAATAAATCCACTAGAACACTCATATACCCGATTGTGATTATTTCTGTAGGACGATGTTTATTGAAGATAATAATGTAAGTGCCAGTTTGGATAATTCGATCTTCTCTTTTGAGAAGAAACACATACTGTATACCACAAAAGTGAGTACACCCCTCACATTTTTGTAAATATTTGATTATATCTTTTCATGTGACAACACTGAAGAAATGACACTTTACTACAATGTAAAGTAGTAAGTGTACAGCTTGTATAACAGTGTAAATTTTCTGTCCCCTCAAAATAACTCAACACACAGCCATTAATGTCTAAACCGCCGGCAACAAAAGTGAGTACACCCCTAAGTGAAAATGTCCAAATTGGGCCCAATTAGCCATTTTCCCTCTCTGGTGTCTTGTGACTCGTTAGTGTTACAAGGTCTCAGGTGTGAATGGAGAGCAGGTGTGTTAAATTTGGTGTCATCGCTCTCACACTCCCTCATACTGGTCACTGCAAGTTCAACATGGCACCTCATGGCAAAGAACTCTCTGAGGATCTGAAAAAAAGAATTGTTGCTCTACATAAAGATGGCCTAGGCAATAAGAAGATTGCCTAGAGCACGGTGGCCAAGACCATACAGCGGTTTAACAGGACAGGTTCAACTCAGAACAGGCCTCGCCATGGTCGACCAAAGAAGTTGAGTGTACGTGCTCAGCATCATATCCAGAGGTTGTCTTTGGTAAATAGACGTATGAGTGCTGCCAGCATTGCTGCAGAGGTTGAAGGGGTGGGGGGCCAGTCTGTTAGTGCTCAGACCATACGCCGCAAACTGCATCAAATTGGTCTGCATGGCTGTCGTCCCAGAAGGAAGCCAATTCTAAAGATGATGCACAAGAAAGCCCGCAAACAGTTTGTTGAAGACAAGCAGACAAAGGACATGCATTACTGGAACCATGTCCTGTGGTCTGATGAGACCAAGATAAACTTATTTGGTTCAGATGGTGTCAAGCGTGTGTGGCGGCAAACAGGTGAGGAGTACAAAGACATGTGTGTCTTGCCTACACTCAAGCATGGTGGTGGGAGTGTCATGGTCTGGGGCTGCATGAGTACTGCCGGCACTGGGAAGCTACAGTTCATTGAGGGAACCATTAATGCCAACATGTACTGTGACATACTTGACATACATGTCTCCAGACCTAAACCTTATTGAGCATCTGTGGGGCATCCTAAAATGGAAGGTGGAGGAGCACAAGGTCTCTAACATCCACCAGTTCCGTGATTGTCATCATGGAGGAGTGGAAGAGGACTCCAGTGGCAACCTGTGAAGCTCTGGTGAACTCTATGCCCAAGAGGGTTAAAGCAGTGCTGGGAAATAATGGTGGCCACACAAAATATTGACACTTTGGTCCCAATTTGGACATTTTCACTTAGGGGTGTACTCACTTTTCTTGCCAGCGGTTTAGACATTAATGGCTGTGTGTTGAGTTATTTTGAGGGGACGACAAATTTAAACTGTTATACAAGCTGTACACTCACTACTTTACATTGCAGCAAAGTATCATTTCTTCAGTGTTGTCACATGAAAAGATATAATCAAATATTTATAAAAATGTGAGGGGTGTACTTACTTTTGTGAAATACTGTACATCACTCCTTGAGATTTAAGTTCTGTATGTATTTCTTCTACATCGTCCAACTATCTGGTATGTATCACTCCTTTGCTGTTGTTGAGTGTTGGATGTGGAGGAGTCACTATATTAAATCCAGCCAGCAAAATGGCATGAAGAAGGTTCTCTGAATTAGCATTCTTACAACATTCCTCCAGAATCTGGCCAGATCGCAGTTTCTTCACCTCCTTAACAGTACCAGCTATTCCTGTAATGCCCTTGTGAATGGTGAAAGGAGATAGCTTTGTGATCAGCATATCTGATGATGCAGATTCAATCATTAAAATTTTTGGATATGTAGTTAGTTAGATGTAGAAGCACATTGATTCTCCGAAGTTCAGTCCATGTCCAGGTCTAAAAGTATTTTTTTTGGATATGTGTTTAATAGCAATTTTTAGCATATTATGCTTCACCATCTTTACTTCCCACCCACCTTGGTGTTCAACAATGGGATGCACACATCCTCTGAAATCCTGCAGATTATGCACCAGGGATATAGGGATGGTATGCCTGAGCACAAAAAATGAGAAATGTTCCATCTACTCGACTGACACTTATTCAACACCTTCAGGGATACTGAAAAGATAGCTGATGTTAACTTATCACATAGTTTTACCAGGCCATGTCTTGACCAGTCCAATTGATCGAATCGGGCCTTTCCAATCTCCCGTCTAGATGAAGTTGAAGCCAAAAGCACAGTGCTGAAATAATTGAAGTCACAGCAAACTGCATTTCTCAGGAGCCAGGATCTCTTCTGACATCGGTCACAAAACACGGCAAACAAGTCACCCTCTTTTGTCGTATTTTACGAGTAGCAGGGGGATGCTAGGATTTTAACCACTTATTGTCCTAACAGAGATGTAGATTGTGATGGTATAAGATGGGCAAACTCAAGAACAATAGAGAGAGAAAAAAATCATATAAACAACTGTGACCCTAGTATGGGAGGCTCAAGGATTATTCACTCTTGCCCAAGGAGTAGACCCTAGCACTATGGAAGGAAGGAGTGTGCCACTGTTCCTTTCAAGATCTACCACCACAAAGTTGGGTCCCGTGCCATACACGGGAGATGGAGAGAGAGGAAAATGGAGAGGAGCGGGCTACTCTCGAATGCAGATAAACACTTGTTTACTAGAGAAGAATTGTGTCTAATTGCGTATAATTTGTCATTCCAGCATTTGCTTCAGGAAGGCTGAGTGTGGTTGAGGGTAAATTATGAAGTCCAGACATACTCTGTTGAGTGATGGACCACTACCTCTGCTATTCAAACACAAGACACGCTGACCAGAGGAATGTGTGTTTTGCGGGAATGAGATTCTTCACTCACGGGACTGTGGATCTGTTTCCTGGTAGATCGAGCAGGACAGGAGGTTCAGCTGTTTGAGAGGGGTCGTCTGGCTGCGCTGTGTGCGATACCGAGTCCCGAACACCTGGC
Organism: Xyrauchen texanus; assembly: GCF_025860055.1. Taxonomy (NCBI): domain Eukaryota; kingdom Metazoa; phylum Chordata; class Actinopteri; order Cypriniformes; family Catostomidae; genus Xyrauchen; species Xyrauchen texanus. The sequence goes on from NC_068309.1 coordinate 12,056,504, forward strand.
AAAACACAATGAAGGTCAAGTCGAACTTGTACAAATTAACGTTTAAATAAACATCAGCAAGGAACACTAAGAAGACTCTTTAAACTCTTAACTTTTGGACAAACCCTTTTACACTAGAGAAATTACTCAAAGATAGATAGATAACAACAAATCCTCATAAAACAAGCTTTGCAAAACTACTACAGGGTGTTCTGTGTTATTGCAACAGCATTGCTAGGTGGTTCCTAGGGAGTTCTGGGTGGTTGCTAAGAGGTTGCTTATTAGCTCAAGTCTAAAGGGCCTACCCCAATGTCTTACTTCATTCTACTTCGCTAACAACACTAATTAAAATGAGTATTAATTGCACTTATCATTTTAAATATGTAAAGAATAAACAAATGCCTTTCTAAAAGAACAAAATGCTATTTCTTTTTCTACTTAGTGTTCCAAAACAAACAGCACTTACCTCCAAAAAACATTGGCTGTAAATATTAATTATTTAACTCGGGCATATGCTTTCAGATTAAACTATACATGTATTAAAGATTGGCCAGCATTCAACCTGCTACTTTGAATATCATCAGATTGCCTATTTGCTTGTCTTCAAGCCTGTCTCTATCCCCATCTCTTTGCCTCCCACCCAGTGTGTTTGAACAGCAGCGTGTGGCATTATGCATGTTGATCAGAGAGGCCAAAACCATGGAGATGACCAATTAATCCCTGTGCTCCTCTTCTGGCTCAACACTGCCATGTAATTAAATCAATAGTCCCCCAATATGAAGCAAAACCTTCTGTTCTCTGCACACCCCTGGATTAGGGCCTGCTTTTTTTTTGCCTAGTGGGATCACATAAAAGGGCGGTCCATAGAGGGGGCATGCGGTGCCAATTAGTGCAACTTCAATGGGCAATTCAGCTGTGGACAAATACATTTGACTTGGTGGGGTGAGAGGTTGACCGAAAGGCAAAGAACTGAGGAGAGAATTTATTTAAAAAAGATTCTGCCCGCTGATAGTGTTGTTTATTTGCAAATGCTGTCTGCATTGTTTTGGGCACCTAATTTACAAAAGTAATAACACAAAGCAGCTAAAAAAAAATCTGTTCGGAACACTATCTCGCATACTTTACTGGGAATGTACAGTATCGCTCCACCATTGTAAAAAACAATTTGTCACTAAAAGGTCCTGTGACTAGTTAAATGTTTTTATTGCAAAAAGTTATTTCTTTGTAATTATGTACTTTTTGCACAATAAACTGCATGTGGAAATGTTTTCGCAATTACAGGCTAATAATAATAATAATAATTATTATTATAACAACAACAACATCAATTCAATACTTGCAAAGATGCTTTTTAGGGGGTGGCCCAAAAATGACTATTGCCTGTGTCACAATAAGAAGTTAATCTGGCCTTGTCCACACTAATCTTTTTTCGTTTGAAATCAGCATTTTCAGTTTTCAATCTTCAAGTATGTGGTACTAGAGAGGGCATTTGAATGTGCTCTTTTTCGATGTAGGAAAACACCATTCCACAGTGGATGAGAGGCGTAAATACAGAAAAATCAATTTTGGACATGGCCTTCACTTACAGAATTCTACAATTCGATTCAATTGAATAAAAAGTGTGTTTGCGCTGAAAAGAATCATAATGACTTAATAAAAATTGACATGATGCAGCACTATATCAGTGCTCCTCTGAAACTGGACTGTGTGTAGTTAGCAAATAAGACTTTTTTGCATTGAATTACTATGCCACCAATGTTTAGTGAATTCACCCATCTGTTTACTGTTGACAGATTATGGCATCAATCTGTCTGTTTTGTCATGTATATTGTGCCTTCGATTTGTCTGCTTGTCACTTCCAGCTTCTTCAGCAACGATCCCAAAGCATCTAAGATTCACACAGTGATAGCAGGGTGTCTGTATTTGATTGAGGATCTCTGCTCACACAGTCTGAGACAGTGTCTGTTCTTTTGACTAACTGATGAAGGGGGGAGGAGGTTGAGAGGGTACTCGTTGCAGAATGTAGCATGATGACGTAGAGGATCTATTCCTAGATTTTGGTGATGTAGTGGATGTTTTAATGCACATGCATATTCACATTTAAATGTTTTGTGTCATAACTGTAGCATACTTAATGGTCATTAATATATTTATTCATATAACACACACACACACACACATTTATATTAGGGCTGCACGATAATAAATTAAAATCAAAATCACGATAAGATGTTGTGTGATTATTAAACCGCAAAGGGCTGCAGTTTAATTAAATTCATAAATGGCATGATCGCTCTTCTCACTTCAAAGTTTATGCAGGCTGCAGGGGTATTTATGTATAATAGATGTTAAAATGAGGACCACATTATAGTGAGTAATGTGAATATATTGCTTAATTTATTTAGTTTTTTTTTATGTGGGTGAAATGGAAAACTAGTTCAAGTAATTAACAAAATCCATGGTTATGACATTTTTTAAAAGCTAAGCTGCATTAAACAAATGTCTCAGTGTAATACTAAGTAATATACAACTCAATGTAATGCATAAAAAAGCAAAAATACAAAAATACACAATGTCACCAAAATCCACTATGCAGAGGTTTAGATCCACTACTGTACGTCATCGTGCTACAGTAGGAGGTTTGGGAGGACTGAGATAAGGAAAGGAGGAGAGAAAGGAGGGGAAGAAACCAGACGTGACAAAAAGGGCAACCATTCTTACCGTAAAGCTGCCAGACACGAACTTTGTCCTCGTATGGGAGGCTGTACTTGAGCGGGTCACCCACTGGCCCCTGGTAGTAAGGCCGCATGATGGACTCAATAGCAGAGGTGTGAGCGAGCCCTATGGCATGGCCGAATTCATGCACTGCTACTGCAAACAGATCCATTCCGTGGGAATCTGAAGGGAGAGGAAATGTCAAGCCCAGAGAATGTTGGTCTCAGTGTACTTGATAAGAAATGTTCAAGAGTTCATACTAACAATCCCTGATTTTTGATTGTAGATTTGATATTTTAGCAAATCTAAACCCAGTTTGAGGCACTGTTGAGATCTCTTTTGAAACTCACAAGAGATTACTGGGATCTGAGGAACTGGAAACTTCAGCAAAAATCCCAATTTGCATTCTATGCTGTCGAGGAAAGATCTTTTGTGTTTTTTCTTTCTGAACCTCGATTGCCTTGTTTCATAAGGATGAAGACATCCAGTTCAATTATGTTCTCGAAATCACACCGATTCAATTGGGAATAGTTCAAAATGTCCAGCTACACTGTTGTTTTCAACACAATGAGCTTGTGATTGATGAGGAGGACTGTGAGATTAAATGTTACCTCTTTCATTATCCCTGCACTCATTTTAGTACAGACAGATCTGAGTGACGCAACCAGCCAAAGAAACATTCACTCTTTTCTGTTAAATAGCAACATAAATGTAGTCAGTGCCAGAAAATTTTCATTGGAAACGTTGGAATGGAGAGAGAGAGAGAGAGAGAGAGAGAGAGAGAGAGAGAGATAAAAATATAGAGAGATCTACAGATAGATAGACAGAGAGAGAGAGAGACTCAGTAGGGCCCTGAAGCTGAAGCCGTGAAAAAAAGCCAAAAACCGTAACGGTTCCCTTGCTCTGCAGGTTTGTATAAGAAGAACACAGTTAGTCAAGCTTCTCTGAGTGGGACAGAGGATTAAAACTGTGATATGCTGATTAAGATTAAGACTCGAAATGAGCTGTGTATCATTAACATGGCCTAGGCACCTCCATGTGGGTGCCTGCATTTGCATTAGCATAATGCACTTTGAAGATTTTGGAAAACAGAAGACACAGGACCTGATGGATTTTTACTTAGTGAGGAAGCTTTCAGGGGCACACTGCAGGTTCTAATCTTTTAGCGATAGAGTTCACACAAACATTTAAATTCTTTCATTATTTATAATTCGTTATGTCTTTTTAAAAGACTTTCTTTCCTTCGTAGAACACAAAAGGAGAAGTTTTGAAGAATGTTCACACTGTTCTTTTCCACAGAATGAATGATTAAATTACCACAAATGTCGTCTATCCTGCCTATGCGCCATATTCCAAGTCCAACTCTAATTTGAGTTCAAATATGCAGCGTAAAAACATGCCGCAGTAGGTTTGACGTCAATGTTGCTTTGTGTTAAAATAGCTAGTGCAAAGTAACAGAAAGCAGGTGTCTCGAGATGCATTTTTAAATATTTATATTCTTTTAATTTGGTTACGTCAAAATGGGTCTTGCATGTCAAATGAATGATCGTTACGTGGAAATAAGTTTGAATACGAGAAAAAATACAGAAATGAGACTGACATTTGAGATCTACAGTGGAATATAAGATTAAAATTAAACGGTGAGTTAAATTTCGGTCTGTTCCTCACATAGTCTATTTTATGCCTTCAGAAGACTTGGAATATATTGCACGAGTTGCATGGATACATCATTGGTCACATCATTGTTCCACAGAAAAAAGGAAGTCAAATAAGGGTTAGGTTTAACAGTGTATCTACAGTTATAATTAAATGCAGGTACTTTAAATGTAAGTACAAAGCAACAACACATACAGTATATACTTTAATTTAAATGGGAAAACTGAAAACAAACTCTAAAACAAAAAAAAAAATGTTCTATGAAAATTGAAAAGGACAATATGAAAATAAAATTGAAAAGTCAAAACTATTCTAGTGTAAACTATTTCTATGGCCATAATTTATGTTTCCCTTTTTGCCGATTTAAAAAGATTGCTCCAGTGAAAGCAAATATGCAGTTTTGGCTCATCAAATCGAAATGTCATTAACATCATCAAGGCATAGACATGATTTTGATGATTTCTTAAAATTACCTTCTTTACAAAAGTGAAGAGAGCTCTCTTCTGCAGGGTTTTGAAAAAGCAAGTCAACGACAGTCTAACTAATGACTGGTGGCTCTGAAAAATAGACGATAATGGACCAGGATGATTTTTTTCCCCTCTTCACTCTCTCCACACACAAACATGCCCCCCTCCCCCCCTCAAACGAATAGCGAATCGCAGGCTAATGCCAAATTGGAAAATTTTATCAGAAATGCACCTGCTTAATGAGCCTTTTTTTGGCTGCACTAATGAGTCTGCTTTAGTGAGCAGCTAACGGCGGCATAATTAATAAAAGCAATCTGCCCACTGTCATAACAACACAGACACACCTCAAGTTACGCTAATCTGGCCCATGGGAACGCGGGATGCCCCGGATGCCTCGCAAGGCTGCCCGCAATCTCAGACAGAGCATTTTGGATTCTGTCTTGTCTCAATTAAGAATGGATTATACTGTACATACCGCAGAACTTTCCTTCCTCCTTTTTTAACAGTTCCCTCAAAGGGAAGGATCTTTGTTGTGTCAGAATCAATATGATTACAGTTCTCCAGACAGAGCTAGAGGGAGAGAGTTGGAGATGGGGAAAAGGAAAATGCAATTACTCATCCTCTTGTTTGCATGATAAGAGCTGTCTTTTTTTAAAGCAGATTAAGGTCTGAGAAATGTGCTGAGCCTTTAAGGTTTGCATTTTCCATGTGACCTTACAACTTCCTTGGAGCTATCAACTTGCTTTGTATCAAAGGAAGGTTTCAACATGCAGGGGTAAGAACTATGACTTAAATCTATGAGTATTTCTAGAACACAGATATGGCATGTCAGTTGTGATTGCTTTAAAACTAAATAGGAAGCACAGCTTCCCAAAAAAATTGCATAAATGTGGCAATGACAAGTTTAATAAATATAGAAATGATCTATATAAATCACATATTATTTGTGTATTTGAATATTTTAGCAAATAAATGTATAAAATATCACACATCAGATATCACTATAGCGATGTACCATTTGTGTCAATGGCGCAAAAGATCGATGTTCATTGGACGAGGGGCTCTAAATTTGGGTCCTGCCCAAACGCTGTTATTCTCTATGCTATTTGCATTGAATCTGCATCTAATTGCTTATTGGACATTTGACTTTCAATGTATTTTTGTCCTGCCTGAAAGCCTGGATTCTCTATACAATGACTGGACGAGCTCTCAAATGGGTGGGACTTTGCAACAAACCATAAGCATGCACACCCATAACTGCACATCATTTATGATCTAGATTTATGTGGCAAACTACTTATCTCTGCTTTGTATTGTGCCAAACAACACCTTTCAACAAAAGGTTTTCCATATCTGGTCTAGTTTGGGACATGTCCCACTTTGCATTTTCACAACAGTCCATGCCTTTTCTTTGCTATCACGTGTAAATAATGAAAATGTACCACCCACTGGTGGCATATAGTATATATTATATATATGTATATATATTTGTAACAATTATGGAAAGGAGGAAGCTGGGGCCGGCTTGAGAAAACATGTAGACATTTATTGTTGCACTTCTTGTTGCATTATCATACTGCCCAGCGCAAAAGGCATACAGTCATACGCAGTCAAACATAAAAACAGCACCTTTATTTGTCTCAGTACATCTCAAGTACTCAAGTCTGAGAACAAAAAAGATAACAAATAACAGGTGAATAAATCAGGACATTTTTGGCTGATGCAGAGGTCTTGGGCCAGTTACAATGACTGGTGATGATGAGTGGAGAGTACTTGGCGACCATATGGGAGGGACAGGTGCAGATGGTGTGTTCATTAGATGGACAGTTAATGAAGTGAAAACATGGAAATGGACATGTTATTATGAACAGTCAGATGAACACACACAAAGAGGTGGAGGACCTTGCCTTCATCAATATTGAAAGAGGAAGAAGGGGTTGGGATGCTCGGCGGTGTCTGTCGAGTTCATATAAATAGGAAAGATCATTAGATTAACAGTTATCATAAAGGGGGTAGGGATATGGTGCAGATCAATGTTATTATTGATATCGAAAACTTAAACTGAATAAAAACTTTTTAATTTCATCTGAAACAAAAATGCATTATTGGATTTTTTTTTTTATCTAAGGCCACATCCACACTAATACGTTTTCGTTTGAAAACACATCTTTTACTCCACGTTTTGGATTTCCATCCACACTGAGACAGCATTTTTAACAGCGAAAACAGAGCTTTCAAGAATGCTCTCCAAAGAAGATACATTTGAAAATGCTGTCTTCAAGTTGTAGCGTGGACAGGGAAAACGGATATATCTGAAAACTATTACGTATTTGTTGTCATGTCACGCAGTCATGTGATCAATTCAACTCAAAACAATCAAGATGGCTGCCCATGTTGTAGCAGCATTGTTGTTGAAAAAACAAACTAAACTAAAATAAAAATGACCTAAAAAATGACCAATTCATTGACAATATACTATAAAATGTTAAACATTATCAACCCGCTTTTATTAAACATGAAAATGCCAGTAGAAAACTATAACACTAGATTAGATTAACTTTGTTAATCATATTTAAATAATAATATAACAACACACACAACTTTGGCAGTCTAAAAAACTAAAATCAAAACAATCATACTGAAATACACTGGAAAAACTAAAACCAAAGTTAACAATCTTAGAGTTGAAACTAACAAAAAATACACTCAATTTAAAAGGACAAATTTAAAATTATATAGAAATAAAAATGTAATAAAATATGCAGGGCTATTGTTAATACTACAATAGCCCTGCTGCAGCAGCCTGAAGGATTTTTCCAACTGGTAAGGTACAATGAATAAACTTTTCTGTCACAAAGAGCACATTATATTGCTTTATTTGATGAAATAATTTACTTTACACTAATTTGTTAATTTAATACCTATAAACCTTTCCCAGTGCAAGCCGTTGTCATCCAGACCACTGCATAAGTGAATATGAGTGTGAGGTCCAGTGTCTTTTTTTTAACTTCTTTTATGTTACTTCTTTTAACCCTGGTAACGATGGACCGGAATGGACCAGTCACAGTCGTTTGTGATTATAGGATAGAGCATTTTATTTAATGATTTTTTTGCTGGGGTGGGAACTCCTAATATTTTGAGAACAAATGTCTCCAGTAAGCTGTCTTAAACAGCCTAATGGAGGACTCAGCTTTTCAGGCTGGTAAACTTCCCCCTATAATACACCTTTGCTTCTCATAGGGAACAGTTATTATCCAATTATATTTACCATCCAATGGCTGAAATAGTAAAAGTGGGTGGTGAAAAGCTTGTGATATTCAAGAGAGACTTAACCCACTCGCTTTCTCTATTTCTCCAATCCCTCACATTACACCCGTACCTGCCAAAGGCCTATGCAAAAAGATGCATGTCTGATGGGGGTCTAATTAGGGCAGACTCAGCTGCTGTCAATGAGCATATGGCCCACAGCCACAAGAGAGGGAAGCTAGGTGGTTTGAACCAATCCTACCAGAGGTTCAATGGCTGGGCAGGTTTGTGTAACTGGGACCCCACCTGCCCCAAGCTAATTATCACCCTTGTGGCTCTCTGCAAATGGTTGCACTTCTAACTTGCAAGGAGGTGCATCTTGGAGATGGTCAAGACCCAAGAGAGAAGAATGAGCAACTGCATCTGTTGCTTTCAGACAGTAAGTCTTGTGGACTGGCTGAGAGACACCACATCAGACAGACACAATTATCAAGGCAACAAAGACTCACCCATTCACGCACTCACCTGGTGACCTGAATGTCCAGGCTTCCTCATCGTCAAAGTGTGTGTCACCAGCTGTGAATCGCTCTCCGGGAAAAAAGGCGTGGGCCACTGTGCCACCGGGTCCATCAAAGGGGTAGCCGTCATTGTGGTCCGCTTTGGTAAAGTCAATCTGGATGTCTGCCTCATTGCCAGCCACCTCATGGAAGTTGAGTGGGGCGATGTCACTCCACACCTTCAGCGCGTAGTACATGAGCGCTCGCACTGTGTCCCGGCCCAGCAGAGCTGACTCCTTTGGAAACGTCCTCACCCTGAATAACCAGTAACAACATAATATATGATTACATTGCCTTTCCTATAGGCACTCTTAAAGGTATAGTTTACCTAGAAATTACAATTCTGCCATTATTTATGCAGCCTCATGTTGTTTCAAACCCATATTACTTCTGTCAAACATACAAGGAGATGATCAGCAGAATGTCACCCTTATTCACCATTTCTCTAGGTCAAGAATTTCTGGGATTTGCTAAAACAAGCGAAATATCACTAAACATACACTTTATCAGAACAAAAATGTCAGTTTTTTTAAGGTGAATAAAAGAAGCCTGTTTGCAGCAAGTATAAATTAGTGTTAACAACATCTCCTTTTGGTTCTGCAGAAGAAATAGTCACATGGGTTTGAAACAACATGAGGGTAAGTAAATGGTGGGATAATTTTAATTTTGGGTGAAATATCCCTTTAGAGGAATAGTTCACCCAAAAATGATTCTCTCATCATGTATTCACCATCATGCCATCCCAGATGTGTATGACTGACTTTCTTCAGCAGAACACAAACAAGGCTTTTTAGAAGACTATTTCAGCTCTGTAGTTCAATGGGTGCCAACATTTTGAAGCCCCAAAAATCACATAGGTCAGCAGGTGCTGCCTTTATGTGCTTTTTGGAGTGTCAAAATTCTGGCACCCACTGAACCCATACACATCTGGGATGGCATGAGGGTGAGGGATGAGAGAATTTTCCATTTTTGGGTCAACTATTCCTTTAAATGCCAAATGTCCTTCAAATGTCACAATGGTGCTTATTGATGGGTTTGAACCTGCAACATTTCAGTTACTAGCCCAGTTCTTTAGCAACTAGTCCACACATTCAACATGAGTACTATTTCACCATCAGTGCCTTCCTCAAGCATTAGTTTTGTATGTGTTTGAGGCTAAATGCTACACTATCATGACATTCAGTGCTAAATGATAACTTTTGTGTTTCAAGGTTCACATAGCATTGCTGTGAAGGGGTAATATGAATTATTCTACAATGTAGCACAACTCAGGAAGGATGTTAGCACAAAAAGAGGCCACTAAACACATTTGAAATGCAGCTATGGGCAGTCTGTATTGGCAATCAGCTATTGTGCATATCCTGCCTTTCCATTCACATCAGCCTACTGCCATAGAACTGGACTGAATTTACATGATGACCTTGAGCAACCAGAACGAACACACCATAGGTTGCTATGCTACCACCACCTAAGTGTCCTAACAACTACATTGGGAATGTCAGTGCTGTGAGAATGTAATGGAATGACTTAGCCTGGTGCAAGAGCAGAACAGATAAGTGTATTCTGTACAGAGGGCACACTTCTTACTGGGCACTTACAAAGCAGGCACTCTGAAATTAATTTCTCATCAATTTGTCTCTGTTCTTGGAAAAAGGGCAGAAATTGCCCTTGGAGGAAGTGAGTACCATGATTGTGAGGTGTAGCAGACTTCCAAATCACCCATACTTGTGTTACTTATTTGTGAACTACCTTGACTAGAGTGATAAAGGTATTTCAGAACCATTGTTGAGTCAAAACCTGTTATTATATAAATTACTCAAAGTTGCTGTTCACACCAAAGATGTCATTGTGCAAAAAACACAAGACATAGAGGCATGAATAGAACAGAATGCTTTTTTAAGTTTAGCTATTTTAAGTTTTGCGCAAGATGCTGAATAAACAGCTAGACACAGGGGGATGGTCAAAGATGTAATTTTGTGAATGTTTACAAAGGAAAACAATTGAAAAATAGCACGGATGGATGCATAAACACAGTTAAACTAAGTTAAAAAAGAGAGCTATAAGCCTATGTCTTATAGAACTGTTTTTGAGTAACCAGACAGCCTGGTGGATGTCATGCTCTATTTAAACCATTATAAATGGTTGAAATGTTTAAATGGAATAGTTCACCTAAAAATAAAATTCTGTTATTATTTACTCACCATGTTGTTCCAAACCCATATAACATTTTTCTATTGTTAAACACAAACGGAGATGTACTACCTGTACAAGTCTACATTAAGCCTAGTGGACACAAGCTAATCTCCTATGATGCTTTGAGTCGGCGATTGGACGAGAAGTCACAGATCTCACAACGAACTGTCTTGTTGTGTGCACTCCTACGGCAGGCCGAGACTAGTCCCAGAAGCTATGACAGTTTTCAAAACAGCTTGACATCTAGCTGTCTTATTGCCAAGTGTGCGCAACGTCCCGTGAAGTAAAAGACCAAAAATGAGCCACAGCCAATTAAATATAGAGTGCAAGAGGAGGGCAAGATATTAGGAAACTATAATTGAAGTAAAACAATTGAAAGAGGGTAAATATCTCATTATTAAATAAATATTTTTAAATAAAAATTAAATTAAAACTTTTTTGAAAAAGTCAGATATCACCTACATCACAACAAGTTGTTTGGGAGGGGTTCAAGGAAAAACACTTCTGCTCTCATTCAACAACAAACTCAAGCATCTTCAGTTCACCAGACACTGCTGGAACTTCAAATGCGACCGGGTTCTGTGGTCAGATGAAACAAAAAAATAGCTTTTTGGCAGCAAACAACAAGAGATGTATTTGGTGCACAAAGAGATGAAGGAGTACCCAATTCCCACGGTTCAATGTGGTGCTGAATCTTTAATGTTGATACATGGTATCATGGACTCTTATCAAATACCAACAGATAAAAAAATCAAAACCTGGCTGCCTCTGTCAGAAAGCTTACAATGGGCCCTGGTTGGATCTTCCAGCAGGACAATGATCCAAAACAAACATCAAAATCAACACAAAAATGGTTCACTGGCCACAAAATCAAGGTTCTGCCATGGCCATCCCAGTCCCCTGACATGAACCCCATAGAAAATGTGTGGGGTGAACTGAAGAGGAGAGTCCACCAACATGGACCTATGCATTTGAAGTGTAGAGAGTCTGGAAGAATGTTCTCATATCCCTTGCCAGGTGTTCTCTAACCTCATTAGACATTATAACAGAAGACTCAAAGCTGTTATCTTGGCAAAGGGAGGTTGCAAACAGTATTGAATAAAAGGGTGCCAATAACTGCATTTTGGAGAAAACTGTATATTTAATAATGAGATATTTTCCCTGTTTCAATTGAAAGATCAAAAGGATAAAGAAAAAATTCACATTTCATTCATATTTAACATGGGTGCCAATATTTTTGGCCACCTATGTCTGAGCAGCATGCACATCAGAAGCTCTGTTACAGGTATTGCACTAAAATAACTGTTTTAGTGGACTATCCACTATTCTGCTTTAAAAGTCATGTTTGTGAATACAGTAATTAAGAAACTGGGCACCGATTTTTAGCACTTTTCTTTCTCGTCTTTTAATTTTTTGCACTTTATTATCATTCAGTAATACATATTGACTGAAGTATGTCCTCATGAAATCAAAGACTCTCTCCTCTAAATCCAAACACCAGGGGTCAAAAGAGACAGCCAGGTCTAACAGTTATGTGTATCGCTTGTACATTTGTGATCGGATCACCCCAAGTGCATCTTAATACCAGGTGTACACATGGCTTCAGTTGGGGAGGAGTGGACTGTGAGTTGTAGAGCGTAGACTGCATGTATAATGTACGCTTGGCTTTAGTCATCATTCACTTTGTTTGGAATGAAGGATGCCATTAAAAAAGATGAAATGGAAGTTACTGGTGACCGAGGCTGTTATTCTGTTAACATTCCCTTTTGTGTTCCATGGAAGAATGCCATACAGGTTTGGAACAATGTGAACGTAAGTTAATGACATAATTGTCATTTTTGGGTGAACTATGCCTTTAAGAGAACCCACCAAACAAATAGTGCCTGAGAGGGCATAACGTGCTAGACGTTTGTGGGTGTCCCTGCTATCTCAACAGCTCTCGCCTTTTCCAATTAGTCTGTTTAATGCAGTTCATTAACACGGATATTTCTTGTCAGAACAAGTATGCATGCAATAAGTTCCGATACCGTAGCCCAAAGCATATTGACCTACAGTAAGTGATGTCATATGGGACATTTTAGGAAGGGAGGCATAAGGGGTATGAATTTCAGCCTTACTTTTACATCAATTTTTTCCACAATGTGCCCTCTGCAGGGTTTCAATAGACCGGCAGTCAAAATTGGCGAATAATCAAGGTTGTTTTTTTTCTCTCTCCGTCTCGTCTGGCTATTATCGCAGCGGCAGCTAACCTGAAAGCCAGACAAAGTGCATCTGGAGAGACTGGCCATCCTGGCAGCACATAAATGCTAAAATGTTGAGGTTTAATTTTCACTCACAATCCCCTCCCTTTGTCTCCATGTGATAGAAGACTGATTAGAAAGGCAAGATGAAAAGAGATGAAATGGCAAATAGAAATCAGTGGAAGAAGCACAAAAGAATTAATTTCCTCTTTTCCGTCCTAATTCTCTCAGTGGATCTGACCCATGCAGCTCAGTGGCCTGGATTGGACATTTACTGTATAGTGTTAATCGCACATCAGATCAATGTTGCACACTCACAACTAGATGCTGAGAGTGACGCATTGCCAATCTGGTGTTTTAAAAGGGATTACTCACCCTCATGTTGTTTCAAATCCTATATCAGACTTAGTTTCTTCTGTGGAAAACTTAAGCAGATATTTGGCGGAATGACAGCCTCAGTCACCATTCACTTTAATTGTATGGAAAACATATAATTGTATGGTTATAAAAGTGAATGGTAAGTAAAGAAAGCATTCTGCCTAAAATCTCTTTTTGTGTTTCACAGAAGATGAAAAAAATCAAGAATAAGTAATACAGGGTTAGAACAACATGAGTGTGAGTAAATGATTACACATTTTTCATTTAACGGGAACAGTTCAACTGAAAATGAAAATTCTGTCACTACTTACTCACCATTCACTTTAACTTCCATACAATGAAAGCAAAAGTTGACTGAGGATATTAATCCATAACATGTCTTTTGTGTTCCACATAAGAAAGAAAGTCATGCGGATTTGGAAAGACATGAGGGTGAGTTAATGACGACAAAATCTTCTTATTTAGTTGAGCTATCCCTTTAATCACAAAAAAAAAAAAATTATGTCCCTCCAGCCTTATCATTTATATGGTTCTTAGTTACTCTCTTTAATGAAATAAGCATGAGCCGAAAGGGATGAAAAGAGATCCAACCCTGACGGATTATCTTCATTTCAGTCCTTTGGACATGGATGGGATTATGTGGCTAAATTACAGCATAATGATTTACAACCTCCAAGCCGACTGTGTGATAAAATTTGGGCTTGACGCTCAAGCAGACTTAGATTTGATACCGAAATCACACAACAACTCCTTCACACTCTCATTGGGTCTCGCCTGGAGCATATTCAACTAATGTGAGAGATGTTCCCATTTTCCAGCAGCACTGAAAGCATTAGGAGCGTCAAAGGGTTTGATAGACATAAATGTGATACGGGGTAACGGAGGGTGGTGAGGAAGAGATGCTTATCATAAAGCTATTTCACTCTGCTCCATGCAAAGCAGCTTGGGAAATCAACCCTAAAGACACAATGTGAGTCTCTGGGAAAAAGCAATCACTCACAATCGATTTGGATAATTAATGAGAGTGTTAATGAGCAGGCGATGACCTTCAAATCTGTTGAGGGTCTGATGAAGTCATGATGAGGGCCTGTCTTGGATTGTGACTGATGTTCCATACGCTCTGAATACATATGTTAGACAGCCGGACCACTGATCCTGCATTCTCATTGGCTGATCGATCATTTATTCATTAGCGTCCACTGTGCGACCATACTACAATCTAAAGTAACAGTACACTGTGTAAAAATAAAAGCTGGGGGCAACTGTAACATGATGGGCAATATTTTTATTTTGTTGTCTAAAGTTATGATGCCTTTGAAAATAAACTTGAAGGTGCGCTCAGTATTTTTTTCCTTGTTAAAAAAGTTTCACTCCTAAAATACATGAATCTTAACTTTGCGATATATGTAGGAAATCATGACAACTCACATTATAATGAAGAACCAGTCAGTAATTTTATAAAAGCTTTTTTATTCTACATAGAGAGGGTCTGCACATCAGGGCTTCCATGTTAGAATCAAATGACCAGCTGAATACAACTCGCTTAATCTCAGTATCCATCCTGTTATTTGACACTTTCACTCATTGATTAAAGTAATCATGGCTGACTGTGACTACTACATTGTACATACTACAATGAAATCTGAAACTGAAAACTATTGATTTTATATGATGCTGCATCCAAGCCGCTAGGTGTTAGTGTAAGTCCAAGATGACAAAAAGACAAGTTACTAAGTGCAAGTTTAAAATAAACGTAAACTTAACCAAAATAAATAAATAAATACATACAATTATTTTACTCATCCTTATGTTGTTCCAAACACATATGACTGTCTTTCCTATGTGGGGGGTAATGTGGTGGCCCTCCTGGATATTGTGATAAACAGGGGGAACACGAGAGAGAGATCAGGAAGTTCTTAGGACTTGGGAGTGGTGTCAGGGGAACTCGAGAAAATGCAGGCGGCATGACAGGTGAGACCCCATTCTAGGACTGTGTTGGTGGACCAGTCGAGATTATGCTGCAGAAGCCAGGAGTGCCCAAGGACTACAGGGAAGTTGGGAGACTGAATTAGATGGAAAATGGAAAGGTATAGAGGGAATATCTGATGTGTTATCTTTCCATGGCCCAAAGATCATCCATCTAGAGCAGTAACAGTCAGAGGAAAGGGAAGGGATTCACAGGAAATACAGAGCTTCTTAGCCAGGGAAAAGTCCATGAAATTTCCAGCTGCACCTGAATCCACCCAAGCCTGCATGGAGTGGTTATGATCGTACCAGGAAAGTGTGACTGGAAGGAATAATCCTGAATTGGTGAGGGGAGCAGTTAGGGAAGCTCCCATCACAGACCTCCCCTGTCTGCACGGGATGGGGCTTTTCCCAAGAACTCGGGACAGGCAACTCGAAAGTGCCCTGATAAGCCACAGTAAAGGCAGCGCCGATCCCTCATGCGATGGTCGCTTTCAGCAGGGGCAATCCTGGTACTTCCCAGCTGCATAGGTTCAGGGGGTTCTTGGAAGACTTGGGCCAAAGGGTGCAAAGGGGTTGGGCTGACAAGCTGATGGCTACACACTCTCTCTCTTAGCCGGTTGTCAAAGCAGATGGCCATATCTACGAGGACCTTGAGACTGTCAGGTGGGTCTTTGGTGGCAAGCTCATTTTGGATGGCCTCTAAGAGACCATTCTGGAAGAAAACTATAAGGACCTCTTTGCCCCAGCATCTTGTTGCTGCGATGGTGCGGAACTGAATGGCATACTCCGCCATGCTACGATTGCCTTGCTTAATGGACAGAAGCTCCTTCGAGGCTTCTCGGCCTTGGAGAGGATGGTTGAATACTCCTCTAAATTCCTCAACAAACGACTAGAAAGGTTGGTCTCAACATATCATACCCTGAGCATAGAACAGAGGAACAGAGCCACTTAAATACACTCACAGAGAAATGAGGCACAGGTGAAAACAATAACACATGATACAAAGGCGGAAAACTGAAATTAAATGCAATGAGGGCCTCTAGTGGCCAAAATTAGTCCATAAACCTAACAGATGGAAACACCAAGATGCGAACATATCTCCAAAACATGCATAAAAAAAATTATATGCTCGCTTGAGGTGGATACATTTTTTAATCAATAAGAAGAAATGTGCATAATTTATGATGGAAACTCATTTACCAAATTAACTCCTATTGAATTTGTTAGGAGTAAAAGATGTGCATCAAAAAGGTAATGTGACTGAAAAACTTGTTCATTACTGGACTAACCGGCAGGCCAATCATCGCATCTGAAATGTTGCTCTGGTCATCCTGAAATAACGGCTGCGTCTCCTTTGGAACGCTGTGTCCTCCAGAGGTCGCATTTGTTGGCCGCATACGGTAGTCAAAGCACTTTACACTGCATCTTATTCACACACACATTCACACACCAATGACGGCAGAGCTGCAATGCAAGGTGGTAGCATGCCATTGGGAGCAACTTGGGGTTCAGTGGCTTGCCCAAGGACATTTCGGCATGTGGAGTCGTGTGGGCTGGGAATAGAAACACCAATCCTGCGATTATTGGACAACCCGCTCTACCACCCGAGCCGCAGCCACCCCAATACATACATAGCGCTCCCAGAAGTTTGTGTCGCGCTATCGTTCCCAAACATGAGACATTTGCTCTAAACTGCCATTATGTTATTAATAAAAAACTCACAGTGTCTACAAATTCTCCGGAAGAGACAATTTCATCCTTTTGAACACCCTTTGATGGGTGTCAGCACATGTCAGCACATTGTTTTTGCGATATGTTTTTTTTCCACAAAAATATATTTGCAACTTGGATGGAAACATAGATAATGATAATACATTTTAATGTCACATTAGTTTAGATTTTACATGTAGCATCCTCATAATGAAATTCTCCTTTAAACACCTCTCACCGAGTTTAGGAGAGTTATAATGATGTAAATAGAAATGACTTTTAGTCTAATACTTTATTTCAATTATATATTAATATAATTATACATATAATATACTCTGCACCCATCTACTGAGGTACTTCAACTTGGGAATTAACATTCCTTGTGTTTGAACATCATATTTACTGGCAAATTGGCGTCATTTTTGTAATTTTATTTTCTTTGAAGAAAATAATTGTGGGTTGTTAGTGCCCACAAAGGATAACCCTCATGCATCCTCCGAATTCCTATGAAGGGAATAAAGGTCGCATTCGAAGGCTGCATTTAAAGTGTCCTACTCTCTTTTCTAAAACAAGACAGCCTCGATAACGTATGCGACTGACAAATGTGACCTCCGGAGGACGCAGCCTTCCAAACAAGACACAGTCTTTGTGTCAGACTTGCAATGCCGAATCGACATAGTGGATACCAAAACTGTTTTCAGAACAGCGTCTGATTGGTGGTGTTCACTGGTTGGGGCAGGACTTTCCTGTTTGTTGGGTTGCTCAGCTCTTTGTCATCCTGAGGTAATTTCTCTTAAGCATGAGCAAACCATACGGCTTAATCATTTTTTAGGGAGGGGAGGGGAGATGGGTGACATTGATTTGTAGGCTTATTTCACCAATATTGCCCATTTTTATTTTGTGTGGGCCCCTAGCATTGTCACCACATTTCATCCTACTAGCGACGGCCATGGGCTCCGGCACGAGAACCAGCTCCATTTTGGTGGAAAAGGGTCACAGGCAACTAAGGTTGCTCCAATACCAACATTTTAGCTTCGGTACGACACCAGCCCTGGTACCTCAATATAGAAACTAAATTGATACTTTGGTAACAAATAAATGGCCTCAGATTACTGATGAAATGGACAGAAAAGGACTTGATTAAAAGAACCCATAGTAAATCTTGCAGTTGCAAATTTTCCATTTACATTTTTCTTGATTCAGTGTTTTATTTTAATTAAATGTTTTAATTGTTATCATCAAAACAGTGTTTAATCAAATGCATACATAAAGCTTTAATCAAATGAAATATAATAATGTTCAACAAAAAGTTTTTTTTTTTAACATATAAAATGCTGCACAGCAGAGCTTCACAGAATAAATGAAAACATTATTGAGAAACATCTCTGATAGAAAAATATATGATAGTGATAATAAAACTATTGTTATCAGTATTATTATTGTTATTTGAATATAATACTTTTCCAACATTAGTAATGTTTTTCTGTTTTATTGTTTTCAATGTCAAGCATCCAGTTAATCAGAGATTTTATTTTGGTGAAACTTTTATTTTGATGGACCTTTGAGTTTCTCCTGTGTGGTAGTTTATAATAAGGTCCACATTCTAAATGAAATGCTGATATTTTCACGAGGTGAAATCTCAGAGCAGCACCGGAGTTTGTGTGAGTGTTCACAGCCCCTCATACACTAAACACACCACATTATGTGGATCACGTGCAAACTGTTTGTTTATGTGTGTGTGAAGTATGACAGAGAGCAGAGCAGCTTCATTCTGAAGTGTGCAGCGCGTATAGACTCTTTAATTAAATGACATTCTTTTGCTGTTTAGTGATCAGACTTGACCATATCAAGATTTTAATTTGATTGTCAAACTGTCATTGATTTCATCAAAACAAAATGTCTCCCGTAATATTTTGCTAATAGTGCCAAACTGTAGAATGGTACCGAAATTAGCAACAAGATTATTTCGTACCGTTTTAAATGTTTTGGTAAAACGATATTTCATAGTACTGGTATACTGCCTAACCCTACATGCAACTCGTATTTCATATTGCTAGTCTTCCAAAAAGTGAAATTCCATATTTCGCACATATAAAAACTTAAAGGTGCTGTAAGCTATTATGTTAATGGTAAATTAATGAAATAAGTGTCCTGAGATATCTCACCAGTCTCTATGACGGCTCTAGGCAGCAAACAAAAATGTGTCCCCAGGCCACGGTCTTTAACCCTTTTGCCTGTCAACCCTTTTGCCTGTCAATCATTTTGCGTGTTCTCCAGGGCTGGACTGGGAAGAGAAATCAGCTTGGGAGTATAGCAACTGGCCCAAAAAGTTGTAGGGGGGGGGGTTAACTTTTCTTTTCTGCATATCGCGGTGCCGTTTTTGTGATCCGTTCTGCATAACGTGGTGGCTCATTTAAGCTTATCACGGCCCATTCCGCCCGTTTCGCGGCCAACCCACAGGACCCCTCGGTTCTCCCGATGGCCAGTCCTCCGGGAAAATGCCAGGTATGCCAGATTACCAGTCCAGCCATGGTGTTCTCATAGTGTTGTATTTGAAGCGTACCATTAAATCCATATATAGATTCATAATAGTTGTCAGTTGAGGGTGCTGTTTTGCAACTGTTTTATTTGACAACCATGGGAATGCACACTAATGTTGCTTTTTTGCTCAGTGTTGGTCTCAATTTTATCTTTGATGTGTGGGTTTTGGGAAGATAGCTAATTCAATGGCGAAGTCTTGTGGTAGTAGAAAGGCTAAAATTACTTTAGCTGCATGAATGTGTGCCACTGTTATAAAGCTTCTCTCATGCACTTATGAACAAATATTCCATGTAGTCTCAATAATATGATTTTATAAAACTCCATGAATAATATTTATACATCTTTTTTTAATAGTTTTAGATGAATTATAGCTTGTCAAGCAGCAAAATACTGTTGAAATGACTTGAAATTGAATGTAAACTTCCTTACATAAAACATATTTCACCATGTTTTTCGCCATGTGTTTGGAAAGAGTATGTCTCTGATTGATCCCTGTCATAAAGCTGTGCCAGTCAGAGATGAAACTGATACATTTGTGACTAGAACTGAAGCCTCAGTGTTGGTAAGAGTTGATGGAAAGAAACAGGACATTGGGTTTTATCCTGATCTTACAGCTCTAAGCAACAAAAACACAAGACAAAAGCTCAAAATGCAGCTTTTGCTTGAGTTTTAAAGTAAACCTCAGTCTTGCAGGATTGTCAGGGAGCTCTGAACACCGCCTTTTACAATTTCCATCACAAAAACGTTCCTCAACAACAGTGTATTGGATAGGAGGCTGTCAGTGCTGAAGAGAGATTGGCAATGAAATGTGCGGTGACTGTATCTGTTCTTGAAGCGTGTCTACATGTTATTTGTATGTGTCAATATGAGGTGTGTATTAGGTTTTGTTTACACACACTTTTCTGGAGTTTCATACCATGTTTCTCATTACAGAAGCTCAGTGTAATCTCACATTCTCTATGTTGCCAATCATTCAACTCTTACCTATAGTGTGAAATACACCCCATGCTACTACATGTTTGTCCTCACACATTGATTATGACATGTCTATGAGGTGGAAGAAAGAAAATCACCCAGGTTTGGTACAACATGTGTGAGAAAATGATTTTTGTTTGAACTATACCTATAAAAGGACTCAACAGAGTCATTTGAGACCTTGATGTGTGTGGTCCATTCCCTGCCACCCTTTGTTTTTCTGTGGGTATAATTTTCGCCTGAACCCACCCTCTATGTGTTAATGAGTTTTACCAGATCTTTACGGTGACCACCGCAGAGCCACCCACTTCTGGCCCTGGGTGAAATTACTCTTACTCTATAAGCAAGCAGAGGGAGCTCTATCAGGCTCATTCAATCCTTGTAAGGTGCTTTGCACCTCAGGCTCGGCTATAGCGGCCAAGGTGCGCCAGCATGCCGGGTGAGAGGCCAGTTGCTGTAATAAAGCTTGTAATGGCTTGTCTTAGGAGCAGTGATAAAAGCCTTGCTTATGTCCAAGGCAATAGAGAAGGGGTGTACGGAAAGAGACAGACAGGAGGGGAAGGAGAGACAGTGATGGATTCTGAGTCATTATTGCAATGTACCATGATAGAGTGTAACGATTGAGGACCGAGGCTGACAAAGGTTGAGGATCCAAGTGCAGTTAACTTCATTTAAACAAATGGAAACAAACAGAGATGAACAAACAAAACTACCACGATGGGCAAAAATGAAAACAAAACACTGGAACTGGGAACACCGGCATGGGAACGAACATCACCTACATACAACCACGTTCACAAACAATCAACGAAAAACAGGGACTAAACCAAAAACCAGGATATATATACATGAACATAGAACTAAGGGGCCAATGAACAAACAGAACACCAAACAAGATAACGAGGGAAGCAAATGGCAAACTTAACGAGGGCAGGTGAAAACAATGAACAGTGAACAGGAGGGCTGACAGGAAGACTATGGAGGTACAAGGGTGACAAAAGTGAAAACTAAGGAATAACAAAAGTGACAAAATTACAAACAAAGGGCAACAGTGAGACAAGACAGGGTAACCGTTACATAGAGGTTCCTCTGAGAAGAGATCTTATAAAATGTTTGGGTGAGGGAAGAATCAATATACTGACAGTGTAAACCAGGGGCAAGGCCAGAAATCTCCAAATGTGTGGACCTTGGTGAAACGGGTGACCACCATTCTGTGCCTAATTTCATTGCGAATATAATGACGCACGCCTCTTTCCTTAGCCTTTATGAGTCAATATTTGCTCATTTACCTAATACTTAGTGTTGCATAATTACATGAACAATAAAAAATTATATATATATTTTTTAACAATTATTAAATGTATTATTAGAAATGTATCTTAATAGGTCATATAGATGCAATTGTAATGGGGTTGTCTCTGCGTTGTGTTGAATAAAGCACTCGATTGACAATATCTCACACCTTTGGTGTATTTTACTCTGTTTAATCACATTGAAAAGTGATGGTCAGTCCCAATAATCATGCTCACGCATGTTGTATAATTAGGGTGAACATTAATCCAAACATTACTACACATAAATCATGGTAGCTTGAGAAGAGAGCATACAATACACTTTCAACCATGACAAAACAAAATACATGTTAATGTTAACCCCCAAAAATGCAATAAAATTAATTAAAATATTTTTCTATGGGAGCACTCTCCCAACACAACCACTCTCTTGGCTGGTGCGAATCTTAATGGCCCAATTGGAACCAGTTCGTTACACAGCACCAGCCAGTGGATGGAGAGTGCATCTTAAATATAATTAAAGGGTCATACACAAAATTAAGTAAAGCAAGTGGAAGCACCTTTCTGACCCTGTTACACCATGAAAAATGAAATGGCCATAGAAATAAATACAATTACTTAAAATAAGAGATATTGCAATAAACATAATTATTAGACACTTTTCAGTCCTCATGCTTTTCACAGGTGTTGGCTGGGTTTCCCAAAGCACTAAGAACAACATTAGTAGCACTTAAGTAGTACTTAATCTCTACTGTGCATTTCCCAAAAGCATCATTATCTAAGTAAAAGTTTTTGTAAATTAATGAGAGCTTTGAACCACTTAAGTCCATTAAGTGCAACTTAAATGTATCTTTCTTGAATCTTTCAATCTTTCCTAAATAAATAAATAAAATATGTTTATCAAAAGAGGTTAGAGTGAGTGTGCAATGAGAGATTCCAACTCACCTCTGGCTTACGTTCTGGGCTTCGCGGAGCTGCTCTAATGTCGCAAAACATTTCTTTTGATTAGTGATATAAAATAAAAAGTCTGGTGAAAAACGTGAGTGAATCAGATGTTCTATTTAAGAGCTGTCCTATAGATTTAGGGAATGTTACATTCAAATCAAGGCTAAAGAGTAGACAAGCACAGAAGACAAACTTCTTGTTCGAGAACCATTTCTGCAGTTGTAGCTACTGAATTATGACAATTCACCTGTTGTCCCAATGTCCTTACATCCTGAGATGGTCTGAGACCATATTCATCATTCTCATAGACAACACTATTCCTGAAAATTGTTCCCAGATTACAAACAGGGAAGAAATAGTGACAACTCGTCATATGCGTGTTTTCCGCATGACAGCGCGAGCACCAACGCGCCAATAAACCTCTAAACACACAGCGAATCAGAGACACGCATCGACGATCAAGTGTGCTTCTTCAAACGTGCATATTTGTGTCTAACAGCGTTTCTTGCCATTTGTTACTCCGAGAAGTCTTAAAGGTTGCCTGCCGCACAGTTGCACAGATGACGAGCAAAATTACCCGCTAATTTCATACCCTCCCATATCATCTACAGAAACATCTACCACACTCCCATGTAAAATTCTAATAATAATAATATATTAAGTGAGACAAAGCGTGGATATATTTAGAACAGTAATATGATGACTATCTTGCATGTGAGCTATTTTGCATGCAACAAAATGCAGTTTCTTTTATTTGCAAACTGTTCTTATATTCCTGCAGTTTTGATTGGGTTGACCAGCCATCAATCTGGGTGGACTAGTGACACTCTGGCCCTTATGTGGCCTCGTGCCTGGTGTAAACACTGAGCTCTGATCAACACAAGTTGATCTTTAATACACATCAAGATTCTTCAGGGAAGCCACTGTTTCTACGGTTAAAGGAATAGTTCTCCCAAAAGATACAATTCTGTCCTTCTTTCATCAGTGGAACACAAAAGGAGACAGAATAACAGCCTCAGTCACCATTCACTTTCTTTGGATCTTTTTTTAACACCATGAATGTGAATGGTGACTGAGACTAACATTGTGCCTAACATCTCCTTTTGTGTTCCACAGAGGAGAGAGAGAGTCATGCGTGTTTAGACAACATGATGGTGAGTAATGATGACAGAATTTTCATTTTTGGATGAACTATCCATTTAGGGTTACTTGATTATTTCATTGCATTACTGTCATTTTTATCAAATAATTGCAAGCATATAATGCAGACTTTTCTCGTTTCAATTTATAATAATTGGGATAGACATCAAATACGGTTTTGAATGTTTCTTATCGTTAAGTAGAGGACAAAGGGGGCAGTTGTTACATTTTTGACATTTTCCTACAAATCTACTTTCCATCTTTTGGTATTAGAAACATTTATATGTGGCAAAAGTAACTGTGCCATTAATAGACTTAAAATTAAAAAGACACGATTATAAAATGGAAATTTAATAGAAGAAGTGTTAGAGTGTTAATAGTGTTTCAGGCAAATGTAATGCTTGAATTGTATTAACTCATTGTATCTCAAAGAAGAGCACACCTTCAAGTAATTATATAATTGCTATAATGCTTGTTAATATTACTGAAAAGTCTTCAACTTTATACTGAACTAATTCTTTTAGCTGTCAAGATTAATGTGTTTAAAGCAAAAGTCTACCAACATTACTGGGTTCCCATAGTCATGGAAAACCTGGACATATCAGTGAATTGTAATGTTTTTAAAGGATTTTTTGGTTCTTTCCAGGGAAAAGTCACTGAAATCAATATATTAATACAAATGTAAAATTATATTTTACCAATATAAATTTCAAGTCATTTCAGCAGTGTCTTGCTGCTTGACAAGCTATAATTCATATAAAACTATTAAAAAAAAAATAGTTTTCCAATTCTTGTATAAATATTATTCATGGAGTTTTATCAAATCATATTAATGGAGACTACATGGAATATTTGTTCATAAGTGCATGAGAGAAGCTTTATAACAGTGGCACACATTCATGCAGCTAAAGTAATTTTAGTCTTTCTACTACCACAAGACTTCGCCATTGAATTAGCCATCTTCCCAAAACCCACACATCAAAGATAAAATTGAGACCAACACTGAGCAAAAAAGCAACATTAGTGTGCATTAATGGTACGCTTCAACTACAACACTATGAGAACACATGGCTGGTAATCTGGCATTTTTCCGGTGGGCTGACGCACTTTGGGGTCGATCAGGGGAGGACTGGCCATCGGGAGAACTGAGGGGTTGGGTTGGTTGGCCGCGAAACGGGCAGAATAACGCCACGTTATGCAACAACGGCACCGCGATATGCAGAAAAGGAAAGCTAAACCTCCCCCTACAACTCTTGGCTCACATACAGCAGTCTCTAGATCAGTCTCTACTCAGAATAGTGCCAAAAAGTGAGCTGCAGTTCTGCAGACTGAAATGCCTTAATGAGTGAGGACAACGGAGAATGGCCAGAATGGTTCAAGCAGACAGAAAGGCTATGGTAACTCAGATAACCACTCTGTGCAATTGTAGTGAGCAGAATAGCATCTCAGAATACACAACATGTTGAACCTTGGCGGATGGGCTACAACAGCAGAAAACCACATTGGGCTTTTTATTAGGACCTTAGTGTTCCTAATAAAGTGCTCAGTGAGTATATAGCATTATACTCTAGTGAAAGCCATATCTGTACCTCCAGGAAAGGTGCCTCTTGTTCCATTTGGTTTGAGGGGCCAATGCTCGCTTTCTTCTGCCTGCAGATATCTCTGGTTCTGACATGTCTGGCAGTGAGCAGCGTGGGGTCTTCATTAAGCCCAAGGTTGCTTGGTCTGCAGAGAAACACATACATGCACAAATACAGAGTCAGACACCTGTGTAGAGTGCAGATAAGTCAACGGATTTCTGGTCCTGTAGACTACAAAAGAAAACCTGCCAGCTACAGTGAACTAGATGGACATGAGGTGAAAATGGCCTGAGTTAAGTCAGTATTCCTTAAAAAGCACCAAAATGCAAGGACAACAAGGACCAGAGTTTTGTAACAAATTCTCAAGCTTCATATAATCCTTGTGAGATAAAGGTACAAATATCTGACTTGCTGTGTGATGGAGGGCTTTGTGCATGAGACTCAACACAACATACTCACACAGACTACTTAAAGCTGATGTGTACAGTTTTTGCAATGTTAAATACCTTGTTCTCCTATCCCATCTTATTATGATGATATAACTACAAGTAAAGCATTCATAGATGGTTTTCACCGTAAAGTCTAAACACTGTTGCTCTGTTTGTTTGAGCCTTTTGAACAGCCAGGCATAGTAACAATGGATCAACCAATTACATGAGTTTGGGGGCAGGACTATCTGTTTGTTTGACCAATGACAGATGGAGGGAGCATTCAGGAAAGCTGTTTGAAAACATTATTTATTTTTCTATTACAATTCTGTTTGGTGACAAAAGTGGCGCAAAAATAAATTTTGCTTTAAATATTGAATAAATATTAGAAGTATACCAAAACAAAGGTGGTTTGAGGTGGAGAAGGGAAGCTGGAAGAATGGTCACATACTGTTTAAATACCATTGCATTGCGATTGAGAGGATTAAATGAACATGGTTCTCCCGAACTTCCATTTAGAACTTCGTTTCAAAAGTATGTTTCTCAAGTAAAAGCATCTACAGTACTAACCTAGAACTCCAGTTTCTTCCAGGGCTCCAAACCTCTGCATAGCTTTGATGGCCTCGGTCAGTGCTTCTTTAGTCTGAAGCTGCCCATTCACAGGATCAGAGGGTGGGAGATAGCCAAACTTCCTCAGCCAATCCTGTGGTGGAAATAACAGGTGTTGTTAAAGAGCATTGTCTCATTTGTAGATTATATCCATTTTTTCACAAAAAATTGCACCAAATACTTCTCAACAGAGTGGGTATTGTCTCGGATAGTGAATGAACAATATGCTACTGTTCATAATATACTGTGTATATATATATATATATATATATATATATATATATATATATACCCACTAAATAAGGACTGTAAATAAAATAAAAGCAATCGAATTTATTACATGGTAATTTATCGTAATAAATCTCATATCACTATTTAGGGATAAAAGGCCCCCAAATAAAGAAAATGTAGTATATAATAATTAAAACAATTATAACCAGGTATATGATATAATATACTGTATAATACATATTATAATTCAGATCATTCAAATACATTACATTATATACAGATATTGTAATAAAAGACAAGCAGTTAGACAATACAAAAAGTGGCTTTAGAAGAGAAAATAGTGTTTTATACTTCCATAACATTGAACATAATGTTATTATTGGCCTAATTCTGTCTGAACTATTTTTAATTGGCCCATGTATTCATGCACCTTACTTTGGTTGCATCGCATATCACTAGTTTTCAGCATCTCTAGTCATAAATACAGTGTTTTTAGAATGCTGTGCCAAGTTAAAAATACTGCCACAGATTTGAAAAAACATAAAATTGCTACTTCTAGATTAAATTATTTCCAATGGAAGGACAAGTCCTTATTGCGGAATTCACGTTAGGCCAGGAGGTATGATTAATTTGCTTACGTTAATTGCTAACAATTGCAAAGTTATTTTCACATACAGACACATATATATATATATATATATATATATATATATATATATATATATATATATATATACTTTCCAGATTTTTATTGTAAAGGGTTTAAACAACATTTTCCATGCTTTTAATGAACAATTAATGAACATGCACCTGTGGAACGGTCATTAAGACACTAACAGCTTACAGATGGTAGGCAATTAAGGTCACGGTTATAAAAACTTAGGACACTAAAGAGACCTTTCTGCTGACTCTGAAAAACACCAAAAAAAAAAAGATGCCCAGGGTCACTGCTCATCTGCGTGAATGTGCCTTAGGTATGCTGCATGGAGCCATAAGGACTGCAGATGTGGCCAGGGCAATAAATTGCAATGGCTGTACTGTGAGACCCCTAAGACAGTGCTACAGGGAGACAGTGGCAGACCACGTGTAACATCACCTGCACAGGAACAGAATATCCGAATATCACACCTGCGGGACAGGTACAGGGTGGCAACAAAAACTGCATGAGTTACACCAGGAACGCACAATCCCTCCATCAGTTCTCATACTGTCCGCAATAGGCTGAGAGAGGCTGGACTGAGGGCTTGTAGGCCTGTTGTAAGGCAGGTCCTTACTAGACATCACCGGCAACAATGTCGCCTATGGGCACAAACCCACCTTCGCTGAATCAGACAGGACTGGCAAAAAGTGCTCTTCACTGACAAGGTTTTGTCTCACCAGGGATGATGGTCGGACTCGCGTTTACCATCGAAGGAATGAGCATTACACGGAGGCTTGTACTCTGGAGCGGGATCGATTTGTAGGTGGAGGTTCAGTCATGGTGTGAGGCGGTGTGTCACAGCATCATCGGAATCTCAATGCTGTGCATTACAGGGAAGACATCCTACTCCCTCATGTGGTACCCTTCCTGCAGCCTCATCCTGACATGACCCTGCAGCACGACAATGCCACCAACATACTGCTCGTTCTGTGCTTGATTTCGTAAAAGACAGGAATGTCAGAACGCCATGGCCAGGGAAGAGCTCAGATCTCAATCTCATTGACCACGTCTGGGACCTGTTGGATTGGAGGGTGAGCGCTAGGGCCATTCCCCCCCAGAAATGTCTGGGAACTTGCAAGTGCCTTGGTGGAAGAGTGGGGTAACATCTCACAAAAAGAACTGGCAAATCTGCTGCAGCCCATGAGGAGGAGATGCACTGCAGTACATAATGCAGCTGGTGGCCACACCAGATACTGACTGTTACTTTTGATTTTGACCCCCCCTTTGTTCAGGGACACATTATTCCATTTCTGTTCATCACATGTCTGTGAAACTTGTTCAGTTTATGTCTTAGTGGTAGAATCTTTTTACGTTTATACAAATATTTAGTGTGCTGAAAACAAAAGCAGTTGAAAGTGAGAGGGCATTCCTTTTTTTGCTGAGTTTACATATATATATATATATATATATATATATATATATATATATATATATATACACACTGATCAGCCACAAGATTAAAACCACCTGTCTAATATTGTGTAAGTCCCCCTCGTGCAGCAAAAACAGCGCCAACCCGCATCTACGAATAGCATACTGAGATGCTATTCTCTCACCACAATTTGTCAGTTTGAACCAGTCTGGATGTTTTTTGTTTTTGGCACCATTCAGAGTAAATTCTAGAGACTGTTGTGTGTGAAAATCCCATGAGATCAGCAGTTTCACAAATACTCAAACCAGCCCATCTGGCACTATATATCTAAATTACTATTTTTAATATTTGAAAACAAAATTGCAGTTGACAAAGCTGATTTTGGAACTGACATAATGGGGAACTGGCAACTAAACTGGCCAAATATCATCTGATTAATTTGCTTGGCCAATATAAATCGGTCTATCACTAGTCCCAGATGCTTTAATCCTTTTGGAAGCATATCAAACCTCATGAAATCTCAGCCTTACCACCACCAGTGACTCTAAAGAGAAAATCAGCAGCTCTTACTAACACCCACTTGCTGACTCAAACATGCAGCATGCAAACTTCACTTGACATCGATGGCTAATAAGAGTGCGCTGAATGACTATTAATAAGCCATTGATTTGAGTTGGAATTTCAGGGAGATCCTGACACACTCAAAACCACATTTTCTCCATTGTTGTGTATTAAGCAAGACCATGTTGAATTTTAATGGTGTTTTGATTAAATGGTGCATGTGATGAATAAGATGATCAATAACCTGGACAATCTCCACAAAATTTCACCAATTCATTTTTAATATTGCTTTGCACTTGTGCAGCAATCTGCAAAGCACTAAGACATCCCAGCTCTACTTCTGCACAGGCCTGCATGCAAACTGTTTTCTTCGTGATTTAATTAGCCTACACAAGCATTGTGCTAAAGCACAACGCTACAGTAATTTGGTTAATTAAAATGCAGAATCTTTGAAAGGGTCTCGCATGATTAATTATGCCACCATCATCATCATCATCACCAAAAAAAAAAAACATTAATTACATAAATTAGATGTGCAGAAGAGAGTGATTTAAAGGAATAGTTCACCCAAAAATGAAAATTTGCTGATAAAAGTATCCGAGTTTCTTCATCAAAACAGAATTTAAGACTTTTAGGATTTCATTTCAGGCCTCCTCCTCTAAACAATAAAAGGGAATGTACTACATTTTTTGATAATCCAAAAAGCAAATTTAGGGAATTTGCATCAAAATAATCCACACGACTCCAATAAACAAATACAAATCTTCTGAATGCAAAAGATATATTATTTTTTAGAAACGAAACGATAATGATATACTTTTTAACTACAAAAGTTCACTTCTGTACATCTCTGTGATGCGTGCTCATAAGAAGGATGACGTAAGCTCGTTGGTAAGGTCACACGTCACGTGGAGGAGGAGTCAAGAAGTGTGTCATTGTTTGAATGTACAGAATGGAGGACATTCACTTGCATTGTTTAAAGAAGGAGGCCTGAAATGTAATCCTAAAAGTCTTAAATTCTGTTTTGACGAAGAAAGAAACTCAGATATATCTTGGTAAATTATCAGCAAATTTTCATTTTTAGGTGAACTATTCCTTTAAAATATCAAAGCTGGATGATTAAGGCATTATGAGAATGTTGGCTTTTCCTTTGAATGCCAATTTAAGAGTAAGGTCTTGCCCCTGTTCGGCAGGACTTAGACATACCCACTTGCAGCATGTCAAGGTCTTGCCAATCAGGGAAGCAAGTAAACCTCTTCCCTTTAGTATAAGAAAGGCAAAGACTGACAAGCAAAAGTCTTCAACTTGAAAAATAGAATAGAATAGCACAATTGAATATCAGCTACTGGTGCACATAAAAAAAAAAAAAAAAACATCAATATTGCATTCATAACTTGTTTTTATATTACATAACTGAGGAGTTGAAAAGTAAAAAAAAAAACAAGGTTAAAGAGACATTTGTAAAAGTGGAGGACATAAGTATATAGAATAGTGAAGTTTCAATCTCAATTGCTTCTTAGTCTGGAGTGCACTTGAGATATACAGAACACTTGCAGAAGAGTAAAGAGTGTACAACTTGAGTTAAAGAAAATTAACAAATAAGTTCTCTAATATTTACAATTTTCCTCCTAGACAGCAACAAGTTTAAATGGAGAGCAAATTTAGACCCCAGCTTTAGACCCCAGCTTTAGACGCCAGCTTCTCCTCTAGTGTTTCAGAAGAGATCAAAACAACATCTCAAACTGTGCTCAGATTTGCCAAGATTCATAATTCTGCAATCAATCAAATGTCAGATTTTTAAAAATGAACTACAAGACCAAGACCAAATTATCTGGACTAACCTATCTACATTAATACGTTAGCTTATTCACAATAGACAATATTATATAGACAATTTTGCATTCATACCCGTCTTTGAATCAGAAAAACAAACAAAAAAATAGTTAAAAAGTTTACCTCTTGAGAGTAAACTTTGCCTCTCACAGCACTAGAGTACGAAAGTACAAAAAATGAGATTTGTTAAGAGTAAAGGAGTTAACTTCAATAACTCTTCTTAATAGTATGCAGTGCACTTGTGGTATATTCTTTGCAGAAGAGTCAAGTGTTGGCCTGTACATCCTGAGCTGAGTGATGCAGGAAAGCTAAGTGTCTTAGGCACAAGTGTACCCAAAAGATATGACTTAATGCTACATTCCCACAGGCATGAAAATAACAATCTCTTAAGTATCTTATTTGTTTCATCTAGACAGAACAAAAGAGGGCAAATGGAGACTTCTGCTAAAGTCTTCAGCTTCTCAGACTTAACTCCTGAGAAAAAGATCCTAGTTATCTCACATTTGTCTCCATAAGAGTTTTAAAAGAGATCTCAAAGATGTCAAAAACTGTGATACAAACACCAATGAAAAGTCTGCAATCAAAAGTAATTGATTTCAAAATAAACAAATTCTTCCAAGACCAAATGTGACATGCTCCATCTTTTTAAGTCGCTTTGACCCAGAAACACATTTTGAGTTCTAAAAAGGAAAGTAATTGAGATTTTAATTAGTATATATCTGCAATGGTTTAGAATAGAAACGTGG
Source organism: Xyrauchen texanus (assembly GCF_025860055.1). NCBI lineage: Eukaryota > Metazoa > Chordata > Actinopteri > Cypriniformes > Catostomidae > Xyrauchen > Xyrauchen texanus. The sequence continues at coordinate 12,088,566 of NC_068309.1, forward strand.
CTTATTATGAATTATGCTGTTAGAAAGCTGAATTTCGCCTATTTGCTTTAGAGAATTAAACTCAAAATTTGTTTCAGGGTCAAAGTGACTCAAAAAGATAGAGCAAGGCTATGGAAGCACTTGAGTAAAGCCCAATAATACAAAACCCTATATGGAATTTATATCTAAAATAAGGCTTCACAAAAGTCCAAAGGTTTTGGCAAAATTAATCTAATTTGAAAACATACTTTATACAGAATGTGATTTTGCACAAAAAAATATATTAAAACAATATAGACTGAGATTATGTGGGTGGATATACCATGGCTATGTGGTGCTATGCTGTGTTGACTGTGGCCTTTTGAGTTTCTAGCTAACATAATTTGTGTGTTGACAAACAGTCCAACTGTGTAAAAGCGTGGAGAACAGACTCATTCTCTTTGTATGTACCCTCTTCCCGCTGGCTGAAATACTGATGCATGACGAGTGACTGTGTGTATCCAGTATCTCATATCTCCTAATCTTCTCACACACACACAAACAGGCATACACATACATGTGCCAACACAGATAACTTGCTCTAACTCCCATATCAACTGTCCCTTTATCCAGAAACTTACAACCAGTGCTGGGTATGTTACTCAAGGAAAGGAATCCACAACAAATGATGAATTACTTATCTAAAAGTGTAATCAGATTACTTCACTGATTACCTGATTACCAGAGAAGTGCAGCATTAAAAACAGGCTGCTTGGCAATACAATTTTTGCAGGTTTCAAACACCCTTTAGCCATATCACCATTATGAAATTTTATTTATGAGCTTTTCTGCATTGACCAGATGATGGGAATGGGTGGGGGGAACTCTCATCTGCAGATAACGCAAGCAAAATTCGCACTTGGGTCACCTGCAGGTTTGGAAGCACGTACATTATGGGTCTTTTCCACAACCTAGTGAGCTTCATCCGGAGGCAGCAATTTAAGACACCATAGGCATGCCACCATCGCAAGGCTGTTCCAAAATGTAGGCATCTTAATTTTGCTGCCTCCTAAGATATCTCGTTTTGGTGATTCTATACCATTTCATGTATCCTTCCCAGGGTAGGTGATCCCAGAATACACCTTGATGAGCTTGGTGGAAAAATAAATCCAAGAATGCGGATGAAGCGAGATACATTTTTATTGTAAATATACTTATAATCCAATCAATAGTGAAAAGAAAAGATAAATACTAGTTTGATATGATAGAAAACTGTATGTGTGCTATACGTATTTATGCTCATTAGAGTATGGTGTCATTCCTCTTGCGTAACCTGTATTGAAATTAGTTGCGAGTTGAATGACGTGTGAAGCTGCTACCTATGATGAGCATTCCCAATAGCTCCTATATGAGGCTCCATTTCAGTTAGGGTGCTGCCATAGAAGACAGTTGCCTATGTAGCCAGTAGTCAGTGAGGCAGCTCACTGACTACTCCACACGTCTCCACACGTCTCCAACAGAGCATCTCAAATCATCTCAAACCTTGAGAGTGACCTCAAATTATGTTACTGAATGTAACATTTCAAGCTATTATTTTCCAAAAGATCAACTCAGCCATGGTCACTGACTTTGTTCAAGTACATACTCTCTCTTTCTCTCTCTCCAAAGTGGTTGAAAATAGATGAACCATCCCTAGTGGTCCAAAGGCAATGATAAGTGAATGTATTTGGTGGGCAAGGTCAGTGCTTAGCATTGTCTAGAATCCTCAAGCAGGCTATCTGTCTTACTATGAAGCAGTTTAAAGTGGAAAAGCTAATGCAGGCTTTACTTTGCATGAAATCCAAAAGCTTCAATTAATTCTTTAGCATAAGGAGGAGGTGAGAATGTTCAAAGCGATATTAAATCTAAGCGATATAATACCAACAGTACAGAAGAGGAAAACAGAGTCCACCTCAGATGTTTATGCTTTAAACAGTGTGTATGCGATTAGCGACTCCCAGCTTTGTGTGTGCATAAAAGACAGTTGGAGCCTCTTGATCACACAGTGGAGGTTTACTACATAGATTTATAGTCCTGAGCTGACTGTGTTAAACCCCTGTGTTCTTACAGACGATTCTCACTCTATGTTCTTTCTCATTCCCTATAAGGTGTTACGGATCATTATTCCGCACAGAGAAAGGTTAACATACTAATGTGCCGCACAGAGGCTAATTGTCTGGGACATCAATCAATGGCAATATGCATGAAACTGCTCTCCACATAGAGAGAATTCATCAAGTGGTTAAAGGCTTGGAACAGTAAGAGCAGCTTTGAAACTTCTTTTTTTCTCAGAAAATCTGACCTTTGAGACATTTCTGAAAAAAGAAATGGAAAAATATGTGTCTTCTTTTAAATTTTGACACCTGTCAAAGAAGGGATAAGTAATGAAAAAATAAAGCCAATACATAGAGGAAAGTAAACAAAGGATGCAAAAGGATGCCTCTCTCTCTCTCTCTCTCTCTCTCTCTCTCTCTCTCTCTCTCATTTTCTCCTTCTGCTTCTCAGACAGGATTAAGCATTTATCAGTGGAGCAGTCAGTTATTGTCCGACATCTGCCAGCCTCCCGAAATTTGTCTGCATTGCTGGATCTTTTTGAAAGATGCAGGAAAGGGGTTGAGGTGGATGGTTCTTAGGCTTCTGTATAGAAAAACTCATCTTAAAGCTGAAGTATGTAACTTTTTCTGTTAAAATACTTTTTCCTATCCCAGCTTAATATGCAGAGAAAAATATAAGTAAGCCATTCATTGGTTAATTTTCACAAAAACTTTCTGTGGCACTATGAAAATTCCTCTGTTTTGAGCAACCCAGATATACATACCCCAACAACGTTATTCAAACAACGGCGTGAGTTGGGGGCAGGATTCTCTTTGTTTGACCAACGGCAGATGAGGCGTATTCAAAAAGCGGTTTAGAAAAGAAAGTAACGTTTTTCAATTCTGTTTGGTGGTGCAGAAATGTAATACTTCAGTTTGAATTTCTGGTTGGATGCACAAATATGATCTTTAGCATGTGTATATTGGGCTATTGTCTATATTTAGTCTATTTCTAGTTGGGTAGTACAGTATGAAGGTACACTGCAGGAATTACTTTCCTACTTCCTTACTGTCTTGTTTTCTATTATAAGTTCCAGTCCTGGATGATAATTGGTCAACAGCCGTGCTTTATTACTGATAAATCACAGCTCTTACCACTTCACGGAGCTTCTGTTTGTCTCATTCTGCAGCACCCATAGCTGAGAATAATTATTGTTGCCTAGAAATGTTCTGTTTACTGTGTACTACCAGGGACTACATTTTCTGGCAGAAAGATGGCATTTATGATTTTAAACGCAAAATATAACCTTTTTATAAACATTTGTGTCCTTGATACTTTTATTATGTAGTGACTATTTTTTTAGGCATGCGAGACCATGCTATATTGTGAATATAGTCACGGCTAAAGGGGTTGCAGGCACTCCACTTTGCATTGTGCCTAACAACGTCCTTTAGCCATGGCTATATTTATAATATAGTACAGCCTCTCATGCCTCTTAAGTAAAAAATATCTTAGGATGCTTAAAATAAGACACATTGAGAAGCAAACTGACATAGGATATTAAGTCTTGTTTTCAGAGAAGTCTTGTAGCCTAATGTTAACATTTAATATATATATATATATATATATATATATATATATATATATATATATATATATATATATATAGTAAGAAAAATGAACTTTATTCAGAAGGAAGACAATTTTAGTTTCTTACACTATTGGCAAATTATTTTTTTCTTGTTTTAAGCACAAACCTCACTAAATGTTGTTATATTTCTCTGAGAACAAGACTTACTATCTTATGTCAATTTGCTTCTCAAGTAAATTTATGTTGTTTAAGGATGTTTAGATATTTTAACTGGAAAAAAAATACAAGAATTCTAAGTAAGGAAATAATTTTTGCAGTGTATAAATCGTGCAATAGTAGAAATGTCAACTGATTTTTACTATATTTGTCAATATATTGAATGTGTTTGGCTATTAGTGAACAAGACTAATTAACATTATTTGAATGTGGGAGTAATGTGAAAATACAGAGTGGGATATGACCCAAGTTAAGATGAGGAAGAACGTGTTATAAGGGGTAAAAAGCAGAAGCAAGTTTAATGAATCATCTTACTGTGCCTCTGCAGATCAAACCACCTCAAGGCAAAGGTCACAGATCTCGTGCTGGGCAGATGTGATTGCCATGGGACTTAACCCCTAAATTTACACTGATTTGTAGAAGAATATAATAGAATCAGAGGGCAGAACAAACCGAAAGGAGCTGTAGTCCCTTTATCTCCATACCAAGCTTGTGTTCTCTATATAGCCCCTAAACCCATGAGTCAACATAAGCTCAGTGTTCACCAAATCTCATCTCTGCAGTGTGCACGTTTTTTCATTTGGATGCTAAAACTTTGGCTCTCATTCCTTCACAAACCTAATCCCAGCTGTTCAAATATGAATAGTCAGAAAACAGCAACTGAGCATGGTACACTGAAAATAACAAAGTGGAGAAAGAAAAGGAGGTAGAAAAAGAAAGAGGTAGAAAAAAATGCTAGATGTTCATGCCAGCGCAAAACATGCTGCTGTGATGAGAGAGGTGGTTGGTTGCTTAGGAGTTCTGAGGTGTTTCTTAAGAGCCCACCCATAAGTCTCCAACAGTCCCTAGATTTGGCTCAGGCCCCTCATTTATTGTAAGTCTATGGAATGTTTTGTCCCGTTTCGTCATCCAGCAGGTCTAAAGTTAAAAGTTATATTACAACAAGCAACACGATTTGAGGCACCATTTATATCCATTGCACAAACAGATTGTGATGACTTAGTGCCAAACGTTCAATACTTTTATTGGTTAAAGGTTTTAAAAAGTAATGGTATTAGTGATGCTTGCTTTTGCAACCAACACTAATTGAAACCAAAACACAATGATCTTTTGACCTTCCACAATGTTTCTGAGCACACATTTCATGTAAATCAGCACGCTCTAATAAACAGCAAGATGTCCCCATTCGTATGCCTGAACACAGAAGCAAAACCGAGAAAAACTGTGCTGTCGAATATTCCTGCTGTTTTCTAATGTCTTGTTAAAAGAGTATATTTATTTTAATAAAAATAAATTATTTGAATACATTTAAATACATAATAAAAATAGATTTTATTTCATTTTTTAACCAAAACAAGGATCTGTTTCTGTCTCTGTTCTAGTAAATTGTATTGACGCTATGCAAAAAGCACTTTAAAATTGAAATTGAATTTTTGAAGTGCACTTTGAATTAAAAATTTAAAAGAGAAAGAGTGAAACTGAAGCTCTGTTTTTGACCTCCATCTCCATCACTCACCTCCTCAAGAGCATCTGATTAAAATACCCACATCATGATGTGACATCTATTATTACATTTTTTAGAGCTGTCATCACAGGGGATGCTTTCATACAGAGCTCCAAAAAGGTCAAGTAGAAAAGTCAAATGGCAGGACACTTCCCTTGTCCTCTGCGCTACCCCCGTGGTGAGAGTCAGAGCAGTCAGTCAGCTGTGTCTCTCCTAAGAACAGTCTGATTGTCTCTGTCTGATCAGCAGCATCAAAACAACACCAGCCCACCCAGTCTGATGTGTCCAGTCAACAGTCTTGTTTGACAAAGCCCCTTCATCTCACTTTCACAGAGGAAGTAAGTCATTAATGGGGGTCTCCCCAGACACCGAGATCCCTGTCAGGCTTGTCATCGTGTCCACTCATGGCTGAAGAGAATTGAAGCTTGTTTACAGAGCTAAATGTCAGGGAAAGTGGATGATGAGCAAGATATTCAATCTAGAAACGTTCCATCACTGGTGAGTTCTTTATCTTCACGCTCACACCTACACAAGTTCTGCTGTGCACATAGTGTAGAGAAGTAGCAACCATTATAACTGACATTTTAAAATGTATTTGTTTGTACTCCACACCTTATGTGCCCCCTTTCTAAAGCATCATTCAAATTGAAATGGATCCTCATAAGAGAGAACTTTAAGTATATACTGTATATAACCAATATTTTTCTGACTTCTGTCTACCATTTGGAACAGCATTTTTTCAGGAAGCACATCTATGATACCTTAAATGCTGCCAATTTGAGCAGCTTACTAGGTATATACTATGCACTGCAGTAACAGTAAGAGTATTATGATAGTATAAAATGACTAATGTAGCCATTGTTAGCCCTTTTCCACTGACATGGTTTGGGTACGGGTTCCTGGGCCGGTGCAAATTATTGAAATGTTCAGCGTATTTCCACTCCAGAATAGCCTTTCCTGGGCTGAAAACCTGGTTCGACACCGGCCCCAAAAGCTTGCTGGTCTCTACACAGGAACTGATTACGTTAGGGAATGGAAGGGTGGGATAATGTTCCCTTTACAAAAAGCTTCACTACGATGCTGCGCTGCTAAGCGCTACGGGGAACAACTCTAGCTGTGAACCGAGCTGAAATAGTGTGTGTAACACGTCAATTATGATGACACATTCATCGAACTTTATGGGTTAGATGCTTTGCTACTCCGGGCTCTTATGCCCTTGAGTCGACATCTCAAGCTCATGTCTGAGACCTCTCGCGTTTTTGTGAGTACACTGCACAACCGTAGGGGTCCGGACAGCCATAAGTGCGGCGGCGTGGGTATTGCGTTCCCCGTAGCGCTTAGCAGCGCAGCATCGTAGTGAAGCTTTTTGTAAAGGGAACGTCTCGGGTTACATGTGTAACCCTTGTTCCCTGAAAAAAGCGGAACGAGATGCTGCGCTGCTTTGCCGCACTGGGACATCCCAGGACTGCTCTTCAAAAAGAAGTATCTGACGACACCTGGTGATGTATCCATTTATAGCCTGGCCGCAGGTGCATCTAATGATTACATCAGCAGAGGCTACAAATTCCGGTCAATGTTCATTGACGTGTTACACACACCATTTCAGCTCGGTTCACAGCTAAAGTTGTTCCCCGTAGTGCTTAGCAGCGCAGCATCTCGTTCCGCTTTTTTCAGGGAACAAGGGTTACACATGTAACCCGAGACGTTTCCTCACCATGGTAAAGTTTTCCCAAACAACAACAGTAGCTACCATCTGTAGCAAGGAGTACTTCTTCGCTCTATAACAACAAAAACCCCACAAAATTATCAGACATCAAAAGTGCTCAGGTAACATGATGAAATGAGTGCTCTACATGCGATATGGTATTTACAAAGATCTGAGATATACTAGAGAGAACACAAAGGAAAAAATACTCTATGAGAATGAAGATAAACAGGGACCATAAGAAGGACATTAGCAAAAGTGGACGAAGCAACGATATTTTGTACTCTGACACCAACCAGCCTGCTAACTAACCGGGGCATTGAATTCAGCCATAACTCTCGTGATAAACAGTGAATCACCAGTGTCCACTGCAGCTGATCTCAGTAAGTTGACATATTTACCAACTTTGTCTTACACTGTTGTCATCTTATTTTGCACATTGTTTTGTTCTGTAAGGGGATTTTTGACCAGCAACTCACTAAATTTGGAAGATTGCAGCTATCTGTTAAGTAAAACGGTGGGATTCTTAATCAATAATATTATATGCTATAGCAAAAATCCAAATACAAACATCTGCTACACCAATGTTAATAATGATTCCACTGTAACAGTTTTCAGAACTGAGCAAGTTAAGCTGTAGTTCATACAATATAATGTAATTATATTCCCTGTCATCTTTAGCGTATATATCGTCTCTGACAATCTTGCTGAGTAATGTAATAATGATGGATTGCATTAAACTGTATGTTTAAATACGCCCTCAAAAACAAGAGTAAAAGTTGTATACAAACACATTGTGACGTGTCATGTTTTCTTATGTTTGAGGTAGTCATATGAAACTACCACAAGGACAGTAATCTGTTACGTCACCGGTTGGCTCTCAGGCCAGTGGAAAAGCGCGGCTGGTTTATGATTGGCTCCAGATTGCCCTGGCCGTGAACCAGTGGAGCACAGCCTCGGCACGAGAACTATCTTAATTTCTGTGGAAAAGGGCTATATGTCAGCACAAGATGGTTGGGTTTTACCCTATATTACCTTTATAAACTTTATTATACAATTTAGTACATATAGCTGAAAAATAAATACACACACACACACACACACACACACACACACACACACACACACATGTTTGTTTTCCTATCCTTATGAGGACTTTCCATAGACATAATGATTTTTATACCGTGCAAACTATAGATTCTATCCCCTAAACCTAACATAACCCCTAACCCTAATCATCACAGGAAACTTTCTGCATTTTTACATTTTCAATAAAACATTGTTTAGTATGATTTTTAAGCGATTTGAAATATGGGGACACTAGTCTATGTCCTCATAAAGCACATTTATAGCATAATAACCTTGTGATTACCAGTTAATAACTTACAAAATTGTCCTGGTATATCACAAAAACGCGCACACACACACACACACACACACACACACACACACACACACACACACACACACACACACACACACACACACACACACACACACAGAGAAGAAAATATGGTCTATACCTTAAAGTGGAGCTCATCATTAATATAGTGATTCGGGAACATATTTTCTCCAAACAGTGTTTAAAGAGCTTCAAAAACTTTCATAGTTTAAAGATTAGTTTTCTCATCAAACTTTGAAGTTAACTCCCTTTGAAAATGGTCAGACTGAAAAGTCTAAATCTAATCCTCAAAAATATCTTTTTAAGATAAAAAAGTATATGTTCAATGAATAAAAAAAAAAATCTGTCCAAGTGATGTGTATCTATAAAAAATGTATAGGGCTGAATTTGCTTTTGAGACGCAAAGGAGTCATAGTGCCGACACATTGCTTTTTTCTGTATAAAATTGATTTAGGATTACAAAACAAGAAAGTAAGAACTAATCCTTGTGGCAATGCTATCTACATTTGAGCTCCATTCCTCTCCTAAAACAAACTCACAACTTTATCGAAAGTGTAGTTCTATGAAAATCTAAATCCAACATTACTCAAGGAAGGCCTCCTTCCTTGAGTAACTCCCCAAGGACTGCCATCCAGCTGACACCATCTGGTTGGCACAGATTATTTTGAATGTCAATAGAAAAGATTGTGAGCTGTCTGCTAAAGATCCACTTGCAAGATAGCACCATGTTATCACCATGTTTTTTTTTCAACATTTTACAATAGCACTGTTGCGGAGGAACATTTTTACCACTGCTGTTTAAGGGCCATTCAATGCCTAGGAATGGTGTTTCACAATGGTTAGAGGGTGGGGAGGGAGTGCGCAAAAATCGCCTATTTATCAAACTTTAAAAAGTGCATCACTGAACATGTTATAGAAATTACATGTACATTAGCGCAAAATCCTTAAGTCTCTAAAAACCTGAAAATTAATACGTCTCTAGAAGTAAGAATCGAGAGCACAGTAACTAATGATCCAATACTTCACTATACTCATATGCTATTATTTCATTAATTTATTTCAAATTTTCACAAGGTCTTTTAAGTTGATACATTTACCTGCACATCACTGTAAACATCATCCCTAGCATCCCTATAGTTCAATAATAGCATGTTGTTTTGAATATGTACAATAGTAATAACATTTCTAATGCTAGGCCACTGTATATGAAAATGGTAATCAGCACAAAGGTATACATATCAAAAGTACCATTGTATTACCATCTGATACCATCAATGTACAATGGTAAACCCTTTGGTAAACCCTTTTTGTAAGGGTTAGAATTGTGGTAGAATTATTGTGGTACTTGGGGTGTTAACATCAAGGTTACGGGTTAAAAAGAACAGAGCTTATAAGTATTGGAGAGTTTCTGGTATTACTTTCCTGTTCAATCACAATTGAAGGCACTTAACCTCACTTTTCTCTAGGTAGACTGATTGGATCCGCAATTAGTGTACTGAGTCCTACTTTGCATAAAAAGCATCTGCTAAATGGCAAGTAAGAACAATTCAGAGGCAATTTGCTGGGATGTGGGATGTGAACGGGTTCTATAATGACATATGTAAGATACAATAAAAGATTTGGTAGCTGTCCATCCAGATAAACTACATAATCTATTATAGTTTCTCATAGTAACTGATGGAATCTCAGTGGGGCGAATTTTACGTGCAGAATTTTAGTGCAAAATCCAGCGTCTAATGCACTAAATACCAGCAATTTGGTTTAACCAGTTTCTAGCTGCAGTGGTATAGCGCTGCACCATTCATATTTGAATCAAGCCATTGTACTTTTTCAGAGCAAACATCCCTCCTTTCTATAAATTAGGCTTGAAAAATTAAACATACACTTTGAGCTTATTAGGGTTTTTCCAAAATCTCTAAACTCCTCCAGCTTTTAAACTACATCCACCAAACTCAGCACAGACCTTCAGACTGTTCTGAAATAGTGTGCTGTGTCTATCTATCGTAGAGCGAGTACAAATAAAACTATCAGCAACATCGCTTAGTGAATTTCCACCTGTATTTAATTTACAAGGTGTCTACCAGGGAGTCTCTAATCTGGAGGGTTATGGTACAGGAAGGATTTAGAAATCGTCACATCTGAGGCAGAGAATGGAAACGCATTCATCTAGCAATCAAAATACCCAGCTCAATCTAGCAAGAGAGAAAGATGACATTGTAAACAAGAATGAGAAGCAAGGAGAGAGAGAAATTGCATCAGGAAGCACATAATTCTATAGTGAGCTGGTGTTATCTACTTACGTTAAAAGAATGTAATCGCAAACTCCTCAAGAGCCATTTTTTCACAACCAGGTATACAAGCACAAAAGCCTAACCAGGTAAGAAATGTGTGCTTTGCTTTGGAACTATTTGTTGCATTTGATTTCATGAGCTGGGAAGAAGGTTAACATTTAGGAGAGAGAGAAAGTGAGTGAAAGATACATGCATTAAAAAGCTGGGAGATAAAGCTGAGCTGTCTACCTTTACCTGGTAATCCATATTCAAAGTGGCAGCACAAACAAACAAGCCAGGTGGATCAATACAGTAACAACTAAAAGCATTCAGAACAGAACTAATTTAATACACAATCAAGGGAAGGGTGATCAATTATCTCTCCAATACAGCCTACCTACAACACAAACATGCAGGTGCCAATAACCTGCCATGTTTCTTAGGCTGATATATTTATTTGAGCAGAGCAAGGATGGATTAACGCTCTTTACAAAGTCACATTTGCCTCCCTGTGTTATAATCTTGCACAATGTATCCATAACATTGGAAAAAAAGGCATCTGTGGATGACAGGAGCTGTATACACAATAGGCTCAGTGTTTTCCCCCATAGGTTCAGATTTGCTGGGTGTCACAATAATGCATGTACTGTGACTCAATCTGTGTGGGAAGCAACATTTTGAAATTTTTTGTGGCATTTTGAGCACAGTTTTATTAAAGTAAAATTCCGGGTTTAATACAATTTGAGCTTTATCGATAGCATTTGTGGCATCATTTGACCAAATCTGGGTTACTATGAGGTACTGACAATGGAAGTGAAAGGGAGTAATAATCCATCCATCCATCCATCCATCCATCCACCCACCCACCCATCCATCCATCCATCCATCTTCTATGGCCGCTTGTCCTATGTAGGATCGCGGGTCCCAGCTGTCTCAGGCCGAAGGCAGGGAAACACCCTAGACAGGTGGCCAGTCTAACATACACAGACAAACACATTCATACTCTCCCTCATATCTGCACCTATGGGCAATTTAGAGTTTCCAGTTCAATAAAACTGCATGTCTTTGGACTGTGGGGGAAACCCCAGAACCCAAAGGAAACCCACATGAACACAGGGATACATGCAAATCCACACATAACGGCACTGTAGCCTTCTTGCTGCAAGGCTACAGTACACACTGAGCCCCCGTGCCACCCCAGGGACTAATCAGTAAACGTTAAAATACTTGCCGTTTCAAACGTCTAGCCACAAGATGCAAACAATAAGAGTGTTAACATGATTTTAGTGTGATAAAATTGCTTACTAACCTTTTCTGTGTGAAGTTATATTAAATTTTATAACTGTTACCATGACGACATAATGCAGTAATCGTGAAAAAACAACGATTTAAACAATTTTACAAATAATACACAAGTTTTAACAGAAGAATACATGGAAGTGCTTTGATAAATATATAAGCTTCACATTTCTGCTTTTAAACCTTCCAAAGATTTATTTTTAACATCTATCCATATAAATGATGTGATCCGAGGAGCGTTTAATCAGCAGTGAAACACACTATGATGTGCTATATTAATGAGCAGACAGAGGGCACTTTCACACTGTTATGAGTGAAAAGATGACTGTGACATCATTAAGAAACTTTCCCTTTGGGAGCTTAATAGAGAGAATACACATAACATAAAAAAATATGTCATGAGCAATCTAACAGAATGTTACAAATAGCATTTTACAGAATCTGAAATCTGTAGTGGAATACATTTTAAAAGTAACTCTTTTAACCAACCCTGATCGTAAGTGTATATCTGTAACCTTGATTTATTTTATTTTATTTTATTTTTTTTAAGAAAAGGAGGGACATTCATTTTTGTGGTAATCAACATTCTGCCACAAATGCTGTCTATTAATCTTAACTTGTTTAGAACCCAGAATAAAGAAATGCATTGGCTATATATGCATACCATATAAAAACACACTGTACTGTTAACATTTTATGTAAAATGCTTAAATATAATCAGGTGATTAAAATAAATTCTCCATCTGAATAATTAATACAACTAATAGGCCTAGAATATAATTTTTCAAACTAAATAAGACATTAATTTAAAAAAACACTGACATTTTAAGGCATTCTGGAACCATTTTAATCACATTCTGTGGCATTTTTGCCACTGTGCCAACCACCTGGTTGAAACAGATTATTTTAGATGCCAAGAGGAAGAAAACTCGAGACTGGTAAGATTGTGAGCGGTCTGCAAAAGATTCACTTAACAAAAAAGTACCATGTTATGGTACCATTTTAACATGTTTTTTGAACATGTACCATGATAATGGCATGGCATTTTTTTGTACACACAATGTATGAGTACCATTTCTAAACCATTGTAGGCTGTGTGAATATTGTAATAATTCAGTACCAAGTTATATAGTATATCATAGTATCACAGTATCCTTTATATAAGGGTTTGGTTGGGTGATGGAAGTTTTAAGATGATTGGCTAACACAAAAGCAACATGTTCATCACCAAATTGGGATTATCCAAAGATAAGAGAGTTTCTGTTAACCCTTTCCTGTTTATTCACAATTGGCTAAAGCACTTAACCTTATTTTGCTTTATTCTGACTGATTGGCTCTGCTAAATTGGCTCAGCACTCTCTACGTGCAATTCCAACTTAATGGATCTCATCTCTATTATGGGAGTTGATAACACATTTTATATCTATTTACATATATGTTAGACATGCTGTCAGCCTTTTTTTGGTGCCCTAGGATGACACTCCAAGAGAATTAAATGGCTATTCTGACAGTATAAAAGCTCAGGTGTGCAGTCTTTCTGCTCAGTCTGAGGGCTGATCAATACTACACAGGTGTTGGATCAGTTGGGTGCATATGGTAACCCTGCATATCAAATATTATTGGCTTTAGCCTCCCACAGAAAGCAAAGGCATGTGTGTTTACTGGTTTATACAGTATCTCTCAGTGTTTGGTCAAATCAGGTCGAAATGTTGTGGATGTGATTTTGTATGGCCATTCTTTTTCTTTCTTCATACACTGCCTGGCCAAAATAAAAGTAGCATACTCTAATATTTAGTTGGACCGTCTTTAGCTTTGATTATGGCGCATATTCATCGTGGCATTGTTTCGACAACCTTATGCAATATCACAACATTTATTTCCATCCAGAGTTGCATACATTTTTGGCCTAGATGATGAGAGAGTAGGGCTGGTCGATATGTCTTAAATTATATCTTGATATTTTTAAGCCTATTGATGATATATCGATATACGATTCGATATGTATTTGCTCTAAAATGGCTCAAAAGTGGTTTCACCAAAATGTCATCCAAACAGCCATTGTAGCCAAGTAGAGTAAATATTTTAAAGACATTAAATAAAAATGTCATAATCCGTTTTTCATTAAATAAACGCAAGAGAGAATGAAATTCAATCATTTTCATTGATATGCACTTTATATTTCATACACAATGATACATAGTAGCATAATAAAAAGCATTATTTAACTTTAAATGTTTATAGTGTGCAAAGCTACTTCACTGACTTTTTTCTGAATCCCCAGTTGAACATTGCATAATACTAAATTATTACTGTGGAGCGCGTCAAGTTTATTATTATAATATAATGCTGAATTATCATTATTATTCTGATTTTTAGATTTGCGTTAAATAAAAGTAATTTATTTTTGTCCTATTTACTTCATATTCACCTGGGAGCTTTTATTTTGACACCAAAAGTGCTGCAGTATTTACTTCAACTTCACAAGGAGCTTTTACTTCGGGCATTTTCCAAACTGCATTTTTGCACCCCTGAAGTGCACTTCGGAAAGGGGATGCCACCTGAAGAGTCGTTCCAAACAAAAGTAAAAAAAAATATTTTCACAAAGGGCCATTTTACAAGACTTTTAATAAAGGATACATTCAAACTATACTGCCATATTCTCTTTAAAGAGCCCACATCAAGTGCTTTGTACTTTGTAGTGAGTAGGGCATAGGGATGATCACCTTCGATTGGAATTCGCCCTTCAACACAGAAAAGGCAATGGACCTTTTTCACACACCAGGTTTTGGAATGCAGAAGTAAACAATTGCAGGGTAAACTTCGACAGCGGTGAATGGGAGTCCGCAGCAAATATTATTTACACTCACTCATTTGCTACAAGACCAAAAGAAAAAATCCACTATTACATCTGAATGACTTTTCAAAAGAACAATAAGAGCGTGGATTAAGACAGTCCGATGGGAGAAGATGCAAAATTTACTGACACTCTCTCTGCAGCTATAATCGATACCCCCTTGCAGCTGTGGTAATGAATTTTTTAAATCTAATTCCAGGGTAATATAACACAAAGCATAATGTTATAAACTTACACTCAATATTTAAAAAAGTATCATATAAAATTGTTTGCTATATTTACGCTGCTAAATAAGGCGGAAATGCATCATCAGAGTCCGTGAAAAAGGTCTATGTGTATTTGACTGTTTACAGTGTTCTGCATTTCATGAAATAATGTATTCTACTCTATTTCTGTTATTCTGTGCCGTGTTTGTAGATTTGTATAATAACTTGCAACTGTTACTAATGTTTGGAATTGCGCGAATCCTTGCACCTGCATTACTTTGATTTCACAATGCACGTGAACTGTTCTGAGAGCGCCACCATGTGCGTGCACACAGATCAGCACATCACTGATTTGTTCTGAATCACACACAAACCGTGATTATCTGTCTGTAAATAACAGCCTTCTGTGGATTTATGACAAACTTGCCATTTTTACATAATTTTGTTTATATGTGCTGCCCTGAAGGATCGTGAAATTTGTCTACTGCTGCGCTCTTTATGAAACTTAATGGCCAAATTAAAGCACATTAAAATCATCGCGATAATGACGATATTGGTCAATTTTACATTGTCAGCAAAATTATCTAGAGTATATTGGTAATATTCTATATATCACCCAGCCCTACAAGAGCGTGGAATCACTCCGTAAAGTCTTCTCCAGCACATCCCAAAGACTTTCAATGGGGTTAAGTTCAGGACTCTGTGGTGGCCAAATCATGAGTGAAAATTATTCCTCATGCCCCCTGAACCACTCATTCACAATTTGAGCCTGAATAATCTTGGCATTGTTGTCCTGGAAAATCCATTGATGGGATATCCTGGTGATTCATTACATTCAGGTAGTCAGCTGACTGCAGATCATAACACTGCCTCTAGAGGCTTGTACAGTGGGCATTATACATGACGGGTGCATTGCTTCATGTGCTTCCCTTCTTACCCTGATGTGCCCATCGCTTTGGAATAGGGTTAATCTGGGCTCATCAGACCACATGACCTTTTTCATTGCTCCACAGTTCAATCTTTATGCTCTCTAGCAAATTTAAGCAGTTTTTGCTGATTAGCCTCAGTAACAACGGGCTTTCTTGTGGCCACCCAGCTGTTTAGTCCCAATCCTGTAAATTCTCATCACATTATGCATGTGGAAATGCTCTTACTTTCACTTTTAAACATTGCTGTGATTTCTATTGTCAGTTTTTTACGATGTGACTTCATAGCGTTTTAGTGATCTCTGATCATCAAGATTTTTTTCCGACCACATTTCTTTCACGAAGCTGATGGTTCACCACTATCCTTCCAGGTTTTAATAATGCGTTGGACAGTTCTTAACCAAAGTACATCTCCTACGTTGTTTTGTTTGCTTGATGCAGGCCAGTAATTTACCACTTTGGAAACACAGTAACATCTTTTCCACAACCACGGGATACGTCTTCGGACATGGTTGTTGAATAAATGAGAAGCTACACACTGCATCAGTTAGGGTTCAAATAATTGTTGCCAGCTGAAACATATTAATCACTGCAATAATTATTCAATCATAGGCTCTTAATTATCTGCTTAATTAAATCCAAACTGCAACTTTTTTTTGGGCCAGGCAGTGTATTTATTTAATGTGCAGCAGAAAATCGTGAAAGTATGGTAGATTTATTTTAGAAAACAAAGAGGAACCTATACATCTCTAACATACTGACATTGGCCTCTGCGCCACACACACACACACACACACACACACACACACACACACTGTATATATGATTTAAAGCCAGTCTTATAGATCCTATATATTAATACTCTGTTTGGCAATGCTGAATATCTAGGGATCTGGGGCGTATCTTTCTTCAACTGAACACCCCTGCTTCAATCGTAGCTGTGCTTTAGGTAGAAAGCTGCCTATGTATCTACCTCCCCTCTGAGATTAAAAGAAACTGTCTGTATAAAATATTGCAAAAGGATTTATACTACATTTAGGGTGATGTGACTCACCCAGGTTGCCAGGGAATTGCTATGTGGTTGCTAGGGTGTTCCGACTGGTTGCAAGGACATTACTAGTGTGTTCTGTGTGGTTACTAGGAGTTTACTCAATGGCCCAAATCAAAAGAGCCCAATCTCATGTCTCTGTGACACTCCAGATATCTAGATATGGATCAGGTCCCTCCATTAAAAGTGTTTTCATTGTTTTCACCTGTGTTAAGGTCTGCCAGGTGAAAACCATATCTCAACAAGCAACACAATTTCAATAATTTTTTATTTCCATAACACAAAAATATAAGGTAAGAGGATTGAAAAACAAACAAGGTGAGAACAAAGAGACAGAATTGATTGAGAAAGAAAGGGAAATGGAGAATTTGTCAAATCTGTCTCATCAGAAACATCAGTGAACAGAGACTAATGGGCATCACACGCCATTAAATTTATGTGGAAACCACTTATGGACACATGCAAGCGGATTCATTAAACCCATTGAGGGGATCAATATGCCAGATCATTAAAACAGGCACCTTCTGTGTTAGACTAACAGCCTGGGATGATTTCATCCGCTTGCGGCTCAATAGGGGCCGATCTACATAGGAAAAAGAGGACATCAGATATGTGACCTGTCGGGCTGAGGGACTACAACTTATGAAGCAGAACCATCTGTCAACAGCAATGAACTGTGGGCCACCAGAGGTGATTGTATTTACGGAGCCTTGGCCATAGACTACATTAACCCTCATGTTGTGTTGAGATTGACATTACAGTTTATATATTTGGGTTCCCAGAGACTCCAAAGATGTAAATTAAAAATATAATTTTTTTAATTTATTTTAAAGTTATAGTTCACTCAAAAATTAAAAGTCTGTAATTTTTTTACTCGCACTTATGTCAGTCCAAGCCAGTATGATTTTATTTCTTCTGTGGAACACAAAAGATGTTTGACAGAAAGTTTAACAACCATTGTAGAGCGATGACAACTAACTGCAGCTTGTGCCATCCAATCAGCAAGGGGGCACTTCGACGATCCCTTTCTGCCTCACTTAATCAACATGGGATACTTTACTGGCCACTGCCTGGACAACTCACTGACCTCTCCTTGCATCATCTTGATTACAGGATGACTACACTCTCTTAAAATGTAATACATAAACAATAAATTAACGCCAACTATAGCCTTCTTCAGCCAAATATAAAAGGGCACTGCATCTATGTTCATTTAACAGTCAATTCGGTATGGATTTCAAAGACACGTAATCATTAATCTTACAGTTCAATCAATATGCTTTAGTTTTAAACCAACATCTATTTCATTAATACATGACGTGTATTACACATAGATAACTGATATTAACATTATATTCTTGCTGTATAGCCAGAGAGGAACTGGCTCCCCCAGCTGAGCCTGGTTTCTCCCAAGGTTATTTTTCTCCATGAACTAACATCTTATGGAGTTTTGGTTTCTTTGCCACAGGCCTTATAGAGAGCCCTAACCATCATAATCACTTGAAGTTGGATTCCTTTTGGTCACCCGTCTGACATGGCAGTAAGCCAAACCCCACAGAGGGATAGAATATCAAACGTCTGGAACAGTGCCCCCACTGGGATATTTATTATGTTACATCCAAAGCACAGTGGGCGGAAACATTGTAAATGTCGAAAAGACACACACCGTCTCTTGACAGACTCTACAATATGCTCTTAATAAAGCTCCAGAGAATCGAAATGGGAGAACATATTAAAGTGTCACTCTTAGGCTAGAAATATACTCTGCACAAGTACACAAACATGAATGCTTGGCCATCTAATTTTACCATACATCCATACATACAAATATACAAACCACAATACTCAAGGGGGCAAAGAGTTACCTTGAAATATCTGTGCCATTAAAACTGATGAGTTATTTAGGTAGCTTGCTATAAATGTTGATAGTTTAACTAAAGCTGTGTCTCAAATGATGCAGTACATTTGTGCACTTACATTATGCACATGGCCGTCTAGTGTATGAATTTTCAAAGTGTAGCATCATCTAAAATTGAACCCTAAAGTTTTTTGTACAACACAGTAGCATTTACTGTTTTTGAGCTGAATAAAGTGATGTTTCAAACACCTGTGATGTGTTGCAGCTAGATTTAGCACATTAGCTAACCTTAGTTCAAAACTTATCTCAAATAACGTACATAATCACACAGCATGAGTGATGGTAAAGCATTCAACTCACATTCGCAAGGTGCTGTCTTCACAGAGGTTTCCCTAGTTGCCACATTTACTATTAATTACAATGTTTTGTCAGGCCAGCATTGCGGCTAATTAACCCCACCCCTTCCACTACATAAGGCAAGCCTTAAGCCCTGAGTGCATGAATTGTCCAACTTTATATACTCCATTATTTCGGCTGAAGAAACACATCATACGGGAACTCCTAGTACTCTATTTTTCATTACATTTTCAATGATGTGAACACAATACTCACACTACTTGGCATAGAATAGTGCAGAAGTATGTGATTTAAGACAAAAGTTTAAAAGAAAATGAAAATGATCTCATCTTTTACTCACCCTCATGCTATTCCAGGTGTGTATGACTTTCTTTTTTCTGCTGAACACAAACAAAGATTTTTAGAAAAGTATCTCTGCTTTGTTTGTACATTCAATGCAACTCCAGCTGTTAAATTCAAATCTTCAGAAGCCATATTATTATCCTTTTTTTTCTAAAAATGTTGACTTTCTTCTCTCCTATGAGTTCTTGTTTTGTTTACATTCACATTCTTCGTACATATCACCACCTACTTGGCAGGGAGGAGAATTTATAGTAAAAAAAGAACTTACAATTAATCTGTTCCTCACCCACACCTGTCATATCACTTCTAAAGACATGGATTTAACCACTCATTGGTCATATGGATTACTTTTTATGAGTTGCCCTTATGTACTTTTTAGAGCTTCAAAGCTCTGTTTGCCATTCACTTGCAGTGCATGGACCTACAGAACTGAGATCTTCTTCTAAAAAATCTTTGTGTTCAGCAGAAGAAATTAATACACATCTGAGATGCCATGAGGGTGAGTAAATGATAACAGAATTTTCATTTTTGGGTGAACTATCCCTTTAACTTAAATACAATTTCTTAGCAAGATTGTCTTCAAACTGTTGCTCCTATATTACAGTTGTTGAAAGTCAGACAGTTTATGCTAATTCACACTATATAGTGTCCCTTCGTGCCTTAATATTGGTTCAAATATTTAGAAGTAAATTCCCAATATTACTGCATATGAAAAACCTTGTCCTTGCTTGGGTTTTATCTGTAGGGGGACACCAATGCGGTTCTAGACCAGCTGTTGCGATCAGCTACACCATTGTCATGGAGATGAACTTACTCCCACACACATACACACAAATACAAAGCCTGAGAGTGTTATGTCTAAAACAGAACTGAGGAATGGTGGCAACTGGGGCTGAAACCCCTGAGTGTTGAAAGGAGAAATTGTGTATTTATAGACGTGAACAAACAACCAAGAAAAAATTAAAAGTTACAGTCATCTTTAGAATGACTTTGTGCATGCTGTTCCGACTTTTGCGTTAGACTGTAACAAGTCACATTTTGACTACACAAAAAAATGGTGTAATAACATAATCAGTGTTTTGCTATATTGTTTACTCTCCATCAACCAAGGAAGCCTTTACTTTAGGGAATAACTTGGGTGAGAACATTCCCACACTGTTAAATTAGACCTTGGGGAATTGAAGGGAAAAAACAATACATTTGACAACATTTTCCATTCTTGTAAACGTATCTAAGCAAAACAAAAAACATATATATATACCACAAAATGAAGCAACTCTGTTATGAAGGCATAACAATAGCTTTTGTATTCTTTGGATCAATTATAGCAGCATATTCTAAACTCACCATTCTTATGTCTTTTTCCTCCATACAATGCATAAACACCTCCATTGGATGGGCCTGTTGCCATCAGGGAAAGTCTGTCATATCTTTATAAAGCCCAAAACAGAGTTTCAGCACTCATGATGTTAAAATGATTTATTCCGGGGCCCGGCACTACTAACAACTGCTCATTAGCTCATCATTACCCATCTTTTCTGAGGCTTCAAGAGTCATATGATGTAAGCATTGGGTCTTGCTGCAGGGCACTTCAAGAAAGAATAACCGCAGATGCTCTCTTTGAAGCATTAAATATATAAATATCCAGAAGGGGAGAACAGAGGTGACAGATGAGAAAACCAAACAGGAAAGTAACAGGCTCTCTAATGTTGCTTTTGCTAACCAAATGAGCTTAAACAGATAAGGTCAACACTGCAGTAAAATAATTTTGCGACATTGCCAAGAGCCCCCAAAGGTCCTGTTAGGTAAGGAAAAAATTAACAGACCACAGAGGAAGGAGCCTGAGATTTTACAATTCAACATTTAAATGTCAAGAAACATAATAGCATCTACAAAATAAGGTAAAGAGCTAAATTTAATGTTATTGTTTTAAGGCTTGGTATAAATTATATATCATATATATTATATCTCATTCTGGTATTGACAAATCCTTCAATTTTCTTTTTTAAAAGATTATTATCAATAAAGCAAAGGCTTATCTCTGAAGCCAAATGGGCACAAAAAGCAATAAAACTGTCATTGAGTGCTGTCCACACAACACTTGCAGACAATTTCTGACCTTTGAGATGATAAGAGACACATAGAAGAGACGTTATCTGCTGAAGCATTGATTAGACCCCTTCTGACACACTTTAATGTTGCCTTTGCAAGGTATCAATACAACCATGGCCCACTCTTAAAGATTATACAAATTGATTATGAGTTATATTTTGGCACTAACTTCAAAAATACTGAAGTTCTTATAGTCACAAGTTATTAGTATTGCTGATTTAATACTGACAAATCCTTGCACGCATTCCTTTTAATCTAAATAATTATGACTGATGCAAAAACATGCAAAAGAACTGATTGGTATGACAAAAATGAACATAAAATACTGTGCTTATTTATTTCCCTGAAATGTCCAATGAAACTTCTGGATATTTTTATTCATTGCACTGTATATTGGTAATTTACTGAAACAGATAATTAATTATATATTAACTTGGTAAGCTGATATCTACATGCAACCAGAACAGCGTACTTCCTGCCTACTATCTTAAGGTTACGAAGCAAATTGGGATTTGGCCTAGACCTCAGCAGTGTCTGACAAGCACTAAGGATAGTGCGTTAGCCATACGGAGCATATGTACCACATGCCAGAGATGATGAATGTATGGCTCAAGCCTTACACCAACTGCACATGCCTGTATACCTGCTAAGTAAAAATACACAAACAAAACAAATAATATTGACCAGGGAAGTTGTAACCCCTCCCCAATGTTTTTAGTGCCATTAAAGTTAAAGTTAAGTATGATTTAAAAAAATATAATAAATGACATCACTTCCTGTCCTGTTAGGTGCTTGTTTCTGAGTTTGGGGAGGATTTCCTTCCCAATGTCGCCTTTGGCTTGCTCACTGAGATTTTGTATGGCACTATTCTTTGAAAAGCTGCTTTGGAACAACATGTATTGTGGAAAGCACCATTCATGTCAGCTGAAATTTAAATCGAAAAGTGCAGAGGTCTAATAACTGAGGGCAATTCTATGTGGCCCGGCCATCAATGGATTTCTTTTTTAATGGTACATTTCTCTGGGCTACTGTGCCAAAATCTTCCTATCAAATCAAACCTGGACATTTCAAATAAAAATGGGGAAAATGGAAGGGACCGACCACCCAGCAGTAACTAAAAAAACATTTAAGGTGTATTGACTTGCCACATTATTTAATGGATGCTTATTTCCCATTTAAGCATAATCAAAGTTAACAAGACTGAGCCTCAGCTAGGGTAAAAGTTTGAGATAGGCAAAGAGGGAGGAAAAACAGAGAGAAGGGAAGATGGTAAACTATTCACTTTAGAACTCGACTGCTGTGAATATAAATGTGATTTGACACTTTATGTGTATTTCATCTCCCTGCATAACAGCTTAAAACAGAAATTAGCATAAAATCATTCATACAACTGCTACTTTTCTCTTCAGAACAAGCAACTGACCCAACTATTCATCATTTAAAAAAGAAAGTATTACCAATGTTTTAAATGTGAAAAGATAGCCTAAAGGTCCCTTTTAAGTAAATAAATGCATTAATAGGACATATGAGTAATTTAAAAATTCAGACACCCCACAAGAGGCTCCTGATAAATAAAGAGAAGAATGCATGTAATTATTTGCTTCCTTGGCTACTAATGGTACCGCAACATGCCCACTGATGTCTTCTACTTTTATGTTCATTGGTGGGCTCTTTGGCCATTTTAGAATTCCTTTTGAGACATGCAAATGTTATTACGTATGATGGAAGTGCAGCTTGGGTTAGTGTAGTCAGGCATGGTAGTGTGCCACCTGAATTTTTGTTGTATTCTTCTGTCTTGTCTCTTTATACAGCAGAAGAATACCATCAAGGCACAGCTGCTGCTACTGTAGGTGATGCTGGTTCTATCTTTTCAGCACTGTTTCCAGCTTTTGTAGCAAATATTTACCTAAAAAATGGCCTGAAACCTCATGATGGTGAAGAGGTTTCCATCCAGTTTGAAGTCCGCAACTCTATTACTGTCTGTAGTACAATCTCAGAAATAGCAAATGTGCCAATATGCAAAGAACGTCGAAAAAAGCAAGTTTGAGTAGAACAACCTACAGTAGTTCTCACTTCAACAAGTCAAATGATTTGGAGAGGTCAACAAAGGTCTTAAATATGTACATATGCTGTTCTTTAGACTTCTCTTGGAGTTGTGCCATAAAAATTAAGATGACTGCACCCCTGTTATGAAGCCAGATCTGTCAGGATGCTTTCAGTGCCAGAGCTGTTGTGTTTAGTAAGGAGGGGGTCCAAATCGGAGGCATAAAATAAGCATTTATGGTGCATTATCCTGCTGGAAGTAGCCATCAGAGGATGGGTGCATGGTGGCCATAAAGGGATGGACATGGTCAGAAACAATGCTCAGGTAGGCCGTGGCATTTAAACGATGTGCCAAGAAAACATCCCCCACACCATTACACCACCACCACCAGCCTGCACAGTGGTAACAAGGCATGATGGATCCATGTTCTCATTCTGTTTACGCCAAATTCTGACTCTACCATCTGAATGTCTCAACAGAAATCGAGACTCATCAGACCAGGCAACATTTTTCCAGTCTTCAACTGTCCAATTTTGGTGAGCTCTTGCAAATTGTAGCCTCTTTTTCCTATTTGTAGTGGAGATGAGTGGTACCCGGTGGGGTCTTCTGCTGTTGTAGCCCATCCGCCTCAAGGTTGTGCGTGTTGTGGCTTCACAAATGCTTTGGTGCATACCTCGGTTGTAACGAGTGGTTATTTCAGGCAAAGTTGCTCTTCTATCAGCTTGAATCAGTCGGCCCATTCTCCTCTGACCTCTAGCATCAACAAGGCATTTTCAGCCCACAGGACTGCCGCGATACTGGATGTTTTTCCCTTTTCACACCATTCTTTGTAAACCCTAGAAATGGTTGTGCGTGAAAATCCCAGTAACTGAGCAGATTGTGAAATACTCAGACCGGCCCGTCTGGTACCAACAACCATGCCACGCTCAAAATTGCTTAAATCACCTTTCTTTCCCATTCTGACATTCAGTTTGGAGTTCAGGAGATTGTCTTGACCAGGACCACACCCCTAAATACATTGAAGCAACTGCCATGTGATTGGTTGATTAGATAATTGCATTAATGAGAAATTGAACAGGTGTTCCTAATAATCATTTAGGTGAGTGTATAATAGTAGTTTTATTGATATTTGCCTTTTATCATAAGAAAAGTTACAGGGAACTGTTGAGGAGAGGCTGATAGAATATGTGCTTCATAGGAAGATTTGTAAGCATTCCACAGGATGCTGGATTTGCAGAAGTTGTGTGAGATTGGTTTATCTGTTGAAACGATATATGTGCATATTTGAAGACAATATATGATATTAGATTTATTGATATTTGCCTTTTTATCATTAGACAAGACAGTTGAAAGTTACTGGGAACTGTTGAGGAGAGAGAGGGAGAATGAAACAGTCGAGCACTTTAACATTATGAGCTCAAACGCATATGCCACAGCTCTGATATGCGGACCGTTTAAATGAGACTGTGTTGCACACCGGTCTATTATTGTAGTAGCAGGATGGCACATAACAATAAAATGAACCGTGACTGGCCGTTTACATGTCTCAGTCACTTCACATGCAATCAGGTGATTCTCAGTGCCCTCAAGAAACAATTCGGCCAAAATGTACATTCCCAATATCGGCCGATTTATCGGCCTCGACAATATATCGGTTGACCACTAATAAAAATTAACTTTACACATTTAATCAACAAAAATGTTCAACTAATTAATTATGGTTGTGCTCATGTAATGAAGTTTAATATAACAATTAATTAAGCATTCATTTAGCAGATGTCTTAAACAGTGCATTTACTACAGGGACAGTCCTACAAGAGCAACGTGGGGTTAAGAGCCCAAAACTGATGGCTTACTCGTTGCAGGAATTAAACCAGCAACTATCTAATTTCAAGACCTGTGCTTTATCCTGCACCACTTGTCACTGACATAAAATTGACAGTACTGACATAAAGTCGATACTGTGTAATACATTTAATTTAGTTAAGTAAGGTTTAAATAACAGAGATGAATTTGCCCCATCGATTTGACAGGCTCTGTTTAAATAGAACATTCTCCTGAAAACCAATACAAAGCCAATCTGCATTGTTAAAGGAACATCATATCACTACTTCGAAATATGGCAGTAGATTATTTAAAAAAAAAATTATGTAGCTTGCCAATTTTTCTGCCACATTCCCATTGATTGGGTGCAAGACAGGTTGTGATGTTTAAGATGCATGTCAAGAGACAAAAAGTATTTTAACTTTAGTTGCTGTTCAGTTAACCTTTGTGTGTCGATAAAAGTTACTCAGAGGTCCTTAGAGGACAAAAATGTCTGTGTCAAAAAACTGCCATAATAATATTATAAATGTATATAATTTTCCACTTTTATTGAGTTAATTTTTTTTAACCAATATCAGTCCTGATCATAACTACCAAATATTTATACATTTTCAGGATTTTAACTCTTTAAATGCCAGTTTGTTTACATAATACTACATTTTGAAGTCAGGACTCTGGAATGAAAGCATAATATCATAGAATTCATGATATTATGGTTTAATGGCACTGGGATTAAATACTGCAGTTTTAATGGGTTTCAATGGGGACATTTTTGTCCTGAAGGTCCAGAGTGTAACTATTTTGTGTACACATTGTATTATAGATGTATTATAGGAACTGAGGTTGAAATATCAAAATTCCCCCCAAAATACACACCTTTGGCAAAGTTTTGTGTTGCATTAACACAGCCAAAATGATCGAGGAAACAAAAGGTAAAAGTCAAAACTGTCACGAAGGTCGCACAAGGGTTAAAAAGCATTTCTCAAGCACATCTGAAAAGACACTTTTTTTAATCAAAGCAAAAGCAGCTAACTCATTTTCAGCATGAAAAATGTATTTTAATAATTTCAGTGAAAGAGGGTTTATTAAAACCAACATTGATTTAATTTCTTAGAGTGAAACACATTGCTTAAAGGATAAACACAACAGAGTAGTTTTCCAAGCAGAGTCTGCCATCAATCCATAATGGAGTCAGCAAATTATTTTTTAATCAGTTTTATTGCCAAATGGACAGATTACCTCCTGTCTAATCTGTAGTTTTTACTTAGAAATATGAGTATATTGAAAAAATATGCCTTAGAGAAAACATTGCTACTGGCTCAAACATGCTTTTCCATCCCTCTCCCATTCTCACAGGGACCAGACGGAAAAGAAGCCATGCCATTTAAGCGTCTTGAATATATTTTTTTCTGCACATCAAAAGTCTTCACTCTGCAAACTGATTTCTCTGGCACTCCTTGCATCTGAGAAGGCTTTTCTTCCATCTCTCTTTGCCTCGCTCTGTCATCTCGTTAGGAATTGAAAAATGCAAATGAGAGACAAACTACAGGAGCACCTGCTGCGTGCCTCTGAAAGACCTGGAAAATGAACTTACTAGGCCATAATGGGGGTTGTCACCGAAATCTACATGGCACCTTTTAAAATAAATGGGTCTGTTACCAATATATCAACAAAAGGGATGGTGGTTGACCTAAAAAAATGAAAGAAAAGCAGCTTTCTCATGAAGTGTTTTAACAATTTTGCAAGCAATTTAAGAAAAGATCTATTGTTGCTTTTTTTGGTTTCTTTGGTTGTACTTTATGGTTGTCTGTTGCTAGATGTTCTCTTTTCCTCATGAGTTATTTTGAGCTGCAAAGAAACATGCCAACACTACTCCAAAACCACAGAAATCTGTTGAGTCTGTTGGTCATTTGAACAAGCCATGGTAAAGATGCCCTTGATCTCAGGCTGCCTGTGGAGTATAGGGGTATCCATCAGCTAAAATAAGACCAAAGGGTGCACATGGAGTTGATTTGGGGTTTTATTTGGAGGAACTTTGACTGGAACAGCATTGGTTCTCATGTGCTGAATTCAGTGTGATCCAATGGAAATTATGTAATATTGCATGCAGCTTTAGTGCAAAGAGACGACCTTCTTGCTTCCTTTACCACATAGTTTGATCTGTTACTACTGGCAAGCTTGCTGCTGGCATGGTGTCCCACTCTTTTTATTCCTTCATGCATTTTACTTATTACAGGGCACTGTTTTCTTGAGGTTTATATATTGAGGCTTTCAGTATAATCACTACTCTGGTCAGCAGTGTTCTGACCAAGAAGGGCCTATACCAAAAATATCATTACTGTGCATATAGACTAGCTATTTTAAGTGTTTCTTTTGCCAACGTACAAGTAAAATAAAATGCTACCGTGTTTCTTCAAAATAGATACAGGATACATTAAGTGCTCAAGTGTTGTAGAGTGTTTAAGTGCAAACTAGCTATACTGCATGTTTCATCTACTATTACATGTAAATTATGTCATCTACATACCATTCTTCAATTATGTTACATGTACTTAAAGGTGAAGTGTGTAACTAAATGGAATTGCAAAATTGATGACATCACAGGTTTTCTGAATATTCCCAACTGCCATTAGTCAGACAAATTAGTCCTGCCCCAAACCTTAGATCATTTACCCTGAAACGATCCCCTGGCATTAAAATGAATGGGAGAAATCAGAACACAAAGTAGAGCAAGTATCGCCTGGTCTAAGGAAGCACAATTTATGACAATGTACCATTGATGTCAGATTTTACTGCTTAATCTTGACCAACCATTGTGGAGATTTCAGTCTTTCCCCATTCAAGTAGTTTGAAGCTATACTTTTATGCCGTTTGTATCCACTGAAAATAGCTGCCCGGGAGTGTTCCCAAGATGGCAGCAGTGGGGAATGATTTATCTTTAAGGTCATGCATTATACTTTTTCTACCTTGTTTTCTCAACAAAACTTATCTGGACAAATAAAATTATCTTGAGTTTTTCTCGAGTTATCATGACAGAACATGAACGGGTGACCTCTAAAAAGTTCCTAATAAAATGCCCGATGTGGTCTTCTACTGTTGTAGCCCATACGCCTCAATTTTCCATGTGTTGTGCAGTCTGAGATGCTATTCTGCTCACTACATTTGTACAGAGTAGTTATCTGAGTTACCTTAGCTTTTCTGTCAGCTCAAACCAGTCTGGCCATTATCCGTTGACCTCTCTCATCAACAAGACATTTCCGTCCACAAACCTGCCACTTACTAGAGGATTTTTGTTTTTGGCACCATTCTGAGAAAACTCTAGAGGCTGTTGTGTGTGAAAATCCCAAGAGATCAGCAGTTACAGAAATGATCAAACCAGCCTGTCTGGCACCAACAATCATGCCATAGTCTAAATCACATTTTCCCCATTCTGATGGTTGATGTGAACATTAACTGAAGCTTCTGACCCGTATCTTCATGATTTTATGCATTGCACTGCTGCCACACAATTGGCTGATTAGATTATCACATATAATATAATAATAGGGCTGAAACGATTAGTTGATTAATTATCGATAAAACTTTTAATTGTCGAATTGTTGTTTTATCTCATTTAACGTAACATGAGATCACAGTAAACTCCAATGATGACACGTGAGAGCAGCACTGCAGTTCTCCCCTGATTGAGAAGAGGAACAATTAAACAGGTCACAGTCCAGATGCACTCTAAACTTTCCAAACAGCATCAGGTGATGTAGATCACAAAGTATGAGGGAATTATATGTCCTGATTTAAGGGGGAGAGATTGAAACTTCACCCGGCTGAGGCACACTCTGTCACGTGGATGCTCGTCCCTTGAGCGTGCACGCTTAATGCAGCTAGATTATAACGTGATGGTTCGTGACTTATTGAATCATGATATGTGTCACTGTGCGTTTCTTGTCGTGAAGAAAATTGGCAATATGCAGCTTTATTAAAAAGAGAGATTTTGTTTTTTTGTGAGTTAAAGATGGATTGAAGTGAACAAACAAGTGAAAGAGGGTAGTCTTCACCCCATTATACACTGCAACAAAATACGTTTTTGATTTGTTTTTGTTTTGGCTTGTTTTCCTAAATAATATCAAAAATTCCTTTAAAACAACGTACATTTTCTTTAGCAGCTATACAGCAGAAGAAAAAAATTGTTATCTGAGAATGTTGACTATAAAATAAAAAATAATCTAAAAATCCTTTAAAAAAAGATGCATTCACCTGAGAAGCAGGATATACAGCATTAAGACTTGCTTTTAGGGAATAGCTCTTGAATATAAGTATATTTTGTCATTACTGCACTCATAGAAGTATAACGAAGGGAAAAAATACACTTGTATACAAAATACACTTATATTTAAGATACATTCTCTTAAAGCAAGTCTAAATATCTTATATGTTGTTTCTCAAGTAAATGTATCTTGTTTTAAGGATTTTTATACAATTTTAAATGGAAAACAAGACAAAAACACTTGATAACAATATGATTGTTAATACAGTGAATGTCATTTAGAGGTATTTTTAAAAGATGATTTTGTCATCTTTATTAGCATGTTTAATACAATCTTTTAAGTGGGGGCACAAGCTGAATAATCATTAAGAGCCAATGATTAATCGATGCAATAATAGCCAAATAATCGATAGATTCATCGATTATCAAAATAAACGTTGCAGCCCTAATGAATAAGTAGGTGTACAGGTATTCCTAATAAATTGCTCAGTGAGCATATCAAAATGTGATAAAAACCCTACTAATGAAATGAACTAATTTTAATGTATTTAAGAATGGCAGAGCGAACTCTGCACACGTCTGGTATGTTGGATGTTTCTGCTCAGGTGGCCAAAGGTCTGCCTTATAGAAACAAAAAATCAGAGAGAACATTTATCCTCACCATGCCAGATCTATTCTCATTCACACCACTGACACCTCTCCAAAGACCCTGTTACTGAAATAATTTCCTCGTCCCAAATCTGCACCCCCAAGATGACTGCAATGGAATAGAGGTAAAAACAAATCCAGAACAGCAACAGAAAGTAGGACATACACCCAAGTATATGCCAATCCAGCACCAGAACACTTACCACATCCTGCCAAATGGTTATGTTCTCCTCTTATCAGTGAGAAAATGCCAAAGGGAGCGCAATCCATCATGCACAATTAATGGAATATTTAAAACAAAAAAAAGTGATTTGCTACAGCTGCCATTCAATCTACAGTACATTAATCCAGACAGACAGGTCTATCCCGGCCAAAGAGAAATGCTATTGATTTCATGTTTGCCAGTTCTCTAAATTGTGCGGCCCTCTTTTTGTTTGCAGTGCTCTTTTACTCATCCATTTATCTTCCTTTCTTTCTCTTGATTACTCTGCTAAGGTACCCGTGCTGGCTTTTGGCCACCCCCATTCGGATGTCAATTTCTGGCCTGCCCCACTCATGCTTAAGTCTTTCTGAGTAATTAGAAGTGAGAGCCAGTGAGTGAGCACAATGGTCATATTGACTGTGGATGATGGACAGGCTCATAACAGTACAGGAGGCTGAATCTCTTTGGCACTGGCGAGGAAGTGTCACTCTGGTATAATGTGTGGTATGTACGGTAATGAGCATGGCAGGCAGAGTGAAAAATGCAGGAAATATTGTTTGGGGGGAAACAGCCCATGTGCTCCTGCATGCATCTGTTGACAGGTCCAGCTGGTGCTCTTGTTAAAGACATTACAGCACTTTGACTCACATGATTTCAAGGAAGAAAGCATCAAATGCTGCATTATTACCTTGGCATAAAAAAGGACAGGCATAACTAAAATTTAATGTGTAAAATTTAACACAAAAAGGTTATACAATTATGTAAAAAGCAATTTTTTTGCACAATAATTAAATTCTTAATGTAAAGATATGTTTCAATTTAAGGGGAGGGAAGCAACCAATCTGGTCTCATGAAGAGTTGTAATAAGCAATGGTAAAGCAATGGTAAAAGCAATGGTAAAATCATAAGAAATAGTTTAAGTAGGCTTGTACAATATGTTCAACATTTATTCCCATAGAGAAATATAAATGAACCAACTATCAATGTTATCACTATTTAATTTTTCTAAATGTAACCCCTGATACAAACCTAACCATAATGTCTGTCACCCAATGAAATTAAAGTTATGTACCAAGAAATAATGAGAAATATCAGAGTTTTTAACAAGCATTATTATTTTTTTCCCCAAAGTTTAAACACTAACTTAAACCCTAAACTTAAACCTAACCATAAAGTCTACCTAAACCCTAAACTTAACCATTGTTTTAAGAGGAAATTGACTGTTGTGTACCATGGAAGAAAGAAAAAAATTGGGTTTGGAATGAGATGAGAGAAGTGCACTACAGGTTACTGACATACAGTCATCAGTCATTTGTATAGTAAATAAGTTTAGAACCAAATTTGTTTATTGATGTTTCCTTTAAAATCTAGTGTTGGACAGGAGGATAGCTAAAATGTTTTGCCTGTATTGTATCAATTTGAAATTCGGTTTGTTAATTGGTTGGTCTCTATGGGAATAATAGTTGTACCTTTTCAATTTATACATCTTGTGCAAATTATTACGAGTTTTCTATGTTGTATGCAATGAGAGGTCCACCACGTTGCAGGGGCTTGCAGGCCTTAGGTATTCTTTCCACAATGCGGATGGAAAACTGTTCTAAAACACTCTGATAATGATAATGTTTTCTGTCACTACTGAATCTACAATGCCATGGCAAAAGAAATTATGTTTTAGCGAGTTGTGAACTAAATGTGATGAGAATGACTGGGTAAATCATAAAAAGACAACAAATAGACAACAAATCTTTCTATTGTGACATACTGTACCTGCTAGTTGGGCACAACAACAAACATAAATTATACTCCCTACTACTGCCTTGACATGGCCCATTCTGTGCAGTCAGAGCAACAGCCTTAAACCCAGCCAGCATGCCACTCACCCATCTGCTCCATCACGTTCCCCTTATTTAACACCAGTCCACCCCAGCCCAAAGATACCTCGCCATCTGTCCAGTCTCCCATGGCTTTTACTTTCTAAAAGCATCAGCTGTGCTTGAAAGATGACGCTGTGGCATCAGTCCACAGAGCATCCCAAAATTTGGACCCCCTAGCTTTCATTCAAGCATGAGTGGTCAAGGCCGCTTAGCTAATAACAGTGAAGTGCTTCTGGTTGGGGTTTTATCATATGGATACTGTAAGAAAGGGTGGGGTGAGTGCGGATATGTATTGTGGAATAAGTGTCTTGCTGGTAGTGCCATGTCATCCGCTCTCACCAAGGGCTGTAACCCATCAAATTTACACAGTGGAGATCCTTTTCAGAGTGTCTGAACAACTTTTAACAATCAGAGGTTTGATGACATGCAGTGTCACACACTGGCAGACATCAACAGCCTCATTATATGTGTAGGTCAACTGCTCAGTAGTGTCAGATTAGATTTGTAAGGGTCATTACCAAAGGTGGTTCTTATGGCGCCCTTCATCTCATTCTGATTCACTTGCAGGTCTAAAACAAAAACGTATTGGAAGTTTTTGTGTGTGGCTTTGCAAGGTTAGGCAAGAGATGAATTACCTGAGAAATCTGACTACAAGTGATCAATACCCATACTTTATGAATACCTCTTAGAAACGATTGGAATTTAATGATAAAAGGATATTGATCAAACAATTCATTTCTTTGAAGAGAAAAGAAAAATAAAATACAATAGAATGACTCAACAAGAAAGTGCTGGAGTTCTTGTGTAAACAGATTTTTCTTCTTTAGCTTACGTAAATCCAAGAAAGATGCACACGCTAATCTGAGTTTCATAGAAGAATAGAGTTTAAAGAAAAGTTCAAGGGATGTTTAACAACTGGAAACCAAGTTTTACATTTAAACCAAACATTTAACCAAAACTTTAACCAAAATCCTTAAAACTGAAGTTAAGTGATTTTATGCATGTCAAAGCATTATTTAGCATTAAATACGTACACAGTGCTGTGGTTTTTCTTTTTTGACCCTTACCTCAGTGCTGCCCTAATTTAACCATTTCTGTTGAGGAAGTACTAGTGCAAGGGGAGGACATGCTATTTCAGTATAGTTTCAGAACTATGGACAGGTTAGCTGATCACACAAATCTATTTAAATAAAGCAACAATTTCATGTAGTCACATTCTCTTTCTTTACTCCCACTACACTTGCTCCCCAAAAGGACAGATGTGCTGCCATACAGTGCACGTTCTCTCCAAAATTAAGTGCGCGTGAAAATGTCATAAAACCGATTTTGTCCAAGAGCGTAAGCAGCATGAAAATAAATTTCTGAGGAAACGAAGCATTGGAGATGTGTTTGAGTATGACTAAATATACAGACAAACACAAAAATAGCCTAACGCGCTCTGCAGCCTTGTATCTAGGAGCCTGAAGTTCCCACATTCTCCTATTTATATTGCGTAAACGGAACATGCAAAATACGTTTTGCAGAAATACAGCCTACTCGTCTGGAAAATGATCCGTCTGCAAGGTCTATTTGTCGACAACTGAGCTGAGCGCAAATGTGTGAATGAGATACGATGTTTATGTAAGTTACTTCATAATTGAAATAAATTAGCAACTCGATAATTAAGACTTTCGATTTGGTTTAACTGATATTCACAGAATTGGTTCAGGGGTAAAGTTGAATTTTTCTGTTAAGCCAGACGTCTATTCAAACGTGTGGGATTGGAAGAGTAACTGAATTTCCACATTATAAGACATGTTTACTATGTAGGATATAATTATCAATACCCAGAGGCCACTATTTTTTCTTTCACGTCTTTTAAAAAAAATTAAAAAAAATGTTTTATTGTCGTTTAAACGATAATTATAAGTCTGATTACAGGCTTGAAAGAGCACCTACCACCCCCATATCCATCTGCTCGGCTGTAATAGATGGGGCCGCCCGAGTTTGGGATAGAAACCAAAGAATTGGAACAAGAATCATCTCTGGGTAAATAATCCAAATGCTCCAGGCGGAATTCCACTTTCGAGAACTGAGAGACTTCATATTTTCATCGCTCCCGTGTCTTTCCGACCGCCGCATCCACCGTATAGATCCCGTGCATATAAAGGTCCACAAGAAAGCTTGAAAGTCAAACTACCTCACTGTTGTTCGCAAACACATGAAACATATTATATAGAGCCACATGTGTCGAGGATGACAAAACAAAGAGCGAAAGATCTCCTCAGGAATCCGCGTCTTCATCCGATATATCATTAATTGTGGTCATCACGATTTACCAAATGGAAATCTATGAAGGATGAGTCGTTGTGGTATTAACTTCCAAAGATCCAAACTCAAACATCTGCGTTCAGTTCTGAGTTGTAAAAGGGTCGCAGACTGTGGTGAATACAAATCTTTGAGATCAGTGTATCTGCTGTCAGAGAAGAGCTGACGCGCGCTTCGCGCCGAACATAGCAGATTGAAGCGCGGCAAGCGCGCGGAGAACTTGTATAGTTCTCAGATGGGAGGGGTGGCTGCGGGGGCACTGTCGTCCAATTCAAACACCACTGACTGCCATAGAATTAATAACGAGCCCTTTCCATTTTCCGCTTATAAAATAAAAAAATACAAAAAAGTCCACACATGGATCTTATTAAAGTTATATAAAAGTTGTTATATAATATGTTATCTTAACAATATTGTTCATTCGGTAATTCCACATACAGTTTCCATGTAAAATTATATGGTATTGCAATTAGCAATAACAACAATTGAGTGTAATCACAAATAAAACAAAAATAATTATGAAGTAGGAGAGACCAGGGTTAGTTGGCAAAATTCTTTGTTGAATATCCCTGGTGGAACAAACATTAAGATAACCCAACTACTTGCAAATTAAAGTTCTTGAGTGAAAAACAAACAAAACACATTCTGTCACAAACTATTGCCTAAATGTTGTTAATTCATGACTAAAGTTATGTTGTGCGATCGTGGCACCCAAACACGGGTTGTTGGCACAGTGTTAAGGCTATATTTTGATTTATAGATTTAAAAAAAAAAAAAAAATCAAACCTACACCACTGAATAATATGTTTTTTATTTATATGCTTAATTTATGGTTTGTCATTCCTTTTAACCCTTTCTATTAAGGTTTAACATTTTCGTAATCATCTGCATAGTCAGTATTCTTAAAATGTAACATTTTTGTGTGTAATTTTTCAATGTTAAAACATTTCTCCTATCCCAGCTTGCCATTCGTAGGTGGATTTCCCTGATAAGTGTGAACACTGTGCCACCACTGTGGCGCTTTCAAACATTAGCTGTTTCTCAGTGTGTGTTCTTGAGTTCATGTGGACTCATTCAATGCCATTATCCACCGAGGTTGTTGAATCTACAAATCAGAGCATATCTCAAAACTTGCATAGATGAGTTCTTTGTCCTTTTTTCCTTCCGAGTTCAATTGATCAATGTAGCCACCTGTAGGTAAGGAGAATGCAATTCCAGAAACAGACACAGACTCATGGCCGGTTCTAAGGGGAGCGAGGGAGGCATTGCCCCCCAGATTTTTCTTTTCTTAATTTTTTTTCTTTCTTTCTTTTCTTATTTTTCTTATGCTAATGGATCATTTGAATGTTTGCATAACATAACCAACTACATGTACAAGCTTGTTAAAGTGTGATCAAAATGCTCGGTATAGTTAAACTGATAGAGTGTTGTATATGCACTACAAAATCTGGTGTGCGAGTCTTGAAGAGCACGCATGATGAGATGTGAGCTGAAAGTGTCATAGAAGTACCACAAAATGAAGTGGTTGCTTCATCTGGCTGCATTTATCCCTCTCCTCTGCTGATTAGCCCGATTGGGATTACCCTGCCCTCCTCCTCTTCACACTCCTCCCTCCTTTTCCTCAGGCCGGGCTTCTGGCTGTGCCTGCCGGCAGGCTTGTCACCGTCTCTGGAGTTGGGGAGGGGGACACAGGGAGGGAAAAGAATAAAAAAGAAGAGGGAAAGGGTGAGGCAGAGTGACAGTGAGAGAGATAAAGGAGAGAGAGAAAAAAAGACACACCGTAGCCTGGTCCTCGACCATTCCTCCACCCTCTGGGGGATGACAGCCTCT
Source organism: Xyrauchen texanus (assembly GCF_025860055.1). NCBI lineage: Eukaryota > Metazoa > Chordata > Actinopteri > Cypriniformes > Catostomidae > Xyrauchen > Xyrauchen texanus. Next base: position 12,125,277 of record NC_068309.1, read on the forward strand.
CCTCCCCAGATGGACAGCAACGAGTCCTCTGACCCCTGGTGGATGGAATGACCCTCCACATTCGGGCGGCCGGTAATGAGATAATATTTAATTAAACAAAAAGAAGCAAACATAAATGCACACATGTGTGTGGCTCTCTTTTTCCCGAACTGCCGCATCCGGCTGCATTTATCCCTCTCATCGGCTGATTAGCCCGATTGGGGACAAGGTGTGTGTAGTCACAGCCCGGCCCTGCCCTACTCCTCGTCACACTCACATTTGCTTTTTATGACACTATCAGTTACTTTTAGGTTTAAGGTTTAGGTTAGGGAGGTCTGTTTTGTTGATTTAATTCTCGATAAATCATTTACCTTTAAAACTCCATCTGTTTGGGAGAACATTTCACTTGATTTTAGTGCCACAGTGGATATTTCACTTCGGATCTGCCCTGAGAAGTGTAACAAACCACATAATTTTATTTGGCAACAGCATTGCCACAGTCAAGCAGTGTTCATTGCATGGGAGGCACTCACAAATTGCGATGTCAGAGCACCCAGCCCCTTGAGACATAAAGATTAAAAAAAATTCTAAATAAGCTTTGAAGAACGTTAGTAATGTTGTTGATTTTGTGAATTGTTTTCTGAGGTTTGCTGCCAAACCTTGCTGTTGAGTAGATGGATGAAATCAATAAAATTCATAATTAATATTTGCTCAGATGACATTATTTTTATTATCATTATTATTTATTTATTATTATTTGCATCATTATCATTGCTGGTTTTATATGATGGTCGGAACATCACACAGCGGACTGTGTGATAATCCATTTGAAAATGACTGACCTCTGGTCTGTCATCTGTCATTTGTCGGATGCAGTAAAAAGGCGGCATCAGTCCAGTAAGACAAAAGGGTACTTTTCAAGTTTAAATAAAAATGTAAGTAAAAAGTACTTCATTTTCTTTGGAAACGTAAACAAGAACAAGTATTCCATTTAAATTGCACTCAAGTAAAGTACAAATCGCAAAAAACAATACTTATAAGTTCGCAAACACATGAATATAATAAGTATATTATAAGTAATAATACTTATTACTTTACACCCCTGCCGGTCTCCCCCATACAGCAAGACTAAAAAGTTTCCAAAAAGGTGACAATTTTCTTCTTCTTTAGTTATTAAACTGTTTTTCAACTGCTCTAAATGTCAAAATATGCATAAAAGGCTCACAAATAGTGCTACTAGAACTCCCTCCATGAGTGAACCTTACTACCTCGGGGTAAGACATGGATCATGGGGAATGGCACACCTGTCAGACCGACAAAAAACACTTATCACTTAATCACGAATTATGGCTTTAGACATAATGCTCATTTCAAGGAACATAACCCTGCAATTTAATGCAAATATGTGAAATATTGGGCATTGGCCTCAAGTAATGAAGAATAGGAGTGGTAAAGCAAATCTGTTGATTGAACAACACCATGTAATGGAGACTTTCGTGTTGGGACATGAAGCATAAAAATAGAGGGTGGTTTGAAGGTGAAAGGAGATTAATGGAGATTGTGTGGGGAAAATGAGAGGGCCAGCTTGACTGAGGAGCGCTGGTATCAAATGCGCGACAGCCTCTCGCTCGTGTGTGTGGATAATCAAACCCTGAGCTCGAACGAAACATCTGTCAAGAAAATACAGCAACATCAGTGTGAAGATTATCTGGGGTCTTAATTCAATCGAATTACATCTCTTTACGCAGGCGTCCTGTGATTACCGGCTTCAAAGTTGATGTATTGAATAGATACAGCATTGCTGAGTCTACGCTAAGCTAATTTACTGTACTTAATCCAGTTAACATAAGGTTTAATAGAATGTCTAAACAACTCACTGCATTGCATATATTTTATAAAGACAGAAACAGCATCTTATATATCCAATTTTGCACATTTTAGAATAATTTAGTGTCATTCTGACGTTGGGAATAAATTAAATTGTACCGTTCACTGTTATCACTCTTTTCAACCTGACAAGTCAGGGTGAAGAGCAGATAAATACAAATAATATGTAGAATCATATTATATTCTCTAGGCAAAACAGACAATAGATGGAAAGTTTGGGCCGCATGCTTTTCTATACAACCTAAGGACCATTAAAATTCCCGAAGAGCCTCTTTTCTGGGCTGAGAGAGGAAGCTAATCAACATTCATGATAAATGGATACAAAATGGATATATGTTGAATATAAAGTTTAGACTTCATCTGACTTTTAGGCATTCCAGTTTCTATTCAATATCCAAAAATATTAGCACTGCAGAAGTCTCCACCTATCAATCAATATTTATGCATTTAGCAGTGCAGGAATACAGCTCAGTAGCTTTGTCTTTAAAGAGTATTAGAATCAGACTGTATACTAGTGTACATTCAGAGGAGCATACTGACAGCTTATTAAACATACATAGAGTATAATTTTGCCAGAAGCAAACTCCTTCGATTGCTCACACTCTATACAGAGCTGTTTTCCCCCAGCTCATTACAATTGAACTTCAAAAGACACCATAGAGAGCAAAATACAGTTTCAAAGGCATGATAATCACAATTTTACTAGTAGGGTGTACTTGCAGTTCAACAGAGTGTAACATGTCTATGTCATGTATTAAATATTGTATAACTGTTGTACATTTGGTCCAGAATAATAGGCAAATTAATAATGACTTTATGTTGTAGCATTCAGATCTGGTGAGGAAAATCTATTTTAACTAGGATTTCTTTTTTTTTTTTTTTTTTTTAGACATTTTGAGTAGTTTTTGTCAACACAATGGTAGGGTGTTAATGCATTGCTATGCAGTTGCTATGCTGATCTAGGTTGTTTCTATGTCAACACACTTATGATTTCTCCCTATAGCGGCTTTTTAAATTCAGGAATAAAACTTAAATGTACAGTATTTTGTTAATTTTGTTCAAATTCCTAACCCTAAGTATGTGCAATGGTAATAGTAATGAAAATTATAATGGTTGCCCTCAAGGGTGCAGATTTGGCTTGAACATTTGTGGGGTTTCTGCGAAGCATTTACCCATGTTTCCATTGATCCAAGTATAAATGGGGTTGTAGTTGCTTGATTTGATTATTTGTTAACTCCCCCATCCCCCCGGAATCTACACCCTGGTATCCTAGAATGATGGTGTGACGAGGGGGAGGGCGGGGCCGGGCGACTATGCACGCCCAGCACCCAATGGGTCTAATCATCCGGGAGAGGGATAAAGGCAGCTGGATACTGCAGGAGAGAGAGAGAGAGAGAGAGAGAGAGAGAGAGAGAGAGAGAGAGAGAGAGAGAGAGAGTCACACATAGCTGCTTTGTGTGCAGTTTCTGTCTTTGTTTTAATTTTTACATTAAATATTACTCTGACTTTTCAGCCGGTTCCCGCCATCTCTCCTTTCCCATTTTAATAACCCATGTTACAGATGGATCGCTGCATGCTTAGAACACAGCCATGCCTTGAGACAGAGAAATGTCATAGCACCTTATGACTACCATCGGATTGGCGAGTATCCTCGCTAATAATTAAACCAAAATAGCAATGTAAAGAATAGCTTGGACAAAGAAACCAACTAAAAATTTCTACAAAATCACACAGGAAACTAGGGGAAAAGCAGTTCATTTTAAATTGCAATCAAGTAAGAATTGGTCACAGTCTGTCAATCATTTGACATTTAAGTGAGACAGGGAAGAGTAACATTGTTTTCATTCTGAACAGGGACAGAACCGTATTAAGTCTGAGCAAGCAATACTTAGGACTTAAAATACATAGTCAGAGACCTTGCTGAAACTCAAATGAAAGTTTCTTAATGTCATGCAAATTTAACAAAGAAGAAATGGAGAGATAGAGCATCATCTTCAATCTGTGTTGTCTGGTGGGACAAAAAGATTCCACTGATGAAAACTAAAAATTCAAATTCTGAGTTGTCTTGAATACATCAGTGCATCTGAAAGAAAATTGTTTCAGAGACTAGAAATATTTAATGCACAACATTTTAGCCTAAAGCACAGAAGAGCAAATCCGCAGCTCCAGTAGAGCCCTAATGGGCATTCCCATTGGACAGGTTAAGATTACAGTGTTAAAAAAACACAAACAAACAGACAGAAATGTCAGCTGGGCATTAATTAATCTCTTCCTGTGGCTGAATGTGCATCGAAATGGTGGAGAGAGAATACTGTACTCTAAAGCAAACAGCTCAAGGACAAAGAAATATTTCATGGCATGAAAAATAAATCGAAATACAGCCTTATGAAACTAAAAAATAAATGCATTCTGACTTACAGACTCAAAGCGACACTCCCATTGATCAATAACATTTGATCAATAGGCCATTGTGCCTATTCCAACAGCATCATCAAATGAGAGAATACCATAATTTTAGATAATAATTCATAATATAAGCGTCACATATAAAAAGAAAGGATTCATTATTATATTACTGGATGGCACTTTATCATGTTCCCCAGGAAGCAGAAAGGTTAGAGAAGTGATTTTAAAGCGGTTTAATGTTCCAAAATACTTCTTGGTAAATGTACTAATTTCAAGTACTAATTCAAATTTTCTATTAAAAAACAGATTCTAAATAGCATAATTCAAGAAGTCAACCTTAGTAATGTTTACTATACACGTATAAAGAACCTGATGTTAAAACTACGTTTAGTTTTTTTGCATTTCCGAAGAGTTGGGCTTGCCTGTGCAACACTCACCACCACAATGCTAGATGTTGAGGTGTCTGAGAAAGTGTTTGTAAAGGAATTAATAGAAAGGAGGAGGCGAGAACTGGCTTGACAATGTAAATAATATTTTAATTATAAACGTAACCAAAAAGACGCACACACACACACACACACACACACACACACACACACACACACACACACACACACACACACACACACACACACACACACACACACAGGTGTTGGACAGCTGTCCGGAAATCTCTCTCTCTCTGTCGCACTGCCGTCTTTGGTCGGCCTTTAGCCTGATTAGGGGCCGGGTGTGCTGAATCACGACCTGGCATCACCCTCCGCCCTGCCACATTTCTCCCTCGTTTTCTCAGGCCGGGGAGCCCCCGGCATGATGTACAACCCCCTTCCCTGGGGAGGGCCATGCCTTCCGCCCCATCTACCGGCAGGTCATCCCCATCGAGGGAGGGGACAACTAGAGGGGAACAAAAAAAAGCATGGCACCTACATGCCGTAACGGCGATCATGCCAAATAAAAAAAAAACATTACAAAAAAGAGAGGGAAAGGCTATCACGGAGCAGCAGTGGGAGAGAGAGAGGAGAGAGAGAAAAAAAAACACTTTCTCGCCGGTTCTCCGATATGCTGTAGCTTGGTCCTCGACTACTCCTCCACCCTCTAATGGTCGACACCTGTGCCTCACCGGAGGATCGGAGGCACCCCGCCGCGTTCCGGTGGATGGAACGGGTCTCCTCCACCCCTGGCAGCGGCCCTGACAACTCAAGGTGGTCGGTTAGGATCCCCTCCTCCCTTCGTGGTCAGCGGCCGTACCTCTGCACTCAGGTGGCCGGGCTCCTCCGTCCCCAGTGAATGGCCGCGGCTGCTCTGTTGGGGTGGATGGTAGTGGCGAGGACTCTACTACGGCACATGCCTCCTCCTTTTGGCACCAGTATATAGGGATTAATGGAAAGGAGGAAGCGAGAACCGGCTTGACAATATTAATAATATTTTAATTACAAACTTAAACAAAAAGACACACACAGGTGTCAGACAGCTGTCCATAAATCTCTCTCTCTGTAGCACTGCCATCTTCGGTCGGCCTTTATCCCTCTCGAGGACTAATTAGCCTAATTAGGGGCTGGGTGTGCAGAATCACGACACGGCCCCGCCCTCTGCCCTGCCACAGTGTTCTGGATGTTTTTTTTTGCATGTTGTTATATAGTAATGATATTCAGGCTGATTGCATGCTTACCCTCACTGGCAGCCACATTCTAGGGATTAGTTCCTAGTTATGGCTTTAGTTCCTTCTACAATGTAAGTCTAAGGGATTTTTTAACTCGTTTTATCATAAATTACATGTCTGATAGCTTAGATAAATAATAACACACCTACCTTATCAACAAGCCACATAATTTGAAGTATCATTCATGTGCAAGGCACAAGCGGTCCAGGGGTGCGCTTCCCGTACAATGACAAAACTCTGTTTTCCAAAACCGTTGGTGCTATGTTGCACATCCATCGTTCGAACTATGTTGGTTCAACAATATATAGCAGCTACCAATGACGATAAGCAGGGGGTGGAGTAATAACTTCTGCGGAGATCAAATGGATATCTATTCATACTAGCTCATTTAAACATATGCTAGAAACCCTGTATATGAAAAACAAAAAGTGTATAATACACGAAAGTGGCATGCAGTGTGTCGTGTGACAGATTCATTGCAACACTGGAGTTTCCTTTTATATCAGACTTTGAGGTTCCCTCGACACACTTGAGCACATGTGCACTTTTCAAAAACCTATAAGAATGCTACTTAAGTGATAACATGGACATAAAATTTGTGAATGCACATGTAACTAGGCAACCTATGGCACAGGTGCCACTGAAATGCAGAGGAGTAATCACTGGCACGCGAGCATCAGCGAAAAAGGAGCATGCACCACTCTGCATTGGTTGTGCTGTGTGATTGAGCGGATGACAGCATACAGTACATTTTCTTGTTGTATTTGTTGCTTTATACTTTCAGAACAACACATGAGGTAACAAAGAAGATACACTGTTTGAGATTACAACCCAGCATACACACTACTTAAACTGCAATGATGGTGACTGTCAAAAGTAACCACATTATTTTGCAAAAAGAAACAAACACACATACTGTTGGGGTTCAAGAGTCTGATAAAAACATCTACATTAAACCTGGACGTTATTAAAGTAAAAAAAAAAATTGTGACTTAAAACAAATACGAAATATTTAAGATTCCACACAATTTACATGTCAATAATCAAACTAGCAAATGTGTGATATTAACCGTGTTAACTCCTCTTGTACAAAAAGTCAGGTTTTCTTGCTTATTGCAGCACACAAGATGCTCTATGGAGCATTCACATATTATGCTGGGATAACATGGATCTTTAGATTTTCCACAACTTTTTCACTCAAACTGTTAAGCTGATAAAATAATTTGTAATAAAAAGTAAACTTTAGGTTACTAAATTAGAAACATGCAAAACAAGCACTAAAACCTTTGAATCACATATATACATTTTAAAACACATACACAAATATGCTTCATGTGCTAATTAAATTAACTTATTTGATTTAAGTTTAAATGATAAATTTAACATAATAAATTCAGTACATTTAAAAATATATTAACATTACTGAATCAATCTGAAAATTTTAGATAATACAAATAAAACAAATTTTAAGGGTAAGAACAATAGGTTACTAGCGTAACCCGGTTCTCTGAAGCATCAAGTGGAGAGATCCACCTATGGGAAGGGCATCCATACCTCACCTCTGCAGAAGCATCCAGTTGCACCAAGTCTGGCTAGACAGACAAAAGCGCATGACCTATGCCAGGTAAGGACCCACCCCTTACCTGAGATGAAGAGCTGATCATTCTTGGTCCTATTCATATACGCCCACAGTGCATGGACCAGAGTATGTGAGTGGAGTGTAGAGGCAACAATTTCCCCTCCACGCACAAAGAATTTTTAATCACTCCGCTCCAGCTCCACTCCGTGTTGTCCAATTCCCTCTCCTTGCTCGCTCCGCGCTCCTGGATTAGAGAAACCCCGCTCCGTGTTCGCTCCATGGCAAAATTATTTACTAACTACCTCTCCACTGAAAGTTATATCAGAATGCTTTTTAATTTCACAACCTTCCATGCATTAAATGAAAAATAAGTACACAATACTAGAAGAAAAGCTACAATGTGCTTTATTAGAACACTAACATTAGCCCAAGACTAAATTAAATACATTTGTAGCTCACTTTTGAAATATATCAATAAGTAAATCAATTCCTAGATGGAAAAACAAAAACAACCAAACAAACGTTAAATAAAAAATATAAATTACCAAATGAAAAAAAAGACAAATGACCAAAACAAAACATTAAATTAAATCAAATTAATAAAAACATTATTAGGCCTATGTATTATTGCCTAATTATTGCCTATTATTTTCTATTATTGCACTTCCATTTTCAGAATGTTCTACACTTTTTTTTTTATAAAAAATGCAGAGTTCATTTTAGAAATACTAGTGTTTAACACTGCTTAACACGTGGTGAATTATTGCATTAAGGTCCGTTAACAGGTGTTTTGCCCATAGAGCATTAGTGGAGTGCTCTTGGAGCGAGAGAATACAATAATGCTCTGATTTTTAAAAACCCGCTTCTCGCTCCTGGCAAAATCCTGTCGTTCCACTGCCACTCCGCTCCACTCACATACTCTGACATGGACAGGACATAGAGCAGTCAGCCTCTGATCCTCCGCAGTGGAAAAAGGGGGAGGTGAAAGCAGAAAGTTCCATCACCTCACATGAGAATGCTGGGAAGCATTTCCTAAGGAAAACCTTATCTCCATTAAGAGAGAATTTAGTGCATGAGGAATGAACAGAGAGTGCATGTCACTGACACTTTTAGCTGATGCCAAGGCCAGGACCAAAGCTGTCTTGACAGCAATTTTAGAGAAATGCTTCCCAGGGGCTTAAAATTCTGTTGAGATAAAGCCTCCAGCACCATTGAGAGGTCCCACACAGTTCTCCTAGTAACTGGGAGAGAATGAAAGGCGCCCTTCATAAATATACAAATGAGGGGGTGCTGCCCTGCTGTTGAGACAATCAAACCCAACATGACAAGCAGAAATAGCTGCCAGGTAGACCTTAATAGTGGAAAAAGACCTGCCCTTTTCCATGGGATAAGGTCTTGTAAAAAACACAAAATATCAGAGCTGAAAACAGATATGATGTGGAATCAAGTCCATCTCACCATCCTATATAAGTCATATAGGGACAGTGGATGAGGCCCTAGCATTCCGTATACTGGCAACCACATGTGGGGGGAGCCCCATCAAGCTTAAGTTTGCCCAAAGAGCCCAGAGTGCAACCCTTGTCCGGGTGGGGTGATATATATCCCCCATTTAGTTGAGACTACAGGGCTGTGCGTAGAAGAAGGGGCCACGGCTGGGCATGCAAAAGAGGAATTATCTCTGCCAGCCATGGTGCTTTGGGCCACCTGGGTGCTATCAAAATGAGGGACAGGCCCTGATCTCTCAGCCCAGCCAGTGTGGGTATTAACAGGCACATTGGAGGAAATGCGTAGAGCAGCAATTTTGGGCTAGTGCATCCACACCCGAGGGGAGCATCCTCATCTTTTAGTGAGCAGAACAGAGTAGGACAATGGGAGTTTTCGCGAGAAGCGAAAAGATCTACGGTCGCCTGTCCGAATCTCTCCCACAATATGCCCACTATCTGAGTGTGGAAGTGCCAGTCTCCTCCTTCTCCAGTCTTCCCCCTCGACAGAAGGTCCACACCCCTGTTCAAAATGCCTGGAATATGGGTCGCGCGTAATGAAAGGAAGTTCCGCCTGGTCCACACTAAAAGCCTGTGAGCTAGAGCATGAAGCTTGGGTGAGCACACTTGAGTGTGCCACTGCTGTGGTATTGTCGCAGTGAACAAGCACATGATGCCCCTGCAAGTGGCGCAGAAAATGATTCAGAGCTACAAAAGTTCACTCGGCCATGAACCGTTCACTGTCCTGCTCTCCTGAGTGGCTCCCCACCCTGTTAAAGACTCATCTATCGTTACCACTTTTTGCAACATAATAGCCCCAAAAGGGGTCCCATGTGCATAAAATCTGTGCTCCTCCAGTGGTGCAAGGCTGCTGTGCACAAACTCGTCACTGTAACAGAGCAACAGAGATTGTGTAAAGGGCTGAAGTGGAGGGATAAATCCCACTTCATGAATGCCCTCATTTGCAGAAGGCACAAAGGCAAAACCTGAATAGCTTATGCCATAAGACCCTTCAATCTGAGACATGTGCGATATTGCACTTTCGTCCTCTCCTTTAATTGTGCAAAGAATGTGTTCTTGTGAGAGGCATGCATACATGGAGATTGAATTCTGCTCCAGTCTCAGGAATATAACACTCTTGTTCACATTCACTCTGAACCTGAGCGATGTGATGTGTGTGAGCATACGGCAAGTGTCTCGCACCACTTTCTCTTTGGAATTGTCTTTGATTAACCAATCTTTACACCCATTATTCTCACCGGTGCTAAGCCCGCCTCCGCTCATAGACAGAACACCATCAGACTCAGCGAAAGGCCGAAAGGAAGGACTGTGAATTCGTAACATATGCCCTGATACTGTAGGTGAAATAAAGAACTTTCCTGTGCATAGTATAAATGTTGATGTGGAAAAAAGCATCTTTCAGATCGACCGAAGTAGGCCACCTTGAGAGGGATTAAGGTGTCTGGCGATAGAGGGCTCGATGATGGCAAGGTCACCCATACCAAGGGCTGACATATCCTTGACTTCGAGGCCCACAAGACCGTGTTTGAGGTCGAGCAGGTTTACCCAACAATGCCTCATATGCTTAGGACATGCAGGGAGGACAGGGAGAAGTTGTTATCTTGGGTCTGGAGGAGGTCCCTGGAGTTTCCCGTCATACAAGTCCCTCTCTTGGTCAGTGGCATATTGTAGGGCTGGCCATTCGATATTGAGGCGAGCGGCCGCTCACTCACATAACTCGATGAGGATTGTGAAAGGCCAATTCCAACCGAGCTGAGAGAAAAAGGTTGCAAGAAGCGAATGTCAACTGAGGAACAGCAGCGCGTGCATGTCCTTATGCTCTCGGGTAAGGGGGCGGGTCCTTACCTTGCATAGGTCACATTCTTCTGTCCGCCTAGCCAGACCTGTTGAAATTGGATGCTTCTGCAGAGGTCAGTTACGAATGCCCTTCCCATGGGTGGATCTCGAACAAGAGATGATGAAGAGAACAAGTAGACATTGTTTTAAGGTAACAATTACAGGTTTTTACAGTGTAGATGTGTACATGCATACATACATGTGTATGGGGAATTTCGGCATAGGGATTAATAAGGAAAATAAAAAAAATGGCACTTCATGTCAAAAAGGATGCCGACCACTGCTGTATTGCTGTCATCTCTGAAAGTTCCTCTGTCATCTTTTATACAGGACAGTGTCTCCTCTGCCATTCACATTCTGTCCAGTATGGTGGTTTAAAAAACACCTTATCTTCAAAACCCTTGGCTCTTTTTTTTTCACTTAGATTTTTTGACTTGCAACACAGCAGTTTAAAAGGAATGATGGTTATCAACCTGTCAAGGCCTTTTTCAGTTTACAGGCACACTTCTAATGTCGCAAAGAGAGCATTCACTAGTTACAATGGCAGAAAATACCTCATGAGTCATGACTAAAGACTTGCTGCTTACTTGCAGAATGTGAAGATGTTCTTGAACATGTGAAGGGATGCCCCTGAGAATACTGGTTCTGGCATCATAGGCCTTTATGCGCTCCCTGTTTGGTGTTGGTTTAGAAATTAAAATCAATATGCCAGAACAGAATTGAGCAGAATCTTTCCAAAGTCAATTTGGATATCAGTCTAATAGTCAGTTTAATATAATAAGGCTGTAAAAATATATGTATATGTAGAAATTAAAATTTACCCAAATACTAAGTGATATAAAAGTATTTCTCACTGTAAGTTCATGTTTAATAATGCAGTAACATAAGTTAAGGAAAACAACCTTATTGTAAAGAGTTACCATACATCTTTACTGTCCCTTCAAAAGGCAATGTTAGTTGCTGCAACTTAAAGTACTTAGAGATATATGCAGTATACAATAAATACAGAATTACAAAAAAAAAGTTTTTATGGACTTCAGTTCGGTCTTCAACACCATCATCCCAGCTATTCTCCTGACTAAATTACACAAACTCTCTGTTCCCACATCTGTCTGTCAGTGGATCACCAGCTTTCTGATGGACAGGCAGCTGCTAGTGAGATAGGGGAAATTCACTTCCAGCACATGGTACAATCAGTACTGGTGCCCCGCAGGGATGTGTGCTCTCCTCACTACTCTACTCCCTGTATACCAATGACTATACTGCCAAGGACCCATCTGTCAAGCTCCTGAAGTTTGCAGATCACACTACTGTCATCGGCCTCATTGAAGATGTTGATGAGTCTGTATACAGAAGAGAGGCTGAACGGCTGACTCACTGTTGCAGTCAAAACAACCTGGGGCTGAACATGCTCAAAACAGTGGAGATGATTGTGGACACTGACCCCGCTCATCATTCTAAACAGCACTGTAGCAGCAGTGGAGTCATTTAGGTACCTGGGCACTACCATCTCACAGGACCTGAAGTGGGAGACCCACATTGACTCTATTGTGAAAAAGGCCAGGCAGAGGCTGTACTTCCTTCACCAGCTGAGGAAGTTCAACCTGCCATAGGTGCTGCTGATACAGCTTTACTCAGCAGTCACTGAGCCTGTCCTCTGCACTTCAATAACTCTCTGGTTTGGTGCAGCTAAAAATTTCTGACTGCTGAGAGGATTATTGGTTGCATCCTGCCCTCTCTTCAAGAACTGTACACTTACTCAGCCCACTACCTTTTTGAACTGTTGCCTTCTGGACGGCACTGAAGAGCACTGAGCACCAGAACCATCAGGCACAGGAACAGTTTTTTCCCTCAGGCTATCCATCTCATGAACAATTAAAACTGCCCTATTGAGCAATAATTATGTGCAATACACGTCTATTTATATTTATCCAACATATTCTACCTCTTCTTCCATACATTCCCTTGCATCTGTATATAACATATTTGTATTTGTGTATTGTATATACATATAAATAAATGGGGGAATTTTGACATGACATCAGGGTTACACCCCTACTCTTTTCGAGAAGTGTCCTGGGATCTTTAATGTCCACAGAGAGTCAGCACCTCGGTTTAACATCTCATCCAAAGGATTATCTCTGTTTTGTTGCTGTATTGTTTGTATACTGGAAGCTTCTGTCACCAAGACAAATTCCTTGTATCTGTTAGCATACTTGGCAATAAAGCTAATTCTGATTCTGATTCTGAAAACCAGCACACAGTGATGACTTGTTAAAAGGGAAAGTCATCAAATTATGTAAATGTTAAAAAGATAATAATAAATGGCAATATGCAGTTGGCAGCATTTTATGGTTACTTTATGTTAACATTATCTCTGGAGTTTTCAACTTTTGGTGATTGTTATATCTGTGTACAATAAATCATGTACTATGAATCTAATCACAGCTGAGGAAGAACAAAAGGTGCATACATAAAAGCCAAGATAGACCTCACATCAATGTTTGCCAAGCCATTTTAGACATGGAACTTTTAACCATAATTGCTGTAATTTTCAAGCAATTTCTTTTTGATGAGATTTTGTATTTCAATCAAAGAAAGGAAATTAAAGGGCTTGAGCATCTCAGCTTAAAGTAGATTAGATTAGACACGTTTGTCTGATGCTGGCATGGAGGTGATAGGGAGGAGAGGGAGGTTGTTGAACTGTGTCTGACTGCCCCCTTATTTATGGTAACTCTTACATTCTTCTCAATGTAACTCCTTAACTTGCCATTGATAATAAGGTGTTTGTACATCTGGATTCATTGTTCAAAGCAGGATGGATTCCTATGGAATTGTGGCAGGTTTAGGTACTTGGTGGTAAAGCCATTGTTGAAGGATTAACTGCAGATAAGAGCACCGGTGAAATAGAAATATCTTGAGGCTAATTACCATAGACATAATCATGACAAGGTTCTTTAATAATCAGGAGGCTAGCTAAAATTGATGTCTGTATTGTATCGTAATTTTGGTTGTTGATTGGTTGGTGTCTATGGGAATGGAAGTTGTACCATTTCATACAAGCCATGTCGTACGATATCTTAGGATTTCGCTGTTGTACGAATTACTATGAGTTGTCATGAGACTATTTTGGAATTGCTGCAAAGGAAAAAAGAACAGAAAGGAATATCCTGATATAACAATCAACGGATAGGAAATGACTGCTGAAAAGACATATCCATGGATTTTATTTATGTGGCTTAATCTGTTTTTTGACTACCTTTTTCTGTCACATTTAAGTCAAAATCAAAACTGTGGCAATCTTATCCCAAGTCTTCCCTGCCACAACTGATATTCTCTCATTTAAAAAAGGGGGTCTCAAAATGTATTTTGAACTATTATTTACTTTATACGCTGTCTTAAAATTGCAACTCATGGAACAAAATTCATAAAAAACAGTGAGGAGCGATGCAACAGTGAAAGATGTCCATCTGTATTTTTACATTGACCAACATTTAAAAATATATATATTTTCGTGACCAAAACTAATTGCATTGAAATGTATCTCTGTAGGTGGTTGGTTTCACAGAGAAGCATTCCTTTTTATTTCTGTAATGGTGTTGAGTTGAGAGGAAACACATATTTGGTTGAACGGCTGGCTCACTGGTGCAGTCAAAACAACCTGGAGCTGAACACGCTCAAAAAAGTGGAGATGTTAGTGAACTTTAGGAGGAACACCCCAACATTGACCCCGCTCACCATTCTGAACAGCACTGTGGTAGCAGTGGAGTTATTCAGTTTCCTGGGCACTACCATCTCACGGGACCTGAAGTTTGAGACCCACATTGAGTCCATTATAAAAAAGGCCCAGCAGAGGTAACCTGCCGCAGGCAGTGCTGATACTGTTCTACTCAGCAGTCATTGAGTCTGTCCTCTGCACTTCAGTAATTGTCTGGCTTGGTTGAGCTACGAAATCGGACATCAGAAGACTACAAAGGACAGTTCGGACTGCCGAGAGGATTGTTGCCATCTGCCTCCCTTCAAGAACTGTACACTTCCAGAGTGAGGAAAATGGCTAGAAAAATCACTCTGGACCCCACTCACCCAGCCCACTACCGCTTTGAACTGTTGCCTTCTGGCCGGTGCTACAGAGTACTGAGCACCAGAATCGTCAGGCACAGGAACAGTTTTTTCCCTCAGGCTATCCATCTCATGAACAGTTAAAACTGCCCCACTGAGCAATAATTATGTGCAATGCACAGCTTTGTCAATTTATATTTATCTAACATATCCTACCTCTTCTGCCATACATTCCCTTGCACCTGTAAGTAACAGATTTGTATTTCCCCTTCTGTCACTCACTTGACGTTGTGTCAAGTGGTCTTTCTTGAGAGCACTCCCTTGTGGTCCAGGAACAACATCTGTGGTTGTACCTGGTCGAAATGCAGGATACTGACAAAGACTACTTTCTCAACACCCCCGTCTCCCAGCTCAGCATATTCGGCGATGACGCTGAGGACCTCGCCCAGCAGTTTTCAGTGGCGAAGAAACAGACAGAGGCCATTCAAGACGTCATGCCTCCTCATCACTCATGAGCACGCACCCCGTCTGTTCACCGAGGGCGTCCCCCTGCGGCTGCGAAAGCTCAGGCAGCTCCGGCCCAACCCGGGCCCAGCTCTAGGCCCCAGCGTGGAACTCCCTGCAGGAAGCTGAGTTGCATCCGTGTACCCGATTACCTCGATGACTGGCTGATTCTAGCTCACTCTTGAGAGCCACTGTGTGCCCACAGGGGCCAGGTCAGGGGCATCTCTTTTCTCCTAATGGAGTTCGACTCAGTCTCAAGGACAGCATGCCTCACAAGTGAGCACATGCAGCAGGTGCTGAACTGCCTTAGTTTGGCAGTCGCGCCACTCGGGTTGATGCATATGAGACCGCTACAGCACTGGCTTCAGACTCGGGTCCCGATATACTTTATAAGGTATTGTTAATCACAGTAAAAAATTACAGAAGAGCACATGATGACATGAAGTTCACCAATAGTGGCTGTTCCAGGAGCAATCACCAATAAACATGTAGAGACAGTGCTCAGTGTCACTCATACAAACACTAAACGCCATCACAGGGTAACAAATGAAATTAGAACAATGTATTAAACATTAACTAAACTGCATCAAATATAACACAGACCACCCCAATGTACATAACTGATATTAAAAATATGAAGAAACATAACTATTCCCATAAAATATAATTAAATATGATAGGTCAAGCATGGAATTGGGGGAATGTCTGATTATTGTTTTTTTTTTACTGTAATTTTAACAATAATTTACTGTAAAAAGTACATGTACTCTCTTGTTAAACATTATGTAAATATTTACGTTAAACCATTAATTATACAGGAAAATAATACTTTTTCCATCACTGTTTTTTTTTTAACTATTGTATTGTATTTTAAAAAATATTGAAAAGTTTACTGTATATTTTACAGTTAATATTCATTTATTCAATTAACGTTTTATTTCTTTAGCATGTAATGGTCTTTTACCATTAAAATTACAGAAAATCTTTTATAGTGTATGTTTTCATCCTGAATATAGTGAAGTCTATGTAAGAAAAAGCCACTTAAGTGAGAAAATGGGAGATTAAATATTGCATTACCTGCATTAAACAAGCTATGCATTGAGCTACAAAAGCTAATTGTTTGGAAGATTAATTCAATCCTCTAAATAAAGCTCTCATTGATTGTGCTGCAGATTAATAATCTAATTAATCATTTTAAACTGCAGGCATATTTGTTGCATTGTGCACATTAACTTTAATGAATGGAGAGGCAATGTGCCGTGACCACAGGTTTAGCTCTACTTATACTGGAGGACAACTTGGGGCTGATATTAATCTATACACTTTCAAATTATTCTAAGGCTCCTTTCAAGGCAGTTACTTTTGGCACTTGGAACGTTGACCACACTAGCTGTGTGCTTCATATCGCCAGATGAAATGAGATGACTGGTTGTCTGATTAAATTGCAGGGCTACCATGCAGGCAGTCTTGCATATTGATATCTGACAGGCCTGACTGCGCTGATTTGATATTGCAGAAATGCAAAATGGTTGTACAGTAGACATGCCTATATTTTGCATTTGTGATACCTTTGAATATTTAAGACAGAAGGAGGTCAAAGCAGATGCACTTGATGGCTTTTTCTCATCTGCAACTTTGGCCGCCTGTGACATCCATGTGTCTACAAGGGCTGAGGTATAATCTCATTGTGTATGCACACTAAAGTTCCTCTTAGGATTCCCTTATAAAGCTTAGCAAAAGAACTAGATTATGTGCTTAGCACAACCTGTTGTCTGTATTGTGAGATTTGTATGTACAGGTGAAACTCGAAAAATTAGAATATCGTGCAAAAGTTCATTAATTTCAGTAATTCAACTTAAAAGGTGAAACTAATATATTATATAGACTCATTACAAGCAAAGTAAGACATTTCAAGCCTTTATTTGATATAATTTTGATGATTATGGCTTACAGCTTATGAAAACCCCAAATTCAGAATCTCAGAAAATTAGAATATTACATGAAATCAAAAAAAAAAAAAGGATTTTAAATACAGAAATGTCAGCCCTCTGAAAAGTATAATCATGCATATGTACTCAGTACTTGGTTTGGGCCCCTTTTGCATTAATTACTGCCTCAATGCGGCGTGGCATGGATGCTATCAGCCTGTGGCGCTGCTGAGGTGTTATGGAAGACCAAGATGCTTCAATAGCGGCCTTCAGCTCTTCTGCATTGTTTGGTCTCATGTCTCTCATCTTTCTCTTGGCAATGCCCCATAGATTCTCTATGGGGTTCAGGTCAGGCGAGTTTGCTGGCCAATCAAGCACAGTATTACCATGGTCATTGAACCAGGTTTTGGTACTTTTGGCAGTGTGGGCAGGTGCCAAGTCCTGCTGGAAAATGAAGTCAGCATCTCCATAAAGCTTGTCTGCTGAAGGAAGCATGAAGTGCTCTAAAATGTCCCGGTAGACGGCTGCGTTGACTCTGGACTTAATAAAGCACAGTGGACCAACACCAGCCGATGACATGGCTCCCCAAACCAACACAGACTGTGGAAACTTCACACTGGACTTCAAGCATCTTGGATTGTGTGCCTCTCCATTCTTCCTCCAGACTCTGGGACCTTGGTTTCCAAATGAGATGCAAAATTTGCTCTCATCAGAAAAGAGGACTTTGGACCACTGAGCAACAGACCAGTTCTTTTTTCTTTAGCCCAGGTAAGACGTTTGACATTTGAAGCCCATGTCCAGGACCCGTCTGTTTGTGGTGGCTCTTGATGCAGTAACTCCAGCCTCAGTCCACTCCTTGTGAAGCTCCCCCACACATTTGAATGGCCTTTTCCTGACAATCCTCTCCAGGCTACAGTCATCCCTGCTGCTTGTGCACCTTTTTCTTCCACACTTTTCCCTTCCACTTAACTTTCTATTAATGTGCTTAGATACAGCACTTTGAGAACATCCAACTTCTTTTGCAATTACCTTTTGAGGCTTTCCCTCCTTGTGGAGGGTGTCAATGATGGTTTTCTGCACAACTGTCAGGTCAGCAGTCTTCCCCATGATTGTGAATTCAACTGAACCAGACTGAGAGACCATTTAAAGGCTCAGGAACCCTTTGCAGGTGTTTAGCTGATTAGAGTGTGACACTTTGAGCCTACAATACTGAACCTTTTCACAATATTCTAATTTTCTGAGATTCTGAATTTTGGGTTTTCATAAGCTGTAAGCCATAATCATCAAAATTATATCAAATAAAGGCTTGAAATATCTTACTTTGCTTGTAATGAGTCTATATAATATATTAGTTTCACCTTTTAAGTTGAATTACTGAAATTAATGAACTTTTGCACGATATTCTAATTTTTCGAGTTTCACCTGTATGTGCAGTGAATATGTAAATGTCAGTTAACCCCAAAAAAAATCAAAATTCTGTCATTATTTACTCATCGTTGTTTCAAATCAGTGTGACTTTCTTCTGCGGAACACAAACTGATATTTTTTCAGGCACGATCACTTTCATTTGATCTTTTTTCCATACAGTGAAAGACAATTGGGACTGTCAATTTGCCTAAAGAAAAAAAAAGGGGTTTGAAACATCATAAGTAAATGATTTAGATCTTGGGTGAACTTTGATATGGTGCCTTTAATGTTGCTTTGGCTGTACAGCAACAAAATGGTGGTACAAGTTTGACATATAACAAACAGGTTTGCCACAGGGGATGCGGGAAACTAATGCATCTTGGGAATTTATGGCAAAGCCCACTCCATTCTCCACCCTACATTGCTGCCCTCAGAAAACACATGCCACAATTTCTGCTGCCCTTTTGTCTGCATCATTACCAGAACTCATAAACAGCACACTGTGAAATGTGAATACACAAAATAAACACTGTGTTCTCGGTTTTATTTTACTGCCGACATATTCGACAGTTTAATTAAATTGTTATTGTCAAAACTGTATCTAAACAAATAAATTCATTAGAAATTATTTAATACATTTTCAATGCAACGTTGCATTATTTTTTATTCAATTATGTGCTTTTATACAGATCCTTACAGCACAATCCGAAACATAACATTAGATTGTTTTTTAAACAAATTGCTGCAGAACAGGGCATACCAGATGTGATATATTGCTTAAAATGTTATATTATTGATATATTATTATTATTATTACTACAATGAATATCATAATTACAGTGAATGTTCCATATATTAAATATTTCTGTAATATTTGTTTTTCCATTTAAATGAAGCTTTTATTTTGACAGAAAACTGAGTAAAGCCCTTTTAGCATCTGTGTGTTTTTTCATCAAATGATGATCAAATGATCACAGTGATGCTGTACGTAAGATCCCAATCGTCGTGGACTGCTGCATAGTGCTCCGAATTGGCCTGCACAATTTTGAACCACTCAAATAGCATTTAGCACATACCTTATTATATTTATTAGTGAATCGGTTGCAGAAAGATCATAAAAATATATTAATTGCATATAAATATAAATCAAATATAAATAGGAATTCTTCTCTAAACATAAAAATAATTGCAATATTATCATATCACCAGGTCCCTGATGATTAGAAGGGGATAGAATGAGGCCATAGTGCATACAACATTAATAAATAATAATAAACAATGTACCAATTAACCTAATCTAATATTAGGCCGGATGCTTTGAGAAAGCTTGTGGGGTAAAAAGCATTTTAGCAGCTCTGCTAATTACTGCTATCCAACCTCCTATGTGTGACAGTAATCAGACCATGGTGCTTAAAAATAAAGAAAAAAGCAGGAGAGGTGGTTGCTGGAAGGAGAACATGGCTGAGAAAGTGGTTAATTCTATCATTTTTGGCACAGACTGATTCTAGGAGGAGGATGGGTTCTAGTATTGCAAACCATTATTACCCTTTTCCTCCTAGCTGCTCACCTTTCTTTTATATAAGCTTATTAAAATAGCAAGGATCCTGTCACTTGCTTACGGATTACCTTTTCTCATTGGAGTGTAAGGGTGACAAGTTTGTTGACATTGTGCTGACCCCTGTCTCATTCCATGTTGTCGTAGAGCTCTTCCCACTCAGCCACCAAAGCACCTGGGACCCATTCATGGAGCTCGGCTGTGTTTGGTACCATCTTAACACACACTTTCTGTTTTGTCAATTTTTCCTTGATCTTTTGAGATTAAAGTGTGCAATGGACTAAGAAAACTTTCAGAGCTCAAAACTTAATCTGCAGCCCAAAAGGACCATCTATTAAATCTAAGCAGAAATATTAACATATGAGTGCCCATATTTAAACAGAAATGTTGCTCGTTCAGTCAGGGTTGGGTAATAAGGAAGTATAAATAGTTCACCAAACCTTGTGCTGTTCCTGGCTGTGTGTAGCACCTTCTGCTCTGCATATTCTTCATAAGAATTCCAATGTAAGAAATGAATGTACAAAAATGTCATTTTTGTAATGTTCAATATATGAGACTAGGTTGCATAATTTAGTTCTATATGTCCACTTTCCTTCTCTCTCTGACCCTTAGTTAAATAAAAAAAAAATGTATATGCCTTTTTAGACTTCAACATGAAATGAGATACAGCACTTTGCCGCAAGCTGTGGGTTTGATGCTGGCTCCAATGTCGTTTTTAACTGCCGCATCCTTCATTAATAGTTGTATAACCCAGAAAGGGTTTATTTTCCGCTAATGTTTAGTTTACTGTTCATTATCCCATTTAATACATAACTACTTAATAAAACATGGAGTGGTGGTGTAGTGGGCTAAAGCACATAACTGTTAATCGGAAGGTCGCTGGTTCGATCCCCACAGCCACCACCATTGTGACCTTGAGCAAGGCACTTAACTCCATGTTGCTCCGGGGGGGTTGTCCCTGTAATATGTGCACTGTAAGTCGCTTTGGGTAAAAGCATCTGCCAAATGCATAAATGTAAATGTAAATGTAAATCAATGGACTTAAATGTTAACTTGAGTTCTACAAGAGACATGAAACTAGCACAGCTATGTAGAAAATCGGTTACCTGAATCAGTGCTTCTCATCAATGTCCTAATGACCCTGTTGGGGTTTATTTTGCGATAACCGGCTGCATTCAATATCCCTTACATATTTTAGTTATTTTAAATAAATCACTGTGATTCCTGGATAAATACTTTTGAAATTATTGTTCATACAGAGGAACAAACAAATCTATAGATGTCAAATCCATCTCCCTGTTGATTCATTCAGCTCACTCAATTTATGTGTAAACCAGCTGAATTAATTCCCTGTTGGTCTGAACTACAAAACAGACTTTAGTCACAAATGTTTGCCGAGGAACAAAGAGCCTCAAATCAAAGTCGGGAAACATTAGAAGCAGTGAAGCACCGCAGTTATCTGTGGTGGTGGAATCCCAAATGGGCGTAAATGAAGAGATTTCTCAGTCCAGGCTACATATTCTGATGAGCTTGTAATAAGAGAAATTCTCCTGCAGAGATTGAAGGCTTTGAAGACATAGTACAGTACAGCAGCCTGATCAAAGTCGCAGACACTGAATTTTACGGCTTTCTAAGGGAGACTTGTGCCAGTCTCTGGTTGCAGTTTAACTAAACAATTACAATGGCACTGAGCGAGGACCTTAGAGGCACTGCAGAGAGTGTGAGAGATTGATTCACATAAAAAATTAAATAAATACAGAATTCTGGCTCATGTAATGGAAATGTGGGTCATTCAGCTGGGCTTGGAATCATCTGTGTATATCATGATGTCATATTTCTGGCAAAGTCATCCTATTGATGGTGAATGCGTATTAACAAACAAAGGCCACTAGGTTCTTTTTAAGCTCCACTCAGAGAGACAAGCTGAGTATACAAGAGTGTCCTCATAGCGTGCAACTGTGCATCTGGAAAATTGCTTTGAAACGAATTGGAACAATATAGAAGCCAGCGTTGAACAATGTTCTTATGGCAAGGGTTTGTTTTGTAAACTTTGGTGTGCAACTCATCCCACACTGTTTGCGCTACATACATGTCGAATCATATTTCAAATCATGTGTTTAATTAAGAAGAGGTGTGATGTCACTCTCCTAAGTGATCAGACTTTACATTTTCACCTTCCGAACAGATAAAAAAAAATCTTGCTTTGAAGGACCAACCAAAACACTCTAGCAACCGCATAGCAACACCCTAAAGAAACACACATAACCCCCTGACAAACACATATTGAGTTAAAAAACACTAAGTACGCCCTAATTGTCATGATTCCCTTGTTGTCTGCCCTGTGTTTCACCAGTTTTTGTCTAAAACTACATTTCCCAAAATTCCCGGCCCTAATCACTGCCAGCCCTGTGTCATTGTTCTCACCTGATTGTCGTTTGTTATCATCATGTCTCCTGTATATTTAAACCCTGCTGTTTCTCCACTCCTTGTTGATCGTTGTATGTTTCACTGCTTGAATGTTTCTCATGTGTTTAATGTTTCGCTGTTTGGATGTTTTTGATGTTCCCATGTTTACTCCGTTACCCGTCCAGCCGTGTTCACCCTGCCGTGTTTTCCCAGTTCCGTGTTCCTCCGATGTTTTCGTGTTTTAGTTTCAGTTTTCCCCCCATGGATGTTTCTTTTGTTCCTGTTTGTTTTGTCTTCACCTTAGCAATAAAGAACCCGCACTTAGATCCCACTCCTTGTCTGCCCTCGTCTGCCTTCATAACACTAATAAGCACATAGCAACATTTTAAAATCATCTCAGAACTCCCTAGCAACCAAATGGCTACATTCTGAAAAAAACACTTAGAACACCCTAGCAACTACTTAGTAACATGCAAAACCTCCTATAGGGAGGGATGCTCCTATATTTATACACACACACACATACTGTATACATGTGAAAGTGTATGTTTTATTTTATATTCCGTTTACAACAATTTTGATCACAAAATTGACAAATTAATAAAAAAAAGTACAAATGTAATTTCCTTTAATGTTATGAACTTGCATGTGAAATAATACGAGCTGTCACTGTTTGAAATGTCATGTCAGCTACACATTTTAACAAGATGAAACCTAAAAATTAAGCAGAATTACACATATAACAATTAAACGCTTGTATCATGAAAAAGTAAAGTGCAATTTCATATTATAAAGGGGTGGTTTAAACTCATACCAACTCATGGGAAAAAAACGTTGTAGAAAAGGTGCCGGGCTGAATATTAGGTTAATATTAGGCTATATAAGTTTTTAAAAATCTATTTTCACTAAAAACTCAATGATTCAGGCCTGACTCAAAATGTTGTAAAAAAAATGTCACAACCGCATAGCAACATGCTATAAGCCCCTCAGAACTCCTCAGCAACTGCATGGCAACAACCTGGCAACCAACAACCACAACATAAGGCATTGTGGTGGCGAGTTTTGCATATGAAAGCACCACTTACATTTTCAACAGGAAATGTTAAAATCTAGTTTACTATGTCCTTCTACAGTGCCACATCCAGCATAGACCATACCACGTGTTCACAAGACATGAAATATTGTGGTGTCCAACTGTGTTGGGAATTGAACTTTTGGACATTTTGACACAATTTCTTTTAACAACCAGAAGCTATTGCTTTGTGCCCGAACTCTCCCTTCCTTCCTCCTTCCCTCCTGTCATTTGCCCCTAAAGAAAAGGCACCATAAGAGAATGGTTCTATAGAAAGAGTGCAAAAGCAAGTGATACCAAAATATTTGAAGTCAACAGAAGTCCTCAAGCCACTATCTGGGCTCAAATGTCAAAGGCAAACCAATAGGTGGCTGAAATTGTTATTTTTAATCCATTTTCTTTCCTTAGCTCAGACATAGAGAGGAGGCACACAGGAATGTGATCATTATTTAGGAATCACAAACTTCTTTCAAGCATCACACATTGTGAACATTACTTTTTCATTCTATTGTAAACAATTATTAAACATCGCCAAAGCACAAACTGTTTCAATAATAATAATAATAATAATAATACAAATCACATTACTGTTCACACTGGATCCAACATAGCATTCAAAAACAGCTCAATGAACACAAAGGAATAAAATGGAATGCAGGGGTCTCAAACGTGTTTTTAAAAGTGTAACTTCATACGGCAGCTTAGATATGATGAAATGGCCAACGATATCCAGTTGACACATATGTGCATTGTCCATCAATTTAAAAATAGCGCAGATGGAAGGCAATAATGCTTTCTGGGTGAACTTTTTTTCTTTTATTTTTTTCTTCAAAGCTGAAAAATACAGAAAATAAAAGACAAAAATGCAAAAGACAAATGAAGTTAGGCAGACAAAGAGAGAGAGATACTAAGGCTGAAATAGAGACATTTCTGCAAAACAGTTCAAATGGAAACAACTACTTTTTAAACACAATGTTTTAAGTTCAACCCAAGCACCCTCCATGAGTCGCATATGTGCTAGAGTAATTTATCAGAATTTGATGTTGTTTCAACTGCTGCCCATTTCCTTGTAAGATGAGCATGGCGCAGTGCAGGTCTCTAAAGGAG
The DNA here is from genome assembly GCF_025860055.1 of Xyrauchen texanus. Lineage (NCBI taxonomy): Eukaryota > Metazoa > Chordata > Actinopteri > Cypriniformes > Catostomidae > Xyrauchen > Xyrauchen texanus. The sequence continues at coordinate 12,150,164 of NC_068309.1, forward strand.
ATTATGTCCCAGGCAGGGCTGAGTTGTAACTGAGAGGGGCAGATTTACGACACGTTCGATCCTGCCCTTTCATTGCATCTGTAATACCACAACCAGCTCTAGAGGAGACAAAAACCGCTACAAATCATCTTCTCTTTCGAATCACACACCCTGTCAAGAGTGACACCTACATTTTAGAGACTCCTGCCTAACGTTGGAGTTAGAGTTTTGAACTTCTACAGCAAAAGTGTCGATGCTGTCTCTACTTTTCAGTCAGTGAAGTTTGTTGTTACAGTAGAGGCCACAGAACAGGTTGTGGATGCCCTATATTCAGGCCCACATGGATGAACTTTGATAATTGTGACGCCTATTATTCACAAATGCCACATCCACACTAAATCATTTTAATATGAAAACCTAAACAAAAATGTACATCATCATTTTCCAAAGTATGTGACTATATAGATTGTTTCGAAAGTCTCGGTAGAAGAAACGTTAGTGTAAATGTGGCCAAAGTTCTTGACACTCTCTGCTCATTGACAGTTTATTAAAGCTGCAATACAGAAGATTTTTTTTTTTTTTATATAGAATAAATGATATTATTAGGCAAATACATACAAAAATATGTGTTCAAAGCCATGTTCTTGCCTTACCATGATTCACTGCAGTAAGCCTACAGTATTTTGAGCTGTCAGGCCGGATTTGGCGGGAAATTGCAGGGTTATTTAATTTGTCCTTGAGTGTTTAAATCACGTCTGTAAGCACAGAAAAGAAGTGCCTACAATGGTGTGTGTGTGGCAGCAGGAGAAGCTGCAGCTGTACATTTGCAGTTTCAGCAGTCTCCGGATGTGCTTTGTGAAGATGTTTACTTGTTATAATGCTTAAATATGTTTTCTAGAAGGGTTGATGAAGCGTATATTGGTTATCATGCTTTATTGAATTGACATTACTGGGGGGATGTTGTGTTTGGGTTTCTCAGTTTACATGCATCATCCACTGAGATTGTAAATTGTAATGTAAAAATTATTATATTGCTTCCATTACTTCCAGTCTTCCATTGAACTCATATAAGCCATATCACGGGTTTCAACGCTTAATGGGATAGTTCACCCAAAAATGAAAATGTACTCACCCTAATGCCATTCCAGATGTGTATGGCTTTCTTTCATCTGCTGAACACAAACAAAGATTTTTAGAAGAATATTTCCGCTCTTTGGGTTCTCACAAAGCAGGTGAAAGGGTACCAACATTTTGAAGCTCCAATATGGATGTGGAGCGGAGGGGGGCGGGGCCGGGTCGTAATATGGCCACCGGCCGCCTTTATCCCTCGCGCGCCTCATCAGGCCGATTGGGGACCGGATGCGCGATATTCCGACCCAGCCCCGCCCCGCCCCCCTCCGCTCCACACTGGACATAGAGGCAGCATAAGAGTAATCTAGGAGACTCCAGTGGTTAAATCCATATAGTCAGAATCGATATAATAGGTGTGGGTGTGAAAAAGATCAATATTAAGTCCTTTTTTACAATAAATGCTCCACTTTCACGTTCTACTTCTGTTTATGGCGATTTGCATTCTTCATGCATATACATGAAAATTACATGTCAGGGCTCCAGCTATGCGGGTGAATATATCTCTGAGATTTTATGGTGAACACAGGCAACCTCAAATGAGGTTAATTTTGAAACACAACTGAAAACAAAACAATGTTCCTCCAGAAATTGCTTGAAATTTTAGATTTCAAACAGATGTCAATAGAGAGCCCAAAAGTTGGGTAATGCAACTTTGAATGTTTGACTAATATAATTATGCTTTTAGCTGCCAATAAAAGTGTAGTACTCTTAGATTTGCATATCCTTACAAAAAAGTACTGTTGTAATACAACAGGACAGTGATGGATATTGTATACCATGGTTCTGCAATTCATGTATCATGGTATTTACATGGTACTCCAAGGTATTTCCGAGAATACCATAGTACTACCATTTCCAAATATAAATAAATTATGAAGAATTCTGCAGATTTTTATCCAAAATGCAGAAAATACTGAAAAAGTCAACATTTTCAACCATGGCATAATTATGGACCTTTTTCATATTTCCGTATTTGGAACGCAGAAGTAAACTATTGTGGGGTATTTCCATTAGAGGAAAAACAAAACAGAGTGGTGGATTACAGCAGTCAAAAGAGAGAAAGATGTCAAATTTATGGTCAACCCCTCAATAGAATAGGAGGAATAAAACGTTTTTTTGCAGCAGCAGTAGTTATTTGTTTTTTTTATTAATTACGCCTTTGCAAGATTTATGCTGCTAAAAAAGGATGGAAACGTGTCATCAGTTTGTGAAAAGGGTCTATAATCCAATATTCTGTTGTATGTTTCCCCTTTTTGAGGTTGTCTGTCTCAGTGTGGGTGGTATCGTAAGTTGAAAGGTTGAAGGAGCCCTCTGTGGGAAGCTTGAAAAGGCCAGTCACCATGCCAGATCAGTGAGCTTTTCCATTCAACACCCAGAGGTCTGAAAAATGTGCCTATACTTAGCCAACGACATGCTTATGACCCTTTCTATTTTTGAAGGGTTTCAAAAGGGTGACAGGTTTAGGAAAAGCGACAAAACATTCTGTCAATATCTCAAGTGCATCTGCAGGCTTTACTGAAGCTTAAAATATCAATCTTAATCACTTTAACCATTAGTGCACATACATCTACTGATGGATGAATGTAGACAAATGGGGAGGCATTGACATTCACATTGCTCATTTTAACTGGATTATCTTTCTTGCTTCAATGACTTACTGGAGCCACCACTGTGGCTCTGTACAGTATATTTGAATTTAGATTATAATTTGTCTCCTAGGTGTCTAAAACACTTTGCTGACCTTCGCTAAGTAATGGAACCATACAGGGATATTACTGTCCTCTATATGGCTTATTGTCCAGTTCCTTGAGTTTCCTACTCCTGGTGTCCAATCGTCCTTCTTTTTACTCCTAAATCCATTTCACTAATAGGTTTGGGCTCAGAATTCCTCCCATTTCAATGAGTGACAAGTTTAGAGTGTGCCTGCCTCTTTGCGGTCCTACTGATGCTGGATCTGTAAGTAAAAGCGAAGGGATAGGCAATTCTGATTTATGGATCCCAATAGTCTGAATGGGTTACCCTTAGAAAGTACTCCATTAATTAGCCAATGGATATTTGCGGGAATGGGGGCTTGCTGCTTTTCCCTTGATTACTGAGGCACTGTCGTTTTCAAGATGAAGCCATGGGGGAAGGGAAAGGGTCTTGGGTCTTCCTTATCTACATGTTGAGGAAAGGAGTGCTATTACAATTTTTAAGAAATTGCACCTGATGGACAATAAAAAGGGTGAAAAGTTTTCATAGGCTGACATTGAAGGGATGACCCAAACCATATCTAGGGACAAGAATATTATAGAAACTTGGGAATGATGAATTCAATAGTGCCTTATATTGTCACAATAACAACATGTTGTTAGTCAATACCAGACTGATAATTACACTGTGAATTCGGCAACAGTAGGTCGAAAGTTGTTCTGCTAAAATCGGCCTGCACTTACTGAAATGTAAATCACTGCCCCTGAGTGGCTGGAGCTGGAAGTATTGTTACATGTATTGGCTTGTGTTTAAGTTTCAGTTTACAAAAAAATCAAGTTGTATTTTTAATTGTAAATTATGTAATACAGTAAACAGGTATGTATAACTCAACCCCCTTACCCAAACACCAACCCTAAACCTAACCGTCAGAGCGGAAATGCATCCTCTGAATAATGCTCATCATTGTTTATGTGAAATGTTTTCCTATGTTTTTTGCTTTTCCAATGTCAATTTTGCACCAAGTCTTGTGCAGGGCCACCACATTTTTTGACACTGTGTTAAGTTAAAATGAACTTTAAGTTTCCATAACTCTTGTTGAGACACCTCCATTCTATTTCATTTGGCGCATCTAGCTTGTTTTTAGCATGGTTGTCACAAAGATTCACTGTTCTGAGGAAGTTCAGGCTGCAAAGAGGACTTCATATTACTGTTACATTGTTACACATGATTCCAGATTGCTCTGCACCAAGCAAAGTTTCAGACCTCTAGTTTACTTCCTAGTTCCCATAGGACCAGAACCTGCGTTTTAGAAGTTGTTAGTAGTGCTATAGAGAAAAACGGCCATGGTTGAACTGAGGCAAAAATGTCTGATGTGGTATGCTGCTTTTAAGTAATTTCCAGGCTTTGGCTTGTCGATGTGCACTTGTTGGAGACACTGGTGCGGTATGTAAATGATATAGCACAAATGCAGGCACATGGTGTCCTGCATAAAGCATGTATATGTGGTGCCTGGTTCCACCCCAGATTTAGAGTGCAGTGAGATAACCATTGTGAAATGAAGAGGAGCGGAGGATCTGTCAGCGCTTGGCAAGCGTGTTCCTCAAACTCAGATTGTACCATTGGAGATGCCATGTAATTTTCCACATGAAAAGAGAGAGCAGATATGGATATTCCCTTGCCAGGCGCCTGGTTTTAGATGAGCCGTTCTATCCATAAGTTATTTTTTAGAGTACAAAGATGGGATATATAGTAATCCCATCCCAAGACGTATCTTATGACTACAGAGCAAGGAAGAATCTGTCTGACAAAACTCAAAACATTTGAGTCATTGGCCCAGTTTGCTGAAACTAGTGTTAACACGGTAAAGGGAATTCAGTACGTTTGATTTGCGCCCACTAAAAATTTTTTTATTTACATGTCCCGTTAGCAATGTTTTAGAGTCTAATTCACAAAACAAGTGAATCTGCTCGTGGAGCATGCAGCAGATTATCACAATGGTGGAATTCTTTACTGGGACTGTTTAGCATTACTCAACCAGTATGATGGAAGCTAATTAGGCTCAGTATATGTATTGTATTTTTTTTTAAAAGAGATGTTAGTGTACATATTAGCCGATGTTGCTTGCATCACAGTGGTAAAAACTCATTTGCAGCAGTCGTAGTGTTTCTCTTCCCACCCCTAATTGTGACATCACGTCTCTTCACACTACCCAGTGAGTTTCCTGATGCCAGACATCTAAAATGACAGCAGTATTTGGCTTATAGCCTATATTGGTGTATTTCTGTAATCATTCTCTCCCTTGAAACGGGCTTTCTTGACACTCTTACAGAAGAGGATGCACCTGGCACAGCCACAGAATTGAGTCACTTGCCAGTATTGTTATTTGCTGAACTCTAATTTGGCCATTTTCACCAGTGTGCCATGGGATGGAAGCAGATGGCCTTGGTGGCGAATTTAATAGGGGTTTCACAAACTCTGCCTTCTTGAGCTGCAGACTGATTAAAACATCACTATACTGAAAATAAGATGGAAAAAACAGGGTACAAGAGCAATATATAATAATAAAAAAAAATAAACATGTAAAAAAAGCTGATACACCAAGAAATCTTAATATTCTTGAGAAAAACAACATCAAGAAAAAGGGAAAGATAACAAAAATATTAATATTTCAGTGGCATAATAAAAGCCCGGGGGTCCAAAATTGACCCATTAATATCACACACAAAGGCAAGGAAGAACTTCTTTTGAAGCAAACTTCACCTTCATCAAATGGGAATCTAGTGACATTTTCTTGGACGGACATCTTTTAATCTGCACCTAAAGGCAAGGGCCATCGAGCCACATCCAACAAATTAATGAGGTATAATGAAGAATAGACCTTGTGGTCTGTGAAAAGGCAGCTTTGTCAAGAGCGACTATACATCAAATTAAGAGATAGTGATGAATCCACTACTAAATCACTGTGACATATCACCTATTTTACACATATGTGATTAAAAATCAAGACTATGAATATTAAACATAATGCACAGGAAAAAATGATCAAAGTGTGGATTATAATAAAAGTCTCACTCTGTTTTCTCTGAATCTGAGCATAGTTGAGCCACGGGACAGATAGTTTAATGGCACTTTTCCACTTCACGTTACGGTTCGACTCGACTCTGCTCACTTTACTTTTCTGAGCTTGCTATTCCACTGCAGTTTAGTGCCGCCTCAACGTGGGTGAGATTTTAGGCAGATCGTCATAGTTGTCCCTCCTCTACTTGCATGACATCATCTTAAACGCAACACAAATATTACTGACCATAAACAATAATACGACCACTGGCTATTAGTGATATGTTCCTTTACGACTCAGTACACTTGACATTGCGTTTTCTAACGCATATGGGGAACAGAATTCCATCACGCCACACTACACAACATAACCTTCCAAAGAGTAAACATGACACCGCAGTCCCACGGGAATGCAACCGAGGTGGATTTAATTGTCTTCCTCTTCTAAGGAACTTTATGATTAAATCATGTTTGCCTATAGTGGCTATAGAGCCACATCAACTTTCAGTATTGACAAAGTGAGTTCAATCACTCTTGATAAAATATGAGAATTTCTTGAATGGGGCAGTTTACTGGGTCTTTGCCATGTGAAAGACAACAGACAGTGAACACATTGCATTTTAGCGCAAAAAGGCATCTCATGGACGGTGCTCTGGCCTGTAAAATGGTGTTTATGACTGAGTGCTTCAGTTCTGGTGCATTTAGCGAACTCCGCTCAGGTGACACACATGCAGGTTCCACTGCTTGGGCTGGGGATGCCAGATTGTGCCTTGTGCCTGAGAGAGGAGATCCCTCCTCAGCTGTATTTCCCATGGCAAGCTAGAGAAAGATAACATCTCTATAATTTCCGGAACCATGGCAGATTGGGCCATTCTGGTGTAACCAATAGAATCGTTCCTTTTGTCCTCTCGGACTTTGCATGTAACAGAGTGAATTAGGCACACTGGGGGAAATGCATATTTGCGTTTCGCCGGCCATTTGTGGGCCATTGCATCCGCTCCCAGCGGGGCTTGGGACTTCGAGTACCAGAGGGGACAGAGGATGTTCTCCACTGAGGCAAATAGATCGAGTTCTGCTTTGCCGAATATTTCCCAAATCCTCAGGACAGTTTGAGGATGAAGTCTCCATTCACCCATTATCATCCCTTGGCGTGACAACAGGTCCACACCTTAATTCAGACAGCATGGGACATATGTCGCTCTCAGGGAAATCAGATGACTCTCACTCCACAGGAGGAGGTGATGTGTCAGTCTCATTAATGGCGGAGAATTAATTCTGCCTTGGCGATTCATCTACGCCACAACTGTCATGTTGTCTGAGCGAACCAGAACATGACAGTTCCATATTTCTGACTGAAAAGCCTTCAAGGCTAGGAATACAGATGATAACTCTAGGCAGTTGATGTGTCACACCCTCCTTACACCTGTCCAGGTGCGCATACCAGCTCACAGAGTCTAGACGGGCTCCCAAAAAGGAGATGTGTTGGCTGGGGAGAATTTTATTGGCTCTACGCCCAGTTGAAATTGAGGCCCAAGCTGATTAGAAGCAGCAGGTCTCTGTGTTGCCATAACAGAACCTATGATTGGGTTAGTAACAGCCAATTGTTGAGGTAGTTCAAAATGCGCACACCGCTCAGTTTCAGAGGGGCAAGAACCGCATCGATGCACTTTGCAAATATGCGAGGAGCCAGAGACAGCCCGATGGGCAGGACTTTGAATTGATACACCATTCCCTTGAACGCGAATCTCAAAAACATATTGTGATTTTGTAAAATTGGACATGAAAGGACGTATCTTTCAGATCTATCGACACAAACCAATCGTGTAGGTGCACGTGCGATAAGATCTGTTTCTATGTAATCATTTTGAATGGCCGCTTTGCGAGTGTGTGATTAAAATGTCTCAGATCTCGGATTGGCCGAAGCACACTGTCTTTTTGGTTTGAAAATTTGGAACAACCTCTATCATGCTTTTCTCGAGGAGATTGTGTATTTCGGCTCGTAACACAGGCGCATCTTCGGACAAAACTGTGGAAGACAGAACACCATTGAAACGGGGTGGCCGACGCGCAAATTAGATCGTATATCCACATGCGATCATTTTTAGCACCCAATCTGATATACCCATAAGGGCTCGCCACACATCTGCATGACAAGACAGAGGGCAATTTGGTTTATTCATTGTATGATATAATGCGCCGCTCGGAAGGGGTTGTGCACAATGTGTGGGCTCTGAAAAGGAAAAGAGCTCTTTATTGAGAATGTGTGAGTGACTCGTGCAAGTACAACGAGCAGGATATTCTTTTTCTGTAACAGTGTTGTGTGTCTCCAATCGATCCTTCTTCGGAGCAGACCGAGTGAACAGCGAGCTCTGCATTCCGCTTCGAAGGGTTGTGTTCTTCAGAAGCATAGACACATTATGCTGAGTTTGAGGGGCTCGTGGGACATGTTCCGGCATGAGGTCCACCTCAAATTCACTGTTTCGAGTGTTTATTAAATGATCAATTATTACTCTGCATGCATCTCTCTCAAGCCGATGGATGTGAAGAGCAGTGGGGCTTTTCAATTTCGAATGAAAAGCACTCCATGCTACAACCAGGGGTGTAAAGTAATTAAGTAAAAATACTGAAGTATTATTCTTAAGTATTATTTTTGGGGATTTGTACTTTACTCAAGTGCAATTTAAACAGAATACTTGTACTTTTACTTAATTACATTTCCAAATAATAGTTTTTTACTCCTTACAATGTTATTTAAACTTGAAAAGTACTCATTACATTTTTAGAGATGATTTTCTTGTCTTGTTTACTCTGTCTTGTTGGGATGAAGTCGCCTCCAAAAAATGACAGATGATGGACCAGAGGTCAGTCATTTCAAACGGAGTGTCGCACTGAGGCTGTGCCTGCTTGTGTGATCCCTCAGGTGTCACAGAATAGGCAGGTGGGAGGATGCGGAAGTCTGAATCGTCCCTCAGAATGAGGGCGATTCGCGAGCGAAGCGTCTTGAGTCTCATGCCCTCGCAGTGAGGACAGTCTGTCTCCATGAGAGCGGACTCTGAGTGGGCAGACAGAGAATACTGATCTGACAAAGGTATGTGTCTCTCTCACAAGGAACACTTATGAAACTACATATTTAACCCTCTGGGGTTTGAGGGTGTTTTGGGCCCTGGAGAAGTTTTGACATGCCTTGACATTTGTGCTTTTTTCAGTTGGTTAAAAACATATTAATGGCTAAAGTCTGATAACACTGTATTCAGCACAAACTGGGCTACAATAATATGTGAGCAACACATACTAAACATTTGTCCACAAGACTTTTGAGAACTGGATCTTGTAGCCTAGAGTTTTTGCTACAAAATGATGTGAAAACCATCCTGATCATTCATACAAAACAATATAGTAATTTAACTTTTGTAAGACACTTATAGTGTTAGAAATGTCATATGCAAGGAGGCGTGAATTAACATGAATACTGATGTAATTCACACCTGAGGAGACAAAGACGCCTCCCCTGGGTTTATCAATGAGGAATGTGACAGAAAGAGAATGAATGTGAGGAGACTTAATAATCAAAATCAAGTTTTAAGTTAAAAGAAGTAATCTGACTATACATTTTCTTTACATAAAAACTTTACTTAATTTTAGACCTACACTATCTTTTAAAAGAAGTCTCTTCTGCTCACAAAGGCTGAATATATTTGATCCAAAATACAGTAAAAAAACTGTGATATTGTGTACTCTTTTTACTATTTAAAAGAACAGTTTTCTATTTGATTATATTGTTAAATGCAATTTGTGATCATTGTGAATTTTCAGCATCATTACTGTAGTCTTCAGTGTCATACGATCCTTCAGAAACATTATAATATGCAGATTTTCTAATATGGGCACATTTACATCTCATTTGACACATTTACACCTGAACACATATTTGCAAGCACAAGCTTCGTTGATGATAATGAAGCAGCATAAACACTAATTAAAATATAATCTAAAAATTCGTATTATTTTTATATCATATTAAATATCATATTTAGATCATACAGCATAAAATTGAAATACCTGCTTTAGCCGAAACAGCATTTAAATGTAACTAAACTTGCTTATTAGGACATATTTCAAATTTCAATACTCTGAATACTGGCTGGTAAGTCTTGAAACAGTCCCACTAGTAAAATATCCATCCATCCATCCATCCATCGTCAACCGCTTATCCTGTGTACAGGGTCGCGGGACTAGTAAAATATGTACATGTTTATATAAAATAGCATGTCAACTAATATGTAAGTAAAACTTAATGACTTACTCATCTGAAATTGTATCCTCGGCTGGATCAAGTCACTCTTCAAAATACAAATGTTCATCAAAACAAGTCCTGCTCTGATTTTTAACTCTTCGTCACTATTCAGGAGTTTCCTCGCCTGTGTATCATGCAATCTTCCAAATGTGCAGAAAAGTGAATGAACTTCATGTTTTTAAGGCACAGTCGGGGGCATTTACCATTTGCATTGATCACCTCAGCACATTACCGTATGAATAGTGCCCTCTGCCCGTAGGTGTGATCACATTAGGGATAATTAGCTGAGCCAGGAGAAACTGTACATCGCTTTGTTTCATACAGATTATATTGCAGGAGAATATTTGTTTTCAATTTTAATTGTTTTATTTAAAAGTAGACATTTTAAGCTTTCTTTAGACATATGTTTCATGTTTGTGTGATAAGTATTCGCGGAGTTTCAGTTAATTTTTGTGACGTGTTTCAGAAATATGCTTGTGAACACAGAGACTGCTGAAAGCTCACCCTTTTTATTTTCTTTATTTTACAAAAGCACAAGGTTTTGTTGTTATTGTGAGTGTACACAAATAAAAGTAGACCCTTTATAGTCTTTAATAATGTCTTACACTTATCTGTATGTAGAGGGCTTCTAGACGAGAGATGAATCACTGTCTTGAAGGAAGAAAATTCTGAGGAATGGTTTGCGAGCGTGCTTTTATAGTGGACAGCTTCATGCCTAAAAGGGCAGGGCTCGAACACCATAGCCAATATTTGAATATTATCATTATTGTAGAGAGTTTTCAACTTGGATGTGTGGAAGGACACTCCCCATATGCATTAGAAAACGCAATGTCTAGTATACTGAGTCACAACAAAAACAAACAAATCTCCTTGCTAATTTCTATAACATCCCTACATCAGATAACACTAAAATCCAACATGGTCTCATAGAATCACGTTCCTACATCTACATTTTTGCAAAACGAGAGGCACAACAACTTTTATTCATTTTCACGCAAATTACAAGAGAACCTTTCAGATTTATAAACTCTTCTTGCCCTGTTCCTCACACAATACTTTTTTTTAATACATTAAAATACTTGTTTTGATAAAAACCCTTCAAGTGTGATCCAGTTGCACAGAAGCTCAACTGATAGAGCTTTGCACTGGTGATGCAAAGGACCATGATCCGAGTCCTGAAGAGCAGGCGATTGACACAAGTTGAAAGTGTCATAGATGCACCACAAAACATTTATTTTTAAATAAACTTTTGCAGACAAATCAGAAATGGCCTTTTTGCTTATAACTTCACAAAAAATAAACAGAACATAAAATAACACATACCATTATTTAGAGGAGGGTATTACTGTTAAAACGAATGCCCTATCTGGGTAAAAACACGTTAGGTTTCCTGGATTAGATGACATCATCAGAAATAATGTAATACGTTGTAAAGCGCCATGGAATGCTAAAACACATGCAACCAGAGGAAGAAGTCATTCAAATATGGGCAGAGATGATCGTTTACTGTTATTACATATGGGTACAAGGAGCTGGTGCCCACTACATGACACAGACTCAATGATGGCTCAAATGACACAGAATGGAACTTTTGAGAGAAAGCATACCTTTAGTCATTGTTGTATTTGCATATGTAATTAGTTCTTATGTACAATTATTATGTTTTATTTGTTTGAAGAGGCTTTCAGACACTTGGAGACGAGGATGAATTATTTTTGTAATGCTATACTTTTTATTGCTTTGTCTTATCATCACAACATTTTACTCAGTTAGGTGACATGATTGGAACAAAACAAAAGCAGTTTTTTGGAGTTACCTTATTTGCACCCTGAGATATATAATGTAAAATCAGAAAAATAAGAATAATAAAAAAATAAGAATAATTATATATATATATAGTTGTTTTGTGATCATTCAGCAGTTTCGTAGGCTGAAAGTCTCAAAAATTATCACAATATATCATTACAATTATTTTAAATGTTATCTTTAAAATGATAGCAAACAATTTACCCTGTTTGTAGAGTTTTAAGCCTTTAATTTTGGGCATGCCACTGAAATCTTTGAAAACACATATCCTGTTTCACTTGGTAATATGTTAAATTATGGAAGTAAAATGGGTTGAAAATGCCATATCAAGTTAACTTAAATTTTAGAGCCTTTCATGCTTGTGGAAAATACAATAAAAGAAAAAAGACATTGCACAATCAAATGTTCAGCCATCAACATGTCCGCCACGTTTGCTTAAACATAAAAAGATTTATCCATTAAAAAAACAGATCCACACAATACAGAGAAGTACATTTAAGAGCCATTTGCTCTCTTACTTTAAAAGTAACTCCTCAATTAAAGTAAAGCTGCCAAATCAATAGCATCACAGAAGAGAAAATGGCAGAAACACTATTTGATGAGAAAGTGAAAGAAGGGGATTGATAACTTTCGACTGTCATTATTTCTCCCAAAGGTTTGTAAAAGCTGCTAACACAGTCCCTTACTTCAAATCAGAGTAAATGGGATTATTTTCTAACGAATTTGCCGTCTGTTCACGACTTTGCATAAATATGGTAACATTGTTCTGAGGCTAAAAATAAGAGTACAAAAGACAAAAATTGTTACTCTCATTCCTGCAGCATTCTTCTGGCTGCCGTTTGAATCTTGAGCCATCATTTAAAATTTAAAATGCATATCTAGTGACATGAGACTATCCCTCTGGTGCCTTTTTTTTAACCACAAATAATCATTACAACTCCCTCCCCCTGTGGCCAATATCCATATACACTAGGTTATCAAAACGGATGCGCATTACTGGCACATCAACTCTCTTTCAGGGCTAGTTTAATAGCTTCTGTTCTCTCAGGAATGAAAAAGGCAATAAGCTCATGCCAATACTCACATTCTGCTTATTATGTTTTGATTGCATTAGCAAATGAAATAGAAAAAACCTCAACAAAAAACTCAAGCCCATTGCTTAGTGCCAGAAAATGACTTTGCATCAATCACGTAATTCTAAGAGCAATAGCATGAGTGTCAAAGGAAGTCCTTAATAATATTCACATGAAATTAAATGTCCTTTGTGTCATTTGGCTCTTCAAGAATAGAGTGTACCTTCAGATTATCAGACTGTTGTAGAAGGAAGAGGAGGATAATACAGAGAACATGTCCTTGGAGATGGGTACAGGATTTCATTTACTTTGATATCTCTTTCCTTGCATCACACACGGTGATGTTTTCAGTGAAATAACACAAGCATAAAATCAAATGAAGCATTGAATAATGGTACAACACCAAAGCCAGATTTCAGGCAGTTTTGTTTGACATTAGCTCTTTCGACTCTGAATTACAGACATGCTGTCAATATTGCAATATTTTCTTCTCCATTAGGCTTTTAGTTTTGTATAGACTAGTTTTAAATGTTTATGTGTATACACACACACACACACACACACACACACACACACACACACACAAATAATTCAACTGATGTTCTGCTATTGTGCATACCCTCGTGCAACCCCGCGTCCACATGTGTAGACTTTGTATTTTGGCTTCGCTATACACACCGCATAATTTAAATGAATCCAAATGTTGAAAAAGTTTGCTTTCAGAGGAGGTATATGGAGTTAGGATGAAAATAAGGTGTATTTCAAACTGTTCTGAGACCTGTGAAGACAGACAGCACACTGGAGGTTAAGTCATTCACTAAATAGGGAGCAAGGGAACATCCTATATTTTCTATGCAGCTAAGTACATTCAATCCTAAAATATGAGCAAAAGTTCAGTTTCAGGCTGCAGATGATGTTTGGACCACTCAACATGTTTGCCAGACATAGGACAATGATAATCAGTGCACAGATTCAGAATTGCATAATGTTACATTTTATTTTAACGTGACTGGCAGTGATTTGATAATGCTGGCCATTACTTTGAATAAGAATTATTTAATCAGCTTTACAGAAAATACATATGTGGACATCACTTTTTAGGGCAAGTATTAGCACTAGTTACAAATCAAAAAGGGAACTGGAAAATGCACACAGCAGTCACGTGGGGTTCTCAGGAGGATACAGTATATCCTACATGGTTTTACACTGGTTTACTTACTGTCCACATTTAGTTTTTCTGTATTTTCCTGCAATATGTAAATAGGAATAGTTCACCCAAAAATAAAAATTTGGTCAACATTTACATACCCTCATATTCAAGTTTTATTGGTCACATACATAACCATACACAGAAGTGAAATACTTTGTATAAATGTTCTCTCCACAGTTTACGATAAAAAAACTATAATAATAATAATAATAATTATATATATATATATATATATATATATATATATATATATATATATATATATATATATATATATTGGAATGAAACACATGTAACGGGAATATGTATTTAAAATACAAAATATAAGTAACTGTATCCCACTATTGCTACAATTACAGTTACATTCAAAAAGTAGTTTGAAGCATTTTATTGTCATTTGTTTCATTTAATATTTAGTTATTTCATAATGATGTATTTAGTATACGTTACTGGCCATGAGTAATCTAACGGAACACGTTACAAATGACATTTTACTTCTATTTCTACATTTTAGGAGTAGAAATAGAAGTAAAAAAATATTTAAGATTAAGAGATTATGGGAATATATACTCTGGAGAATTTACAACACAATAAAATAGGAGAAAGAAGAAATATATACAGTGTGTACAAAGTATGCATATGAATATGAAATGCATGCATAATGACAGATGCAGAGTTGGTAGAAGCAACATTTTGATTGGGAATATGTACATTGTGCAAGGTAAAGTGCAAGTGTGCAGTAATGTTGACCTGCAACAGGCTGATGTTATAGAGGTGGTGTTGTAGATGTATAGTAATGATAATGCAGAGTGTAATATTGCTTCAAGTGTGTGGTGTTGAATAGTGAAACGAGTCCTGGTGTTGTCCTTGGTTCAGGACACGGATGGCCTGGGGAAAGAAGCTCCTTCTCATTCTCTCTGTTTTGGCCATCAGGGAGCGGAAGCGTTTCCCTAACTGCAACAAAGAGAAGAGTCCATTATTAGGATGGCTGAGGTCTTTCATGATCTTCTTGGCTTTGGTCCAGCATCATTTGCTGTAGATGGACTGCAGGTCAGGGAGTTTGATGTGGGTGATGCGCTCAACTGATCACACCACTCTTTGTAGAGCTAGTCTATAATGTTTTGTGCAGTTTCCAAACCCCTATGACTTTCTTTTTTCCATGGTGCACAAAAGGAGACGTTACACAGAATGTCAGTCTGTCACCATTCACTTTTATTGTATGAAAGTGAAAAAGAAATGCAATTAAAGTGTGTGGTGACTGAAGTTGCCTTGCATTTATTTTTGTGTTGCACTGAAGAAAAAAAGTCCAACTGGTTTTAAACAACATAAGGGAGAGTAAATAATGACAGAATTTTCATTTTTGGGTGAACTATCCCTTTAAATTATTTGAATCTGATTTTAAACTATTTCCATTAGCCCCCATGTCATGTAACAATTGCAACATTGTTTGTGTGATGACATTTTTTCTCTGTGAAAACTGAACAGAACATCTGTGTATCTTGCCGCAAACTCACCACATGTTGCCTCAGTTTTGAACTTCAGGAATTTTTGATCATGCTTTTAGGTATCTGAATCATTGGGGAAGCAGAACACAAGGCATCTGTCCCATGGGAGAGCAGTAATTGGGCCATTTATTGAGCACTGAGGAAGTGTCTTTATTCTCAATCACGCCTTGCTTTGGCTCTTTTCCTCTTAAGGGAGCAAGATCTAAAAATGCATTCAACTGTGGCATGTAAGACAGGAGACTGAAGATGGCTGTCTGACAGGTCCAAAGAGATTTTCTTGGTTTCTGGGAATGGTTGTATCAAAGCTGGAAAACTGGCCCAATTTGAAGCTGAAATGTGTAATTTTTCAATATTTGTTGGCATGTTTTCTTCTATCCCAGCTTAATATACAAAGACAACTGTAAGGCATTCGTAAGTTTAAATTCCAAGAAAAAAAGTTAACACTGTGGCTCTGTGCCGCTATCAGAACATTTCTGTCCTGACTAGTGTGACACAGCAGCACTGACACAATCAATGGCATGAGTTTGGGAGTGTCTGATATGTTTTGTTGTCCAAGGGCAGACAGGGGAAGTCTTCAGGGAATCTGTTTGAAACAAATCAATATTTTTGCAAATCTAAAAATCTATTAATCTATTTGGTGATGCTAGTGGCACACAAAGTTACCTTCTGCAACAAAACAACATTTCATGCTGAGGCTTTTACCTAATATCACAAGAAATGAAGGGTTTGATAACTTTCAAAGCCAAAGATAATTCTCAAAACAACACTCGCATCCCTCTTTTCCATTAATAAGACACGGCACGCAACAAAATAATTGTACAGCATGGTGCTTTGAAAAGATGGAGACTTTGTTTTCTGAGTTGCAAGCTGAATGAAACTGGGCAAATGCATTTTTCCACTGAAACACATTTCCCAAAAGGACTATCAAAGGTAAAAGTACACAAAAACAAGTTTCAGTGTTTGAAAACTTGTGTGATCATGCCATCATTTCAAACTCTTCCATTCAATTATAGAATGAGTCTGTGTGTGTGTTGGAGGGGAGTATGCTGGTCTTTTTATAGAGGGAGCTGATCCATTTAAGCCTGGTCTAAAAGTCACAAGTGGCTAGACATGCTTCATCCAGAGTGCCAGCGCCAAATGCACTTTTCTGTTTGAGGGATACGGACAGGTTTAGAATATTGTGAACAATGCGGCTGTTTTGTTGGCTGCCAGATGCAGTTAGACGGCTGCAATAAGGCTTCCTTTCCTAAATGGGCGGCACACCCTGAAAGCCATTCTCAAGCTATTTGCAAAAAGGCGTTAAACAATGGTCAGTCCCAGAGTCCCAATGCATCTCAAAGCTCTTGTTTTTGTAAGGAAAGAAAAGGAGATCCATTTTGCAGCCTATTAGAGACTGTGTTACCCATATGTGCCAAACTTTTTAAACATGAAAGAACCAAAAGTGGCTGAGGTACAAAAGTTCTCTACTTGTCAAAGATGTGCATATTAATATATTAGTGTCCAAGAGGCAAAAATGTGATGACATAACAATCTTAGGCATGTAGATAACTGTAACAGGGGAGGAAATGCTAAAAAATTATGTTCTCCTTGCCACTCTTTAAAGGGAGAGTTCACACAAAAATGAAAATTCTGTGACTTGTACACATATGCCAAGACTTCTGAAGCCATAACATCAAAAATCAAATCATTATTCAAGTCAACAAACAGTTCTGAAATCCAATATGGTGGCTACATTGATAACATCAAGCCTCACTGGTTCTTGCAACAAGACATCATGATGTTTGGAACCAATCAGATTTGATATTATCGATGTAGGCGCATTGTTTAAATCAAAGGTCCTAATTGACCTGACCATGAAACAGGTGTGCCCAAGGTTTATTCCCTTACACACTCCCCCCCCCACCCCGATACCACACATGCACCACTCCACATACCTCCAAAAACATGAGACCAAAATCTCATAATGCTACTTGTATGTTTAGCTAGAAACGCAAGCTGCTTTTGAGAAACAGCTTCTAATTAAAAATGACGGGCCTGTTAAATGACTAGCCATCCACGCGATGATATGGCTTTGACGGCCTCTCTTTAAGAAACCATTATTCTTTGCTACACGGTTTCACCTTTCTGACCTTGTTGCTTAAGAACAGCTCCTGAAATGTCTCTCCTCTGCCTATCCATTTAAGCAGTCACCAGGAGGGCACATTTCAACACTGCATCACACAATGAAGAATTATGAAGGGAGCCTCAACTCTATGTCAGTAATACTGTAAAAACACAAGCCTGCCTGGCTTCAGTGTCACTGCATAGCTATTTATACCATTATCCTTTGCCTTAGCGTAAAAAGCATTATGCTATTACAAACTCTCCTTGTGTTTCTGACACAGGGTTGACTGGCAGAGAGGCAGCGTGGCTGATTAACCCTGCCAGTCAGCGGAAAATTTCTGACCCTTGCTAATAATTTATTTATTTAATTCAAGACTAGACCTCAAGTGGAAATATAAGAACTAAATGTCTATGAAGCTAGCATGTTCTGGCAAGGTTTGCTTTGTATGCTGGAGCAGTCTCCTGACAGTAAAAGGATGAAA
Source organism: Xyrauchen texanus (assembly GCF_025860055.1). Classification (NCBI taxonomy): domain Eukaryota; kingdom Metazoa; phylum Chordata; class Actinopteri; order Cypriniformes; family Catostomidae; genus Xyrauchen; species Xyrauchen texanus. Next base: position 12,168,496 of record NC_068309.1, read on the forward strand.
TCCTGTTAAAATGAGCCATGCAGAGCAACCGTCTGTCCATTCAACACCTAGTGAGCTGCCTATGGAGACAGCATTTTAAGGCATCATAGGCACTCTTACTTAGCCAGCTGGTAGGTAGCTGTGCAGAGTGTGTAAACCTCACCCCCCTGGCCTCAAGAGGTGCACTAGCTACTGACACTAGGGGCTGTAGCCTTTAGCCTCCTTGTTAGGGCACCCACCTCCAATGCCAGGGATGCCAGTTCCAATCCCGCTCTGAGTGGGTTGAGTAGTAGTGGTTACAGTGGTGCTGTGACCTGAATAGGAGTGTGGTTTAGGGGGTGAGTGTAATGGTAGCCAGATGGGTAGGTAGCTGTGTAAACCTCACTCCCCTAGCCTCAAGAGGCAGACTAGCGACTAATGTTAAGGGCCTTTTGCCTCCTTTTTAGCGTGCCAGCCTCCTATGCCGGAGACCCCGGTTCGGATCACGCTCTGAGTGGGTCAAGTAGGACCGGTTACACTGAATACTAAGGCCACATCCACACTAATCATACAGTTTCCTAATGTCATTATTTTCCAAAGTATGTAGTAATGGAGAGCATTCCATTTTTTTTTTCAGTGTGGATGAGAGGCGTAAACATATTTGTTTGAAAGTGGCCTAATGGTGCGTTCATTACCAAAATGATGAGATTCCGGCTTGTAGTTACGAGTTCTATAAATGCAGTTGGTAAACTCTGAATTTTATGAAAGCTCTGCCTTGATAGTTGTGGAGTCATGCAAGATGTTGATAGAACCAATATGGCAGCGGCTTCAACATTTTTCAGCAGTAAAACAGTTTGCTCTTACAAATGCCATTTTATTATAGCCAGTGATACAAGGAGTACTTCCTTTCGTCTTAAACATTTTGCAAGAACATTTTTAGGTGAATTAATGAATTAAATATTTTGCTGTCATCATTGACAATTTTTTTCAACAATGAATTACATGATATGTCGATTACAACATCAAATGAATATCAATTTAAAAGTATGTATAAATATTTGCTCTCTGTCCAGCTGTATTGTAATGCAAGAATGCAGTCTCATCTTTTGCTATCGCTAGTGTCAAGCAAGCCTGAGTGTGGTATGTTGTCTGTACAGCTAAGCGTTGCCTATACATCTGGAGTTTCGCTTACTGCACCCTGCTGAACACAGCTTAAATTGCTTCGATGGTAGGCAAATCCCTTTTACACTCTGGGAACATGATAAATAAATGTTATTTTTTCTATAATTAATCACACTGAATTAAAGTGTTAAATTGACAGCCCTAATTTTTATGCTTACAAGGGCATTGCACCAATTCCAGATAGGTGCCCTGCTTTGTGCCTGAAAGACTGATTGTTTGTGAGTAACAAGCTAACTTAAAACATCAATTGAAATGAAATGTTTGTCAAGTCTCCTGTGTGCTATTTGTGTAGCATGCAGAGCTTCCGCCAATGCAGAGTGTTCCAAATCAGCTACTTATGAGGTTCGAAGATGTTAGTAAGCTGTCTGAGAAGGCAGCTGCATGCTTGTGTAGGCAGTTGGCAGCAGGCAGCAAGACAGCTCGCTAGGCTTTGGAAGAGACTCACTGTCATAATATGAATGTCCATGGGAACTTGAGTGCCAATTTAAGGTCAAAGGTTGCCAGAAATCCCAATCCATTAATATAGGCATGTCCCAGACATCCAGACAGCCATAAGGTCAGAGCTATAATGTAATTAAACAAAATTAGACCATATAGCTTCAGATAGACCATGAAATTATCTGTTACTGGCCTTTCTTTACTAATGTCAAAATTAAATTAACTTGCTGTAATCCACTTAAGTGTGGCTGGATACTTTTAATCTGCTTTTAGAGGGCAGGTAGATCTTTTCCCACTAATCCCTTCAGTTCCACTACACAGCAGCACACTCAAATATGAAAGCTATATTTATGTAAATGAGGGCTAACGTATATATGGTGGTGCATGTCTTGGTCCTAAGCTAACAAAGAGTGGTATAAAGAATCTAAGTACGTAACTGTATTTTTTGTAGAGGCACAGGAAGAAAATATTGGGGATTCCTCTATGAAAAGGTAATCTTTTGTAGCCACTTTTCTTTACACATAGCTTCCAAACAGCTGCAGAGCTAGGCACAGTCAAATATGGCCCCTAAGGCATAATCAGGCTAAGCCCCTATGGTCCCATCTTTTAATACCATAAAACAAAATAAAAAATAAAACATTTCATATTAAAAGAAAACTTAAAGCCACAGATCCAGCTGTGACCTTCTGGGGATATGCTAAATGAAGTGGATTGCTCCACTCTGACCACTCTAGTTCCCTCGATCTCAGAGCTCTACGGAGATGAGACAGAGGTGGATCAGCCATATAGACACCAATGTCCACGAGAGACGTACTTGGGGAAACAGCTGAAAACCAACCTTACAAATGTGTTTGTCTGAATATGAGGGAAGATTATTATTGATAACAAAAGCTATTATAAAGACAAACACTAGGAGTGAAAAAAAGTTAATAAAATAAAAATAAAAATGTGATGCAAAAAATAAATAAAAATAAAAGTAGAAATGTGTACTATAATTTAGACTCATTCCTGGTTAAAATAAAATAAAATATATATATTTATAGATATATTTACCGTCACAACAATGAAGCTACAGCATTGGATATAACTTTCCAGAGATGGGACCAAGTCACACATGTGCAAGTCTCAAGTAAGTCTCAAGTCTTAACCTTCAAGTCTCAAGTAAGTCTCAAGTCTTAACCTTCAAGTCTCAAGTAAGTCCCAAGTATTTTTTTCTTGGGCAAGTCAAGTCCAAGTCAAGTCACAGGCTATGTCAAGTCAAGTCCAAGTCAAGTCACAGGCTATGTCAAGTCAAGTCCAAGTCAAGTCACCTTATTATTGTAATTTTACCTGCAGAATCTGATCATAATAAAGTGAAAAGACAAGATATAAGTAACTGTCAGTAAATTACAATACTCATGTTCAGTAAAATACATCATGGAATCAAACAAAATTGTAACTTCATAAAATTATTTATTTTTCACTTCTGCCAACAGTGTTTGAAATGTTTGAAATTTTCAACATTGAGTCCATAAAACAAATAACAGCTTAACATCCAACAGACTCCTCTCAGAACACCTCCCTCTCTCTCTCTCTCTCTCTCTCTCTCTCAAACACAGTTACCTACATTAAACTTTGTTACATTTCTCCTCTTTCTCTCACACACACTCCCTCTCTCACACACACACTCTCTCTCTCTCTCACACACACACACACACACACACACACACACACACACACACACACACACACACACACACACACACACACTCTCTCTCACACCCACACTCACTCTCTCTCCCACACTCCCACACCCACACTCACTCACTCTCGTGCTCACACACACACACACACACACACACACACACACACACACACACACACACACACACACACACACACACACACTCACTCTCGTCTCTCGCGCTCTCACACTCCCACACTCTCGCGCTCACACACACACACACACTCACACACTCACTCTCGTCTCTCGCGCTCTCACACTCCCACACCCACACTCACTCACTCACTCACTCACTCACACACACACACACACACACACACACACACACACACACACACACACACACACACACACACACTCAGAGTATATCCATTAGTCATTACCTCTTTTAAAAGGTATTGCACCTTGAGGTACCAGCGCGCGTGAACGTCATGGCAACGTACAAAACAAAGTACCTCAGCGGGAAACACTTAACGTAAATGCGCGTAACTAAGGTAAATCAAGCAGGCTAGTATGCAGCATAAGCTACGAAGTGTTGGCTGAAATAAAAAATTAATGGACAGATTTTTTTTCCAGAAAACTTCTTGCACAAAATAAATTCAAGCACTTTCAAGGACCTGTATCTATGTATGTTTATTTTCAAGAACTTTCCAGGGCCTTGAATTTTATTTTTCAGATTCACAAACTTTCAAGGATTTCAAGGACCCGTGGGAATCCTGCTATTATTACATTAGCTAACTACCAACTAACCAGATAAAATTAACAAATTGACAAGCACTTACTGGGCAGAATGGCTCTTCAAATGGCGGACGAAATTGGAGGTTGTCGTCTGGCTGTCCGCGATCTTAACGTTGCATGTCTTGCAAAGCGCTGTTAGATCTTTTGTCATCTTGATAATAATTTTTGAAGCCGAGCGATGACCCTCGGTAGCGTTACCCCTCGGCTGACATGTTGATGTGTTATCTGATCTAAGTGGGCGTGGTGTGCGTAAGGTACGAGAGGGCATGGCTGATGATAGCCTATAGTGTCGGTGAGTATTCTCAGCCTGCGCTCCAGCTGGATCAACTTTATTTTTTAAAATAATTTACATATTTTATATTCAAATTGAAAACATGATGTCATTAACACTCAAGTCATTCAAGTCTTCGTGTCTCAAGTCAAGTCAAGTCCCGAGTCTTTAACTTCCAAGTCCGAGTCAAGTCTCAAGTATTTTATTTTTTGTCAAGTCAAGTCACAAGTCATAAAAATAGCGACTCGAGTCCAAGTCACCAAGTCACAAGTCCCCATGTCTGTAACTTTCCACAGATAAGGTAAGTAAGTGATTTTATCACACTAAAATCATGCAAACGTGTATATTGTTTACACCTTGTGGCTATACTTTTGAAACAGTATGTATTTTAACATTTATAGACTGGCCCCACTGAATTCCATTGCACTGTAAGTGCTTGACAATAGCCGTGATTTTTGCTTCTTTTTTTTATTATTAACGAGGGATGAGGCAAAAATATTTTCTGGGGTAATCAACATTATGGCATAAATTCTGTTGGTTGAGGTTAACTTGACCTGAACCTGGAATATTCCTTTAATCTTCTAAACCAGGTAAAATGAACACTGAAAAAAAAATACTGGCAGCTGTGGTTGAGAGACATAACAAGTGACCATGCTTCAGGCTTTACGGGATGTCATTTTATGCCTTTATATTTTGGGTTCACTACCATTTATATATTTAAATTATATAAACTTGATATAATAACCTTCTGGAACTAAAGTCTGCTTTTCACTTTAAAATATACTGTTAATCACTGTAGAAACTACAAAAAGGCTTAAAGTTCATCTAGAGTGGCCCTTCCAGAGCAATAAATAACTCACATGTTGAGACAGTGTACAGTGTTACTCACACAAACACAAAACTTAATTAGGGTAACACATGTGACACTAAAATAATGAAATAAACATTCATGAAACTACATAAAATATAACACAGATCACCCCAATGTACATATCTGATAAAATATACAAAAATTTAACTCTTTCCATATAATCCAATATAACATAATATATACAGTTTTCCATAAATGTATTCATTTGTTAAACATAATAATGTTTTTTACTGTTAATTATTCAGTAAAATCATAATTTTACATCAATTTCTTTTTATATTTTAAATTTTTTACAAAATTGTACCCTAAAATGACATTTATTGTCCTGCTGAATGGATAGTTTTTTATTTTTTATCATATATGTTGTCCAATAAATGCATATTCACTTTAGCATTTTTACATTCTTTTACTGTTAAAATTTTATTTTTTTTTTTAATTACAGTGTTCTGCTAATTGTCATCAAGTCAGCAGTAATGCTTTATGAAGTTGACAAAAAAACTTTGCATTTAACTGTAATAGTATTATTTTGAGTTTGGTGCAGTTTCTGGTCAAGTGTAGCTTGGAGATATTGAACAATTGGTGGTATGTTATAACAGATAATAAACTACATTGAATCTAAATTAAAACTAAAAAGTAATTTTCTAAAAATTCTAATGAAATATTTATACACCATAAAAACAGACTACATTTAAATTGAAACTGAAGTTCTAAAAGAAACATAAAAGTTGTGACATTTTCAAAGCTATGACAATCTGGTTTAGGGAAGAGAAAAAATACAGAGAGAGAAAGGGAAAGAAAGCGAGATATCTCCCTTTCTCTGTATTTTTTCTGTATAACTGACAAGGTATAAGAGAAAAACAGACTTGAAGGAAGAAAAAAACGAAAGTCTGCACATAACTGGCAACATTACTTGCACTGAGATTATAGTGCCCTTCAGCGTAAATGTGGGAGCCAATTTGGTGGAGCACTGAGATGCCTGTTACAAGGCTTTAGAACACAGATATATTAGATTCCCTATGTTACAAAGATAAAGGAAAACAATATTTGATAGTGGCAGTGCCTGAAGGTAAGCTTAATGCCATGCAATTTCAGGGGAGAGATACATGATTTCAAGACTCTGAACATGCCCTGACAAAACACCTATCTCTAGGTAAAATTATACCGTATCATCCTTGCTGCTGCTAAAGGCATGGCTAGAATAAGAGATACATACATGCGTGTACACAGGCAGAAAAGACAGGAGCTAATGAGGCTATTCTTCCCCCTGATAAAGGTGGTGGGGGGGGGGGGGGTATGCCACAGGACAAACATAATGGCACACTCCGCAGGTAAATTAAGTCCCTCGCCTCATTGTAATCATGCTGCAATCACGTCTGTCTTGAGATTGGGTTTCCAAGCGGCATGAGAGATCTCTCTTGGGAACAAATTCACTGTCTCTTTCTTGCTTTTTCTACATATTATGAGCAGGTTTTGTAAGACGTCGTCCCTCACCTGTGGCATTCATGTGGCAGGGTGGGTTTTTGATGAGGTGTGAGGAAAGGGGACTGTTTTGAGAAAGTCTGGTTCTCTGGGCCAGACAGGGTGAAACTTTATCAGTTTAGGACTAGACTGTGAAAACAGAGGGCGGCTGCGGGCAAACCTTCACTTTAAAAACAAATCCGAACCAGACACCGCTGAGGTTAAAAAAGTCAAGGGTTTGCCAGTCATGACTCCAGGACATACAAGGTCTCTCTCAGCTCATTCTTAATTTTATTGCCCAGGGAAATAGAACAGGAGCATTTGCGTCTTACAAATGTTTTGTTCTTTTTTAATAATTTTCTGAGAGTTTAGCAATGATATCTATACTTCAGAACTGCCCTACAAAAGGGATATTTCAAACAAAAATGTAAATTATGTCATCATTTACTCACCCCCATGTGGTTCCAAACCCATATGGCTTTCTTTCTACTATGGAACGCAAAAGGAAATTTAAGGGGGAATGACAGCATCAGTAGGGATGGGAATCATAAGGAATTTCCATTGTGATTCCTCTTAATTAGATTCCTTGAAATATTAGATTCCTCTAATATTTCAAATGAAAGGAATTATATTTTGTATGCCTTTATTGCACTCAGCAGTCTGTTGCCAAATGATGAGACCATTTTAGATTTCAACAGAGCTGATATAATAAATAAGAAATAAATGTAATACAATTCTTAAATATTTGGTTAATTTTAAGCTGGACGTGACATAGTCTTAGCCTCATTACTTTCACTAACCATCTGATGCACATGGCACACAAAATTGGAAAACGCTTCTTCAAACTACTCAGCGCAAATCTAATTGGCTGGTTCGATGAAACTTCCACTGTTAGACACACTCAGTATGTTTTATCAGTGCACGTGGAAGCCGAGTTGTTCACAAGGTTCTGCATTGATCGAATTAGCACTTTTGTGGTGAAATAATCACAAAATGTCCCAAGTTTGCCAAGTTAGTGACATCAAATTTGTTTCGTTTTAGGTGCGTTGCAGAAAGAAGATATCCATGAGCAGAGCTGGATATTCTGCTTTGTTTACTCTTTGTTTCTGTGGAATACTATGTGATGAGGTTTTCTGTGCTTTAATTTGACTAGTTCACATTTTCCACTATTTTTAAGTGCGTTTTCTGTGCAATTACTTGTGGAGACTCACGTGAAATTATAAAAATGATTTCTTTCCCTATGTCAGTCTTGTATTATGGTATGATATACATTTACAATAACCTCGCCCCTAAACGGCACATGATGATTAACCAATTGTGACTGATCGCTTTACAAGTCATAGGGCTTTTCCTCTCTAAATGGCTGGTTCTTGGCCAATTGAAGATGCAATAGATCCCAGAACATTGCCATTTTAGTCAAAGGTCTTGCTATGCATGTCTAGATATGACAGAAGTTATAACTTCCAGGTCAGTGAGATTAATTTAGTAACCACTACGACTGAAGTTTCCTAACATCACTGTTCTCCAAAGTATGCAATAATGGAGAGCGTCTTAATTTTGGGTGGAGGAAAATACCCTTCTAGTGTAAATGAGTGGGGTAAACGTACCAAAATCATTGCGTTTTCAAATGAAAATGTATTAGTGTGGACTTCACTAATAGTGAAATAAATGCTTTTTTAACCATGTCCTAATTACACTACATGTACGCCTCTTATTCACACAATGATGGCATTTTCCTCCAACCAAACTGGAGCATTTATAATAAGCTCTTCATAACTGCATACTTGGGATATCAATGATATTATGAAACTGAAAACGAAGGTTCAAACTTGGATGTGGATGTGTCCTCAGTCACCACTTTCATTGAATAAAAAAAAAAAGATGCAATGAAAGTGAATGGTGACTGAGGCTAACATTCTGCCAAACATCTCTTTTTGTGTTCCACAGAAGAAATGAAATCATATGGGTTTGGAACAGCATGAGGGTGGTTCAATTATCACATAATTAACTTTTTTTTTTTTTTTTTTTGGAAACTATCACTTAGCATCGTTCTCTCTTCTCTAATACTACATTTACATACTCAGTAGACACTTTCTTACCAAATTAAAATCAATAGCAGGTACCAGTACAAGTAGCTGAGAGTACAAAATGACTGCAGTCACTGATATGTTCCATATTCATCCTGATCTGCCAGTCAAGTTATGCACTGAGATTGTGAAGAATGCACAAAATGCACACTTTTCTCCCTTTATCCATACCTCAATTGGATTGCATAGTCCAAAACTGGAGACTAGTGAGAAATGGAGAGCGGTAAAACTACTCTTGATCTAGTATGCTCCATTACTCTGAGTTTGGGTGAAAATGGAAAGAGCTTATAAAAAGTCCCGAGGCTTGCTTTTTCCAAGTTACTACCTGCCTGTAGGGCTTTAAAAAGATGTGCACCAAAGCTTTAGGCACTTGTTCACTCTCTTCAAGTTTTATCAGTCTGAACATGTTGCTCTGAAGAGGGAACGAAATCTGAATGCGATTAAGATGCAGTTAAGAATGAGGTTAAGAATGCGATCAAATGCAGTTAAGTGCTCTTTTCGTGTATTCTGTAAGAAACACAAAGACTAAAAGATTGAAAACATCCTCTTAGGACTCAGTGGGATGTTAATGATGGAAACGAAGCAATAACAACAAAAACTAGTGGATATTCCAACTTGCTTCGATTTTGCACACACCGTGGAGGCAAAGTGGTTGTTCATATTCATGAGGGGATAATTAGACAAGCGCAAACTGAAACTGATTTGTTTTGATTGGAATTTTCTTTAGGCCAACCAGACGGCTTGTTCCACTGATGTCTAGAGCCCCACGTTCCTCTCCTCTCATGTTACACGGTCCTCCACTGCAAGGTCGCAAGTCAAAACGACATTTAGGAGCACACTAAGCAAACCGGGTAGGAGGATTTATGAGTACAAATTCACGAGGGTGGGTAGCATTTGACTGAGTCCTCAACCAAATGATGTGGGCAGTGCCAGCAGCCATCATTAACCTTCACCATTAGCAGCCGTTCCCAATGCAGCTGGCAACTGAGGGCAGTAGCTCCAAAATGAGGCAGGTTCTGGCTAGCCACTTGTGTAGGTGTGTGAGGTGATTGTTTGAGCTTGCTGGTAAGTTTAGTGACATTGTAAAGCCAGAGACCTTGAGCTGTAATGCAAGACTATCACTGAATTCCATCATTCCTAAACAACATATTTATATTCAAGATTTGGACAAATGAGATGCTTTTTGGATAGAGAACACAGAACATGTCCTAGGCCAGACTAATAGTCCTGCTGTAAACAAAAAAGGTGAGGAGGGTAATGAATGATTAAAATAGAGCACTTAGAGAAGAGATGCTTCATTCACTGGCTGAAATTAAAACATTTCAGGTCTCAAAAAAACAGTAGAATAGTCCCAGTGCCAGTAACTGATTTGCAAGGAGTTATGAAACCTCCCCTCTTGAATCAACACTTCATGAGGTGACAGACCCTGGGGACATACTTCGACAAACAATTTATTACACAAGACCATGCATCTTCTGGTGTTTATTTCCACTCCAGCCCACCATCAATTAATAGTGTCATTCTGAGGAGAAGGGCTTCCCAAACCAGTTCCATGACAAGTCGCAATAATAGCATGAGATGGCAAAATCATATGAATTGTCTCCTACAAAAACATAATACTTTTATTCCAACACTGAAAATAAATTAGAAGTAAGGTTTGCTTAAATGAGCAATATGTAATATATGTAATGTACTTAAGCATAAAATTAACATAATTTTAGGAAGCATGCTATTGTAAGGAATTTGCTTTAATAAGGGAATTATGATTAATTCAGTTATTGCAGTAATATTATTCTCATGGCTTATTGAAAATAATATCACACATATTTAGGTACAGCTTTGAAGTCAAATCTTTTAAAAGCAGGGATGAGATTATTTATCAAAATATACCACAGTCAGATTATCTGTGAATACAGACAAACTTTATCGCTATAATAAACATAAAACGAATCTAACATACGACATGAAACGGGTTGGTGAGTAAAGTGACAGAACGTAAAATAAATGATCAATACAGAGAAAATGAACTTTATGGAATCTGTAGACAATGCCTAAAGAACCATTTATCCTTGATTGAGTCTAAATCGATTTGCAATCGGATTACCCAAAGTATTTAACTAACACACCAGCACTTTGAGCAAAAGTCTTGAGATGTACTTGAGTGTAGTTGTGTTTCCTTGTGTTGTGTTTCCTTGCTATGGATTGGTTCTTTGGCTCTTTGTAGAAAGTTTGTTCCGTTGATGTCTTGGGCCTCTGTTAGATCAGGTATCTGTTGTGTCGATGGATGATGAGTTGGGCTTTGAAGCGAGGCCTACCACAAAGAGGACTTGCTACTCCCATTATGTGAGTGTAAACCGTAGATCAGAGAGTGAGAGGCTTCCTCGAGACTTAGGATCCCGAGTTTCCTTGAACTCTACATGGTACACGGATGAACTTGAAGAAGCAAGAGAGGAGACCAAGAGTCAGTTCCAAGAGAAGAGGAGACAGAGAGCAAGTTCTTCCTTGGTAGGAAACTTTTGAGCTGAAATTGGTCGCACCCCAAAGGTGTCCTGAACCAATCAGAAGTGGCTTTTCAGAGTCATGTGGTCGACTGGTCTGTTCTTTTCAAAGTTGATTTACAATCCTTTGTGTGGAGGATTCTTACAAACTTCCCGCTCATAATAGTGCATGTTTAATCATGAACTTGTATATCTTGGATACAACTAAATATATCAAAAATGAATTAACATAAACATTCCTGAAATGCAGAAAGGATGTAAATGATAGTAAACATGAGGTGTTTTATCCTGAATAGTTACCATTCTTAGTAAAAAATGACATGAATAACACAAGATTAAAGATTATAATCATCGATTTGTCAGTTATAAGGGATTACAAATCATTACACATATTTAAAAGGTACATCAGGTTATAATCATTGATTTGTCAGTTATGAAAATGTATCACAGGTCAAAGTAATTTCAGAATGATCTAGCAAGGCAAGGTATTGTGTACATTTTGGGTCCAACTGCATTCTGTACATTTTAGAGGGTTAATTCATCAAAGTACAGTGACTTTGTGTGAGATGTTCATGGATTAAGATGAGATGTCTTCATATTAGGATCATGCAAACACGAGGGGTTTTAACAAGGAAACCTTTCAAAGAAAACCTGCTTTAGCTTTGTCTGGAAGTTCAGAAGGTCATGCCGAGGCTGCTCCATGTCACCATCTCATGGGTTGAGGGGCCTCTGACCAATGGGTTCTTTTGTTTGTTTTATTGGCCAGATGTGAGCTTCAGCTAGGCTTCTTGGCACCCAGTGAGCTGAATCTTTTAATATATGACGTTGAGTAATTCCAAGATTAAAAGGTTGGGTTTTCTATATTCAAGTTATATTACCAGCAATTGTTTACTCTTCTGCACCTAATATTCTACAGTCTGTTCCGGGCCAGATTTTCTGTTTGTGTTTTGGCCTATGTGATCCCGCCCACTGCCCATTTCCCAGTAGTATTTTGACACCTCTGATTGCCAGATTTGAAACAAGTTAGTGGGCAAACACAGCGCGCTGCAGCCATGGAAGCCAGCAATACATCTAGCTAACATTGACAAAATCTACATGAGCTGATTTCTAATTCGCAAACAATAAAAAACATTGCAAATGTATACATTAGTAAGGCTCATAGCTTACCATTGTCAGTTTGGTTGTTCTTGTTGCATGTCCTTAACTTGGCAACCCGCGTGAACTTCGAGACCAGGGAGGAGGGGGCGGGGGATACAACTCTCTCCAATATTTTGAATTTGGACTGCAGAGCCCATTTTAAACGCTTGATGTCAATGTTAAATATTACTCCTTTAATTTTTATTTTGCAAGTAAATCTTAATCTTAAATCTCTAAAACCAAGTAAAATCTACTAAACTTTATGATATAATATTGATTAAAATGTGTGAGTAAATTTAACTTTAAGCTGAATTATGTATTATGCCACATTATGAAATTGCTAAAAATAATAAAAAAATCAGTTTGCATTAGTCAAACCAACAGATGGACTAAACTTACTAGATGCCCCCAAATTATGCCATTGTTCGAGATGGGTTGCTCAAAACAGAGAAATTTTCATAGCGCCACAGAGACAGATGGGCAGATCCTTTAAGAATGAATTGCGCCCGCTAAAAGCGCTGTTTGTTTTTTGTTTTTTTCATGCACTAACTCAGTGTTTCTCAAAATTCTGGGTCACGCCCCCCTTTGAAACAAGAAAAACTTCTCCATGTAGAATAAAACAGCTTTCATAAGGTTACTGATTTGACTGGATTCTTCATTTTAATGTGAGTGGTCATGATTGCCTACATATAATGCAAAATTACAATTAATGTCTAGGAGTTAAACTTTTGAATGAGGAAAAAATGACTGAGTGCACCATTAAATATTGAAGATGCAGTGCAATTTCAGCACTGACTGTGCCTGCTAAACGTGATTGTGTGTGGTTAGTGAATAGGATGCAGGCATTTGCACCGAAATATCATTAACCCATGAATGGCTTAATTATAGATGTCTCTGCATATTAAGCTGGTACAGGCGAAAGTATTTTAACATCAAAAAAGTAATCTACTTCAGCTTTAAACATATTCAATACAGTAACTTTTAATTACTAATATGATATATATGGCACTTAAATAAACTTAGTCAAATTTAAATATACATATTATTTGAACATGTCATGTTTTTCATTTTCCTTAGAAACATATGTTTAATCATGTACTATATGACATATGGAAGCTTCTCACCGAGAAACTTAATACATGCCATGTAGTCTATGAGATAACAATATTGGCAATAACCACAAGATATAACGTAAAGCTGCGCACACAGACCTCAACATTTTTTGGGGATAATGAACAGATAATAGTTAGTAGAAAATTAACTTAAGACTGCACAAAACAAAAAATTACCAAACATAACAAAATGATCAATACAAACTGTGAAAATAAACTTGCAAACATATAAATCATGCAAGCTTATTAATTATTCAAGCCCAGTGCATGCAGGGAACACCAGCTTATTTTATTTACCAGTGAAATTTACTTATGAGGCTTTCTACTTTAGGATTATTACATGATGACACATTGTATAAATAACAAACAATTGTAAATAATATTTACTTATAAGCTAGAGTATTAGTTTGAAGCTGTTTGGAATTTTCTTTCCTCCTATAATGACACGCCCCACCAAGAGTGAGAACCACAATATAGCGACCACGAGGAGGTTGCCCCATGTGACTCTACCCTCCGTAGCAACCGGGTCAATTTGGTTGCGAAGGAGACTTGGCTGGAGTCACTCAGCGCACCCTGGATTCAAACTCGCGACTCCAGGGTTGATAGTCAGCGTCTTTACTCACTAAAGACCACATCTCTGTTATGTTAATTCCAGCATACAGACCGCTTGTCAGACGCACAAAACCGCTTCAGAAGCAGGTGAAAACCTGGCCAGCAGGAGCCATCTCTGCTCTTCAGGACTGTTTTGAGTGTACTGACTGGCACATGTTCAGGGAGGCTGCAACATATGGCGATTCTACCAACTTGGAGGAATACACAGCATCAGTGACCAGCTACATCAGCAAGTGCATTGATGATGTCACTTTCTCCAAGACCATCACCACACGCTCCAACCAGAAGCCGTGGATGACTGCGGAGGTGCGCACGCTGCTGAGGTCCCGAGACTTCGGCCTTCAGAGCAGGCGATAAGGCAGCCCTAAGAACAGCTAGGGCCAAACTGTCACGGGCAATCAGAGAGGCAAAGCGCGCTACGCCCAGAGAATCCACAGTCACTTCCAGGACAGCGGTGACACGCGGCGCATGTGGCAGGGCATCCAGGCCATCACCAACTACAGGACAACATCAGTTGCCTGTGACAAAGATGCCTCCCTTCCAGATGCGCTGAACGACTTCTACGCTCGGTTTGAAGTGCAGAACGACGTGATGGCGAGGAAGTCCACCCCTCCTCCCAACGACCAGGTGCTCTGTCTTACCACGGCAGATGTGAGGAAAACTCTACGTAGAGTCAACCCACGGAAGGCTGCTGGACCAGACAACATTCCTGGCAGAGTGCTCAGAGGATGTGCAGACCAGCTAGCAGATGTTCTTACCGACATCTTCAACATCTCTCTGAGCAGCGCCGTCGTTCCAACGTGCTTCAAGGCCACCACCATCATCCCCATGCCAAAGAAGTCTTCAGTGTCCTGCCTCAACGACTACCGTCCCGTCGCACTTACACCCATCATCATGAAGTGCTTCGAGAGGCTCGTCATGAGGCAGATTAAGACCCAGCTGCCCCCACACTAGACCCACTGCAGTTTGCGTATCGTTCAAACCGTTCAACGGACGATGCCATCACCACAACCCTCCATCTGGCCCTCACCCACCTAGACAATAAGGACTCATACGTTCGAATGCTGTTCATAGATTTCAGCTCAGCATTCAACACAATCATTCCCCAGCACCTGATTGGAAAGCTGAATCTGCTGGGCCTGGACACCTCCCTCTGCAACTGGATCCTGGACTTCCTGACTGGGAGACCTCAGTCAGTCCGGATCGGGAACAGCATCTCCACCACCACCACACTGAGCACTGGGGCCCCCCAGGGCTGTATGCTCAGTCCACTGCTGTTCACTCTGCTGACTCACGACTGTGCAGCAATGCACAGCTCGAATCACATCATCAAGTTCGCCGATGACACGACCGTGGTGGGTCTCATCAGCAAGAACAACGAGTCAGCATACAGAGAGGAGGTGCAGCGGCTGACGAACTGGTGTAGAGCCAACAACCTGTCCCTGAATGTCGACAAAACAAAAGAGATGGTTGTTGACTTTAGGAGAGCACAAGGTGAACACACTCCGCTGAACATCGACGGCTCCTCTGTGGAGATCGTCAAGAGCACCAAATTTCTTGGTGTTCACCTGGCGGAGAACCTCACCTGGTCCCTCAACACCAGCTCAATCACCAAGAAAGCCCAGCAGCGTCTCTACTTTCTTCGAAGGCTGAGGAAAGCACATCTCCCAACCCCCATCCTCACTACATTCTATAGAGGGACTATTGAGAGCATCCTGAGCAGCTGCATCACTGCCTGGTTTGGGACTTGCACCGTTTCGGACCGCAAAGCCCTGCAGAGGATAGTGAGGACAGCTGAGAAGATCATTGGGGTCTCTCTTCCCTCCATCAAAGACATTTACAAAAAACACTGTATCCATAAAGCAACCAGCATTGTGGACTGACCCCACACACCCCTCACACAAACTCTTTACCCTCCTTCCGTCTGGCAAGAGGTACCGAAGCATTCGGGCCCTCACGGCCAGACTGTGTAACAGCTTCTTCCCCAAGCCATCAGACTTCTCAATACTCAGAGACTGGTTTGACACACACGTGTCCTGAGTTGCACTTTAATTACTGTCGCTTTATAACTGTCTGCTACCTCAATAACTGCTATGTGCATAGAACACTATCTCATAGTATGTTATGTTTACATTTTAGAACTGTCATCTTTTTGCACTACTGAGTACTGGTCGGCGCTGCACTGTCTATTGTCCTGTTCATTGTCAGTAATTTGTTGTACTGTCCTGTACTTTTTGCACATGTTTGCACGTGCACTTTATATAGGTATATATAGGTAGTTTATATAGGTATTTTATTTCGTTGTGTTGTCTCATGTGGTCCTATGTTGGTCCTTTGTTGTTTTTTTTATGTAGCACCATGGTCCTGGAGGAACGTTGTCTCGTTTTGCTGTGTACTGTACTAACTGTATATGGTTGAAACGACAATAAAAACCACTTGACTTGACTTGACTTGACTAAGCTACATTGTCCTCCCTAAATGTAGAATTTTCTTAATATTTTCAAATGAATGCTTAAATTAAGTTATTCAATGAAGAAAGTACTCACTTTTGAGTTATATTTACTTAACCACAAAATATTTTTTTTTGCAGTGCATAGAGAAGTACAAACCAGAAAACATCTGTGTTTGGAATGAGACATGCAGCATATAACAGGTTAATGACATACATCAGTCATTTGTATTGTATAAATAAATATGGAATGAGTAACCAAATTTGTTTACAGACATTTCCTTCCTTAAAAAAAGAAAGAAAAGTTGGATAGGAGGCTAACTTAAATTTGATGCCTGTATTGTATCAGTTTGAAATTCTGTTTGTTGATTGGTTGGTCTCTATGGGAATAAAATAGGTTTTCATACAAGGCAAGTCATGCAATATTTCGTGTTTTTGCCATCTCATATAAATTACAAGTTGTCATGAGAATGTGTCGGGGCTTCCACCACCTGAATGAAGGCTTCTTCTTAATCTACATCTTATCCTTTGACTTGCTCACTAGGGGGTTTGTAAGGAAGTATTCTTTGTAAAGCTGCTTTGGAACATTATTTAAAGTGTCTAGAAAAAATATGTGAACCCTTTGGAATTAGTTGGTTTTTCTGCATTAATTGATCATAAAATGTGTTCTCATCTTCATAAAAGTCTAGACAAAGCACAATGTTCTTAAGCTAACAGCACAGAAATGAGTATAATCTTTCATGTCTTTATTGAATACATCCTATTAAACATTAACAGTGCTGTGGAAAATGTAAGTGAATCCCTAGCCTAAAGACAACAAAAATAGCTAATAACAGACAGGAGTTGGCAAGCCTGGCATCCAATTAATGAAATCAGATTAGAGGTGTGGGTTAGAGCTACTTTGATGTATGAAAAGCACTCAAACATTTTGAGTTTGCTATTCAAAAGAAGCATCTGCTGACGTGGACCATAACTCGCAAAAAATAAATTTCAGAAGACCTATGATCGAGAATTGTTACCTTGCATTATGCTGAAAAGGGTTAAAATTTTATCTTGAAGAGCTAAGAGATTCATTTGTCCACAGTTAAACAGATTTTCTATAAATGGAGATGATTTAGTACTGTGGATACTCACCCTAGAAGTGGCCGTCCAGTGAAGATGTCTTAATGTGCACACTGCAGAATGCTCAATGAGGTAAAAAAAGAACCGTAATGTGACAGCTAAAGACTTGAAAAAATCATTTGAACTGGTTAACATCTCTGTTCATGGGTCTACTACATGGAAAACATTAAACAGCCATGGTGTCCATAACAGGACACTACGAAGGCAGTTGCTGCTTTCCAACAAAAACATTGCTGCATGCCTGAAGTTTGCCAAAGACCACCATGACACTCCACAACGCTACTTTAAAAAAATGTGTGGACTGATGAAACTAAGGTTGAATTGTTTGGGAAGAACACGTGGCCCTACGTATGGCATAAAAAGGTATCACATACCAACATGAAAACATCATCCCAACGATGAAGTACAGTGGAGGGCTTTGAATAAATTCTTTAAACATCTTCCTAGTTGCATGCTCTATTCAGGCTTCTTAGTCCCACAGAATATTTGACTTGCAAATGTCTATTGAAACACGCCAGCCAATGGCTTTGATCAAATATTCTCAATTTATTCCCCTTCTGTCTCTATCCCACTGTCTCCATATCACAAAATGTAAGCTAGCATTAAGCAGGTTAAGAAGATGGCCTCAAGAAAGAACTGGTAGAAACATGGAGAAGATATTAAAGCACGAGGCTAGTTGAATGCTACATATTTAAATTCAGTGAACAGCATCTCAGGGGACATTATTAACAGCATTCTACATATGTTGAGATTTTTTTTTTAAACTCAGATATATTGCAAGGCAGTGATGAGCATATTCAGCTTTTAATAATTCAACATTCAATTTTAATGAGCTACATACCAGTGAAAAATGAGATCAGCTGTACTGAATCTTACGGAGCCAGCCCACATACATACAAATCAAAAACTTAAATGAAACTGTAACCTTACACTGGAGGCCTGTGATATCATCTCACAAATCTTTCACATCTGCAGGATAAAGCTACAGACAGCCAAGAAAGAGTGATCACATGGTATTGCCACAGGAGAGATAACGCAGCCTATTTCCGTAAGGCTGTGGCAGGTGCGTTTATACTTGGACAAGTAGTCTTAAAGTCTGTAGACTGTCCACGTCAGTTTAATCAGGCCACCTTGGAAAATGACTTGCAGTAGATAGTGATGTCAAGGACTAAAAGTGGCAGTGGATTACTTGCAGAACAGAATGCAGAACAAATTAATTCAGATAATTTTCAAAGACCACTCAATTTTCAATTGGGGTTGAGAGGGTTACTTTTAAAAGGTATTCCACTACAGATTACAGAAATTACATGCAGTACCATGTAATTTGTAACATGAGTACTCAATGCCAGTAATTTAATCTAAATACTTTGGATTATTTCTTCAACACTGGCAGATTTCTTTTCACTTTTTTTTTGTAACTATAAACTTGAATTCACTTGACTGTAAAAATACATTCTCGGAAAAACAAAAGGCATAAATATCTTATGCAGTTTTGCTTCTCAGGTAAAAAATATAATGTTTTAAGGATTTTTAGATATTTTTATAGCCAAAGAATATTTAAATTTTTGCAGTACATCTTTGCCCTAATATCAAAAGTCTTACTAGAGAAAAGAAAGTTTTGCTCCAATGTGAATTTATGTCACAGAATACATTATAAAATATAATCAAATCTGGTAAGAGATGCATGTAAAGGTAAGAAATAGCATTTTAACCAAGAATTAATTTAAATGTTCACATGACACATTCACAAGGTTAAATATTATTGCTGCTTCAAACTTCAAAGCCCCACAGAGTGTACACAACGCCATCCTTTTTCTGATCGCATGTGGATTCTAGTCCTAGGAGGCAGAAATGTGATGTTTAAGGCTAAATTAGTTAGCATTTCCTGTAAAAATACCCTAACTTCATACAAAATGTGGACAAGGGCCAGGCATATCATTGTCTATTTATTGGATTTATGTTTCATCTGTCAAATCGTTTCTAACTGTTTTTTGTTCAGCTGTAGAAACATTGTGTAGATCCTCTATTAAACTATCAAGGGAAAGTTCCTCAATAACGTCATGTTTCACTCACAACAGTTTGAACATGAATGAAACGAATCATCAGAAAGTGTTTCACTTTTGTTCAAATGCACCTCAGATTGCGTAACGTATGTATAATTGTTTTACAACTGAACAAAATATTAAATGAAACAAATGACAATAAAATGAAAAATAATCTCTTCAGTAAAGTTATTTTTGAATGTAACTGTAATCTGATTACCAACAATTACATAATGCCGTTACATGCATTGCATTACTCCCCAACCCTGTCAAGGACTAACATTTTATTTGGGTCCATAAAAGAAGCGCATTCAGAAATGACATTATCAGAAATGAGGCAGAGAAAGAAGAAATGTCTCAATTAATCCAGTCTTTCATTTTTGCAGTAACAGCACCTACACAACATAAAATGATATCTTTGAGGATAAAGTTTTTCATGTATTTTCTTTTCCATTCAGAATATGTTATGCACTTCCAAAAGGAACCTTATATTTAATAATATTTCAGGATAAATCACAACTGGCTGAGATTCTATTTCCCTTGTGGGAAATTCAGCAAAGCAGCACAAGAGGTTCAGACCACAACTTTGAAAAGCGCAACAACCCTCCACTGAATAACCACATCAAGAGGATCCAAAGCTTTCAACACATGCTTCTGGATTTTTCATTTTACATGCTGAATTGGGTCCAGATTGGATTAACAATGAGTCACCATGCGGCGCCTTTCATTCTAGTTGGGGTTCCACTGTGGTGGAAAGAGAAGGAACATAAAGCTCAAGAACAGACCATGTTACGTCATTTACAACCCAACCCCAAATTATTTTTGGAAGTTTAATCTATATCTTTGGTGCCATACTTTAACTGTTGTCATGTAATGTAGTGTGTAATTCTCACAAAACTTGTCATGAACATTTTTAACCTCAAATCAAATATATATATATATATACAGATACACTTTATTGCAACACAAAAGATGCTTTTGTAAAAAAAAAATTACATTAAAATCAAGATTCAGATGTTGTAGTAATAGTTTTCAATTTAAATGACATATTATATATGATAGATGACAGAGGCTATTTGCTCTTAGTGTAAATGGCAAAAAAAAAAAAAAAAAAAGCATCTTCTTTGCACTAAGTGCAAATGGGGTAGATGCTATTTGCAGCCCTAATTAAATACTAACTTACAGTAAAGGGGCATCACTGCAGCATTTTTATTGTGTTTGATTAGAGTCCCAAAGACACCCTACACCAACCCAAATCCCTAAACCTAACCTTACAAAAATATATGGTTTTACTACAGTAACCATATCACCATGGTATTTTGTAGCAATAAATCATAGTAACCACAAAATGAATCATGGTTACTATATTAAAACCATATTACTGTAGTAACACCATGGTTTATTGCATGAAATCAGAGTTATTACAATATTACTATAGTAAACCATGGTTAATTTTACTCTGATAAAACCTTTCAACTCCCTGACCTTCACTGTAACGAATCCCAAATCATTGCGAAGAAATCAACATTTATACTTTATAGAAAAAGTGGGACAAAAAGGCACATACGCACCATTGTAACACCCCACTCCACTGCAGTGACACTAGGGGCACAGTGTGTCTTTAATTTGTGTATTTGCACCATAATATTGGAGTACAAATAGCCATGCCGTGTGGCAGGTGTGCAATGTCGGAATTGTGGTAGCAATCCAGTATCATTTTTTTGGTGAACTTACACTATTGTACAGTTTGTTAGCAAATGGTAGATTAATACAGTAAGGCTCGTGCCCATGCTGCCCCCTTCTGTGCACGCCACTGATTGTATGAACACAAACAATGAACACATTTTTCCCAATCCCTTTAATTGTTTGTCACAAATGAATGTTTTTAAATGAATCAGTTGAATCATTGAGTCAATGATTCATTCATAACACATAAAATACGCTAATTTATCACCACCCACTGGTGTAAAGATGTAGAAGTGATGATTGGACAAATCTTTTTGGTGAATCAAAATCCCCACCACTCAACCACCATAATCTCGCACCCCACAGGTTGAATATTCCCTGTGTAGGGTCTAGTGACTGGAGACTCATCCTAAAAGCATTTTATTTCACTGGCAGGGCAAGATGGAAGCAAAGTTACCAACTTCAATAAAGCTAACAAATCACCCTAACAGCCTTCCCACTTTACCCGGGGTGGGCTGTGAGTGAAATTTTGTATACCATACAGGTACTTTATTTGTCATATACAACAGCACAGTGAGTGAAACCTTGAGTGCCGCCCTTCAGAATCAAATCGATGATGTTTTGAGGTGCATTTAATTGCATATAAATCCATTATTTAATGCTATGGGAGGCAATCCAGTTATTAAAGAGAACATTGCAGCCATTACGAGCCTGGAATTAGTTAAGCCTCAGCCAAAAATTAGATACTTGTTTACACAGTATGGCTGAGCAGATTGCTGGAGTGTAATGATGTACAGAGACTCTCGGGCGAGAAAAAAATGCCCGTCCGGCCCTCAAGGAGCCTCATATCAGACACATCTTCAGTCTACCAGCTCTGACAGCAGGTCAATGCTGATGCCAGAAACAGCCCTCCATAGATGGCTTTCTTCAGGTTTAATCTAGCTAATATGGTTCCATTTAATTATTACAATTAGTTAATTGCCTATATAGACTTGGATGGAAATTGCCCTTAACAACCGTGTCAAAATGAAATATTTTGCTCCAGGAAATACCGGCTTGAGATACAGGCGCCAAAGCTTTCATTTCCAAGAAAGGTTCCTTATGTAGAAATGAGAACATGTTAATTAATAGTTATTGCATCATTAAAAAAGATTAGCAGTATTTATAAAACATAAAAAAAAATACAGAATGGATGATGCCTACCAGGAATAGAGTTTCAAATCTCTGTTTCAAAGTGAAGGACATTTGTATTCACCTCACAAATGCTCAGTATCCACAAAGTAACCTTTTTAAAGCAGGATTTTCTTTTTAACTGAAACTTAGACTTGCAAAAATAAGTTTTTCAAAACTTCTCGCTCTTTAGTAAAAACATAAAAAATGCAGGTGTACACCAAGTTGTGCTTGGAGCAGCAGCTGCCTGACCACAATAACCATACAGTTAAAACAAGAGTTCCAAACAATTGTGTAATGAGACTTGCATACAATCGGACATTAAGTTGATAAATGATGTTGTCTATTATTAACTGTAGTGTAAAGCTGCCCTTTCAAAAAGCATGATTACTGTGATTGGTTCAGTTATGTAACATTAAGCATCAATTCACAAATTAGGATTTTTTTTTTTTTTTTATGCATATCAAAAACTATATAAATACCGTTCAGGATTCGCCAAGGATTTTATGGGGACAAACTTACTTCACATGAAATCTCAAATGCCTGATACAATAATAATGTTCTACAGAGCCCCTTAGAGAAGAGAAACTGAATTTATTTTCTGAAATTGTTCTGCGTTCCCTTTCAAAAAGTTTTGCACTCCCTTGCAATATGTTTAGCTATCCATCACAATACATGTTGCGTTCCCTCACATTTGTTTTGAGTTCTCTCACTATAGCGTTATCCTTCCCTTACAAAAATTAACCATGGCCTTACTATAGTAAATCTGCAGTAAACATGAAAGCATTGTTGTGTGTGTGTGTGTGTGTGGTAAAAAACATCATATTAGGGCCAATGTTGTTACTATAGTAAAACTAACCATTTTTTTTTCTTGGCATGATTATGATTTTCATTACCATATTTTTGGTTTTCCTGTATTATTGGTTTTAGGAGGAGTCACGAGTCTGAATCCAGGGTGTGCTGAGTGACTCCAGCCAGGTCTCCTAAGCAACCAAATTGGCCCGGCTGCTAGGGAGGGTAGAGTCACATGGGGTTAACCTCCTTATGGTAATGATTAAGAGTTCTCGCTCCCAACGGGGTTAGTGGTAAGTTGTGCATGGATCGCGGAGAGTAGCATGAGCCTCCACATGATGCGAGTCTCCGCAGTGTCATGCACAGCAAGCCCCGTGATAAGGGCTGATCGACGGTCTCAGAATCAGAGGCAACCGAGACTTGTCCTCCAATCTCCCGGATTGTGTAACAACTCCACCACGAGGACCTAGCAAGTAGTGGGAATTGGGCATTCCAAAATTGGGGAGAAAAGGGGATAATACATTTTTATTTATAAAAAGTATTAAAATATATCCTTTTTCAAATGATGCTTTAGAGTAAAATTATTCTGATATAATATCATAGCAGAGTGTGAGAAATTGTGTGGAAATTGTCTTTATGATGTCATAAACTGCCATAGTATCCGTGATTTGGGTAAAAGTGAATAAAACACAGTTGTTGTAGCATCTCTAGTGTTAATTTCAGTTTGCTAAAATTTAGTTATAATAAAGGTCATTCTATGAGACTAGGATATTCATTTTCGTAAGGGATGGATAAAAGTATTGCGAAGGAACTTCAAACTTGTTGTGAGGGAATGCAAACTATTGCAAGGGAAATGCAAAACGATTTCAGAGAATAAATTCCTAAGGGGCTCAGTATTTTTCTAAACCAAATTTGTTTTTGACACACACACACGCTCTTACCAGCCTGTATTTTTTTTCCTGGAATGAAATCTAGTCAGAACATGGGAAACTGTTAGTTATGCATTTCCAGAGAGTTTGGGAGTCTGGATTAATAAAGATTCTATAAGAATGACCAGCTCCTGGAATCACAAACCAGTCGATTTCACTCTCTCGCAGGACCAAATGAGACATGCCACACAGCCTCTGTGGTCTGAACTGCCACAAGATTAAAGGCTCACTTAAAAAAAGTGTGCTTTCCCTCTCTGGAAAGCACCACTCACACGGGCCCTTCAGTAGAAGACGGGGCTAATCATCATGCAGAGCGCATGCTGGGATGCCATATATGCACTGACGGTCAAAAGGCTAGGGCTCACACGTGCAGGAAATGAAAAACAGACAAAGCGAGGGGAGAACATGACAACATGTCACTCGCAGAGAGTAAGGCACACCCGCCATCAATAATTCAAACTTTATTGACCGTCAAATGTTTTACAAAGTAGCTGCAAAATTAGACCTTTACAAACTTAGAAATGGAAAACCGAAGGCCACATATTCCAAAACAAAAGAACAGAGAGAGGTTGTGACTTGAAATAGAAAAGTGTTCAGAGGGGGAGAGAGAGAGAGAGAGAGAGAGAAAGAAAGAAAAAATAAAGTGAGAGTATGAGAAAATAAACAACATTATCCTTCACAGAAGGATATAGCCGTGCCCCTCTGGCAGAGGCAATATTACAAAGAAAACAGCCCAATCATCAGTTTAAGGGGAAATTTAAATTTGTTTTTTGTTGCATCCAAGGAATTACATCTCAACTTCTCTCATACTTGTTTCTTGTTGCCTTTTTTCAGATAAAACACAGAAGAACAGAGGTCCAACCATCTGTTGCTTGGGCGGTTTCTTTCTACTCCTGCTTGGGTTCCACAATGCCTAAAAAAAGAATCTCCATGCCTAACGCTAATCTGGAGGCAAAATAAAAACATTTAACTAAGGTCCAAATAGGCATACATAAAGGGATAAAAGTGTAGGGTAGTCCAGAAGTTGTCCGGAAGGTGGTTGTTGTCATCGTTTGAGATATAGCTGGAGCTGGATCCTGCCTGGATGTTCTGTTCAGCCCAACTGGAACTCTCTCAGGAGGGGTTCGGTTGAAGGCCTTTGGAGGCAGCCAGCATTGCCCGCACTTTAGCCATGAGGTCCTATAAGGCAGAAGAAACGGAGTGGAGAAATCTGAGTAATTCTAAGTGTACAAGATGGAGTATGAAAGAGCACCAGAGTGTGAGAGAGGGGGTTGGGAGAAATATAGAAAAAGCATGAGAGAATCTAATCAGTGTTTACATAGAGAGAGAGAGAGAGAGAGAGAGAGAGAAAATACATTCGTAACAACCTTGCAGACAACTTTGTTAGATTTGAAATTCAGATTGCCTTCTGGCTTTGTAAGTATGACAATCCCAGCTGCTAAATCAGGATGCGGATGCCTTGTGGCATCCTATAGAAGAGAAGGCCAATCAGGAGCCAGGGCTGAATTCCTGTTCTTCAACACCCCTATTCTCATTCTCTGTGACTTGAATGTTACCTTATCTACATTGAGAGTCCATACAGTATGCATGCCAACAGCCCACAGTGCCAATGTGACACAAAAGGCTGCATAGCTTGGGACTTGAATATGTATTTGTTTACTTAATAAGCACATTTAATGGTGTCACTGTTTTCATACAAATTAATTTGCCTGATATGATAGTAATTGCTCCAAAGATGTGATCACTTCATACAAAATATTACTACTTGCAAATAACAAACATAGAAACATTCAATCTTACACACAAATAGTATTATGGTTAGTAAGACGCAGTGCGATACATACCGGTATATGCCTGTTAATGGCAATGATGCCTTTAATAACTTTTTTGCTGCTATACCAAAATAGATTAGCTTCAAGGTTCATTACTGCTGCTTTCGAATTTGAAAGCAGCCCAACCTGCAGATTAAATATCAAATCGTTAAAATATTCTTCTAGAACAGGTGGCTGAATTGCACAGTTTTTATAGGAGCAGGGTTTGCTCATTGACGTTTCCAGAGTTAAGCCGCTGCCATCTACCGCCCCCTCGTCCAGGCGATGGAAAGTTAATAACCCAGAATTTCCAATAAAGCCCCAGCAGAATTAATCATTAGACAAACAAATGGTCAACCATAATAATAAAACACTATACAGGCAAGGACCTGCATGCCTGTATCTGGAGAGAAGGATCTGGCCACTAGGGAAAGTTATCATGACAGATGTTCTAGTGGAGTGAAACCAGAAAAATATCATGGACCAAGCACTGCAGTAAACCGAATGCAGTGGCTGACCATAGAGACCAAAAGGACTAAATCAGGTTGGTTAATGTCAGTTGGACGTTTGTGGGCAGCAACAGAGAGACTTCTCCCTACAATCCAAACCTGGCTCTTCATGTAGGGAAATAAATCTCCCTCAAAAAGCTGAGCAATCATACTCACTCTTGTCCATGCTATAGAGTGCAACAGTGCACACCAACTTTTTCAGACATCTTGATTTCTGAAGTACTTTTCCCATTCGTTTTTTCCGTAGGGATTTCATCAAATATTTCATCATCCATGAACCAAACCAAACAGCTACGCGGTGAATCACAACATTACAAACATCTATTAGAAGCAAAAACACGCTGAAAAGGTACAAGATGTCTTAACAATCCCATGAAGCTTTCCGAATGATGTAATCAAATTGAAAAATATAAAACTTTAGATTTAAAGTTGTTGATTATAAGTATTAAAAACAATACATTTTAAGTTTATGACAAAATATTCAGAACTATGCAAATAGTTACTAGTGTAGGGACAGGGTCATTAAGGCAATGGTTGGTTACTGCATAGCTCTTTTGGTGCATTTTGTTTCGCCACAATTGTCTTAATGATGGATCATTTCCTTTCAGTATCATGGGTAGTCCATTTCATCTCTAGAAATTCAGCTATTAAACATAATTTTTGAAGATGAAATAACGCAGTGTGATGGCTTAAAAAGAAGCACATCCTATCTATTACCAACCTCTGAGTTCATGGTATGTCAGTCTTTAAAGGTTTACAAGTTATAGATAATTTCCTCTTTTAATGGGAATGGTGGCTGAAGGTTGCTGGGGCTAGTTGAAATGCAATAGAGCAACAAAATGCAGTACTACAAGCTACTACTTGATTAAAAACACTGAGGTTACCCAAGATGGAACAGATAGAATATAGCACTCTGATCATAATACGTTGATCTAGTACATTTGAGTGACAGGACTAAGCTGGGTTAAAGGACTATCTGAGCTTCCAACTGACCAGAGCAGATTATTGCAATGAAAGGAGGATATATTCAGCATGATTAGAGCTCATTATAAGACCACAGCTGGGTGAAGTGTGAAGATATCTGAGAATGTGAGAGCCAAACTCTCCTCTTACATGATACGAGAAGGTTGCTGCTTTCTGACGTGAAATTTCCAAATAATAGCTGGAAAATAGGCATGCAATTGAAAACAAGAATGGCTTTTGGCAGGAATTTAGGTTTTCAGTAGCCACTTGAGCCAAGTCCTTCATCAGTTTGACAGAAAACCCACATTCTTACGAGTTCAAAGGATGGCTGAAGCACTTCAGGTTTACAGAGGTGGTACTATAGTGACAGGCCCAGGTCATTTAAAACCATTTCCAAAGAATGTTGCTAAAAGCTTGGCAATCAATCCTTTTCTTAGATACTAAGGGCTACAGTGAAATCAAACCCCATTTCTCTTTCGCTTTAAACTCTTGCTTTCACTTTCACCACTTTTTTTTTTAAACAATGCTCTGAGTGAGTTAGTTTGAATTGTCTTCTTCCCAAATTCACAGTGATGTACTAGGGAATGAAACGATCAAACTCTTTGTCCTTTTCTTTAACCCATCGCCCTCTAATGAAGAACTAACAACCTGACAGGGTCTGCTGTCCCCCATAAACATTTCCAAGTCAAACCATCAGTCACCTGCCACCCTCAACATGAAGCCAATGCTACACACTGTTGAAGAAGAACACCAAAAATGTAGGGTGAAGAGAAGAGTGAAAAGCACAGGAAAATTATTAAAGAGACCATTGTGTTCCACTGGGAGTACCATAAACCAGCCTCCCTTGTTGTTCGGCTGACAGGCAGATATAAGGTTCATAAAATCCCAAGGGAGTAGTGCTAAAACAGAGAACAGGCTTCCCCCAGCCTTTAATGTTACAGCTTTTTTATTTGCCGGTTGTAAAACCATGCCATTCTCCACCGGAACACCTCCAGAGAGCATTTCTTCCTCTATCAATAGTTGGGATGTGCATGTCAGAGCTGGAACACTCTCCCCTCTGGCGGATCTGATCGTAGCTGCGTGAGGTAGGGCTGCGGGCGAGGATCAAACTGAGCCGAGTTGAAACCTGCTTCCTTGACACAGGATCTACAGGGTGGTCTGCACATCCTGGAGTTTTCGTTCCCTGGCTAGAGGGGGGAACTGTGGACAGAGAGACTTCCTCAGGCAACAACTTGGTTCCTGAATTGCAAGTATGCACAAGCCTGCCGGTCAAGTTTTATATCAAGGTGAACCATGGTTCCGTTGATTCAAACAGAAGTTTCTGGTTTTAATAAGACACTGGACCCTGGAAGTCTTGCCCCAGTTTTGAGGTGTCAGAATTGATTCTGTGTGCCATGAGAAAAGTGAAGTGTATAAGGTTTCTAAATATCTGAAACCAGGTCAAACCGCAGTCTTGTTTTAAAGTAATATATAGAGGACCAAAATAAAAAAATATAAAGAGAATAAAAAGGACCAATAAACTAGCTGACTTCTTTTATTTTGAAAATCAGATTGTTGCAAGTGAAATTCCTGACAGTATGGCGTCGATTTGATTAATTTATTTCACACTTCTATTATCCTTTTCTGCAACTGCTGTGTATATAAACCAATATATACCCGCCCCCGGCGACAAGG
Organism: Xyrauchen texanus; assembly: GCF_025860055.1. Classification (NCBI taxonomy): domain Eukaryota; kingdom Metazoa; phylum Chordata; class Actinopteri; order Cypriniformes; family Catostomidae; genus Xyrauchen; species Xyrauchen texanus. The sequence continues at coordinate 12,197,728 of NC_068309.1, forward strand.
GTTATGCAACCAAATCACTGTATTTCTCAGTTTCAGCACACAACACACAGCAAACATGGACTACTGAGACATCAGACTCTAAATTACATACATTAAAGGCTTACTTAACGTCTAAGTGTCTCATCAGCTCTGCTACACTGTTTCTCTCCCCCCGACACTAAATTAAACCGAGAGGGAATGAGAGAAGAGTTTTTTGTTTTTGTTTATTGAACTTATTACATTGTTTGCAAGGCAGCAATTAAATGTGAGTCAGTACAGTTATTCTAAAGACATGGTTTGAAGGTTTTTTCTTCAAAATCCATAAACCAAGACCAAATTTCTAACTCACCCTACAGCTCTCTTTCCATCCATCCATCCATCCATCATCAAAGTTTGTCTTTACAAACTTTACCTATCTAGATATCAACTGCACTATATTAAAGTCAGCGGATGGGACATCCTTCAAAATAAGCTTGAGCGTGAGTAAACGGTAAACAGTGACAGAATCTTTGGGAGAACCTTTCTTATAAGTTCATAAATCTCTTTTTGATGTACACTGATATAATTTAGTTCTTAGTTTGTGTTTTTTCCCATTGTCATGAGAGAAGCTTGAACCCATAACCCCTGAAAATGGAAGATTATAATTTGATCAGACATACTTTTTAATGTACCGCTGAAAAAGATTTAAAATATGTTTTAAACAAAATGTTAGTCACTATATTGTAAGCTAATAATTGGTTAATGACTTACCTGAGTGATTTTAGTTTGAACTGAAGAAACAATAGTTGAGGACACTTGCTTGTCTTTCTCCTGAGAACCATCTCTGTTTAATAAACACAGAGAAGAAAGAGTAAGAGAGTGACAGAGAAACAGAGGACTGCCAATTGGCAGGGTGTTTGAAAAAATGCACTAATACAGTATTCATTGCCACCGGTGAGTATGTAAACCCACACAGACATCTCAGGCCTGAAATTCAATGACCAGACACCAAGGCCATGAAATATTCACCCAGTGCTGGAAGAGACATGACAACAGGACAAATACAAAATAAAAAAAAAATAGTAAGAGAGAGACAGTGGGAAAGAATGAAAAAATAAATGAAAACACCAACTGAAGACCAAGGGAGTTCAGAAAAAACTTTTTGATGAAACTTCAAAAGGTTGCTTAAAAAATAAAGTCAGTCTTGTATCGAACAATTCCCATTCAGTGCAGTTTTCTTCCAGGTTTTTGAATGAAAGTCTGAGTTTGTCCTTACACCTTTAATTTATATTATGCTGTCAAAAATAATTTAAATAGTCAAATCATATAAAAATCATTCTAGTTTCAAAATTTAAAAGAGACAGAAATGGCCGTCTTTGTGTCTCACATGCATGGACCCACAAAGCTCATGGCAAAGCTTAAATTAATATTGCAACAAAGTGCTAAAAAAATTGCCTGGAGTTGTGAAATCTATGATTCTGACCGATGCAGACTGAACTTCAGTGGGCGGACAGCAGTCTTGACTGACTGACTTTTCTCTAATGGGATCAGAGAGTGAGGTGTCCCTTTACCTGGATCTCCCCATGCTGGAGGTGGGGCTTGTAGCAGGGGAGGGGCTTACAGAGACTCTGGTCATTGCTCCACCTCTGTTAGGGGATGCTGAAGGCGAACAAGAGGAACCCTTCAAACGGTGGGATGACTTTGAACTTTTCCTCTTCTTCTTTTCATGAGGCGATCTGAAAGAGAGAGAGAGCTTTTAAAGGAACAGTTCACAGAGAAATTAAAATTCATTCACTTTCATTGTATGGAAAAAATTTATGTGAATGTGACCGAGACTAACATTCTCCTTTTGTGTTCCATGGAAGAAAGAAAGTCATTTGGGGTTGGACTATTGCTTGGCTTCAGAAGACTTGCAATATAGAAGATGAGTTGTATGGACTACTTTTACGGTTATTTTCCCCCTTTTTGGAGCTTGAAAGCCTCTAATCACAATATTCTTTCATTAAATGGAAAAAAGAGCAGCCCTGAGGCTCCCTAAAATTTCTCACTCACATGTAAGTTCCAAATGATGACAATTTAAATTTTTGGGTGAACTATTTAGATTCATACACTAGAACTTCATAGTTGAAAGAATATAACAGATCCATTAAAGGATAAAAATCGCAGGAGTACAGAGACACAAGCAATTAAAACAGACCCTGTCTATCCTCCCTTCCTTAAGTGGAGATGTGCAGCTCTGGGGCGAGTACAATCTAAGTGAGAGTGACTGTGTGACATTCAGTAACACTGTAGCATAACTAGACACTCAAAAGTTTACACACATCACTTTGCCAAGATCCCTGGTACACCAAGCAGTGCATCAGCGAAGGGATTCAAATAGGCCACAAACATACATATATAAACAGCCACATTCACTTTTATGAACACACTCTCTCAAGAGAGAGATAGAGCACACACACTCCATATCAAGAGGCATTTATCTCCAAGGCTGTCCTTTATGAATATTTTATTTGAATACCTTGGGCATGGCCTTTAGTGGAAGAAATACATTTTTTTTTTAAAGGAGCATCTAGCAGTTAATGGGCACAGTGACCTGTAATTACCTGTGGCAATGTCACGAAATGACAAAATATGTTTGAAAGAGAGTGGATCAATTCCGGAGACACAATGAGGTTAAAAATGCTCTCGCAAGTATGGCAGCAACAACATAACAACAATCAAAGCGTAATTAAGACTAATCAAACCAATACTGGAACAAGTAAGCAAGTTAGTCTGGGAGAGAGTAGTAAATGATAGACCCACACAAGCACCCATATTTTCGCCAATATTAAAATTGCCTAGTTTGCAGTGTTGGGGAAGCTACATTAAAACTACAGCTTCCTAAGCTTACACCATAAACTTAAAGTAGTTCAACTATACTCAAACTACTCTTTTAAAAAAGTAGTTGGCTACACTGCAAGCTACTAACAAATAGTCGAAAACTACATTGAATCTACGAGGTATAGAGGAAAATATTTGCAAATATGAGGGCTGGGAAATTTAACGTGTTAATTTCTATGCTTAATAGTTGACTGTTTAACATGTTATAAAAACAATCGTAAGTAATGCAGTATGCGTTTTTGTTTTACTTCCTAAAAATGTACTTATGTTTTCATTTACATTTACATTTATGCATTTGGCAGACGCTTTTATCCAAAGCGACTTACAGTGCAATTATTACAGGGACAATCCCCCCGGAACAACCTGGAGTTAAGTGCCTTGCTCAAGGACACAATGGTGGCAGCCGTGGGGTTAGAACCTGTGACCTTCCGATTAATAGCCCTGTGCTTTAGCCACTACGCCACCACCACACCACTCCACCACTTTTTTCCCCACATACTGTGGCTAAAATTGGTAGACTCTTGGAGGTAGACTCTTAACTCAACTGCACATCCTAGCACAAAAACTGATTGTGCGAAGCAGTGCACACTTATTAATTACAGGCGTTGCATGTCCCTGGCAAAATAAACACAGGAATGGATTTACTGCATGGAGAATGGAGACATTACCCACAAGTGGTGGGCCAGGTGTGGGAAAGATACAGGCAGGCTGCCTTATCTTTTTGCATCGCCCGAAAACGGTCACTCACTGTCATCTTAACCAGTGCTAAAAACTAAACTGAGCAAGAGACACCCAGCGTGTGAGCAATAGAGACTTAACGGCAATAACAATAATAGTTTTGAGATTTTAAACTTCAACATTCAATTTGTTTTATATCTGAATGTATAGTGTCTAATAATGCATTGGCAATGTACACTTAAGTTTATCTTGCCAAAAAAGCTTGATATAAATTAAAGTATTAAAAAAAGTTTAGTACCTTTAGTATTGTTGTGTATCAATAGTTACAGAAAGACACAAACCAGCCCGTCTAGCACCAAAAATCATGCCAAGATCAAAATTACAGAGATCACATTTCCCCCCCATTCTGATGGTTGATGTGAACATTAACTGAAAGTCCTGACCTGTACCTGAATGATTTTATGCATTGCACTGCTGTCACATGATTGGCTGATTAGATAATCACATTAATAAGTAGGTGTGCCTAATAAAGTTGTCGGTGAGTGTATAAATTAAAAATGTACATACAGCCTAAGTTTATGTATAGTTGTTAATGGATTTCAAACAGTGTGAAGCGTGAAATGTTTTGAAATTCAAAAGTTTGAAGCAAATATTGTGTTATGAAACAATGACAAAATATTGAGTTTCATGATCATATCTGAAACTCAGGTACTTGTGCCTATCCCTATTAAACATAGTAGTATTTCCATGACAACAGCTGCTGGTGAATCCGGGGCAGACACACGGCGGGATCATCCTTTGCTTGAATGGAAGCAAGGTTCTGCATCTGTAATGTTTCTCCCTTCATCCTACTAAACCAAACATCTACAGTGTAGTTCTCACCTACACTTAAACACTGCTAGTGATCTAATGCTTTATCTGTCACCCTCAATTCATCCCTCAGATCTGAGCAAAAAGGGTTGACGGTGTAATGAAAGACATTGAGCCATTTTTTTTTCCTTTGAAGGAAAGGTGTAAAAAGCTTGTCGTCACTTTTGGTAACCTCCACAGCAGCAGAAAATAAACATACAGCTTGGCTAAACTGTAATGGTGCTGTAGAGAGTGTGTACAGCCAGATAAAGGCCAGTGACATAAAAGCTGGGTGAGATCTGAGTCACCATGACCATCTTTTACTGTGTTGCTTTAGCACCTTAGCATATGAGAATAATGATAATGTAGAGGAAATAAGAGAGAGGGAGAACAGTCAGGATAGCAGTGTCATGTAATTGATTGACAACTGGCCTCTTCAATAGAGGAATTACAGTGACTGAACAGATTGTGCTGGTGCAGGCAGTGGGGAAACACAATGAAAGCATTTTTTCACCACTGTGAAAGGCATATGCTGACAAACTGCTCATCATGATGATATATGACTAGTGGGTTCACAATGTGGCTTTAACACAGCTGCAGTTAATACAAAAACACATGTTCTCTTGATGCCATTCCTCTTAAACTAACTTCAGTTGTTGGGTAGGAGGGTAGTTCCATTTTGGATAAGTAAAAATACCTAGCCATGACATGAGTGTGATAAAATGCAGTAGCCCCTTGAAGTATTTGGACACTTAACCCCTGAAACCAGAGTGTGACTGCTATGTGCCCCCTTTTTTTAACTAGTAGTTCCTAATGAACATGGAAAAAAAAATACAAATAAATAAAAATTAAATAATTATCTAGAGCAAGTTTTAGTTTTTCCAAAAATGTGTCAACATACAGTATGTGGACAACGGAACTAAATTGTGAAATTTGAAATAAAACCAATCTATAAAAAGTCAGATTGCTTTTTAAATCAAATTCTTTATTATGTTTCCAGGAGTGTTTGATATTCATGTTTTTGAGATGTTACAGACATTAGAGCCGATTATCTGCAAATCTGCTTTGGAACAATGTGTATTGGGAAAAGCACAAATATAATACTTTTTTTTTTTTTCCTACTTCACCAGATAAAGGCCAGTGACATAAAAGGTGAGATCTGAGTCACCATGACCATCTTTTACTGTGTTGCTTTAGCACCTTAGCATATGAGAATAACGGTAATGTAGACGAAATGAGAGAGCGGGAGAACAGTCATGATAGCAGTGTCATGTAATTGATTGACAACTGGCCTCTTCAATACAGTGACTGAACAGATTGTGCTGGTGCAGGCTGTGAGGAAACACAATGAAAGCATATTTTTCACAACTGTGAATGGCATATGCTGACAAACTACTCATCATGATGATATACGGCTAGTGGGTTTACAATGAGGCTTCATCACAGCTACAGTTAATACAAAAACACGTTCTTTTGATGCCATTCTTTTTTTTTTCAATACATATTTTTTAGAAAAGAGAAAAAACACAACATATATACTTTACATTGAGTCAACATTTAACCTCCACAATTATCCCTCCCCAATCACCAACCCCACACAGACCCCCAACGAACAGCCCTGTGGTGACAAATAGAATATACACAAAATAAATAAATAAATACCCCCCTCCCCCCCAAATGTTTTTTTTATATAATAATCATATACAATTAAAATTAAACCTCTCTCTCCAAAGCACCTCCCAGAGATTCCCCCCAAAACACCAAATACTTGCCCATTTCCTAACAAACAAATCTCGAAACCCCAACCCTCTGCTCAACATCTGCTCAAAAGCCGCCATCCTCCCTATCTCCGCACACCACTCCGGAAATGAGGGAGCCCCATCTGAATTCCATCCCATTCAAATAATCTGCCTGCCAATCATAACACTGGTCAGGACCCAATTTTTTGTGTGTTTGTCCCCCAAATTTATGACCGCCCTATAACCCAGACTACAGAGTCTGGGTCAAAATGAAATTTGAGTGCCCAAAACATCACATATGACACATTCAACCAAAATTCTTGGATCTTAAAACAACCCCAAAAAAACATGGGTTGTGTCTCCACCTACTGATTGGCATCTCCATCAGGTGGGTGTGTCTTTAAGACCAAGCCTACAAAATCTAGAGGGGGTCCAATAGAATTTATGTAAAATCTTGAATTGCATAAGGCAAACCCTTGCCTCCTCCAAAAACAAGTTTAAATCTTTCTCCCATAATATCTTGAGAGAAGTTGAAGTTCTGTCCCCCAGACTCTGAATTAGCAGGGAGTAATACACTGATGCCTCATGACCTTTTCCAAAAGCAGTAATCACCTCTCCCAGAGTAGCTGCAGTTTTAGGGGGTGTGTGCTACTCCCAAAAACAATACAGAGCAGTGTCGCAGCTGTAAATACATAAAGAATTGAGATATGGGAATCCCAAAATGTTGATTCAAATTTTCAAAAGATCTCAGCTCTCCACTCTCATGTCAACGTGTGTAGAAACCCCCACCCCACAATTCAGTCTAATCAGCAGAAAGGGGACTCATTAATACATAATTTAGGTTTTAACCATATGCTTGAGGCAACATTTAAATAAATGTCAGAATTAAACACTCCGGACACTTTTGTCCATACCGAGTACAAATGAGAGATAATGGGGTGTAATTTAACCTGTCCGGTTAGATTAATAGAAAGGCTTTCCGATGGCAAAATATGAATTCCTGTTCAATACAAAACCAGGGAAAGGCTCTCTCAGGTAGAAGTGACCAATGAGCCAAATGTCTGAGGCCGAATGCATAATAAAACAAAATCTTGGTAAGGCCTAGCCCACCTTTGTCAATCAGCCTATGTAACTTACTGAAATGTAATCTGGGACGTTTACCATTCCAAATGAAGGACTTCACTATAGTATAAAATTGCTTGAAATAAGAGAGTGGGACATCTACAGGGAGAGATTGCAGCAGGTAGTTAAATTTTGGAATACAATTCATTTTAATAATATTAACCTTCCCAATCAAAGATAAATGTAATGAAGCCCACCTGTACACATTGCTTGAATTTTTTTTTATTAGGAGTCAAAATGAACTCTTGCTGGGAATAAAATGCCCTAATACTTAATGCCCTGTTTGGGCCACTGGAAGACGCCTGGCTGAAAAGCTATCGCTGGGCAGTACACTGTCAGAGCCAAAGCTTTGAATTTACACCAACTGACTTAATTAGGTGAAAGGAATTAATAATTCTGTGGAGACAAGGCATAGATCTGGTAGGGTCGGAGACATATAATAAAATATAATCTGCGTAATGCAAAAGCTTAAGTGCCATACCTCCCGCCACCGCCCCTGGAAAATCATCCTACTTTTTTTTTTTTATCATGGCTGCTAATGTTTTTGGGCCAGAAAGAACAATCAGGGGGAAAGAGGTCAAACCCTGCAGGGTGCCCCTATCCAGAGTAAAATAATCTGATATTAATCAATTTGTTTATACAGCCGCTACTGTGTGTCTATAAAGTAACTAAATCACTCGAATAAGTTTTCCCAAACCCATATATTTTAAAATGCCTTTTCAGCATCAAGTGAGATGGTAGCAATAAATCTGCTCTGTATTTTCCATTTCCCTTTTTTTTTTTTTTTTAAACTAAAAGTGATGAACATGCAAAAATATTAATAAAAAAATTGTCTACTATTATCCTCACATTTCACATTTTTTAAATAAAATAGTGATCCTAACTGACCTAAGACCCAATGCTTTCTACGATTAAATGTCAGGACTTGTGAAAAACAAAATGTATTTGGCTAAGATGTATGTAAACTTCTGACTTCAACTTTAAAGACTCAGAAAGTAATTTATTCTTCATTGGGAAAATGCACAGTAAATACATAATTTCTCATTTATACCTTGTGCTATTGTACACTATATTCTACACTGTGTATAGCAGTGCAGCGTTTCGAGCCAGATCTATCAAATTATAAAAATGGCATATCGGATGAAACTAGAGACTCTAATCTTTTGACTCAAACAGGTTTCAATATAAAGACAAATTAAGTTTCTTACCAGATGTAGTTTTGTTGGCGTTCTGCCCATGTTTTGTCACATGACTCCATATGCCAAAAGTTTAACCCTTTACTGACAGCCCAGAATCTCATGAACTAATGTCAGTCAGTTTAAATTATGCATATAGCGAAGCCAAAATGTAACATCAACGCATTGGTACATGGGGTTGAACGAGGTTAAAGTAGAAGTGTGTAATTTTTTCGAAATTGGGAATATGATTTTTTTTTTTTTTAAACAGGTTTTCTGAAAAATCTTTCCAACTTCCGTTGGTCACTGGAAATAGATAGTCCCGCCCCAAACTCACACTATAAACTGAGCAAATTTTGCTATGTCAGGCTGGTCACGATGCTCAAGGTTTAATCTTTTGAAACCTTATCTTTTTGTGAAATGTAGGCATGTAAAAATAATTTTAGTGTGATAAAATCACTTACTAACCTTTTCTGTTTAAAGTACTAGCCAATTTTACAACTTTGACACCATGACGATAATGTCAACAAACCATAAAATGACAGTAAATATGACAATTTAAACAACTTTACAGCTCAAACAATACAAGTATTAACAGAAGAATTACTGCAAGTATTTTTATAAAATTATAAGCTTCACATTTCTGTGTTTAAACCTTCAAAAAATTGTCCACATTCACTTTCATTGTAAGTGCCTCACTGAAACCCAAATTTTAGCTTTTTTTAAAGAAAAGGAGGGATGAGTGGAAACTAATGCTGTCGATTGAGCTTAACTTGTATCGAACCCTGAATATTCCTTTAAGCATTTTTAAGTGTGGTTTAAGTGTACAAATAATTTTTGGGGCCACTGTACATCCATCTAATGCTATCTATGCTAAAATTGTGAGTTGCAGCTGGCACTGTTAATCATTGGGTGTACAGACATCTTAAGTGCTTTGAATAAATGCTAATGGAGTTGCCTGTAACTAAAGAATCTCCACCGATACTGTGTTTTCATTACGAAGAGTACTGTGATGAATATTTATTGTATAATAGTGCAGGAAGTTAATGAAGTGGTGGGACGCCTGCCTACCAGCTGAGCTCTATTGTTGCCCACCTTGATCTAGAGCGCTTCCTGCCCAGTCCTGGGTTGCTGCCAAGGCGGTAGGCACTTGAGCCATTGCTTTCTTTCTCCCTCTCATCTCGCTTTCTATCTGAAGAGCGAGCTCGCCGATCCCGTCGGCTGGGAGAATGAGACTGGGACCTGAGAGAGGAGAGAGTAAAAAGAGAAAAGTGTAAGTGATTTTGAGTCAAGAAGAAAACATTAAAGTTGGGCTTATTGCTGCCATCAAGGCCCTGTTTATATCTGGTATTAAGATGCGTTTTAAGCTATTCATGTACATTTTTATTTTTGGGTGAACTGTCCCTTTAAGAGAAAGTACTCAAATATCAAACATATATCTTCGTCTGACTAATAAATAGTCCAATCCTCTGAAGAACCTTTACTCAACCCGACTGACAAGCACTTTGACACTGATGAACTTTTGTTGCACAAATGCAATTTTTACAAGAATCAGGGACATTGCAGAGGACAGGAGTCTCTCTGCTTTCCTATCTGTGTGTGGTTGACATGTAATCATGTGTGTATATGCTCACACAGAAGAATAATGTGAATTAAAATAAATCTCTTGTAAGCACACACAATTTAAAATGTGACCGTTCTCGCAGGAAGAAAAATAATGAAAAGTGCAGGGTCAGGAACAGGCAGAGAATGAAAAATAAATATATTAATAAAGAGAGAAAGCAGAGAGAAAAACAGACATCCTTAACCATTAATAATCTAGTGCATTGGTGTCAAAAATATTATTTGAAGAAATAAAACTGCCCCCAACTACAATATATTTGCATCCAGTTATTATAATTGCTTCCAGTGTGAATTTCCTTTTTCATGTATTTTTCCACGACACTGGACATATCTTCTCATTAAGGATACATTTGTGACTGGTCCCTGGTGTTGACATGCTGGTTGGAGACAAGAGATGTCAGGTGTCAGGATGAAGTAAATATAAATGACTGAATAGCTTACATACTGGCAGCATAATTATTAGGCAGCACAAAAATGAGAGAGACAAGACTGGCCATGTTTGATGGCTAAAAGCAGGTACATTATAATTATTTCCCAGCCTTGTAATGCTAATTTGATGTCTATGTTTATTGTCAAACCGAGATATTGGCCGGTTATTAATGTATGCTATAATAAAAATAAGACTCCTCAGTGTACAATTTTATTAGGCCTAGCTTCTTGCTAATGTTCGATTTCAAATGTTTTTTTAAAGTTATTAACAGTATGCAAAGTTGTCCAGTCAAGTTATTTTTTTCCCTCTTTTTGTTGTTGATGGCATGGTATTATTATTGACATAATAGCTGATCAAAAAGGAAGGTAGGCATCGGAATTTCAAATGTCACCGATATGGCAATGGCAGATTAAATTTGTTTTTGTATTTGTAATAATTTGTACTGGAATACATATTTAAAGGATTGTTCCAGATTTAATAAAATTTAAGCCCAATCAACTGCATTTGATGCATAGAATTAAAATTATTTGGCTCGCGGTAACAGAGGCATTTACAATGAAAGTGAATGAGGTCAGTTTACAAAACTTTAAAATACACACCGAATAAAAAGTATATGTACAGGATGTAAACATTATCCATGTACGTATCTTTTTAGTGTGATAAATTCTCTGTTCTACATTCTTCATGTAATAAAATAGCTTACTGGGATTACAGGGTTTACCGGCATAACATCATCATGATGACAATGTCGTAATATTGCATATAACATTACACAGAAAATATCAGTAAGTGATTTTATCATATGTTTACATCTTGTGTCTATACTTTTGAAACGGGCCACATTCACCTGTGCCTTGCAATCAATTGAGCTTAATTTGTATTGAACTTGGAATAACCCCCCTATCCCAGTCAATTCAACATGGTCCCTTTTTGTTATTATTATAGCATCATAAGCAGCAAGTTATTTGGCTTACATGAAGCGCCATTTCATCCATTCCAGCCCTTGACCTCAAGAGACCCCTGATCTAGAGAGAGCACTATCTTAAAAATAACAGTTTCCTGGCATTTGTAAACTTGACTTATCCACTTTAGATCCTTGCCTCCATGTTAACCAGAAACAAGACTCAACAGTTCATTAAATTGCTCTTAAATGTACAATCTGCTAACTTGAACTCCAATTACAGGGTAACAGGTCAAAAGGTGCCAACTGAACAGTTTCAGAATTAATTTCCCATCTTAGCTGAAGTGGCAACACTTAGACACACCTGAACAGCCAACAGGCAACAAGATCAAACAAACAAAAACACGTGTCCAGTCCTGAGAGCCAGACTGACTAAAGACCAACTGATGTAGATGAATATCAGAAAAAGTGGATGGCCTCTGTTTCATTGTATAAGCATGAGATGGTTTGTGAATGGACACTGGGTGGTCTGAGGCTGAGACTATGGCAACATAGCCAGGGCATGTTGGGCTGGACTTGTTGAGAAATTAAGCCTGTCCAGAGGTGAGATGATCTGGATTAAGACCAGCTGGGGTCACAAAGGTGGGATTGCCGTGTTAATGCAGTCGCTGCAGTCAGCACATCAGTGCAGAGGCTATAGTATAAAGGAAGCGGATGAACTGCAGTTCAATAACAGAAGAATGAGAAAACCAGCAGGGATAGGAAGATTTCTCATAGAGCTCTTAGCTGGAGAACATGGCTAAAGCCAGGTTGATATCTACAGAGCCCCACAGGGGCTCAGCCAAACTAGATTTGTAGTCTAGGAAGTGCTTTCCTACCCAAACTCATTTCAATCTCTCTTTCTTGCACAGACACAAGATTTATTCTTCGAAAAAAGGGCTGGATTCTCAGGAACTCCTTTTCTGCCATTACAGAAAGCTGGTTTACTCTTCCAATATTTCACCTTAAGCAAGTTTATCTGACTTAGTCACAATTTTTTGGCAAGCTTGCATAAAAATGTTACCAAGCCATATGTGAAAAAGTAAGCGGCAGAGTAAGAATGAGAGATTTTTAATCTATTTAATCAAGCCTTTTGCAATCTGTAAATTATTTAAATCCTAGGGCAGAAATTATTTAATCTCCAGAAATTATATTACGGCGTGTCAGGACAGCATGATGAGCGAACCGTAATTACTACAACTTTAGCTGAGGATAATGACAAATCGGACTTGATTTCCAATAAAGAGCTGGAATTAAAAATGAGAGCGGCTGCGGGGTGAACGAGAATTGAGAGGTTGGTCGGGGGATTGTATCCATGCCACAAGTTCCTTGGATCTACAACTCTGACAAGGCCATGTGGGCTGAGTATCATCTACCAACAACCTCACAATATGATACACTACAATATATGACGTGGCCCCAAAACGAATTTGAATACTTGTAGACAAATTCGCTAATGATCTACTTACCTTTATGTTGTCTCAATCCTGTATGACTTTCTTTTTCTATTGAACACAAAAGTAGATGTTAGCCTCAGTCTTCATTCACTTATATTGCATCTTTTTCTTCTCCATACAATGAATGGTGACTGAGACTAACATTCTTCCAAACATCTTTTTTGTTCCATGGAAATAAAAAAAGTCATAGAGTTTAGAAAGAACACAAGAGTGAGAAAATAACAGAATTTTACTTTTTGGTTGAACTATACCTTTAAGTAATGTAAAAATGCATGAATGTCACTGCGTTAGATATAAAAAAATACCAAACAAAGTCTGCAAACAAATGATGCTGGGCCTTTTCTCTAAACTGGTCACAAGGTCAGTTCCCATTAAAATCACACAGGTGTCCTAGAAAGACCAAATAATGCTTGTATTCATTTTGAACAAGATATATATTTTTTATAATTTCAAACCAAACAAACCTCTAAAAACTTTGTGCTATACATTTTTAAAAAGAAGCCACTTTGATATTTTGTTATATAATGCAATGTGATTCATACATTGTGATTCATACATTTGTTTTTAGGGCCACTTTATATTTTATATTATTTATATAATATATTGAATCACAATATCATAATTTACATTTAACATATAACTAAAAGGGATAGTCCAAAAAAAAAAAAAAAAAAAAGATTTCTCCCATCATTTATCCACCCTCATGCCATCCCAGATGTTTCTGACTTTCTGACTTCTGCAGAACACAAATCAAGAATATTTCAGCTCTGTTGGTCCATACAATGCAAGTGAATGGTGGCCAAAAATGTGAAGGTCCAAAAAGTATATAAAGGCTGCATTAAAGCAATCCATAAAGACTCCAGTGGTTAAATCCATGTCTTCAGAAGCAATATGATGTGTGTGTGGGTGAGAAACAGATCAATATTTAATCTTTTTTTGTTATAAATCTTCACATTCTTCTTTTGTTTTTGGAGATTCACATTCTGTGTGTATAACACCACCTACTGGGCATGAAGGAGAATTAATAGTAAAAATTTACTTAAATATGAATCAGTTTCTCAACCACCGATCATATCACTTCTGAAGACATGGATTTATATATTTTTGGACCTTAAATTCTGGCAACCATTCACTTGCACTGTGAGGAACTACGAGGCTGAACTTTTCTTCTAAAATCTTTGGTTGTGTCCAGCAAAACAAAGAAAGTTATTCACATGTGGGATGGCATGAGGGTGAATAAATGATGAGAGAATTTACATTTTTGTGAGAACTATTCCTTTAAAAATGGGAACTAGAATGGACATTTTTGGAAGTCTAGAATGATGGAATAACAATTACATTTGAGTACACGTAGCACCAGGCATAGGCCATTAGCAATTATCAAGTGCTTTTTAACAGTTCAAATTGTCCAAGTTCTGAAAAATTTAACAAATCTCAAGCTGCTGCCAGTACCTGGATCTCCTGTAGCTTCGGTATGCACTGGGCAAAGAGTGCTTGGTTTTGGATTTCGATATGGATCGGGACCTGGAGCGAGACCTTCTCTTATGTTTCTTCTTTCTCTTGTCTCGATCTCGATCCCTGTCTCTGTTCCGTTCAGGCCCACGAGAGGACGATGAGGAGTAAGAGGTGGTCAGATGAGGAGTTGGGGCATCTGCGCTCCGCGTTGACATGGTTTCCAGAGGCGGGTAGTCCAAACAAGGTATTCCAGTCGAGTGTGCACTCATGGGAGGTTTAGACACCACTGGCTGCAGAGACACAACAAAAGAAGAGGGATTAGACACGTGAGACCTGAACCACAGATTTGAACGGAAACCCCACCCAAAAATGAAAATTAATTTGTCGTTTCAAAACCCACCTTCAAAAACCTTAATTTTTTTTTAAGAATGTAAGCCTCAGTCACCATTTACTTTCATTGTATTGAAAAAATCTGAAATATAAGTGAATGGTGACTGAGACTGACATGCTGAATAACATCTCCCTTTGTGTTCCACGGAAATAAATAAAATGGTTTGGAACATAATGAGGGTGAATAACTAACATAATTTACATTTCTAGGTGAACTATCCCATTAAGTGAAATGGCACATGAAAGAAATCTGGCATTTTAATGAGCAAAATCCAATCGGGGTCATTTCCCTTAAACAAAATTACAACACAGATGAGATGGAAGACGGTCCCAATGGCTTTCTAAATTTGTGCATCTGCCCCAATCAATAGAGCCACAACTGGCTTTGAGCGGTCTCTGAGACGAATCCAATTTAAAAAGGTTTTTGCCATCAGTGTATGTCTGCATGTGTAAGGAAGGAGCGCATGTTAGTATGTATGTGTGCACTCAGGCTGGACAGATCGCTATAAATCCAGTGAGCTGTGCCCGTGTCTTTTTTGACTGGGTCCTAATAGTTCCTCCAATAACTATTGCTTATTAAAAATACTTTTTGTTTTACAGCATAATATTTTCTGGGCAGAAACATGATCAGCCATTCTCCTTTGTCGTAATGTGTGTGTCAGTCTCGTTTAATGAGTTCTACTTTTGCTTTTAAATTCACATCAGAAATGGCAATTCATCAATCAATGTTGCAGCTCACAATAACAAAGCCACATCTGCTGATCTCAGTTCAAACCACAAAGAAATAAAAGCTTCTATTTTATAACAAGCCGTAGTAGAACAAGACGTAGAAACCAGAGCTCTTGCATGTGTTCTGTGCTATATTAAAGTCTTTGCCAAGATCTGACAAAGTCAGCCTTGTAATCTAGGGGCTACAGGTCATATGAATGGCTCTGGAGAGATTTAATGGAACCGGGACACAATATCTTCCAAGCGTATTTATAAATGTGTCCCAATTAATTTTGAAATAGTGTTATTCCCACTCTTTATCACATGGAAATGATTCTTGAGTAAAACATAGCACCGCTCAGGAAAAGCGAGTGCCGTGTAAGTGTTGTAGATGAAAAGATTTGCAAGCATATTCAATTTAGCAACTCACATCTCTAAATATCTGACACTTACTAGAGTTACATAATGTGACACAGAGTTTGATTTCAGGAGCTTTGGGGTGACATTTGGCTAGATAATCTCTAAAAGGAGAGTGAGCATTGAGTGTCCAGTCTCTCACTTCTGTTCTCGAGAGATAGGGAAATATCACATGTAGGACAGGCCAGCATGGGGCCCTTTAATCAACTGAACTCACGTAAATGGGCACATGTAGAGCAAGTTCGAGTGGTGTATCCCATGAAAACTTGTCGCCACGATGCTAGAGTAAGTCGAAGGACTCAACCCCTAAGTCTCTATAATGTTGAGGTCTCAAAATATGGCTTGCATCCCTCGTACAGTGTAGTGCATATAATTTTTTTTTTGCCCATTTTTACCATCCGCCAAGCAAAAATACTATGCTCATTTGCTTAGAAAAAAATAAAACCTCACCTCTCCTTAACAGCGGCAGCAATATTTGAGCATGGTTTGGGACATGTTTAATGGTTAGGGATTTGTTAACATACCTAACCTCAAGTATGAAATACAGTAACAGTGTTGCTTGTGTTAGCAAGCACCACTGAACACACTCAGGGAGAGGAGCCAAGATTGTGTGACCATCAAAGACAGCTCAGTAACTGTGCGTGTTAAGAATGAAAAACTGCCCATCCAAATACATACAGTCTTAATACCAGCTGCTGAGCTGTATTGCAATTGGAACTTTATTATGTACTAAACTCAGAAAGACCAAGCAAAAAAGACAAGAGACAAAATTGATTGCAAAAGAAGGGTGGGGGTTGGGGTGAAGACTTATACAAATGCTTAAACTTTCATCTCTTTCTAAAATGTTTTCATTTGGTCAGAAATCCCAATGTGAAGACAGTATTTGTGATCCACCGATCAATACATAGGTCACCCACTGAGCTTGTTCTCAGGCTATGACTACAGGGAATCAGTTTTGGTAAATTAAATAAATAATAGCAAGTGGCTTAAAACGGTCTGCACTTCTGTCAGTTTTGGGGTTATTATGTTCCTCCTTGCCCAATCTTGCCATTACAATTCAACGCATTGGTTGGCGCTGTGGATGCATGTCATTGCTCAACCCGAAAATACATTTCTGTTATTATTTAAAGTGATTGTACCTTTATAAATGACTTGGAATGTTTCTTTGAGTGAGTGAAATTTTCTTCTTTCTTTTTTTCAATTTATGAATCTAGATGTTTTTAATTTGAAATAAGAAAAACAGGTTCAATGGTTAAAGGGTTGAACTTAAATTCTAAATGTCAATAATCGATAACTTATCTTTTGTTTTTAAGTACTCGACTACAAAATTATTCGAAATGCCCATCCCTAATATTCACAAGATACATAAGACCCCATCTTAAGCACACATCCAAAAAGTAATTGATCTCTAAAATTACCATTTCCACTAGTGAAAGTTAGATTATAACAAGGAACAATTATTAACACATTTGAAAATGTTATTTTTTATTTTTTTTTAAATAGTTGACATGGGTATTTCCGTGAATAATGACATCAAGAATAAACGTTTTTCTGGTGCAAATCTAATTGCTGATATCAAAAATGAGAATTTTCAATAGTAGTGATTCCATTGTTAATATCAAGAATATGCATTTTAACCAGTGAAAATGTAATAATCTCAGCAGGAAACCGATGGAGTGCGTACTCCGGGTAGGGAAGGAGTTATTGTCCAAGTGAAGGAGTTCAAGTACCTCGGGGTCTTGTTCACGAGTGAGGGGACAATGGAGTGGGAGGTTGGCCGGAGAATCGGGGCAGTGGGAGCGGTATTGCTCTCGCTCTATCGCACCGTTGTCACGAAAAGAGAGCTGAGCTGGAAGGCAAAGCTCTCGATCTACCGGTCAATTTTCGTGCCTACCCTCACCTATGCCTACCGAAAGAACTAGGTCACGAGTACAAGCGGCCGAAATGTATTTCCTCAGAAGGATGGCAGGCTTCTCCCCTTAGAGATCATCCGTGAGGAATAGAGCCGCAGCTCCTTTGTGTCAAAAGGAGTCAGTTGAGGTGGTTTGGGCATCTGGTAAGGATGCACCCTAGGGAGGTGTTTCAGGCACGTCCAGCTGGGAGGAGGCCTCTGGGAAGACCCAGGACTAGGTGGAGAGATTACATCTCCACACTGGCCTGGGAACACCTTGGGGTCCCCCAGTCAGAGCTGGTTAAAGTGGCTTGGGATAGGGAAGTTTGGGGCCGCCTGCTGGAGCTGCTGCCCCCACGACCCGACTTCGGATAAGCGGTTGAAGATGAATGGAAGGCTGGAAATGTAATAATAGATATCCATAGCCACGCAGCCACATTGCTTGCACGTTTATGATTTATAATTGTTTTTGAAAAATGTCCAAAAGTGTTTGAATTTTTTTTTTTTACATAAAAATACACACTTCACCTTTAAACTGCATTATAAAGGCCACACTGCGCTCTAGATATTGGCATCATATCGACCACTGAAAAACCCAGAATGGTTGACCACTACTAATAAGACTTTAAATATTCCTAGTATCATGATTGTAGACATCCTAAATGAACGCATTAGAAACTACCCAATGGGCATGACAAGAAAACAATGGATTGAGATGGCACCTAGAAAAACAGAGGAGCAAATATAAAGAAAGTAATTAAAACCCTGGTGCAAGATTTATTTGTTCAGTCGGCAGTGAAAATGTACCGCATACTTAATCCATCTGTTTATTTATACTTGAAGAGAAATTTAAATCTAAGTGAAATAAATTACTGCCATGTACTTCACATTCTTTGGAAACACTCTCAAAACCAAAGTTTTAGCACAGCACTTTTGCTATTTGCTTAAATCTTCTCTACTGGTGTTTAAGCGTTTGGACTGACAGGTGGAAGAAAAAGTTGGTGAAGCAAATGCCTCAGGTAGTGGTATGCAATTACATCAAATAGCCAACACATTGAATATTTTTCACAATAAACCCACATTCCTGGTCACGAAGGGCGGTCAAGCGTTGTCAGAGGAAATGGCACATCCATCTCTCTCGACTACTGACGTGTACCTGGGCTCAACAGTATAATTTATTATGCTATAGTTCAGATTTTTACTTGCCTTGCCAAACATTTCACTGGCCCTTCCACACAAAAATGAATGGAAAACAATGGTATACAATACAAAACATTACTGATCTGTTTATAATTTCCAACCCATTCTCACTGAGCTTCGAAAGACAATTACCAATTTTGACAAAGTCTTTTCTGTTTGCAGCGAGATAATGTTACCAAGGTGGTTTAAGTCAGTAGAACGTCCAATAACAACGTTCAAAACATCACAGAAAACCAAATGTTCATGCTAAGAAGGCATTAAAAAAAACCATGTAAAAGATCAACACATTAATATGTAGTGACATTACAACACTGGCCCAATATGCAATATACTGCCCTGAAACTTTCTCACATTGACCCTGGGCAAGTAGTCTATCCTTATTGTTGAGCCCTGCGTTCACCTCAATCTTTCCGATTTTACCTAAACACTACTGTGCTAGGGAGATACGGCACAGTTGTGACTTGTGAGTGCCATATAATGTATGAGCATCAGCACGAAGCTCATGTGATTTGTTGCATCTCTCTCCCATAGCTAGCAAGAATACAGACACCTTTATTCATTCAAATAATGACACATAAAATGAGTCTCTTTGATTTTCGCCACAGTTTACTTTCTTATCCAAGGGTTTTTCAGATACTGATGCGCAGCGACTTTGGCAGACAACCAAGGTGACACTCAGATCTATACTAATAAGCTTGGGCGTTCTAGAACGAAATATAATTTCCATTCCTTTTTAGCTTCCCTAAATAAAAAGCCATTGCTTTGTTTAGTTCTGAAGGAGCATGTGGCAAGTTTGGCGTCCAGAACAATTTTATATTTGTTTTCTCTTTGCACACAATATGTTGCATATAATGGGGCAGAAAAAAGCTATTATCTTTATAATTAAAGAAGAGTGGACTTCATTTTTACCATCCAGATTTCCTGTCATTTTTTTGCCACAATTTTTATCACCGTTTTCACTTCCTCTAGAACAAAAACTCAAGGCATTACATTTAAAAGTAGGAGGGAAATGAACACAATGCACAATAACTGTGGTGGTCATGTTGGGAACCGCAGGAAAGCTTTAATCTCTCTAGATGTTCATACGGAGCATTAGGACACTTTACTCCCACAGCATCTCTGGTGTCATGCTGATTGAGGTCAAATGATGATGAAGAGATTTAAGAGATTCTGAAAGCTTTCGTGCAGATCCTGCTGCACATGGTCGGTGCTATGGGTGTCCATTGGACAGAGCGCGTGCAAATGTATTGGCAGGGTTAAAGAAAAAAAAAGAGAGCTCTCGCACTAACTGCTCCAAAAAAGATATTATTAAATAGCCATGTGGTTAACATTTCGACCCACAAGTACAGATTCGGAGCCGTAAGTGTGCAACTAATGAGTATTTTGATAATCGATTAATCTTCGATTATTTCTTTGATTAATCGATTAATCTGATAAACAATGACATTTTTATTTCCTGTAGTTTATTAACATTTTATAAAAATCTAAATCAAAACACAAATGATAAAGGGCTTAGTGATTTTGTTTGATTTAATGTACTGAATTCACGAATCTATACTCTCACAAAACTTTGAACAAAACTCTGAATCATGTAAAGTTAAGTTTGAATTTCGAATTATTATTATTATTACTTTCAGGACATATGCAAAATTGTTCCTTTCCTTTACTTGCAAATCTTAATTTAATTTAAAACTTAAAAAAATTACTACTCATTAAAGAGTAAAATGATTCATGAGGGATACAGTGGGACAAAAAAATCAACCCAGCAGATGGCAATGTTACATACTAATGATACATACAGTTGTATGTATAAAGTCAGAAGTTTACATACACCTTAGTCAAATACATTTAAATTCAGTTTTTCATTAAAATCCTGACATTTAATTGTAGAAAACATTCGCTGTCTTAGGTCAGATAAGATCACTAATTTAGAATGTGAAATGTCAGAATAATAGTAGAGATGATTTATTTCAGCTTTTATTTCTTTCATCACATTCCCTGTGGGTCAGAAGATTACATAAAATTTGTTAGTATTTGGTAACCTTTAAATTGTTTAACTTGGTTCAAACATTTTGGGTAGACTTCCATAAGCTTCACACAATATGTTGCTTTTACCCATTCCTCCAGACAGAAATGGTGTAACTGAGTCAGGTTTGTAGGCCTATCTAGCTGATTGAGGTCAGGGATTTGTGATGGCCACTCCAAAACCTTGACTTTGTTGTCCTTTGAGCCATTTTACCACAACTTTGGAGGTATGCTTGGGGTCACTGTCCATTTGGAAGACCCATTTGTGACCGAGCTTTAACTTCCTGGCTGATGTCTTGAGATTTTGCTTCAATATACCCACACAAGTTTCCTTCCTCACGATGCCATCTATTTTGTGAAGTGCACCAGTCCCTCCTGCAGCAAAGCAGCCCCACAACATGATGCTGCAACTCCCATGCTTCACAGTTGGGATGGTGTTCTTCAACTAATCACCTTACAAACATCATTCTGGTGTGTGTGTGTGTGTGTGTGTGTTTTTTTTATATACTTTATACAAGTCTAAAAAAGGTTTTGATTTATTTTTTGCTGGCCCAGGTGGATTTTCTTTTTTGTTGCCCTGCCAACATTTTCACTGGCCCCAACACAAAAAATTAAACATGTCATATGTTTCAGAAATGCCAGATCTTATCAGTGTTGATTTCTTTAATAAAAAAAAAGAGGCAATAATAGCTGGAAATTATACAGCTATATTGTAACTTCTAGTTTTATAAATAGCTCATCATTTTTGTATAGTTCGATGTTAATTGTGTTCATGTTGTCTTCCTACTGAATGCCTCTCGAGGACAATAAAGATTGAAACCGAAAGTAATATCCTATAAAACAAAACCAAAAACAACAAAGAATTTGCTATGATACTGCCCTGCATCTGTTTACGATGTGCATTCGATTCAGTAAATGATTTTTTAATTTTGTTTGATTCTAAACAATACACATCTCTGCTGGAAAAAAAGAAACCATTTACACAAAATATTCTTTTTTCTTCAGACATTAGCATTTATTACAATAAAGTCATTTGACATTTATTTTTTGGTGTTTTTTCCCAGTAGTTTCTATATTCTGATATCGCTGACCGTTTTTTCTGTAATGCTAAAGCATACAGAAAATTACTTAAAAAACACACTGTAAGCTTACTGTTGCACCTCACTTGTGTTTTCGATGAATTATTTTCATTATTTTGAAGCTGCATATTTGAAAATAAAAGCAATACTTGGATGAAAAACATGACCTAATGTGTTGGAAAAAATAAATAAATTGAGGTATTATGTTCTTGCTATTTTTAGTGTTAAGAAAATAAATGTATGAACAAAAATTTGGCCTGCAGTATTTGCATATGAGCGCTGAGGCGAGTTTAACAAAATATAAACAACATTAGTCTACCTAGAAAACTATCATAACAAATCTTGTAAATGCATACTGTATATAGTTGTGTTTCTTATATAAGGAGGCCTTTCATTTATTAGCCTATAGCTACACTGTATTTACACTTACATTCAACTTCGCAAACTCTGTGGGCAGATGCTCACGGAGATGGTACATCAGGTTTGGAATGTACCCTGTATGAGACATCAATAGGAATCAATAGTTTTTTTTTATATTAAGTGACCATCATCCACATTTTAAATACCCAAAGTATTACTAAATTGAGGACTTAAAACCGCACCGTATACAAGAGGGGAAATAGATGTTCCTGACATTTGGCATGCTGTGCTCAATGAAAAATTATTTATTTGATCACGTGAGGTTTATGATGGTGTAAATGTAGCCGACTGTTTCTTAATTTTTACAATGGAAATGTTAATTTCTTTATCTCTCAATGCTTCTCTATTACACAATGCTATGAATGAGAAAATGGCAATGGTACATCAGCCAACTATTTTTTAAACTGCGGTATACTGTAAACAGTTGAATCTCTATTCTGCGTGCAAACTGTCTCCTTCGCATTATAAATACGTCATCACTACGAGACACACCCTTCGCGGTATCGGCTCTGCCTTTATTCACACAGACACGTTCCGGGATTCATCCAATGTTACTAGTGTCTGATCCATGGAATATAATTTTCTGGCTTTCCAGCTCCAGGTTGTGTTCACACAGAAGGATCCTCTGCAATTATCCCAGAAAAATCCTGGGATCAGAGCCCAGTGTGAATGAGGTTAATGCTACCTATACTCACACAATAGTTTAACATGTAAAGAAAATTTTAAATAAGGGCAACAACACCGGGTCTCAACTCAGCACCCTTGCTTTTTGTCACTAATCAGATCATGTTCCCTCCTGAGTGCAGACCCTCTTGTTAAAGCAGATCTCCCAAGAGAGGCTCTTTAAACCGAGCAGCTCAGACACAAAGAGCCCAATCAATTGAACAGTAATGACATATTATCTGAGAAAGTGAAGCACCACGAATCTGGGGCACATGTGTGCGCAATTGGGATCACGAACATACACACACCTGCACTAAGAACAAATCAAACAGATCTTGCCAGAGTCACATAAAGGATTCAAACTATCTACAGTATCAATCAATCGATCTATATGAATTCTATTATATTGTGAATATAAACATTCTAAAATAAAAAAACAAAAACATTTTTACTCTAGGTGAGTCAAGTTAAAAAGAAACAATCTTTTTCCATTGTGACCATTCAGTTTATCTGTATGAAGAACCGCCAACACAGAGGTTACTGCAAAGCCAAGAAAATTCCTTTTGGTCAACACGTAGAATTCGCCTGTCAAAGTTCACCAAACTTGAACTCCATGTGAAATTCACGAGTCCATTAATGGAGTCCATGAGTCCATTGAAGTCCATTGCGCAGATTTCCATTGAGATGACTGAATTTCATCTGCAGAATATCGCTGTGCAAATGTAAATTTGACCGCACCTTAACGTCTCTTTTTATGTTCCACAAAAGTAAATCAAAGGGATTGAGTTAATTGAGTAAGACGTTGAGTAAATATTGACAGAATTAACATTTCTGGATGAATTATGCCTTCAAGCTATTACAATCATTATTTACAATTGTATGTGCATTAACACTAAGGGTTTGCTTTACTTGAAGGGTTTGTTTGTGAAGCTGGCTTTTGCTCTTCAGGGAAAAAGAAGAAATTCTTCAAATAAAATACATTGGAATACATAAATTAAGAAAGACATGACACATTAGGAACATTGGAGAACTTTCCTGATTACAATGCAATTGGTTGTAGTTGACTCAAATGGCATGAAGAGCACTATGTGAAAACATTTTATCGAAAGGAAGTATGAAGATCAACAAAGGTGGCCATATTGTCAAATCTAGGATTCCTCTCTTTCAATAGGATAACACAAAACCTCAAAAGCAATTCACTGCAAAATATGGCATCCTGCTAGTACACAATTCTTGTGCATGCCATCTAATAAAGAAAATGGTCAGAATTGAGAAACAGGATTAAAGTAAAAGCCATAGCAATAAAGCAGTCGGTCTGAAGTACATCAACGTCTATGACAAAAGGGTCGTTTGGGAGTCAGCAGTCCACCGTGAACAATTTACAACTCATTTGTCAGATGGTAGACCGCAGATAAGCTAGTCAACAGGAAGATTTTTTGCAGGCAAATACATTTCCTTTCATTATTAATTTAAATAATTAGTTCAAATTACACTCGAGGTGAAAACATATGGCTTTAATGATTACATACAGCTTGTTTATTTAGAACCCAAAATTATTTCTGAAGCCTGAGAGAATCTAAAATTTCCCTTTCAGCATGCCAGCAGGTGACTATGCTAAAAATATTCCATTGAAGCCTCCACAGCAACTAGCTTTCCAGAAAATAAAAAACATACAAAAGCATTTACACATGCAAACACAAACACAGTCATCCCAATATTGAAGGAGCTATGTGGTAAAATGCCAGCACACCAGGGACAGGCGGAAGCTCTCACAATGCATGGTCTTTGCCATCATCAGCACATTCAAAACATGCATTCAATCCTGAAAAAAACAACATGAAGAGGATGAACAAAACCCTTTAGTACATTTGTACATCCACAATATGTGAATGGTTCATGCCCATGCAACTCTCACAACCACAGGGTGTTCTAGATGGTTTCTAGGGCGTTCTGAGTGTCTTATTCTGAGCTTGCTAATGTTGCCAGGTGGCTGCTTCAAAAAGTCCACCTCCAAGTCTCTTTGATATTCTGGTCCCTGATTCCATTTAAGTAAATAGCATTTTTTAAACCATTTTTTTTTTGTCTACCAAACAAAACTATTATGTTTGATCAGTATTTTAGAAGAGTAATAGCACACCTCTCCTCAAGCCTTACAAGTTGATGAATTATTCATGTCCAGAGCAAAAAAATGTAAGCAACAAGTTAAACACCAGAGTATAATTAGGGTTAATGGTTTTGGGAATCATTAATAGTAAATATGAGCAGCTTTGCAAACACCACTAAAAAGGCAGCATAGTAGAATTCACCACTTAAGTTTCTCTTTCTTTTTTTAATGATACATGGGACTTCTTTCTTTTGTGACAAAAGGCCCCAGTGAACAAAAAGCCTTTGTTGAAGTAAAATTCTTCTTTTGGCTGAGAGCAAATTCGTAGCCAATTTACTCTATTTAGGTCAGGCAAAAAGTTATAGAGGGATCTTAAATCATTGCCATATATCTATGTATAAACTAATTAGAGAAAACGCAGGCAAAGTGGCGTCAGTTTCAGATCGCCTCGTTTCCTTGGGGGTTCCATCGATTCCATTCTCCTTTTTAATTCTGTTTTGTGACTATGAGCTACAGAAAAAGTATGGCTCCAATAATGAAATTGCCTCGACCAAAAACAGGCGTTACACAATAAAACAAATTAAAAAAATTTTTTTCATGAATGCTTCAAGGTGAGCAAGAAAAGAGGGAAGCTGAGAACATGATACAAGCCAGACACAAACCCAAATTTTCCACATAGATAAATGTGCTCCAACAACATTCATAATTGTTTAAAGACTCTCTTTCTTGACAAACCCAGCTTTCTTTTCTCTGTTGATGGATTTCCCAATTTAAATAAAACGTTTCGGTGGAACATATCGAAGGGCTCATCACATTTTTAAAGTAGGCAATAGCCTGTAGTTTACGTCTCAGTCATTTGCTACTTGCTAGATGGTTGCAGATGGTATAAAGGCCAAAGTATACTTCGGTCAGATACAAACGTTGAGTGTCTGCGTACAGGATGCATGGTGCAAATCTCGTCAACAGCAGTGCGCTCGAGCACTGAACGTGGACAGCCCGATTTTTCTAACTGCGCATCTTTGGACATGCAGAATGCGTATGCGCTAACACTCCAATTTGAGCCATTGCCGCCACGAAGAAGCACTGAAAGATGATGTAAAAAAACAGGACACTAAGATAAACACAACAACAGTAGCATGTCAAGAGTGCTTGTGAGGTGAGGTAAGGAGATACCTGCAAATGTATAACTCAAGTCTTAAGGACTATAAAGACATCTTTGTGGGTCAGCTTCTGAAGATAGATTTTCTCATAGCAGTCGTAGCGCACATGCACCAGCCTATGTATGTGTGCGCAGACATATGGCTCTTAATATACTTTAGAGGCTTTCGAGTGAAGGACATTCTCATTCTAGTATTTAGAGTTTGATTGGACAAATCTATGTATCAGTGCAAGATGAGTCATCAATAATTTGGTCTGTTTTCCTAGAGGAGGAAAAGTGCAAATTCTGCTAAAAGTCCATTTTGTCTAGCAGATGGCTTTAAAGCTAATTGGTGTTGGCTTCAGCTTTATGGCAACTGCCCAACAGGTCTGCTCTTAGGCAAGAACAGAATAATCAGAATTACATGTTGAAGGTCAGTCGGTTGTTGTCGGAATACCTGTCTTTAAAATTGCAATCTGTATGAGCCCTTCAATCAATGCTAAGATAGCTCTGGGTGTTAAGTGTGGGATTATATTGCATAGCGAAGTATTTGTTTAAAGGAAAAAGTAGAGAGGTGTGTGGCTGCAGACGGACACTACTCGTAGTGACTCACAGATAAGTTGTCCAGATACCTCGCTCAAAGAGATAGCTCCAAAGGCACAAATCCACTATGGTTCTAAGGGGTGCACAGTCGGAAGCTTTGTTTTGTCAGTAAGCATGCCCATGTCTGACACCGGAACATTAGTTCGAGGACATTGCTTACTCCAGGCCATTTGTTGGCAGGCATTTCCCCCTGAAGCAATAGTGCTATTGGCAGAACCTCCAATGTCAATGAAGCATAGAAGCACTGTTAACTTAACATCTTATAAAATGTTTCTCCAAAGTGCTAATTAGCAGTGTTTTTTCTTGTTTGAGAGGAAAAAGTTAGCTTTTGAGGAAAAAGTAATATACAGGGCTTACTTAGAGGGATAGTTCACCCAAAAATACAATTCTGGCATAATTTACACACCCTCATGTTGTTCCAAACATGTATGACTTTTTTGCTTATGCAATTAGTCAGTTTTGAAAATATGTCTTTTTGCGCACACCTACAACAAGAAACCGTTGCAATTGGATTAGATGTCCGATTGTTATGTGAATTGAAGTGATTACATTGGTGGATCTGATTTGAAAGCCCTTTCAAGAGACATGCATCATTCTATATAATTTATATTATATAGAATATAATTCATTATAATTCCGTACCAAAAAACTATTTAGTTTAGGAGAGATACATTGGAATAGCTCAAGACACAGAGAGCTGGAACTATTTCTAGACACATTCTGTTGACATAAATAAAAAGCTGGCTCTATTTTGATGTTCAAACCCACTGGCTATACATATCCACAAAAAATGTACCTGCCTTTCTTGTTCCACAGAAGGTGCATACCTGTTATACTGCTAACAGCACTGCTGAGATATGCACATACTGACAAAGGCATTCTGCTTTGACTAGTTTTTTCCAAGCCTTTTTTCAAGGCCTGCCATGTTTGTTCTCCTGCACTGCTTCCTGAAGACACAACCTGACTCAAGGGGTCCTGTCTTTATTCTCGTTTTAGATTCAGAACACATCTCGCCAAGATAATATCATGACTCTATTATGAGGCCAGCACCCCTAAATATGTGCTATAAGACAGTACCTCTGTTAAATGAATACATCAAGTAGACATTTATAAAACTTGTTCTCAGAAACCACCATTTCTTGTCAGCCTTCTGCATTTAACCCTACGAGGGGAAAAATAAATAATAATAATACAAAAACTATATTTCAAACTTTCTGACATACACTCACATATCTAATCAGCCAATATTGTGTCAGCAGTAGAATGCATAAAATCATGCACGGTTAAGGAGATTCAGTTAATGTTCACATCAACCATCAGTATGGGTAAAAAAAATGTATCTCAATGATTTTTTGACTGTGGCATGATTGTTGGTGCCAGATGGGCTGGTTTGAGTATTTCTGTAACTGCTGATCTCCTGAGATTTCCACGCACAACAGTCTCTAGAGTTTACTCAGAATGGTGCCAAAAATCAAAACAGTTCCAATGAGAGGCAGTTCTGTGGACAGATTTGCCTTGTTGAAAGAGGTCAAGGCAGAGTGGCAAGAAAATATAAGAATAAGAATAGCGAGCTGACCAAAAGGCGACAGTAACTAAGGTAACCAATCTGTACAACTGTAGTGAGCAGAAGAGCATCTCTGAACAACATGTCAAACCTTGAGGCTGATGGGCAACAAAAGCAGATTATCATGTCTGGCACTTTATTAGGACCACATTGAATGTACATTCTTGTATACACAGTAACTGACGTTGAAGGTAGCTACATTTCTGTGCATTTTCACAATACAGCAAATGGCCGGCATAGTCTCTACCGAGCAACGTGTCAGGGCACATGTACTACCTGCTACATTTCAGAAAAACCCTATTTTACAAACTACCATGGATGTAAATGAAGAAATGAAAGGCTTTAGCGAACTGCTACCTGGTGAAAATGCTTTTTAAATCCAACAATGAGTGACTTTCCCAGCATTGGGGATGAACGTTGCACCCCAGTACCTATTTTAGAAAAGCAGCCTTTATCCATAATTCCCAATTCACCTTTGCAAAAGCTAAACCATTATCTATCACTCCACAACTCAAGCAGACACAAAAGAGACAGCAGATTCTATTTGACAAAGCTGATGCCAGCAGGAACAAACAGTGTTCGAAATTACACCGCCTATAAATCCAAGAACAAAGTTGTACAATGTTCGTGAACAAACATGAGGAAATGTTGACTACTGTCCTCATAATGTTAAATAAACTAAAGACAGAAAAAAAAGAGATGTGTTAAGCCCCAGGTGCTAATATGGGAGATGCAGGTTCGGATACGGCCTTTGTCGTGTCCCAAACCCACTCCCCCATACTCTTCCATGTCCCTATCAAATAAAAGTATCTGATCGGTTTTGAAATTTGGTGCCACTAATGACTGTAATCAATTGAAAAAAACACTTAAATTGAACAATTGTATATTTGTGTAATACAATTGTCATTAAAACAATAATTGTGTTATAAGAACGTGATTTTATATTAAAACCATTGAGGCATTGTGAAACATGTTGCTGATTGAAGCAGAGCAAGACTAAGTCTCCGTTAAACTTCCTTGTCCTGCTGCTGCTGTCACTGGGCTTAGCTGCAGTGTGCCACCTGGCTGCACAGATGACAGTCAACATTTCCCAATTCAAACAGCATTTATCATGATAACAGGTTGTAGATAAACATCAAAACAATTAGCAGGGTCTTATTTCCATTTTAAAGTGCTCCTGTATGTCACACCGGATCTATCCTTCCAAGCCCAGGGACAATAGCGCAGATCAAGGCTATTTTCAGCACAATGTGCCTTCTCACATTTTCTCAGTGATATTGAGGCACAACTGTATACTACGGCAAACAAGAAATAAATTACAAACACAAGCACTGCCAGAGGCACTCCACACTATGTGCTGGAGAAAACTCTCTCAGAGTCCAAACAGTGCTGCAGTCACGGCTGACTGAGATGGAACGAGAGGGCAATTGGTTCAACATGGTGAACATTTCTGAGAGTGCCCTGTAAAACAAAGCTATTTGCAGGTATTAAATTAATCTATACACTTTGTAGCACATCCTTGGATTGGTAAAAGGTAGGGAACTAAAGTAGTATGTTTTATGTGCCTGTAGACGTCCTGATGCATGCTGAATTGGCTAGATTTGGTTTTTGTTGCCATAGCAATAAGTCAAGCACCAAAGGTAGTAAATCACTATGGTGGGAGCTGAAAACAGAGGATGCTCAGTGCATGTTGTTTCTTCTGAAGCCATACAGAACAAGCTTTGTGTGAGGAGACTGAAATTTAAGTCATTATTTGTTGAAAACCATCCCCTTCACCATAGCTCCCAAATATCACACACATTGCATATAGTGAAATATCCCACACGAGCATGCAACACTTTATCACATTGACAAATCATTGGTAATTTTCTTAACCTTGTGCGACCCAGCGGCCTCATCCGGGGACTCGCTATTTTGGATTCGCTATACGCAACGCATAAATTAATTTAAACACATTGCATGCTGTTCAGAACACTCCAAGGAGTCATTTAAGGGTGAAACTTCTGATACACAGAGTCACGTGACCAAGCACCATGGCTTTGATTTCCGTGAACTGCTTCTATGGGTGCATCGCCAAAAAAAAGCCTCGGATAAGAAACCTCTTCCAAAACTTCTCACTGAAACCTGTTTGGTAAAGAGTATCATCTCTGGTTTCTTTGATATGCTGCATTAAATAACTCATTAATTTCTTCATGCTTTGTTACGTTGATAAACATGAAGTACTCGGATGAGTACAGTGGAGCAGTTTTCTGACAGACGGTCCAAAAACATGCTCGTTATTTTGAATAACTTTTCACAGTAAAAATCTATGGGTCATTTCAAACTTTATTTTAATCTAAATTTACTTCCGATACTTCCTTTTCAGTACTTGCCGATACTGGTACCTGTTTTTTGTTTAATTTTTTTTTCCTGAAATCCATATCAACAGTTTATTTCAATGTTATCATCAATTGTGTCTAAATAAGTTATTTAAAACTTTAATCAAATTAAAATAGAACAATGTTATTTTTATCAAATGCGGTGGTGTTATTCAGAACCTCACAGCACAATTCAAAATACAACAGAGTTATTTTTGTCAAATAAAGTGCTGCATAACAGAACATCACAGGGGTAAGATATTGCTTAAATATTATACAATTACTCTAGATTTATAATTATTATCATTATCAGTAGTAGTAATAGTGGTATTAAGCCCTATTCGGATGGGATTATGTAATAATAACAAGAGCTTCTCAGTGTCAGTAATTTTCCCAGACTTTTCACCTCTGGAAAAGTTGGTCGCTATGAGACTCAAAGTGATTATTAAACTACAAACAGCTGCTATTTAATGAAATAAATATGTAGTCTGTATGAAGTGAATTAGCGCTCTACTCGCGGTCATCTACTACAAATAGAGCGCGTGAGTTTGAGCCAAGGAGCTAGAAAGAGCAGCCGGCTTCAACACAACACCAGCTCCACACATACAAGTACATGACAAGTACAAGTACTACGGCTAACTGAGACTTTCGATGAGCAACAGGACTAGCTATTGAGTGCCGTTCCATGCAACCTTACTGACTGAAGACCTACAGAACCCCATTGATGACAATACGGGAACATGTTACATTATTGAACAAGCTGACACAAACTGACAAAAAAAGCAGCTGCCAAAGTGGCGTATGACACCGCAAAATTCACCAGCCAAATAGAAAATGTACCCGCATTTGGTGCTTGGCGGGTGTTAATTTCAGACCCTGGGCCTTGTATCAAAACCTTTCAGTGCTCCAAGTTGTTACTTTGTGCACCAATGCTCTTCGTAAATTTAAGTGGGGCATGCTTGACCATGGTGTTTACAGATGTGTCCTTGTGTATATTAGGGATGTGGAAAACTAGATACTTTTAATATCGACAGTTAGATGGGTTGTCTAACTCACTTGTTAGTCTTATGCAAGCCCTGTATAATAATCACACACATTTATAAGATGCCTTTACATGAGACAGAATCCTGCATTAATAAAAACACACACAAAAAAAGCTACAGCATATACAACGGACTCTTAACAAAACACAATCCAGGGGTCTTGAGACAAATTTTTTTAAATGTTGGGACTATTTTAAACTGACATGCCATCTTAAAAATGCAACGCTTTTAGTAAAACACTTAAAACAATGTAATGCATTAAAAAAAGGCAAGATGCTTTTTACATTCTGCAAAGGAATGGAACAGAACAGAATACAAGGGCCTCGAGACCTAAAAAACAGGGCAACACTTTTCTGAGGGGCGTTAACATGAGACACATTCCTGCATTAAACAGCAAGATGGAGCGCAGCAGAAACGAACAGAAAAGACCTTGAGAAATTTTTATTTTTTTAAAGTTGGACCAATTTTACTTGACGTGGCGTCTTTAACAAAAATTAAACGCTTGTGGTGGAAAGGTTAAAAACAGTGCAAAACTTATGAGAAAATAACTTCCTGCAAATACACGGTCCTTGAACCGCAACACGTATAAAAAATGTGTGAAAAAAGATGCATCTGCCAAAGACAGTCTGAATGTTTATGGCTGTAATCAAATGAAGTGTATGGCTGGATTTAAATGATCAATTAAAAAACTACACTTTTACGGTTTTAGCCAAAATATTAGAACAACAAAACAATCTAATAAGCTAGACAACCTCATTAATAATAGACTAGTCGGTTGTGGGGCAACTACTTTTCCATCGTGAATCATAATTGGTGTACGTAAATGGTTTAGTAAAAGTGGCAACAGACATTTTTGTTTTGTTTTATAAGCCACTAGATGACCTGATGCACATGGAAATGGATAGATTTGATCTTTGTTGCCATAGCTTTTAGTACAGTGGCAGTAAATCGGAATGGCGTGAGCTTCAAACACAGAGGGAGCTCTGTGCATTCTGAATGTGTCTCTCAGCTGTGCTGCCTCCTTATATAAGAGCCTTGAGGAGGGTTCAAGAAAGGCAAATGCCGCAAAGATCAATGCTGGCAATCAGCTCCATCAGAGATCACTGCTGGCATTAAGCTTAAATCCCCTAAGATCATTAACACTGCTGAGTCAAAGAAAGGAAATGGAAAAGATGGTAGTGGGGAGATGCAAAGGATGATACAGCAATCATGAGCAATGACCGATTTCATCAAAGAGCGATTTGCATTGGAGACACAGCAAAAAGCCTTGGAGCCATAAAGTGCGTGCAATGGAGTCCACTCAGCAGATAAAAGACAGGATGCATCCATATTTACAGGCTGGCAAATTGGCCTGCATAAATCAGTCCTTTAGGATAACACAATAACTGTCAGAAACACTCTTGTGCATCAGATATGCGGACATTAAATTAATAGTTCACCAAAAATGTACATTTTGTCAATAACTCACCCTGATGTCTTTCAAACACGTATGATTGTGTTTATTCCATATAAATATATAATGAATAAAATGTACGGGAAAGAAATTGTAATAATAGTTAATTGATTTAATTGAAGATGGCCAGGAAAAATGAAGTGGCTGAAGAAGCTGTGCGACCAGAAATGGACATTGGATGTTTCCAGCTTCTTTAATTTATTTTTGACATGTCATGATGCACCGCTTGCATCCAGTATAGAAAAACCAAGCCTTGGGTTAAGTAATAATGTGGAGACCAAAAAAAGGTGGCCTGCTCATGTAGTCAGGTGTCTGAGAAAGAAAAGAAGAAGGGATATTCATAATAGATGAGCTGGACGGGAAAGTATGAGTTGTGTATATGTGTGTGAGAAACTCAGGTAAAAGCCCAGAGGAAGCAGTCCTGCATTTACCAGCTGCTTCTCCTGATTTCACACTTCATTGGCCTTATTAATGTGGAGCTGAACCACACGCCTGTGAAGACAATCGCCGAGATTAGTCTTCATCGCTTGCCTACTCCTAGTCTTTCCCCCTCTTTTCCGAAAAGCTTCCCTTACTCTCATTTTTTTGTGCTTTCCTCTCAGTGGACACCATGGTGCAAACTTTTCTGGAAAAACTGGGTGTTTTCAGGCTGTGAAAAGAACCAGGGGAAATCTGAATGGAACACAAGCAGCGTTGGTTATCGTAGTGAGGGTAGGAGAAACATCGCTGCTATGATCTCAGAGGCACCAGCTGAGAAAGCAATTTAAGTACAAATCGTACACAATACAGAAAATTCATCCCGATAGGAACTTAATCATCGTTCCAAACCCATTTTACTTTCTTGCATGGAACACACAAGTAGACATTTTGAAGAACGTTCATGCTAGTCTTCTTGAAATTTAAAGGGGTCATGAAAAGCTCTTTTTTTAATTTTATAATCTTCCCTCAGGTCCACTGATAATGTTAGTAAAGTATTTTTTTGCACTAAAATAGTCATTATTATGTAATATATGATACATTTCTACCCTGTCTGAAACGCTCGGTTTTGGGCTAAGTGCCTCCTTAAAACTTCAACATAAAAACCCAATATTATGATTCGTATTTGAGTGTCATATTTGAAACTCAATCGGAAGATTTGACATTGACTGAAGATATTGAAAACTCAATCAATACTTTAAAACTAAATTTCAGGATTTACACATAACACACATCCTACACCAGGGATGAGCAACTTTGAAGGGGCGAGAGCCAACATTTTTCTCTTTTCTACCAAGACAATGACAAATCAGCACTCTAACAATGTTCACCCCCTTACTCAATTTCCTCATTAGTGTGGGTAATCTATGCACAACTAATGCAATGTTCTTTTAAAGATTTTGTTACCTCTATTAACATTTTTATTAAAAGAATATTTATAAAAACTAATATAATTAATTTGTGACTTGTGTTTTTACTAAAACATGTTCACATGTACAAATTAATGCTCAATTGACAAGCAATATACTTCAGACTAACATTTTCAAGAAAATGAATCACATTTGCATTGTCTATATTTGTAACAGACAAACACACAAATGAACAGACAACATTTTTAACCCCACCTCATAAAACAGCTTATAGGTATTAGTTCAAATCTAAATATTATCTTCAATAACAATACTGATTTTTCACAAGCACGAGCGAAAGAGCTTTAGATGTCTTTGGCGATTCTCACACTGTCACAGATTCCGTAAAAACTTTTGATGACTTTTACCCTTGTATTTTATTTATCCTTTACATCTGTGAGGAGAGCAGCTCTGGTGTATGTATCTCTCATACTGTACGTCTCTTTGATCACTTTGATACACCTTTGATCAAAGGTGTATTTGGGAATCAAATTGAAATCTTTTATGACAGATTTCGTATCCAGGCAAACAAAAGACATGGGTTCCACCTGCGTACATTAACAATAGTGCACTAGCTTGCTGACAAGCTGTGGTAAAATTTAGCTCAATTTACCTTATAAATGATGAGCAAGTATAAGATGTTGCATGCTAGAATCCTAGAGTGATCAGCTGGTCTGCTAAGAACAAGCAACCTCAATAGTTGTAATGACATCATAAACTGAATGCAATCAACATTAGGGCTGGATATCAATTTCGATACATTTTAGGTAGACCGAATTGCATCTAAAAATGTCTTGTCGTTCGGTACCAAATTTCCTAATACCTAAGGAGTTAATCTTGTCAACGTCAGTGATAAGCATATAGCATACTAGATGTGCCCAAATCTAAAAGGGCCGGTGATTCACTGTGTTTAGGCATCAAGGAAAAACACTAGTTTACACCGGTTACGCCCAGAGAAGCGACTCACACGTGAGGTTGTAGTGTGTATGCATCTCAACCCCCATAGATGTAAAAGACGTGGAAAAGATCAAAAGTGTGTCTACATTTACCAGGCTCGACACCAACAGCGCGCAATGTAATATTTGAGACAACATAATTGCTGGCAGCTGCCAAGACCGGCAAAACTACAAATCTGATGAATCACTTGACAGTGCACGGAATAAACTTAAGAGCAGAAAGTTGCTCTGTCTTTGACTGCAAGAAGGCCGAGCTGGGGCAGTCATCCTCAAGCCTCAGCGTCCTGCCACAAAGCTTCCTTCAAAACTACTGATGAATGCAGCGGCCCTATAACCGACAGGAAAGGTTCGTGTTTAGGAAACAAACCAACAAACAAAATCGGCTACCTTGTAGTGGTACATGCTTGTGTACTTATTAAATTAACGTTTCTGTGCGCGGTGACATAGTCCTATAAACTGGGACCTGCGTAAAGTTAGAGATTTTTGGGATGTAATGCTATAGATAGCTAGCTAAATTGATGATAAAAATGCTTTAAGGTTGACAGTAACTGATCAAGTTTATCACACATTAAACTAGTTATCTTGTTGAACCGTTCTGATCTTAAGCTTTGGCTGAATTAACAGTTTAACTTTCTTGTTTTAATTTTTTTCCTCTTCACATTAATGTTATAGCCTCTGCCCCTGCCGATCCTGGCATGAGGAGACCAGAAGGCTCAGGAGATGAGTCTTTGAGTCTGTAAAATAAGTCAACAAACTGAAAAAATAAAACCAAAGTTTTTTTTTTGAGGTAATGTGTAATGTTTGTAATCTTGTTAAAATAGATTTCATAAAACTGGTATAGAGGACTGTTTAGGAACTGGTATCGGTATCGAAATTATTTTAACGATACCCAGC
Organism: Xyrauchen texanus; assembly: GCF_025860055.1. Classification (NCBI taxonomy): domain Eukaryota; kingdom Metazoa; phylum Chordata; class Actinopteri; order Cypriniformes; family Catostomidae; genus Xyrauchen; species Xyrauchen texanus. The sequence goes on from NC_068309.1 coordinate 12,234,324, forward strand.
CCTAATCAACATAATCCCTTTTACAAAGAAATAAAATCAATCCTCAGTCTTGTCCGACAAACCGTAGTCTTTAAAAGCTGCACCAGATACATGACAGTGGTCTAAGACATCTGTCTAGTGCATGTTTATATAAAAATAATTAAAAATAGTCCAGATGGGGGCCCTTTGGTGTCCAGGAAAATTGAGACCACACTAGGCCTGTTTGTCCTGCTCTCTCTCAGTTTACTAACTGAAGCACTAGTGAGCGGGGGCAAGGTTGTGATGACATAGAGAAGGCATTAATGTCATTTACATGAATTAATGGGCCCCAAATGACGTAGGGAAGTCACAGAAGTAGAGAACGAGGTGTAGCAAGTTATGGGGTCATTATTTTTTTAATTTTTGGAGCTTGACAGGCTGTGGTCAGTGCAACATTCTTTAAAATTGCGCTGTTTATATTCAACGGAAGAAACAGAGGTGGGAGCAAGTCACACATGTTCAAGTCACAAACAAGTCTCAAGTCTTAACCATCAACTCTCTAGTCAAGTGCAGTGCAGGCAAATCAAGCAAGTCTAGTCCTAATGAGTTTCAAGTAGAGTCAAGCCACAGTACTAAAATAAAAAGAATTTATTTTTGCTCTGAATAGATGAACTTATAAATATATCTTTACATTCATTTTTTTATTTTTATATGAATTGTATAACAGTAATGCGTTATACATATATATATTAGTAAATATCGGGTAATTTCAAACTTTAATCGTGAATCAATTTAATTTACTGACAACCCTCAGAAATTTTTAACAGTAATTTTACATATTAATCTTTCTGGATAATGAAATGATAACGAAATTATTTAGTTACCTTTTTTCCTTTCGTTTTTGAAATGTCTGATGAAATTCGAGGTTGTTGTGGTTGTATCTGATATTTTTGCATTGCATATTGTGCATCTGGAAAATCTTTTTTTATTCACATGGTTCAATTCAGAATCTTTATATCCAAAGGATATTATTTTGGGAACTTGACAATCATCTGTCATTTTGGCGCAGATACAGATCAGTGGTGCTGGCAGGCTTACATTTTTCCATTTGAATTAATTGATGACGCAATATTTTTTTAAACACATTTAATTAATATTTATATAAATTATATATTACTGTGTATATAAAGTTATTGAAAACAATAATAAAAAAAAAAAAAAAAAACATTCAAGTCATTTTCGAGTCATGCAGTTCAAGTCAAGTCTCTAATCACTGGTTCTCAACTCAGTCAATTCAAGTAATTTTCTTCATTTAGTCAAAAAAGTCAAAAGTCCTTAAAGTCATGTAACTCGAGTCCCCCACCTCTGGAAAGAAAGTCATTAATGTTTAGAATGATATAAACATGAGTAAATGATGATAGAATTTTCATTGTTGGGTGAACTATACTTTCAACTCGCATTCTCGTAATGTTCAATGGGCACATTTGACCAGTGTTTGCAAACGTGTCATGGTGTACATAAATAAAGTAAAAGTTGCAACACATCCTCTTTTTTTTGTTGTTTTGACATTCTCAGTCTAAGCTTTGATGAAAATCGATGCTCAGTACTCCTCAGGGCTCCTTTAAGGGTACAAACACAGACACAAAATACACAAACAAACTTTTTCAAACACAAACAGATACATTGGAGACCCCAGCTTTGTCAGTACAACTAATTAGGAACTCCTCCTCCCACTAGTCCATAAAGATACAACTGGGAGGTGGATAAACAATGTCTTTAAACATATCATTTTCACTTTCAAAAGTCACTTTCTTCCATGGGAGAATGCAGAAAAATTGTTGTCGGGAATCGTTTTGAAGTAATGAGCATTTCCACAAGACTCTCGATGTATCGATAAACTAAGCTGTTTTTCTTTACGGGGGACTTGACTTAACAAATTTCAAGGAAACCAGAGTAAGGTTATTGAGCAGGACTCTTCACATGATGCTAACTGATTAAATAAAAACACAAAACTCTACAAGCGTGACAGCATGGTGCATGATTCTGTAGTGTAGAGCAAAAATGTTGAAAATTTCAACTGGATCAAGCACTTTAAAACATGGCATTAAAGCGATAGTTTACCCAAAAATGAATTTACTCGCCCTCATGCCTTTCGAAATCCGAATGCTTTCTGTCCTTTTTGTGGAAGATAAAAGGAGTTTCTCTTTTCCATACAATCAAAGTGAACGGTGTCATGGCTGTCAAGCAAGATTCTCCTTGAACAGCGACAAATTAAGTCAATTTCATATACAAATCTACCATATGGCTTTAGAAGGCATCAAATATAGTGCTTGAGTAGCATGGACTTCTTTCATGATGCTTTTATGGTACCTTTATGTCCTTTTTGGAGCTTGACAGCCCCTAGAGTCCCTATCCACTTTTCTTTTTGAAGAAAGAAAGTCATATGGGTTTGTAGTAACGTGAGTGGGTAAATTATGACCAAATTTTCATATTTGGGTGTATGCGGTGATATAGGGTCAATGCTTGGATAATGCGTGCACACATACACATACCTCAGGTGGAGCAGCTCTATCTTCAGTTCGCTTGACCTCAGCCTCAGGGCCTCGCAGGGTCTGCAGAAAGAGGGCGGCTTTCCTCTTGCGTTCGGCCTGGAGCTGCCTCTCTTTGGACTCTTTGGAGGCCTGAGCCAGTTTCTCTCTTGCTGCGGCAGCTAACCGGTCCTCCAGCTTCAGTTTGGCTGCAAAGCGGGAGGGGACGAAAAGTCAGAAAAAACATAACAACCAACACACATTAGTCTTTATATCCACTGTGGCTGGCCGGTACGACAGTATATACTGTGCAAAAGCAGGAATGTGGAAAGGTAGAATTGTGTCAACCAGCAAAACTCTGTTATACTGTGGTATATCTACAAAATTAAAAACTTGATGCAAAACAAAACTATAGTCTTCTGCAAACAAGTGTGCATAAATCAGCTCTTTAACAAAAGCTTCAAACATGACTCATCCACGTGGACATTGCATTTTGGCTTTGCTATACACAATGCATTATTTTATTTCATTTCATTTAAACCAACTGATCAGAGTTCAGGAGACTTTGGGCTGGCAGTAAAGGGTTAAACTTTTGATGTACAGAGCCAACAAGGCACCAATCACAGCAGAATTTGTCTTAGGGAGAAGAGCCAAAAAACTACATCTGGTAAGAAACCGAATTAAGTTTTTACATTGATTTATCATAAAAACACCACACTGCTAAACACAATGTACACTGGTGTGTACAAAAGCACATGTTTTTCATAAGAAATCCTATATATACTGTGCATTTTCATATTGAGAACAAATTGATCTTAGAGGCTTTATATGGAGTTAGGATGCAAATTCAGAGCATTTCTTACAGTTTGGAGACCAGTGCAGTCAGACAGCACATTGGAAATTAAGTCATTTACTAAATAGGGAGCATCCTATAGCTTTCCTAAAAAGCTATGTGCATTCAATCCAAACTTCCTATTAAAAGTTCAATTTCAGGCTGCAGATGATGTTTGAACAACTCAACATGGTTAACAGACATGGGACAATGGTAATTAGTACTTGGAGTCAGAATTTATAATGTATAATTTAATTTTAACATGGCTGGCAGTAATTGGACAATGCTGGCCAATGATACTTGTATCAGAATTATGCTAATTTCAGATTGATAAAACCTTCAGCACTGGCTATCTCTGGTTTGTTTGACAGTACAAAAAGAGAACACAGAGATTGTGTTGCCAAACTTGAAAGAAAAAAAAAAAAAACATTGTAACATAAAAGTACAATCAAAACAAATAATGTTAATTTGTATAGTTTTTCATTTGCACTTTTCACATTGTTCCAAAGCAGCTTTACAGAAAATCAGCTGTAATGTCTGTAACGTCTCAAAAACACGAATAACCAACACTCCAAGAAACATAAAACAACTTGATGATAAAAAAATAAAAATAAACTTTCTATAGCCTGGTATTATTTAAAATTTCACAACTTAGTCCCACTGTCCACATACAGTTGATGTAAGAAGTATACATAAGCCTTAGCCAAATACATTTAAACTACATTTTTCACAATTCCTGACATTTAATCGTAGAAAACATTCTCTATCTTAGGTCAGATAGGATCACTACTTTATAAAGTGAATTGTCAGAACAATAGTAGAGAGAATTATTTATTTCATTTTTTATTTCTTTCATCGCATTCCCAGTGGGTCAGAAGATTAGAAGTTTAAATACACTTTGTTAGTATTTGGTAGCATTGCCTTTAAACTTTTGAGTAGCCTTCCACAAGCTTCTCACAATAATTTGCTGGAATTTTGGCCCATTCCTCCAGATAGAACTGGTGTAACTGAGTCAGGTTTGTAGGCCTGCTTGCTCGCACGCTTTTTCAGTTATGCCCACAAATTTTCTATTGAACTGAGGTCAGGGCTTTGTGATGGCCACTCCAATACCTTGACTTTGTTGTCTTTAAGCCATTTTGCCACAACTTTGAAGGTATGCTTGTGGTTATTGTCCATTTGGAAGACCCATTTGTGACCGAGCTTAAACTTCCTGGCTGATGTCTTGAGATGTTTTTTCAATATATCCACATAATTTTTGTTCCTCATGATGCCATCTATTTTGTGAAGTGGACCAGTTCCTCCTGCAACAAAGCACCCCCACAACATGATGCTGCCACCCCATGCTTCGCAGTTGGGCTGGTGTTTTTTGGCTTGCAAGCCAAACTTAACGATGGTCATTATGGCCAAACAGTTACATTTTTGTTTTTATCAGACCAGAGGGCATTTCTCCATAAAGTAAGATCTTTCTCCCCATGTACACTTTCTTACTGTAGTCTGGCTTTTTTATGCCGGTTTTGGAGCAGTTGCTTCTTCCTTGCTAAGCAGCCTTTCAGGTTATGTTGATTTAGGACTTGTTTTTTCTGTGGATATAGATACTTGTCTACCTGTTTCCTCCAGCATCTTCACAATGTCCTTTGCTATTGATTGGGCAGATGAATGTGGTCCCTGCAGGCATTTGGAAATTGCTCCCAAGGATGAACCAGACTTGTTTTTCTGAAGTCTTGGCTGATTTCTTTTGATTTCCCCATGATGTCAAGCAAAAAGGCACTGAGTTTGAAGGTAGGTCTTAATACATCCACAGGTACACTTCCAATTCAGTACACCTCCTATCAGAAATGAATTATCTAATTGCTTAAAGGTTTGACATCATTTTCTGGAATTTTCCAAGCTTCTTAACCCTCTGGGGTCGACGGACGCGCCGGCGCATCCTGCTGGATATTTTCGTCATTATAGCGGAAACAACTTAAAATACTCCGTCATTTTTGGGTATACAGATAAGTGTAAGACATCATTAGAAACTATAAAAAGTCTACTTTTATGTACACTCACAATAACAACAAAACCTTGTGCTTTTGTAAAATAAAGAAAATAAAACGGGTGAGCTATCAGACGTCTCTGTGTTCACGAGCATATTTCTGAAACACGTCACAAAAATTAACTGAAACTCCGCGAATACTTATCACACAAACATGAAACATATGTCTAAAGAAAGCTTAAAATGTCTACTTTTAAATAAAATACTCAAATTTAAAACAAATATTCTCCTGCAATGTAATCTGTATGAAACAAAGCAATGTATAGTTTCTTCTTAACGCTAATGTGATCACACCCACCAGCAGAGTGCGCCATTCATACGCTAATGTGCTAAGACGATCAATGTAAATGGTAAAGCCCCCGACGGTGAGGTTTAATGTAAACACAACACAACTCAATGTTTTTTCTGCATGTTTGTAACGATACACAGGTGAGGAAACTACTGAAAGAGTTAACATTTTCATCAGAAGAAGAGCGGGACTCTGATGAACGTTTGTATTTTGAAGAGAGACTTGATCCAGCCGAGGATACAATTTCAGACAAGTAAGTCATTTAGTTTTCATCAGCTGACATGCTATTTTATATAAACATGTACATATTTTACTAGTGGGACAGTTTCCAGACTTGACAGCCAGGATTCAGTGTATTGAAATTTGAAATATGACTCCTAATAAGCAAATTGTAGTTACATTTAAATGCTGTTGTTGCTAAAGCAGGTATTTAAATTGTATGCTGTATGATGTAAAAATAATATGAATGTTTAGATTATATTTTATCTATCGTTTATTCTGCCTCAATATCATCAACAAAGCTTATGCTTTCAAATATGTGTTCAGGTTAAATCAGTAAAATGCACTATAAATATACCCATATTAGAAAATCAGCATCTTATAATGATTTCTGAAGGATCATGTGACACTGAAGACTGCAGTAATGATGCTGAAAATTCAGCTTTGATCACAAATTGCATTTTACAATATATTCAAATAGAAAACTGTTCTTTTAAATTGTAAAAATAGTTAAAAATATCACTGTTTTTACTGTATTTTGGATCAAATAAATGCATTCTTGCTGAGCAGAAGAGACTTCTATTAAATGGTAGTGTAGTTATAAAATTATGTAAAGTCTTTAATTAAAGAAAATGTATAGTCTGATTACTTATTTTAACTTAAAGCTTGATTTTGATCATTAAGTCTCCTCACATGCATTCTCTTTCTGTCACATCCTCATTGATAGGCCCAGGGGAGGCATCTTTTGTCTCTTCAGATGTGAATCACAATCCATATTCATGATCGTTCACACCTCCTTGCATATGACCTTTCAACACTAAAATTGTCTTACAAAAGTTCAATTACTATATTGTTTTGTATGTAGTGAACAGGATAGTTTTCACATAATTTTGTATGGCAGTTCTCAAAAGTCTTGTGGACAAATGTTTAGTATGTGTAATATGGCCTTATTTCAATTACTTAAAATTTTAGTTTTATTTCAAAAACCATGCATAAATATTATTTTCTCAAAAATACAAACATGTTCACATATATTGCTCACATATTATTAGTTATTAGTTCAATGAGTTGTAATGACTTCAACCTAGACTTCAACTATATGCGGACATACATTTTTAGGAAAATTATTTGATCTAGAAGGTTTTTTTAGGTGTTACTAGTAACAAACCAAAAAGGGAAATCAAGAGGATAATGAATAACTGCTTTGAATCAAATGCTATGACTCAATAAAATAACATTTGAATTATTTAAGTCACTAGATGATCAATAAATTCGCCAATACAACATGGTTAGGTAATATAAAACATTCAGGGGTTGAATTTTCCGCAAAAATGACTGAGTTGTGATATAAACGGTTACCATGATTTAAAAAAACTCATAATGAGATATAAGATTTTGGTCATACTGCCCACCCATAATATACAGTACACCATATGCTGTGGTCACTAAAAACATTATGGTTAAGTGAGAAAGGGTGTTTGTTGGTAACAAGCAAATGGAAAATGTTTCTGATGGATTGTGATTATCATGACGTTGAGAACTTGCATGGCTTTGTAAGCCATAAAACCTCATAAAAGCTGCATAAAGCTGAAGTTACATGTTTAATGTTTCACATCTTTCTGACTTTCATTGTTTTGCTAAGGTGTTAAAGGATGCCTGGCTACAGATTGTCGACAGTCGACAGAATCTCAATTTAGCTTCAGCTTGAGTAGGCAATGTCTTCGTATATATTTTTTTCAGGTTTTGTTCATGGGAACAATTATGACAAAAGATTGCCATTATATTATGCAAGAACAAGAGGAGGGCCCTGTCAGTGTCCTCAATAAAAATAGCCCCCTGCCACAGACAATCATATACAACAAACAAAACTGTAGAGAGAACAGAGACTACTCCTTGAATATGACATGAACAAACAAGCCGCAATAGGATGTCTGTGCGAGAGAGAGAGAGAGAGAGAGAGAGAGAGAGAGAGAGAGAGAGAGAGAGAGAGTGCTTTACAGTGAGAGAAAGCAACAGGGAAAATAAAGAATTGGAAAAGAAACTTGTGTGAGCTGTTCCTCAATCAGCACATCTCCTTGCAAGAGTTTTAGCAATCAAGAGTTATTTGCACCGCCTTGAAACAAAAACAATCTTGCAGCCTTGGCTTCCCGTTTCGATTTAATTTAATCCTTAGTTAGTGCACGGTACTGTGCCCTTGTCTTAAAGAGAGCTCACAGACAAACCACAATGAAGAGCAGTCACTCCATTAAACCATTGCAGATGTCCTTTGGAAATGAAAGGGAAGTCTAGCTTTGTGGTCAAAAATAACAGCTCTTGTCCAAAACCTAGTGAGCTGCCTATTTAGAAGTTAAAAAAATGAAAAAAAGGTCCAAACATGTATGCCATGTCATCTGTAAAGCTCCAATTGATTAAAAGAACATATCATATTAATATCTATGATATTAAAGTATCATAAAAGTAGTCCACGTGATTTATGCGCATTATATTCTAATATATTCTTAGTCTGAAGATATACAATAGAATATAAACAGACTGAAATTGATTATATACTGATAATCTTCCACTCTGACAAAGCTCTTAAAATAGACTATCATGTTATGTGTCTAACAAAAAATTAATTAAGATAAATGGCACCAAATTTGATCTCCTTTCATTTTCACTATATGGACTAGAACAGACAGGATATTCTTAAAACATTTTTTACATATTGTGTTCCACTGAAGATAGAAATTCATACGGGTTTGAAACGACATTAGAGCGAGTCAATTACGACAGAACGTCAAACGCCATAAGAATAAACACGTGAGTAGAACTATTTGTGTGACACGTGGAGTTGCTGCCTATGTCATTTATAAGGTTCCCTTTTAGATAAGATGCAGACTAAGGGGCATTCAGAACCCGTTCTTGCATTGAAAAAGCTAGACGAAGTGCAAGAAATGGGAAAAAATTTGTGTCTTCAGGTGAGATTTTGTCAGATTTCAGTAGCATGCAGCAGCTTCGTCAGCTCAACATGGAAAAGTTGCAATAATGTTGCTATACATTAAAAGTGAAGAGTGTATTGATGCAGCTCACTTAGCACCTGTTATGTCCTTGTGTTGAGTCTAAAAGGAACAACTTCTTCACTTTTCTGTTATTTTCATGCAAACCCTCCAATCTCTCGCATAATTTCTCATCCGTATACTCAAACGTCAATGCGCAGTGGAGGATATAAATAACATTTTGACAAAATATGGCTACCTTCTGAGGTTTGCTTTTGAAATTAAATTTGCAACATAAACAAGTTAACCCTGTGAAATACACAAGGGGTGTAAATAATTTATCCCTTTCTTTTTCGCAACACATAACCACACGGGACGGCGGAGACTTAACCCAATAAAACTCACACAAGCAGGCACATGGACCCTAATGTTCCACTCTGTTTATTAAAGAGGAACTATTATGCAAAATTCAGTTTTACATGGTGTTTGAACATAAATGTGTGTTGGCAGTTTGTGCACACAACCACCCTATAATGATAAAAATCCACCCAGTCCTTTTTTTAATCCCCCATTAATCATAAGCACTGTCTCAGAACAAGCCATTCGCAGATTCTGTACAAAGTGATGTCACTTTGTACAGGCCCTGCCCACGACTGTTGACAGACACTGCCGACAGACATGTTTGTTTGTGTGTGTTGTTTCGTTATAGCGCATAGCGAATGTTGTAACAGTATTTGTGTGTGTGTGTGTGTGTTGCTCATCCATTGTTGCAAAACTGCTGAAAAAACTATAACAAATAAATACATTTATCAAGTAACCGTTTGGAATCTTACTGGTTCATTCCCAAAGTTGTTACTTCTGACACAGTCTTTCCCTCATCAGTGTCTGACTCCGGTTCAAACATATAGGGCTGAACACCAATGTTTTCGCTGTTAGTTATATTGCTTATGATGTCTAGTTATCCGAAGCAGAGATGTCAAAACTCTGCCCTATTCTGGATACGGGGCGAGGAGCACCAGCTCATTTGCATTTAAAGACACACACACAAAACAGCTTGTTTTTATTCCCACCCCAGAATTGGCATTTTCAACATGGTATAATAAATGATCTGTAGGGTATTTTGAGCTGAAACTTCACAGACACATCCGGAGGACACCAAAGATTTTAATTATATCTTGTGAAAAGGGGCATAATATGTGTCCTTTAAACCAAAGGTAATAAAAGGACACACAGAAACAGAGTGAGTGTTTGCTGAATGGGGCCTCTTATAATCACAAAGCGCATCTGTGATCTTTTAACAGCCCATCAATACAGATTATGTTCCCCCAGACAGGTCGATAGTCATGCAATCTAAGCTGGTTTGTCACTGAGTGAGGCCTTCTCTGCAGCAGTGCAGTTTATTTCACTTCCCCGTGCAGTAAACTTTCACGGGGCATCTGGGCTTATTATTATAATTACCTCTGTGTTCCAGGAGCTTTACTGTTCAGTGCTTGGGCAGAGTGTCTGCCGTGCAGAGGTCTGACCCATCAAGTGTAAGTGAAATGATTTAAATAAAATCACTTATAAACGTGAACACAAAATCCTCAGCAAAATCAACATGTCATCTTGTTTGCCCCACTTGTTAACTAAAACAACATGTCACAACGACAAAGATTTACTAGATTTGCAATCCCTTAAAGAAAGTGCTTGCCAGGCAGAAAAGAACAATGTTATGGGCTGTTTAAATCAAACATGTCCTTGTCCTAAAAAAAGCTAGACGCAGCACAATGAACAGAGCAGAACACAAGTATTTTGAGAACGTCTCAGTTGACGTTCTTATTAACATGATACAAAGTCGAAAAAAATGCGGCACTTCTGCATGAGATGCTGAAAAACAATGTCATGTACACCACAACGGTCAAAAACGTCCATCTAATGCATGTTAACATAGGAAAACAATTAAAAAAATGAAACATGTTCGCCTTGAACAGCAATTAAAGTTTTAGGTAAGCTTAGATTTTAGGTTTTGGTACTGTGTAAATGATAAGCTGCATTAAAGCCACTTTGCCATTGTCACATTAATGTTTACTTGGGCTGGGCGACATTCACGATATAATCCTGAGGATTTTGTTGACAAAATAAATTAAGTCAACTTGTGATGATTTTAATGTGCCTTTTAATTGGCTCATACGGACCACATAAATAGACACATATTATGATCCTTCAGGACCGCAGAAGTAATCAAAGTACTATTAAAATGGTGATATGGTTATATGTGATTATTAATAGGGATGGGAATTACTGAAAACTGTTGTAGTAGAGTACACATACCTAAAAAAAAAAAAAAAAGTAATCGATTATGAGTAAATTATAACGAAAGTTAAAAATAACAGGAATGACACATACATGAAATTTATATTTGTTTTATTCACAAAAGTTACTAAGAATGGGTCACAAATAAGCTAACTTCTACAATAATTGTGTTTTATTTTCCATTAATTTAATTATAGTTACGTCACATTACAATTCTCAATGCATTAACGACTCAGTTGTAACTGTGAGATTCGGTGTGACATTTAAAGGGACAGTACAGTATAATTTAGCATTGCAGGCAAATATGCAAAATGAAAATCAATTTGGGATATTCAAGAAGTATTTTTAATAGTCAATTATCTGGTGCTTATTACTTGTGCACATGCCTAATTATTAAACCAAAAAAGGCTGTGTGGTCTGTTAGTGGAAAAACTGTGAGAAACATGCCTTCATTATTTTTAAATAGAAATGTATTTAATGCCATAAAAGTACTGAATCTACTTGGCTGCAATGGATGAAATTATGGTTCCTCTCTCCATTTCAGAGCAAACACATAATTATAGAGATTGAATATTGTCTACTGGCTGAAAAATATCAAGATATATTTTTGTAGCCATAATATCCAGCCCAAATGCTCAGTATAAAAGCTGACAATATGATAATATATAAAAATATATTAAAAACTATATATATATATATATACACACACAGACACGCACATTTTTTTTAGCAGAAATTATCTATAAAACAAAGCTTGAAAGGAGTCTATATGTTAAGCGGTTTGGATTTAATTAATTGCAGAAAGGTGTGGAGAAGAAAAATTATTAAACATTTTCAAAATAGTGCTCACCTTGCAAGCACTATAATAATATAAAGTGGGGCATAAAGTTTTCCGAAAATACAGGCCCTAGTCTGTTTTTAGACTCAAGCACATTTACTTGCTTGCATTCACATCTGCACACTCACTAATGGGTTCATTTCCTGTAAACTGTGTGCTAATATCTTTGATTGAGAGGTATCCTTCTCATTTAAACCATGTGAAACACTCCCATATTAACACACTATATTCATTATATAGGTCAGTTCCTGCTGCATGGTGAGGATGGTCCATATGGACAGATCAATTACATTACAGAGCTTGACCACCCCTACTGGAGTCATTTAATTCACTGCCAGTCATTGTGATGTGACAGTGATCAGATCAGCTCACTATTTTAAGACTTGCTCAGGGTCGAAAGAACAGCGAGGAAGCTCCAAAAGCAGAGACAAATTCTCTTTAAAGGAAAGTCTTGGCTTAATGCGATCATGATAAACTGCAGTTTCTTTCTCAATATTCTTTTTCTTATTAAAATAAAAGATGGTTGGCATCGATGCTGGCAGCCAGAGAGAAGTTACATCTAGGCTGCAACAATTAAGGCAAAGGAATTAATCATTAGTCTTACTGGTGCTTATGATTGTTCATATGTACTCTAGGGATACAAAAAAACTTGTAACCCAATTTAAACTTTGGTGTGCAATTTATCTAGCACCGTTTTTTCTTAAGAAATGATTGACACATCAAACCATGTGTCTTGTTGAGAAGAGATGTGCTATTACTTTTCTAAGCAATCTGGAAAATGATAAAGTAAATGAAACAATATCATAGACTTATATCGAAGAAGGGACTTGTGTCATATCTAAGGTCCAAAATAACATAGACTTGGGGATGGGCTCTTTTGACTTGGCAACCTTACTGCAATGCCCTAGCAACCACTCAGAACACCCTAGCAACAACTATTGAATTTTTAACGACGCACGTGCACATGCATGTGCTTTCAGAACAACACGTGATCTAAAATGGAAAACACCACAATTAATCCTTGAGAGTTCCAACACAGCAAACAGGTGCTCCCTCCTTAAACCATGATCACACTCAACCATGATCAAAATATAAATTAAACCTGTAAATAAAGTTTTAGGATTTTGCAGGTGCGATTCACCGAAAAGGGCTAAATAGTTTATCGGCTTGTGATGCGTGAATGGCTTGCAAGTGCAGCGCGAGTCTCGTCACACTCCCATTCAGCTGATGAAAACACGCTGCATAATCACGAGGTAGGATTACATCTAGTTGTAGATTGGAATGCAGGTGCGAAAAACTACTTATAAATAAAATAGCCTGCTACTCTCTCGCTATTGCTTGCATGCCAGGGATTACCCCTCTGCATGATTTTTTTTTCTTTAATTATGACACAATATAAGAAATATTTAAGGTTCCACACAATTTCGTGATTAGTCATCAAATAAGAAAATGTGTGATCCCCTCCCCCCTTTTCTACCCAATCTGGTATGTCCAATTCCCTCTCTAAGTCCATGTAGTGGCAATCCGTGCATCTTATCACGTGGCTTGTTGAGTGCGTTACCGCAGAGACCTCAAATTTGTGACATTAACTGTGTTGACATTTTGTACAAAAGGACAGGTTTTCTTTATTTACAAGATGCTTTTTGAAAATTCACACGCAGGATCATGATTATATCATAATCATCAGGTTTTCACTCAAAATCATATGCTGATAATATCATTTGTAATGAAAAATAAATGATTAAAATAAAAAAATGCAAAATAGAAAAATTGCACTATTTTGCACACATGCTGACCCCTGGTCTAGTGCCTTTAAAATCCTAAAGTACCTTGTTTTGCTTCTAGCTCCTCCTGTGAGAGCACCGGTTTCCTCTGCTCAGGTATTTGAGGATGAGGCTCTCTGGCAGCTTCAACCAATCCCGTCGCTAAATCTGCCCCATCCTCTTTCGTCACATCCTCATCTGAATCATCGTCCAGCCTCACGCGGTTCTTCTCCAGGGGCATCATGTCATTTTCTTTGGACTTTATTGCGAAGCAGATGGGCGCGAAGGATGCTGGGAAGTGAACGTATGATAGACACGTATTATAACATTTTATTTGGCAATTGTTGTTACCCTTATTCACTTAACACAAATTTACTTAGTGGTGACAGTCAGTACGGTCAAAGTCAGGCCCACTAGCTCATCATGCATTAAAACGATTAACATGAGCAGTGAGACAGGGTAAGAATGATGTTGTCCACTCTCCGTTTTAACACTCCAGAGCTGCATACTTACAGAGTATGTACTGAATTCAATGAAGAACTTACTTATCGTCTGTTAATTAGGTATGTACTTTAGGTATATAGATGTATTGTAGAAATACTTTCCCGGACAAAAATCCTTGAGTACAGCAATTAAAGCTGCCCGTTCTCTGCCATTTTTTTTAATTCAACTTTTCAAAACTGATGTGTCCTTATCTCCCATGGATTTAGAGGATCGCAAAGTGTCCATTAGTTACACACTTAAAAATCCAAGCAGATGCAGTAGGTCATTAGGGTATTGTTCGCCTACTCTTTCATGTATACTTCATTAAAGGACATAAAACAAATTCTGATATACAGCTTTTTGCATACAATATAGTAGGGAAGTACTTATAATTCACATATGGAGTGGGTGAAACAGTCCGAGCACAACATCGTAGACTGGAGAGACATGGAATAGCGTCATTGTATGGGTGAGTGAGAACAGCTTGAAATTTCGGTGTGGCTGACAACAACATTCCAGAGTTGGGCGATGGGGGGCATTTCTGTCTCATGGTGCGCAGAGCTGCCTTACCTTTAATGAGCTTGCCCTCGTCCTGCTGCTTGTCAGAAGAGAAGTTGGCTTCACTGTCCCCCCCATCGCTGAAGAGCAGGGAACCCTGTGAGGCCGGAAAGATAGAAAAGAGACTTACTTGATAGACACGGGTATAGGATGAAATTCCTAAACTCTCAGTTTTACAGACAAAGGGTTTCTCAGGAACTTGCCAGTACTTTAATGGACTAGCTTTGGGCCCGAATATATGTGGCCACTCAAAGTTCCCAGAACAGTACAAGCGAAGATGAGAAGAGCCATTTGCTATGTGTGTGTATAGCCTGAGCTCTATTAAGATGTGACGCAGGGCTTGAGTGTCACACTTGGAGCTGTGCTGATGGACTAGTATAATCTCGGAACGTTCCGCTGTGCAGAAATACACGTCAGGCTCCTTCATGGTCGTGCTGCGTGAGAGCAATGCAGAGATGATGCTCATATTTATCAACCATCTGCCAGCAAATTACACACTTAAACATCTTTAAAACCACCTCAACACAGTTCGGAGCATATGCAACGGTAGGCTGGTGAAAGCTCCACACATTAATGATGAAAACCTTTTTCCAACTAATGAGCTTTTAATTAACCCAAATGTTTGTATTTGATTTTGTTGTTTGAGTCAGCTGAATGGTAAATATTAGTTTTTATTTTTCTAACGAGCTACACCGTTGCTAAGATGTTGTAAGGTTTTGTATGCGAGTCTATCTTTGTGTCCCAGTCCAACAGTGGCAGATCAATGATTCCTTTATTGTTGATATGAAATGCATACCTGAGCCTCAGTGAGATATTGGCAACTTTCTGTGATTTTTTTAACAGCAGGACCAACATGAGTAGAATGCATGAGAAAACTGAAATATTATCAGATTCAGAAATCCATAATATGATAAACATGCATTAAAATAGTCATGTCTAACCTGCGAGAGTAAAAAGCATCTCATCTGTCAATATATCTGGCTTTGCTCAATTTGAATTCCATAAGAAATACTCAAGATTCAAAATGTGCACCACATGATAACGTGAATCTTGGTCACATTTTTATTACAAAACAACAAATTTAATGTTACTTTGCAAAATTATCTTAACCCATGATAAAGGATTTCTTTCAGCCCTTTGTAAAATGTTTCTGAGCTGGCAGCTGGATCTTATATGAACTTGTAAAACTGATATAAAATGTGCAGGAAAAAAGCGTATTGCTTGTATTAAACTATTATTACTAGGTATTTCCTTGGGTAAATGGAATAGTAAAATTAATAAATTATTAAAAGTAATTAACAAAACAAAACATATTTTTTTCAGTCTAGGGTGTACGTCTAAATTACTATGGCCAATACAGGTCACCTAATGACCTGCCTTTTAGAAGGCAGTGAAATGTCCCGTATTAAAAGCATGCTAAAATGTTTGGACAGCAAGATGCTTAAAGGGGACTCCCATCCTGTATTGAAGTGCTCAAAATGCTTCAAGCATCCCGTATTCGTGTGAGACATTCAATACCTTATTGCATTGTTGTGGCTTGCAGCTGGTCTGCACTACCACACCTTAGTGCATCTCAATGCCATTCAGAAGTGATCATCCCTATACACTATTCCCTTCATAGATTTTACCTTCCAACTCACGGAGGGCTGAAAGGTGTAAAAAAAAAAAAAGTCATTCTGAATTCTCTTGTAACAATCCTACAGCATGGCCATGATTATTGTTTCCCCTACAAAGTGTCCTGTGAAGCCATCATTTATGCCATTTGGAACACAGTACGTCTTCACGTCGCAACAACTGACAAAACAAACCATCGTAAACAACGAACAACAAATAATTAATGAAAAACATGAAATCCAATATGACCATTCAAACTAAGATGCATTTCCAAAAATATTATTTTTTTGTTTTTTTTAAACCTACGAATATGGTTTGGATCAGGCTTGTAAAAAAAAGTGTTTTTGTCCTGTTCAGACTACAAAAAAACCTGAACATTTTCAGATAGGGCAACAAAAAAAAAAACATAGCCTAAGTGGTTGTTAGCATACGCTGTATGGTTTCTAGGGTGTTGCTTACTAGCCAATGTCTCTATGATATTCTGGTCCTAAGATATGGGATTTAAAATGGGTTTTGCAGGGAAAATAAAGCAGACTGCTTAGACAAGTAATAACACACCTTTTCTAAACAAGCTGCATGATTTGAGGTACCATTTATGACTGTAGCACAAATGTGTGGGATGAGTTATGCGCTGAAAAATAATAAAGGTTGGGTTTTGTTCAAATCTATGAGCATTATTTTGCTGTAGCAAGCAACCCTAATGAATATTTCACACTGCTGTGCGTTAATAAGCACAGCTTCTAATAATTCAGAGAATCTCACTTGCTGTGATAATCCCATATAATCTCCCTGTCAAGTTTTTTATGTAACAAGAAAAAACGACTAAGAGTGTGAGGACAAGATATAGAGAGGGGAAAAAACTGTGTATAAAAATAAATAAATAAATAAAAAAGAGGAGAGGGACTACAGAAGCAAATACTGAAAGTTTAGTGTCCTTAATGATAGTTTTCAATATTTTACAGCTCTATTACAGAATTGTCTGTAGATCCTCAATGCAGCCCAGAGTAAGATGAAGGGTCAGGAGGCCATTAAACCCATTTAAGCATCTCTCTCCCAAAGATGAAAGAGATGATGATGGAATTAAAGCGAGAGATTGGATCTGTGACCGTACACTTGATAATAAAGTGAAGAAACACACTATGTGGGGGACACAGAGAATGTTTCAATTCACCATCTACTCCCACCTTTAAAAGAAAACTGCTCAGAATTACAAGAGCTTTCCTGAACAGTTTATTTCCACCTGTTTCCTTTGCTTTAAAATTGAGAACTTCAATGCTATGCTTGCTTGAGCATCCTGTGCAGCCTGAAATAGCACCTTCTGCTCAACTAATGGTGCAAAATTGGGGGAGGGGCTATCTGTTTCACCGGCCAATACAAAATTGATTGTGCAGTAAACTGGTTTGAAAAGAAAAATTTTCAGTTGCAAACCTGAATTACCTTTTCCCCTCTGTGGAACACATTAGACAGAATGTTAGCCTCAGTCACCATTTACCTTCATTGCATCTTTTTCTCTTTTAAATTGTGATGTGAACACTCTGCCTAACATCTCCTTTTGTGTACCATGGAAGAAAAAGTCCTACAGGTTTGAAACAACAGAATTCTGAAGAGAATTTTCATTTTTGGGTAAACTATCCCTAATTCTTCTATACATAAATGTGTTATCTTCTAAGTAAAGTTGTCTAGATTAAGCAGCAGGGATAATGCTCTATGTGGAGGAACATTTGATTATGTGTTACTGACGTAATTCCCAATGCACTTTGCTCTTTGCAGAGAATCCATCGCTAAAGACCTTTGTTGTCAACTTACATCATCAAATTAATATCAAATGAACATTAATAACAAATAGGGGTTGTTATAGAGTCTCCCCTACTGGGCAACATTTCGTCTTCAGCCTTGGCTTTTTTTGAACACGTTCTCCCCTGTAGAGATGGTGCTATAGTGAATGTCTTCATCCTTTCAAATGAAGGCGGTAATCCCTTAATCCTGTTTATGAGTAAAGTCAGCAGAAGACATGCATGCTGATGGACCATGGCATGTGGAAGCTGCATAATAGCAAAACATGATGAGCTTTTCATTAGCATTTGGCGCACACTTCATTTATGCTATCCTTGTGTAGGTGCGGAGTTAAGCAGGATAAAGCAATGCGACTAAACGAGAGTTAATATGCTGTAATTCAAAAGTGAAATGGTAGGTGTCACTCGGGAAGGATAAAAGAGAGATCATGATGCCAAGGGAATTATGATTCTCACATAATTTCGAATAAAAGATCATGCACTCATAATCGCATACACGTAGCACTTCCAGAACTCTTTAAAGTGTGGAATGTCATTTAACTTCATTTTATAAATAAATCAGACTATTTCCATATAACATTTCACACTTTGCATAATATACTACATCTCAGGCTGTTTTCACATGTTTGTCCTTCCGTGCTTTTTGGTTTTACTACCAAAATTTACAGGAGAAATGTGTTCATTCCTGTGCGACTAAGATCACCAAACGGAATTGCAAAAATGACTACTTTCAAAGAGATTTCCGAATACTCTCCCCATTTTCCTTTGGTGGTACAAACTAATAGTAATGCTATTTATTTAGCCAATGTTGCTATGTCGGGCTTGGCGGGATGCTCAAAAACCTTGATTGTCAAGTTTACACTGATGCGGTCCCTCTGTGCACATCAAAGCCCAGAAATAGATCTAGTGTACATTACAGCCTCTAAATTATCCCTGAGTATCTGACTGAAAGCAGTCAAGTTGTTAAATCAAGTACAAGTAGACAGAACAGTTTTTATTTGGAGAACATCTTTTTTGTACTGACAACTCTTAAAAGTGCAGGTGCTAAAGAGAACTTTGAAGTGTGACAAAAATAGAATTGACAAAAAGTAGGCTTCTTACTGCAGTCAAAAGTAGATCCAGCACCACAGGGAACAACCATGGACTAAAAAAAAAAC
Organism: Xyrauchen texanus; assembly: GCF_025860055.1. Taxonomy (NCBI): domain Eukaryota; kingdom Metazoa; phylum Chordata; class Actinopteri; order Cypriniformes; family Catostomidae; genus Xyrauchen; species Xyrauchen texanus. The sequence goes on from NC_068309.1 coordinate 12,253,661, forward strand.
ATGAAGAATTTTTTTATATATATATATAAAACAATAGAGAAACCGAAAATAACACCTACTGGAAAAATCTTCTTTGAAGGACCTGGTGATTTATTTAACTTATTTTTCTATACAGTGAATGTGAATGGTGACTAAGGCTAACAAGAAGAATAAGAATCATCCTTTATTGTGGTCACACATTATACACACAGTTTTATTTTTGCATATATACAGTGAAATGTATTAGTTTCCACATATCCCAGCTAAGCTGGGGTCAGAGTGCAGTGTCAGCCATGATACGGCGCCCCTGGAGCAGATAGGGTTAAGGGCCTTGCTCAAGGGCCCAACAGTGGCATCTTGGTGGTGCTGGGGCTTGAACCCCTGTCCTTCTGGTCAGTAACCCTGAGCCTCAACCACTGAGTCACCACTGCCCTTAGGTACTTTTCATCATGTGATTTATAAAACATGTTTGTAGGTAATATGGCAGGTATGAAGCCCAGTGGGTCAGCACTGAAAAGAAGCAGTGGCTCAAATATAGGCCGTGATGTCCTTTCAGACTCATTCTCCATATTGGTATTGCACAGGCACATAACATTGTATCAACACTCATAATGTTCAAAACATTCCAAAGGCTACACTGACAAATGTGATTCAAATGCAACAGCTACCTGCAATATATGCAAATTGTCCTTTAAATATAAGTGAAATACTAGCGTTATACTAACCTGTATGTTGTTCTCTCCTTCAATAACATTATTCGGTGACAGTCAGAAAAGAGCTTCAAGTTGGAGTCTGATGACCTGATGGAATACATCCCGATTGTCAAATTTGTGTGTTGGAACATCCAACTTGGATTCAGTTCGCTCCTTCAAGAACGTGATACGGCAGGTTTGCAGTGGTTTGAGGGTGGAATGATGTCACGATTAGTTGAATTTGACTCGGCTAATGGCTCGACTAGTTGACTACAAAAACCCCTAATCCCTTTAAACATGCTGGTCTAAAACCAGAAACCACTAACATCAGAGGCAGGGGAGTTGGATCATGTTTGTCGATGGTGTTTTAATTGAACTTTTCATTTAAAGAATAGATTTAAAAAGAGTTTGAGATAGCATAAAGATGCTGAGCCAAATTACTTCAGATGTAAAATAACTTATCAAAACTCAATAGACTTGTAAAGAAAGGCTGAGATGTGCCATGTTTATTTCTGCACAGGCTGTGCAGTAATATAGCTAGTTTATGTCATAGCTTGCTCTCAAGTCAGTGGAATCGCGCCCTAATTCTGAGAGTGGTTCGTGTGAGCACCATTTCTGTGGAAATAGGGTCCTAGAGATGCTGCCCCTGTTCTCTTAACTAATCAGTCTAAATGAGCTGCTGGAGGCCTTGTGTACAGCTTGATTATTTTCACTTAAGTCAGAAGCGCAAAACCCGCGAACAACCCTGTGATCCCACGAATCTACTGCCACCCAACAATAGCATTCTCCTCCTCATCCGAGCAAAGAGAGCTACAACACTGGATATAAAAAAAGGACACAAAAAGAAGTAGAAATAACTTACTTCCCCAGAGGAGCACACAATAAAAGGAAGCAAACAAAGAAACGAGGCGACTAAAGCGCTCTTTGGCTCTTTCACCTCTTCAAAGGCAAGCAGGAGTACGGCTAAGCCCGCAAAGGGATGCAGGCACAAATCAAGAACAATAGCTTCCGAGCGCAGAGCTAACTTGTCTATAAAGTTAGATGACAGGCATTAAGATGGGTTAAAAAGACGAAAAACAGAGGACAGGTATAGAAAGATAAGGTGGAGAAGGAACAGGGACTGAGTTTTAAAGACATTTAAATTATTAATGACACAAACACACATATGACAGAAAGCTGCCTATAGACGCTTGCTTGCTCGCTCTCTCTCTCTCTCTCTCTCTCTCTCTCTCTCACCACCCTCTGCAGTCGGCCTTTATCCCTCTCGGAGGCTTGATTAGCCTGATAAGGGGCCGGGTGTGTAGAATCACGACCTGGCCCTGCCCTCCGCCCTGTCACAATGACCTTAAATATAACAGATATGGACTAAAAGCAGTAACACTTACATTTTTATTTCAGGGGGTTTTAAGGCTGTGCAAGTGCTCACATTTGCATAAACCGTCTGAAAGAACAGATTCACTTAGATTATTTGGATTTTCCAGTGCTACTTATTGATACAGAGAGGACTGTTTAGAGGAGCGCGTTTGATTACTCCCTTTGCTCCATTGTTGCCTTCACAATGCATTCTAAAGCATTAAAAACTATAATGGATTTATCATTAAGATGATTGGTTCTTTAAATTGAAAGGTGGGACTTTCCTACAGCCACCATAAAGTTTCTTCCTCCTCATACAGTCTCTGGGAGCTAGTGGATTTCGGCAACTTTTTCGGCAACTTTTTCTTGTCATCCGCATTTTAAAAAAACAAGGGGGATATGGCATGCTGCTAGAAATGTGCAGATTGCCTCTAAGTGCCACTGTCGTAGCAGAGATACTGGTCGCTTAATGGCATTTTTCAGTCACTGGCATGAGTAGCATGCTTACTTCTGCCAAAAAAACAAGATGATTATTACAGCTTTCATTTAACCGCCTCCAGACCCCAACGGCTTAGTAAAACCTAATCATCTAAAAATACTTAGTATTCCTTTGATTACAAAAAAAAACATGCCTAATTCAGAAAATGTGATATTAATGTAATTTGGAGCATTCTAACTGAACTACGTTTATGTGTGTCTACAAGACATGCAAATATGTCTTACCCTTCAGACCCCAAAAAAGGAGATAATGCCTGTCGTTCTCTTTTTATGTTTTTAAGGCAGTCTGTTGGAATTTGAAGGCAATGCAAAAATGGGTATAAAAACCCATGCCAGAGGGTATAAAAAAAACAAACAAATAAAGTTATAAAAATAAAAGGACATGGAAAAATTGGCAGAACCAAACACCAGGAGAAGGAAAGTTGAAGGGGGAACTATACTCCATTTCTACAAGAGACTTACAAAACAACAAGATTTATAAGCAGAAGATATGTTCTACTGCATTCAAGGCAGAAGTCCACTGTAGATATCTTGATATATATATAAATATATATATGATATCTTGATATATATATATATATATGATATCTTGATATATATATATATATATATATATATATATATATATACACACACACACTTACCTAAAGGATTATTAGGAACACCTGTTCAATTTCTCATTAATGCAATTATCTAATCAACCAATCACGTGGCAGTTGTTTCAATGCATTTAGGGGTGTGGTCCTGGTCAAGACAATCTCCTGAACTCCAAACTGAATGTCAGAATGGGAAAGAAAGGTGATTTAAGCAATTTTGAGCGTGGCATGGTTGTTGGTGCCAGACGGGCCAGTCTGAGTATTTCACAATCTGCTCAGTTACTGGGATTTTCACGCACAACCATTTCTAGGGTTTACAAAGAATGGTGTGAAAAGGGAAAAACATCCAGTATCGCGGCAGTCCTGTGGGCTGAAAATGCCTTGTTGATGCTAGAGGTCAGAGGAGAATGGGCCGATTGATTCAAGCTGATAGAAGAGCAACTTTGCCTGAAATAACCACTCGTTACAACCGAGGTATGCAGCAAAGCATTTGTGAAGCCACAACACGCACAACCTTGAGGCGGATGGGCTACAACAGCAGAAGACCCCACCGGGTACCACTCATCTCCACTACAAATAGGAAAAAGAGGCTACAATTTGCAAGAGCTCACCAAAATTGGACAGTTGAAGACTGGAAAAATGTTGCCTGGTCTGATGAGTCTCGATTTCTGTTGAGACATTCAGATGGTAGAGTCAGAATTTGGCGTAAACAGAATGAGAACATGGATCCATCATGCCTTGTTACCACTGTGCAGGCTGGTGGTGGTGGTGTAATGGTGTGGGGGATGTTTTCTTAGCACACTTTAGGCCCCTTAGTGCCAATTGGGCATCGTTTAAATGCCACGGCCTACCTGAGCATTGTTTCTGACCATGTCCATCCCTTTATGGCCACCATGTACCCATCCTCAGATGGCTACTTCTAGCAGGATAATGCACCATGTCACAAAGCTTGAATCATTTCAAATTGGTTTCTTGAACATGACAATGAGTTCACTGTACTAAAATGGCCCCCACAGTCACCAGATCTCAACCCAATAGAGCATCTTTGGGATGTGGTGGAGCAGGAGCTTCGTGCCCTGGATGTGCATCCCACAAATCTCCATCAACTGCAAGATGCTATCCTATCAATATGGGCCAACATTTCTAAAGAATGCTTTCAGCACCTTGTTGAATCAATGCCACGTAGAATTAAGACAGTTCTGAAGGCGAAAGGGGGTCAAACAAAGTATTAGTATGGTGTTCCTAATAATCTTTTAGGTGAGTGTGTGTGTGTATATATATATATATATATATATATATGGTGGAAATGTAGCAGATATAACACCACTTCATTTTTTTTATAAGTATGGCAATGTGTCTGTTTGGAGAAAAGGAGATGGATAAACTGCATAGTTGTTGGTGGCATTGCCACGTGCACTTAATGACAAATAAAATATCAACCCACTCTTTTCTTTTATATGTAATACAAAAAAAAAGAGCAGAAAAAATAAACATCAAATGGAAGCTCAGTTACACAGAGGTCTGGAAGTGGAGAGAAATGTTTCCACTTATCATTTAAAGCAGCTAAAGGGCCGAGCATTTCAATTAAACATAAGAGCGTGCCAAAACCTCAGAGCTGGAACCGTAAGAACAGCAGCATTTAAGCCTTACCAAGGAAATTCAAAAGCTGTGGTACAAAAACAATATAGATGATTTATGAAGTCAAGGGACCAGCCAAACTCGGTTATATTATGCAGGGAAAAATTAACAAGGACCCCACCTAATGGAGCAAAAAGTACCATACTTGTGTTTTTAGAATGCCACACAAGAACAAAAGTTAGACGTTTCTATTCAAATGAATTTAAAATTAGAATATTGGGCAGCTTTATGGTGTAAAGAGAGGAAGAAGAAAGGGCTTTAGTTTTAGACAGAGCTCATTTCTTATGGGGGTCCCTGAAACTGAGATGGTACTCAACTGGTGCTATTTAATAAATTAAAAATGATGCCACTATCTTATAAAATTACAATTAAAAAGCTATTAAAATTAAAATGGACATTGAAAGAAACTTCAGGTTACCAACGATCAAACCAGACGCAGTTTTGCTTTCATCATAATATTCTGTGCTCTACAACCTCAGAGGGATTTTGGTGGAATTGAAGAGGAAAACCAGCCTGAGAAAGGTGTTAAAAGGAGAATAAACCAGTGCAAAGGGTTACAGAATGACCATTACCATGTATTAAAAGGCCTCGTTAAATGGGAAAAATGTGACATTAAATGCTAAAACCATGATGACGGTTAAAACAGACATGGGCCACAATTACAAGGAGCGGGAATTTTCAGAACCTGTCAAGTTTAAGGTCAAACTCATCACTTGACCTTATAATCATTAACTTTTGGTTCAAGAGGCTGAATAATCTCTTATTCAGTAATCTCTGGACAATACATTCACCTTTCAAAGTCAGGTCACAGCACACTCAGAGAATGCAGGCAAAATTCTGCCTCATAATACAGAAAGGGAGGGGTGGGGGGGGGGAGCTATGCAATAAATGTGGTTAAATATAGCAGTCTTAAAGAAGGATGCTGATATGGAAAGAAATCTGAACCAAATATCACTCGCTTTGAAGACGATCTCAGAACATCAAGTTTAAATGCTGCCTGAGGTTGATGAATTCACAGGGATGCTATAGTTTGCACATCAAGTCTCAAGTCCTCTTTGGGGATCCTGAATTAGTAAGGAGGAACAAAAGAGCATCATGTATTGTATGGATGAGGCATATGTAAGAAAGAAACATGTCTGGGCTGTTTACAGATGATGTAATAAAAAATTTTTTGGGATACCACACATTAATGTCCCTACTTTCTGACAGAAATCTCTTAAGCATCTTAAGAAATCACACTCATATCAGTGACAGCCCAAGACACTGTAAGGAGTATGGGGAGTGGCCTGCTCTTTTATGGCCAATCAGAAAACTAGCCATTTAGAAACCTGACAATCACTTTGGGTTTGTCCGACATGTCTATGGAGTGTGAGAATCTATAGTTTGAGAACTTTATGAATGTTCTCACACACTACCAAACAGAGTTAAAAGCAATTAGTTCTAGGGTGGTGACCTTGAGGCACGTACACTAGTTACAAGAACAAATTGATTCTCACAGGCTTACAGCCTCGCTCTGTCCTTCCTTTAAACCTTAGGATTTTTGTCCCACTCACACAAATAAAAGTCTCCCAAACTGACTCAGTGCAGAAAGCAGTGAAGTGTGCACAAATGCTGACTGGAAACTCACTGTACCTGACAAAAATAATATGAATGCTTAGAAAGGGTTTTGTTTTTCACTCTAATGACATAATAAAAAGGGGTAGTTAAAGGTAAAAAATGCTTTAACAGAACACCTGAGGAGAACAAATATACAAACTAGAGAGAAAACTCAGCTGCAAATACCAAAGGAATGCATTTAAACTTCCTCGTACAGCAAGCCAGGTTTCAAAAAGAGAAAACTTAATTTAAACAAATTAATTTCTCTCTCTCGTAAACTGCCTACGCCAGATGTAAAAAGCACATAGATCCCATTATAATCAATGAAGCTACCTACAACTGAATCGTACGCTGCATTGAGCAGTGCCGACAATAAATGGATGCCCTGTTTTATTGCTGCCATGCTGCAGAGCTAAAGTAGCAACTTTATTATCTCTTCCATTAGAAATTAAATTATTTTACTTACCATATATCATATGTTTGAATAATTTCTTTATATTAATTTTGTTTGTTACATATTTAAATAACTTTTGACTGCTACATTAAAGCCAGCTATTGATGTTTCTGGTCTATGGTCTACTAAATGAATTAATCTTTTGTTTCAAGCCACATTTATACACAATAACATTACAATAATAAGTAAATATTTATAACAATGAATTTACAATGAAAATAAAGCAGGAAACAGATTTTCCCATTTAACCGTTGCTGAAGTCTACTTGAGCTTACAGCTGATTGGTCTGAACGATTTGTACGATTTCTACTGTACGATAATTTATTGATATTCCAACACCAATAATCACATTTTTTTGTTACATTTTCACAGTAATATAAAGTGTGTATGAAAACAAAAATTACTTCGGGTTGATCAAAGACTCAATTTCTATTCGACCAACATGCAAACTTGGTACAAGCTATGAATGTAAGTCTAGAACTTGTTTCAGCAGATCATTCAGCAAGGGTTTTTTGTGTAATGATAAACACTGAAACCAATGTGCATTATTCCCTCACATTTGTTTATTTGCTTTTTTTTATTTTTTATTTAAGGACACTGGCATGCCTATGCACTATGCTACTTTTGTGGGTCTATGATGAAGCAGAATCTGTTAAAATTTGTGAGCAAAGCACCAATGAGGCTGAATGAGAAACGAGTAAAAAAAAATATATACATTTTTTTTTTTTTAAATCACAATTAATCTGACTAAACAAAAAAGCACAATATTGTTGTACAGCATTCCAGATAACAACATAATTTCACGTCGCAAGGCCACTGCTAATTTTCACCCCAAATTAAAAATTGTATAGTAGCAGTCCAAAAGGTGATTTCAAGAGGTCTGAAAAACTCTCCAGTTGATCTGATGAAAGCAGTGGTGAGATGCATGCACCCAAACCAAAGCCAAAACTTTGAGGGGCTGGGTAGTCTATGCCATATCCGACAGCTGGAATGACCGCCACCCAGCTGGAAGCACAATTAAGAGTGGAAGATTTTCAAAATAAATGATAAAATTGCACAGATTAGACAGCAAAAAGTTCTGCTCAAGTGAAGTAATTACCCAAAGCAGCAGCCAAGCTCTGTCTCTGGAGACGATATCACTGGCAGGGCCAGCAAATAACAATAAAAAAAATCCCTCCTTGAATAGTGTGTTTCTTCCAATTTTCCACTAATACACCTTTACTTTTTTCACATTAATACACTTATTTCCTTTAAATCAATAATACATAAAATCTCTACATTTAGAGAACACGTTGGCTGCAGATACTACCTTATACTAATGAATTGTTAACTGTATCAGTCAACTCCAAGGTTAGTCAGGATTATAGGGCAAGTCCCAATGGTGTGGTGTTGTACTGATGGATCTGGTATCAGCAATTCCACTCAAAAGATATAGCAAGCCCTCACTCTTATAAGTAAATTACATTTGAAACCAATTTAAAAAAGGTAGACATCTATGCAACTTGTGGATTGAATTTAAAGTCTTCAGAGGGCATAAATAATGTTTCAGTGACAATTTTGCACATTTATCATACTGTATGGCTTCAGAAGACTTGGAATATGACACACAAGTTGCATGAACTACTTTTATGATACTTTTGCATTATTTTTGATGCTTGATGCTTGAAATCACTCGCCATATTCATTAAAATACCTTAGTTTGTGTTCCGCTGAAAGACTTCAGGTTTGAAACTTCATGAGGATGGGTCATGTCAAGTCATTTTTATTTTTATAGAGCCTTTCACAACACATCTAAGTAGCTTTTTTCAAAGTAGCTTTACAGAAAATCATGCATTAACAAAAAATTAAATAAGACTATAAAGTCATCATTGTGAAGATTGATTAAATATGATTATGAAGTGTGTATAAAAGTAATTAAATAATAATTGTATTTTGATACCCAGTGAGCAAGCCAAAAGCATGAGGATGGGTTAATTATTACAGATTTAACATTTTAGGTGAACTATTTGTAAAAAGTTACTATTATAACTTTTAGTGAAATCAAGAAAATTAGAATGACATCTTATTCTTACCAGCAATACATCCCATTTAAAATTTGATGGTCAATTATGCTTTCTACCAATAACGTTACGCCATTGTGTAATAGGAGCAACCAACAATTTAGACACTCAGCAATGTGTAATGCCCCATCAGAGGGAGACACAAAGTCAATGTGCGTAACACGAAACAAGGAAGTTTCATCAAGGGAAGATGGATCTGAAGTCAAAGTGTTCTTCATAAACACACAAACACACAAAAAGAGAGAGAGAGAGAGAGAGAGAGAGAGAGAGAGAGCGAGAGAGAGAGAGAGAAAGAGAGAAAGACAGCAACTATCTCTATAGCCTCAACGCAGTCCTCATTAGTTCACTCTGCAACCACTTACTGTGCTCCTAATCATGTCAACTGACACAATCTCCTCTTAGGAAATACAATTCAGGTTTAGATCACATTTACATTAAACAGCACTAATGCACCAACAATTTGAAGCCGAAAATGGGTCCATTAGGATAAGATTCACTTACAGAGTTCATGGGTGAATGATCTTTTAAAGCATGCGTTCTTCCTAATGAACTTGCATATGGTTAAGACAAGGATTCCCGCCTCCCCACTACAACAAACATTGTTTCAATCCATCAAGGTTTAGCAATTGTTTACAAAATTTGTATTAGCCAGTGCCGTGCGTGGGAGAGACACAAAAAGCCAATCTGAGCACTTACGCAAAGATGCATTTATAAAGCGCCCTCATTCTAATTCAATTCACTCTAGAAATTTTCTTTATATTTAATAATGCACAGCTGCACAGTTAAGTCCCTCTTGCCTCTCAATCCATTAAAAATGACCAGTGAGTTAATAGTCAGTAATGACAGGGAAAAGGACAAGTTGTCTTAGCATAATGGATTTACAGCATCACACACACCATGAAGCAGAACACAAACAAAATAAGAAAAAAAAAGGGATGAACAATCAGGACAAGATCTGATTTAATTTCTTTCACGTCTACATGACCATTTGACTGGCAAACGTATCGAGATGCAATTTTCTCTCTGTACGTCTGGCCTAAGTAAAATAAGTTTCTTCAAAGAGTGATTAGCATCCAGCAATTTTTCTGCTCTGATAAACTACAGAGCTCCCTATACAATACATCAGTGCAAGGATCAAAGTAAACTGCTTCTGTATCGACTGCACAAAACCTCCAGTGTTTACTAATTGACCTTACATTACATTCTTTATAGTGTCTTTAATTGCCTTATTGAATTGCCGTTACAACAAATTGCATTAATGCATTGTATTGTATCATTCTGCTTCTACATTACTAAAGGACCATGAGGTGCTAATTAGCTTACTGCAAGGACTTGTCATTTGTCTACATTAACCTAGGGGATTTTCTAAAATTGTGTAGCTCTTAATTTTTTTAGGCTATGTGTTTGTATTAGAACTGTGTTCATGTGTGTCTTTGCTACAAAAGCAACCATTAGTCAAAGAGATAATGCAAAATTTATTTTTAAAGTCCAAATACTGTATTTTTAAAAGATCTAGTAATATAAGTCATGTGGGGATGTCATATCAAGGCTCTCTCACAAAATTCAATGAATAGAGAAAGACAGGGGTGAATCAGTAAGGCAGAAATCAAGAACTATCTTTGGAGAAGAGACACAGAGTCTTAAAACCTTTAGAGATAACGAAACACGTCAATCAGAGCTGAAAAAGGCCATAATTTTCATTGGTAAACAGACATATAAAAAAAAACATACAGTAAAGTATAAGATGTTAAATATGCCATATTGTGCTATTAGCATAACAGAACATATTACATGTACTGTATACGTAGACACTCATACAAAACAAAGCTTGCACACATATAGATGGATAAAATGCAATAGACCTTGCAATGTTAAAGATCCTATGGATACATTTCAAACGAGGAAATAACCTGCAATAATAATGTATAAAACATATACTAATAATAATTAGTCACTACATATCACTACATCACTGACCGATGCCGATACTGATATCTAGAGAGCACAATGGCTGATGGTCAATATATGGCTGATATCCATAAAATGATAAATACTTATTTTGTACAGAATTTCAATCATATTTAATAACAGAAAGGGAAAGAACTTCTATTTATCACCCAACCGTACATGGGTAAAGGTCAATAACCTGGCAGATATATCGGTCTACCAGAAGTAGATCCTGCATATTGGTCTACCACTAGCCATATTTAATGAATTTACAAGAAACAAGTGATAGGGTGAAAAAAGGAAGTAAGGAGAAGGTTAAGACAAAAGTAAAGACTCGTAGCTGTTCCTACCTCTGACATGCTCAGGCCTTCCTTCTGCATGAAGTAGTGCTTTTTGAACTCGTAATAGGAGTTGTACTGGTGCCAGGACTGCAGGAAGTCAAACCTTTAGGGTGTAGAAGACAAGTACAAAAATGTTATAGTTATCACACTTCATAGTGATATAATAGCAGTAAGACTGTCATATTTGAAGGATGGCTTTACGAGCAGGAGCATAATTGCTTACCTTGGGTCTTTCTTGGCACGCACACTGGTCTCAAATTTCACCCCGTTTCTGGCCACATACTCGGCTAGTTTGTCAATGACAGGCTGGATGTCGGGGGGTGGGGGGATGATGGCTGCGACAGGAGCAGCCGCCGGCGTTGGGGCGACGGTGGTTTGAGGAGGCCGAGAGCTGAAGGATTAAAGATAAAGATTTGCACTAGATTTGCATTTGCTGAAGGAGTTTGCTGAAGGAGTGTCAATCTGCATAACATCTAGTCCACGGAAGACAGACATTGTTTGAAACATGAGGGTGACTGAACAATGACAGAATTGCAATTTTAGGGGAAAAGCTCTGCTTACTCAGGTGGTATACGGAGCAAAAATAGACCGTTAAATGCAGACCTGGAAGCTGGAGGGGCAGCTGGAGCAGCATGGGTGATCGGAGCAGAGGTAGGAGCCGACACTGTGACTGGACATGCAACAGGGACTGATGGGATTGCAGCCACAGTGTCCAAAGTAGGTGTGGTGCCAGGGGGAGGCGGAGGGCCAGTTGCAGGATGAGTCTGCATCATGCTAGTGGGCAGCGAGGTGTAATAGGCACTGGCATCAATTCCAGGAGGCGGCGGAGCCAGGCAGTATGTACCATCAGGCATCAAACAGTAGCCATAGTATATTGCCGCCACATTAGCTGTGGGAAAAAAAATAACATGGTGACTAAATGAGACATACGTCCACCAAGGGTAAATTAAATTATATAAGTTACAATATGAAATTCCTGTTTCGTGTTCGCCTGCCCCTTTATTGAGAAAAAGTGTACTGAAAGTGACAGTGCAGTTGTATATATATATATATGTGTGTGTGTGTGTGTGGGGGCGAGCAAAAAGGACATATACATTAAAACAGGATGTCACAGCATTTTTGTTTCGGTTAGAATGGCAGGCAAGCACATTGAGGGAGCTCTGCTCTTGATGCAAATTAAAAATTGAAATAATCTACGCTTGGATCACTGTCCTCATAATTAAATTTCCTTTTAAAGCAGAAGATAAAAGGAGAGCGGAAGAGAAAAATCATATTGCTTTGTTTTACCCGAGCACGAATAATTAGGATCAAATTGCCCTCGTGTTGAGATGGCAAGCATTTAAAGACTAATAGTTTTTGGAAAACACACATAATAAAGCCCAATTACAGTCAGGCTCTGATTTTTTCTTCAGTCAACTGTTACAAGATGACAAAAAGACCTCAGAAGAAAAAACAAACCAGCTTAATAAATATAGTGATTTTTTAGGTGTGGGTGAGAAATAGATCAATATTTAAGTCCTTTATAACTATAAATCTCCACATTCATGTTCACATTCTTCTAGGCAGGGAGGAGAACTTACAGTAAAAAAAGGACTTAAATATTGATCTGTTTCTCACCCACATATATCATATCACTTCTGAAGATATAGATTTAACCACTGGAATCTTAAAGTTTCGAGCTTCAAAATTTTCGACCTACAAAGCTGAAATATTCTTCTTAAAATCTTAATTTGTGTCCAGCGGAAGACAGTAAGTCATACACATATGGGATGGCATTAGGGTCAGAAAATGGTGAGGGTAAGGGTGAACTGTCCCTTAAAAGATCAACACGAGCAAATCTGTGCTTTTAGTCAAATAAGGTAAAAGTGTGAACCACCTTAAAGAGTGACCGGTTCTAAAAACAAACTTTTACTAAAAAGTACACAAGAAAAATGTAGATAAAACTTCCAGTAGTCAAGTCATTTAGTTGGAAAACAGGTAGACCATTGAGGCCAATCCCTGATTGCAAGACAATTTTGAAAACATGCAGCTCTTGTGAGCACTGAAGGGTATGCACAAAGGTAAAGACTTCAAAAAGTTAAAATACTACAAAAGAAATGATAATAGTGAAAAAATTGAAAGACAGTGGAATTAAAAGTGACAGCATCTGCTGGGTCCTTTTGATGCAAGGGCTGTAAAAGCCCTGGAAGAAAGACAGACCAATAGAGACAGATAGACTCAGTCTGCTCATTTAGGTGGGTTTAGCATTCTGTTTGACTGCAGCTACACATCAAAAGGAGCTGGAAAAGGGAGGGGGGGATGGGCGTCAGGGATCTGGACACGACTACATTTACTTCACCACTGACTGGGGTGTGTGAGCACGCATATGAGTGTGAGGGTGACCGAGAGATGGAGAGAGAGAGAGAGAGAGAGAGAGACGGAGCGCAAGAGAGAGCAAGAGCAAAAATAGAAATGAGAAAATAAGGCACAGGGAAAGAAAAATGAGAGAAAGCAACAAAGAGATTTTGTGAAAAGCGAGTTAAAAAGCAGAGTAGAGAGTGAGATGTGTTTAGCGAGTGTACATTTTATTTGAGATGCGGCAGAGCTAGGGCTGTGACAATTGCGTAATTTTGGAAACAAATAAAAATGTATGATTTCCTTTAAGGCTTTAAAAAAAATTATTCCACATAGTGAATAGAATGACACGAACAATATTCAAACTATTTAAATATCTTTATTAAAATTATTTTTGGTTCACTTTAAATAGGGTATCCAGGTCAATTTAGCTTTTATTTTGGAACCCTGCACATTTGAATATCATAGAAATATAATAATATAATTATTATTATTTTGAATGTTATGCCATAGTAATGGTACATAGTAATTTACTTTCACACTACATTTTACTTGATTTAAAGTTGAACTCAGTAATTTTTTCCTCATTAAAAAAGTTTAACTCCTAAATACATGAATTTAAATTTTTGCAAAATATGTAAGAATTCATGACCAATCACATTAAAATGAAGAATCCAGTCAAATCAGAAACCTTACAAAAGCTGTTTTATTCTACATGGAGAGGGTCAGCACATGGGGCTGCCAAGTTAGAATCAAATTACCAGCTGAATACTACTCGCTTAATAACCGTTCTGTAATTTGACACTTTCACTCATTGATTAAAGTACTCATGGCTGACTGTGAATACTATCGCATCTGAAAATAAAACTATTGATTTAAAATGTTGATGAATCCAAGCCCCTGGGTGTCAGTGTAAGTCCAAGATGACACAAAGACAAAAGCTACTGAGTGCACCTTTTAAATATTAAATATCACCCAAAGCATTTGCATCACTTCAGAAGACATTTATTAAACCAGTGGAGTCATATGGGTTACTTTTATTAGATTTTTTTGGAGCTTCAAAGGACTGGCAATCATTCACTTGCAGAGCCTTCACTTCTCAGCACCTACAGAGCTGAAAAAAAAATCTTCATTTCTGTTCAGCAGAAGAATGAAAGTCATTCACATCTGGGATGGTATGAGGATGAAGAGATTCAAATTCTAAGAGAATTTGAATTTTTGGGTGAACTATCCCATTAATCCATCTCCTCTGTGCCCCAAATGTGAAACTGGAGATGGTCTGAGTTTGTCTGGCACATTCAGATAATGCACTAATTTAATTAGGTCAAATAATCACAATCAGGTGTTTATGCAAAATTGCAACAGGCCTAAGCGGACACTGTACCAATCATAAAATCCAAATCAGAATTCACATATCCCATAACAAATGGCTTTTATTCCAGCTACAGCTGACAAGACTTTATATTCAGTGATGGGATCTAATCATTCATGACGTCTCCCTGTGGAGATAAAGAGGCAGAGAGCTGGGCTCTGGAGAAGGAGAGGATCTGAGCTCTCAGCGTGTGCTGCTGGATTTGACTCAAACGGTATTTGAGCAAGATTAGCCTGAAGAATCAGCAGACAATCCTAAACGCCTGGAGGAACAAATCACAAATGCAAACAATTTACGCTTACTCGGGCAAATAAGTTTGTCAAATTGATAGAGTGAGTTCTACAAGACGTCTTGGTTAGCTAAAAAAGACAAAATAATCCAAAGACCTGAATGGAGTAGGAAGTGTTGTACAGAGGTTAACGAATAACTGCATGGATGGTACATGAGAAGCTGGTCACCATCTATACCAAAGGTCGGCAACCTTTTTGACAGTTGTAATTTTCCATATTAATCACTGTGCCAAACTCTACACTCTATGTACTGTATGTATAACATAACGTGTGTTAAAAAGTCCACATGTGTCAATAATCAGTGTATCATTTGTTCATTTCATATTCAATTAAGAATCCAAAATCAGAAAAACTGCTTATCTCATTAATAATTTACAAAATCAATAATAAAAAACAAATAACGACTTGTTTTTTATACTTTCGATTTTATGCTCATGGCCACAGGACACTTTTTGATCATTTGATTTTCCATCTAAAAAGAAATTAA
This sequence comes from Xyrauchen texanus, assembly GCF_025860055.1. Lineage (NCBI taxonomy): Eukaryota > Metazoa > Chordata > Actinopteri > Cypriniformes > Catostomidae > Xyrauchen > Xyrauchen texanus. The sequence goes on from NC_068309.1 coordinate 12,269,298, forward strand.
AAGAGGTGAAAATATTTATATACATTTATAATGAAAATAAATATTTTTATAAAGTAAAAATACTTTAAAAATAAATGCAAAAGACTACAGAGGCATAGACCTACACTGTAAAGAAATGGGCTTACATGAATACATGAATGCTTACTTGAAAGCAAGCAAGCGCTCACAGGGGGCTTGGGTGTGAGAGTTGCTTACCATATGAAGTTCCAACTGCTCGACCATTGCCTTGAAATCAGCATTTACACACAACCTTCAGATTTGCCCGATAATAAAATGCGAAGCAGCCTACTATTCTAAGCCCCAGTATAGGCTAATAAGCTAACCATATTCCCATTTAAAAATACAGAGCTTGGCACTTAAAATCATATAGGCTAGTCCTATGCACTGTTATGTAAATACTTATTGTCTTATATTAAATATGTTCAAATCTAACAATTTATTTTTATTGATTTATTGTTGTAGCTGTTATAATTCACTACATGAATGCAGCCAATAACTTCATCTGTCTGCTTGGAGGCAGCCATTTGACTGTATATTTCCTGAACTGCATTTTGTTTTATTCATAGCATTGCAATATGTAAAACGACAAACATCCCGACTGAAGCAGCTCAGTTAACAGGTATTCGACTAAAATAAGAATTGTTGTAATGTTCGCATATAGATAAATGCAAGTATAGCTACGGTAGGCTATAATTGGCAGAAACGGTGCCCCGACTTTATTTGCGCTTTCTGTTCTTATACTTTTTGACCTACATGCAGTAAACACCGATGCACATTAACATATCATAACATTATTTATGTTATTATGCGCTATTTAGCATGACCATTCCTCTTTGATTTTGGATTCTAGCAGGTAATTATTTTTTTTCCTGGGCAGACAGACAGGGAGGTGGCGGAGGCGAAGGAAGTTTTGTGCCAGTAGCCACTTGGAGAAAATGACCCAAAATGAAATTGCAGTGAGCGATTCTTTCGTTACTATCTAATGGTTTCTCAAGCTAGAAAAAGCACGAAACAGCGATGCCAATTTAAAATGCATATTTAAAGCAATAATTATCGGAACAAAAGGCGTCCCGACTCTAGGTCCATCGGGATGCGGTATACAGTTTGTAAAAGTGTGATTGTCCCGGTATTATCGCAAAGACGGCCACTCTAACTGCGAATGCCATACACAACTGCATCAGATTCTTCAGTACAGTTTGGACTAGCCAGCTATGCCCAGTCTCAGAACTGGTGGTAGCCACTTATACATTTATAGAACCGTTTTTGTGGCACGATGAATGATAACTGTAAGACATTTGGCATACAGAGAGAGGCACTAATACATAAACAGCTACAGTGCTGTGAAAAAGAATTTGCCTCCTTTCTGATTTCTTCTATTTTTGTGTATTTTTCAAAATAAATTGTTTTAGATTTTTTTTTTTTATATGAGCATAAAATCTAACGTATGAAAAACAAGTCGTTATTTGTTTTTTAATATTGGTTTTGTAAATGATTAATGAAATAATTCATTTTTTCGTTTTTCCGATTTTGGATTTTTAATTGAATATGGAATGAACTAATGCTACACGGATTGAAAATGCTTCTATTTAGCTTTTTTGTATTTAACAGTTCTATTTTCGTTACAAATTATATAATCAGCATTATAATTTGAGTGAAAAGTTTAATCGAACAATTAGCATGAGATTCATCATAATTTGGCATGTCCTCCTTCAGCTTTAATGACTTGCACTTGCATGTACTCGAGCTGGCATGAACAAAACCTGATGGTCATGTTATTCAGTATTAATTGAAAATGTTCCAGCAATCATCTTGTGTGCTTCTATGGAAGCAAGAAAATCTGACATTTTGTAAATTAAGTTTCCAGTTTAATTCCTGGTTTAATTGAAATTTTGTATCAGACTCAGACTTTTGAACCCTATTATGTTTTTTTTGTGTGTTTGCCCTTTTCCCTAATTTGTGTAGTTTGAAAGTCACCCTCATTCTGGTTTAAGAAGCAGGTGTGCTAACAAACATACATGTGTTGCAAAAAGGAAAGAAATGAAGGAACATAAATATAGGTTATGCAATCAACAAAAAGAGGACACGTTTACTTCCACGACTCACCAAAAGTGAAGCGTTGTGTTGCAATGTAAGCGGCTCGTGAAGCGCAAATTATTTGGATGCACTGTTGTTGACTTATGGCAGTTTTGGCACAACTTCAGTGTTCAGCTTCACATTCAGCTCATAACTATACAAACACACTATGTGATTATTGGCATGACACATGCAGGTGTGATAGACTTCATATAAATAAATAACATACTCCTCTCTCACGTGGTTGATTGTGTGCTAGTGATTAACCAGCGGATTGCCAATGCGAACATTTTTGACATCTTGCCTTTGGTTGTCGACCCCTGATCTAGGCCAACATTTGAGACCCAATAGTGCAGTGTCAGTTGACAGAACCCTAAACTCTAGGGTTGAGTATTGATACAGATTTCCTGATTGGATTCCGATTCACAAGTTTTCGATTAGATTTATATGGGTATATTTCAGTTATAATGGCCGATTTGCTTACATGTGAAATAAATTATCTTCCAGCTACTGCTGTTAATTATACAGGGGACATTCTAACTAGATATAATAAGAAAATAGAAATTTTACTAATTATATTTTAAACGTTTTTATCATTTTGGTCACATTTTAACTTTTTAAAAATGAACAAATAAATGTATTTAACCAAACAATATGATAATACATGGCATATATTATGTTTGGTTACGTTTTTATTGTTTAATTGCATAATTTGACCTATTCACAGGTATTTACATTGATTTATTGAACAAGTGCTAAAAACAAGTACTGTCTCTTTAAGGAAATTCTGCATTTCTGAAAAAGCGTCTTTAAATTAGCAAATGTTAACCTGCACTATACTACACAATTTCTGGTTAGTGAAATGTAAACATTTACAAGTCAGTTGACAAATAATTCCGTGAAATTTGGTTGAGAATATATATCGAATTGACCAAATAAAAAAATAAATAAACCAAACTCGCAGACATGTGTGTAAACATTGCAATTTCATTCCTGAATATTTCCCAAACACAGAAAAAAAGCAGAAAATACACAAGTTATGTTTATTTCTAGTTTACTTGCTATGAACTGACTGTGTCTGAGACTAACAGAATGCTAACTGCAGTGGGGGGTGTTCCACTATGACACAATGGGTAAATTCACCCAGAAAAGAATACTGTGCACTGAAACAAATGGCCCATTTTACAACGCAAATTGATAAAAACAACAGACAACTTATTCTCCTCGGATTGCAGTCACAGCGGCCACTTGGTCCAGTAACTAAAAAGTTCAAAAGGTCACACCTCCCAACTGTCAACTTCTTTAATAAATTGAATTAATCATGTGGGCTGAACAGATGTGGATCAGATAGGTCTACTGATCCTTGGTGAAATGAGAAAGTAAATGTTCCGACAGTGCCAAACAGACAAAGCAGCCTGCTCATTTCAGTGATGAGGAGGAGTGATGCCTTGCCATGGTAGTTGAGCAAGGCGAGGTTGGCATGGTGTGCTGTGGCACCAGGGTGACTCATGGGCGATGAGCAGAGCATTCTTGTATGAATGAGCAGAATGGCGTGCTTAATGTAATAAATCTAGGGACTGCTTAAGCTATGGCCGCTGGCCGTAAAGGAGGAAATCCAAGAAAGTTTGAGGTTGGCCAGCCATGCATGCCCCTTGAGCTGGCTGACTGTGCACTTCCATCAGCCCCATGAGTTCCTGCCGCCTGTTAACCAAAGGAATTTGTATTCTGAAAGCATGTTTCGCTTTCACCATCCTATTTGGTTGGAACTTGGGATCGGGTTGATAGCAACCAGCTTACATATATCAAGAAGGGGAAGTAATTAAAACTGGAGTTGGGTAGATAGGGAACAATGTTTAACCAAACGTCAATGTTTGTGCCAAGATCGCCTTAAAGACAAATAAAAAGAAAACCTCTGATCCAGGACATAGCCTTGGAAAAATAACCCTAACATTTGGATGCAGATTATAGGATGACTGTGGTTAAACCCACAGAACCTCTCTTTGTCATGCTGTCAATCCTAGAAAATACACATTTGCAGTCAATCCGTGTATCTTCCATTCATTTAATTTCATGACGTTTTGTGTTCCTTGCCACAGTCGCCTTCGGCTTTCTCACTGGGTTTCTAAATAAAATTATTATTTAACTATTTATTTTTATAAACAATTTACAATCATATTTAATGAAACTACACAATGATGACTAAGACTTAATAGATATTACAGTTTAATTTTCTGCATTTTTACTCAGACTTGTCCAGCCGAGTCCATGGCATTTGTGATGAAATGAAAAACAAGCAAGCAAACAAATAACATAACATAGGGTGACCATACATCATCATCCTTTTTCAGACCTGAAAAAAGCATCCGGCTGGGATTTCAAAATTGCCTCTAAACGTCTTCTAAATTTGGCTTTGTCTTAGTACTATCATATATTCTGTGTATTTGATACTGATGATCAGTTTTTCACACATATATCTCCTTACGAGTGACAATTCTGGCTGAGAGCAGCAGTGGACACTCTTTCAAAGATCTTTTTCTCTCTCTCTCGCCCGTGCACATGCTGAATGTGTGCTTGAAAGGGATCGCCACACGTGCTCTGCCACTCTCATCCAGAAACATCATTAACGCAAGTTCACTTTTAAAAGTGTGTTCCCCAACTCTGCAAATTATTAAATAGAACAAATGTTTTATCAGACTCACGCTAAGCAAAGCCATTTCTAACTGAAAATGTTGACTATGTCGAGACAAAATCAAATATGCTAGGGATCAGGGATATTTAAACTAATATGATGGATGAAATAGACCATGGAAATTGTATAACTCAGTCCGTTACTTATTGGTAGTGCAAAATCTGTGTGTTACCTCAATGGCAAAAAAGTCCGAAAGTACAATCAAGAACACATGTGAGGGGAGAAGTCTCCATTCACCTATTATCCATACTAAATATAATGTGAAATGAATAACACATCAGCTCAAGGAGAGTTTGTCATAAAAAATATCTTAACTTTAGGGAAGTAGGCTACACCTGGACACAGCAGGAGGTCTGAAAAGTATAAAGTGTAGTAGAATAAAAATACATTTCTAATGGTATCTGATCTTTTCTGTTTTTATTTTCCATTATTTATAATTTAGCATTATAAAATGTTTTAATATTACCATTTATTAAATGTATGTAATTAATTACATTAAGTATATTTCACCCATAATTTTAGATAAAACTAAACTAAATTTAATGAACGAATTGAAAATGACGTAAAAAAAATAAATAAATAAAAGCTTTCACTTTCTTTGGTTTATGTTTGAGTGGAGGAGAAAAAAAAACAGAACACAGTAAGAAGTGTGTTGAAGGACAGTTTTGTCTTCATTCACCTAAAGCATATGCTTTCACTCTGAAACCTATTTGAAGTCTGTTCAGCTGGATACTAATCATAATGTGAATATGAAATGCAACGGAGCTGTTTTTGTTGCATTTATATTGACAAATTGTTTTTCTTATGTGTAAAGATTAAAATAAGCTTAAAATATTGATGTTGAGTTTATGGTTACAGTTTTAATTCAGATTCATAAATACATTCATTCGTACTCGACTACAGACTAAGTCTTGAGTCCGATTCGGCCCCTTTTGGACTCGTACTTGACTCTGATTCGATTGTTTAAAGGCTCGAACTTGACTAAGGAGGGCTCGAACCCAACACGAATAATAATAATAAATCATTTTTTAAAGAGAACTTCAGTGTGAAAACCCTTAAATTGGAAGTAACTAACCACAATATTACGTGTTTGTCTAGCTACTTTTCAAATTTTTCAAATCTAAAAAAAAATACGCATTTGCATGGCTAAATAAACACTTGACAGCATAAAGGAAAAATATGCATCAGTACAAACGCAAGAGCCAGAGTTATCTGCGTTTTACAATCTGGTGTCTTCTCTTGGCCAACATTCACTTTAGACACTTGAATAACTTCAGAAACAAAGTTAAAGGGTTAACAGGTTGGACAGTGCAGATTCACTGGGTTTTTACCAGCATGTCAATTTACACGGGATGTATAAGACACATTTATAGATGATAAAATACTGTAGCCTACATGATAATCTTTATGGGCGTGGGAATGTGCAGTCCTTAAAAAGTCCGGAAAAATGACTGGCATGACCAATTTGCATGGAATAAAACTCAGGGAGAAAATCTGGTAATTATTATCTTTCCCCATGACCCCATATAAAACTAAGATCAAGCATCAGGAACAACAGAACATAAAGTAGATTAAAAGTGTCGATCCTCATTAGCTTTAACACAAACTTCTGTGGACATTTCGGGAAAGTCCAGAGTCAATCTGGGTACAGTCTACAGATGAGTTATAGATAATTGGAAAATCTAATTTACAAAATAAGTATTTAGGTGATTTTGTGCATAATGCATTTTTAAAAAGGGAAAAAAATTTTTGGGTGAATAATATACCAAGACAAATAATTACTAAATAAAAAAACTTTTTGGATTTTAAAACGGATATGGAATGAATGGAAGATACATATATTGCTGTCAAAGTAGCTTTTCTTTTGAGAAACTGCGGCTGAACAACATTTGGGCACTGCAATCCTGCGGCACTTTCCTCAAAAAAGAGTAGAGCTCCTTCAGTCAGGCTAATTGAGACAAATCAGAGCTCGCAGCTTGAGCGTCTCATCAGTTGAGCACTAAATTCTCTATTTTCAATAAAAGAATTGTTCATTCCTCAGAGTACCTTAAAATCCTTGCAATTTCAAGCAAAAAATAGATGTAAGACTAAAGACTAGATGTAAACAAAAGATTTAGCCCCATGGGGCTCTAAGGAACAAAAACCATCTCTCATTCTCTTTGGTTCAACAAATGTTCCAGTGCTTGCCAACGCAATTTGGCAAAAGGGCATTTCCAAAGTGTTGGCTTTTCAGTGAGAATAGGTGAAAGGACAAAGATCTCAGCGTGTCACTTCAAGAGTTTATGGTGGGGGGAACAAATTGCCTTTTACAAGGTGAAGCGTGTCATTTCTGCACCACTACCATCACCAAATGAAATTGCTAAAATAATGTGTAACCATAAAGGATTCCCAAACACTCCCCCTGTCTGCTAAAGGTTGGGAAAACAGAGAATTAGCACACACTCACACCATTGGTTGAGTGCAGAGTCGGACTAGTTGATACATGCCAAAAAACAGGGCAATGTTTTGATAGTGCACCTTGTTTACACTTTTTTAAGATTTATCTTTGTAAATAAAGCTGAGAGGATAAAGTATTTCAACATTGAAAGAAAATGAAACACTTCACCTTTAAAGCTGCAAAGTTATCAAATTATAAATGACCTGAGATAGGCAGGCATAATGGGCAGCCTGCCCGATTTAGTACTTAATTGAATGAACTTTGCTCATATTGAACAGGGTCAACAGCACTGCCACGTTCACTCAAGGACACCCTTAACATCAATCCCACTGAAATAATGCAAGATGTAAATGCTTCACCACAGTCTTTTAAGAATTGGCATTGTAGTAGTCGCCCCATTCCATTAAAGGCTAATCTCAAGAAGACAATTGACTTTGTTCACCAGAGTTTCTTGCCAAAGAACAACTTCTCTCATCCAAAAATATTACTTGTCAGAGCTGTGGCACAGCAAGTTGGCACACATGCTCAGACCATCCAGTTGAAGTCAGAAGTTTACATACGCCTTAGCCAAATACATTTAAACATCACAATTCCAGACATTTAATATAAGAAAACATTCCCTGTCTTAATTAGGATCACTACTTTATTTTAAAAATGTGAAATGTCAGAATAATAGTAGAGAGAATTATTCATTTCAGCTTTTATTTCTTTCATCCCATTCCCAGTGGGTCAGAAATTTACATACACTTTGTTAGTATTTGGCTGAATTGCCTTTAAAATGTTTAACTTGGGTGAAACCTTTTGGGTAGCCTTCCACAAGCTTCTCACAATACTTTGCTGGAATTTTGGCCCATTCCTCCAGATAGAACTGGTGAAACTGATTCAGGTTTGTAGGCCTCCTTGCTCGCACACATTTTTTCAGTTGTTCCCACAAATTTTCTATCGGATTGAGGTCAGGGCTTTGTGATGGCCACTCCAACACCTTGACTTTGTTGTTTGTTGACCTTAAGCCATTTTGCCACAACTTTGGAGGTATGATTGGGTCATTGTCCATTTGGAAGACACATTTGCGACCAAGCTTTAACTTCCTGGCTGATGTTGCTTCAATATATCCACATAATTTTCCTTCCGCATGAAGACATCTATTTTGTGAAGTGCACCAGTCTCTCCTGCAGCAAAGCAACCCCAAAACATGATGCTGCCACCCCCATGCTTCACGTGCAAACTATAGTCTGGCTTTTTGGAGCAGTGGCTTCTTCCTTGATAAGCAGCCTTTTACGTTATGTCGTTATAGGACTCGTTTAACTGTGGGTACAGATACCTGTTTGCTCCAACTTCTTCACAAGGTCCATTGATGTGGTTCTGGGATTGATTTGCACTTTTCGCACCAAACTACATTCATCTCTAGGAGACAGAATGAGTCTCCTTCATGAGCGGTATAATGGCTGCGTGGTCCCATGGTTTTTATACTTGCGCACTACTGTTTGGACAGATGAACATGGTACCTTCAGACATTTGGAAATTGCTCCAAAGGATGAACCAGACTTGTGGAGGTCCACAATTTTAGAGGTCTTGGCTGATTTCTTATTGATTTTCCCATTATGTCAAGCAAAGAGGCACTGAGATTGAAGGCAGGCCTTAATATACATCCACAGGTACACCTCCAATTGACTCCAATTAGCCTATCAGAAGCTAATTGCCTAAATGCTTGGCATAATTTTCTGGAATTTTCCATGCTGCTTAAAGGCACAGTTAACTTGGTGTATGTAAACTTCTGACCCATTTAAACTGTGATATAGTCAATTAAAAGTTAAACAAATTGTCTGTAAACAATTGTTGGAAAAATTACACGTGTCATGCACATAGTGTATGTCCTAAACAACTTGCCAAAACTATAGTTTGCTAATATGAAATCTGTGGAGTGGATAAAAAAAGTGTTTTAATGATTTCAATCCAAGCGAATGTAAACTTCTAACTTCAACTGTACAGACCAGGTTTAAGTGCCTGCCTACTAGTCCCCAAAGTGTACCATTTAGTCTTAGCTGTAAAAAAAGAAAGAAAAAACAATGGTGCAAGTTTGGGGCGGGGCTACTTGTTTGTACAACCAATGGCAGACGGTGGGAGCTTTCTAGAATCTGTTAGAAAACAGTAATTATTTTTGCAATTCCGTGTGCAAAAATATAGATTGTTGATTTGAAGCCATACTCACGATCAGTGGTATATTCTGCCTGTGTGGTTACTACTGAAGGTTGATGCTCTTCCTCCACTCTGGTTGCCACTGCCGCAGCACCATTATTCTCCTGTTGGGCTTTCCGAACCAGCGCTGCCAATGGATGATCCGGGTCAATGACCTGAAGAGGCTATGACACAATCACACAAGGTCAATGGGCTGTGTAACACTTTTCAGAGTACACATGTTATACTGTGTATATACAGTGTAAGCACTGTACAAAAGTCTATTTTCTTCACCCCAGAAAATATATTTACAGCTGTTTAAACAAATCATAAAGATGTATTTGCTTGTAAAAATCACCATATGATCAGGTTGTTAATAAATCAGGTGTTAAATCAAGAGAATATTTTGTGTGACCCCTTGGAAGCAATTCACTTTAACATGCTGTTCTGTAGTTTGTTCCGGTGGCCACTGTGATGGATACTTTCAAGCTTCTTGCACAATTTGCCAATCCCTCTTATTTTGACTCTGGCTGCGTTTTGTTCTTTTACTTGTGCATGGGGGCTTTGAGGCAGCCAGTCTAAAATTGTACCATTGTAACAAAGTCTTTCTCAGACTGGCATTTCTGAGTACAAATTTAAAATGTACATTCAGCCCTTCACAGAACTTTCTGCCTGCGGATGTTCTGTGAAAATTATTAACATACATTTAAATATTAACAGATTAAATACAAAAATGCTATGCAGCCATTAAGTATTTCTCAATTCAGCTCAGATTACTTTCATTTTTCAACAGTGTTTGTAAACATTGACAAGCAAATTTCCATGACTTTTCATTATTTTTTCATGAACACAAAACTCAAATTTGCACCATTTTCAAATGTTTTTACCAATTAGAGAAAAATTTAATTAATCACTGATTGAATAACAGTCAAAACATACAACTTATACAATAATGTTAAATGAATGACACACAGCATATGCTAATTTACAAAGGTTGTTTATCTCACTATCTTTTTAATGCCCTACAAGCTTTTAATACTAAGAATTTAAATTAATAAAAGTTACATGTTCGTTCAGCAGGATATGAAACTAAGTTTTTGTACAAACACACAGTGGCTGGTAACTGCCCAGTTTTTCCAGCCACTTTGATTTTTTACAAGCCACTATTTTCCTATTCAAATAAAAATGGAAAAAATATATACCATATGCATGCTATGCATGTAGAGTAAAATGTTAAACACTGGATTTAAAGCCAATTAAAATCAGAGCACCTCCCGAGATGATCCAAGATCACTTGCGTCGCTCACATTTAAGACAAAATTCTTGCTAACTGTTTTCAGACCAGAAATGCTTAATGACGCATTCTGTGAGAAGCACTCAACAAACAGCAAATAAGACACAATTGTTCTTCAAAATATAAACTGTCACATCGCCATAAGCTTAATTAACATGGTGATTTATTAAAAACAAATTGTTTCAAAGAGTTAATACACTCAAACAATAATATAAATATGAAATTGACATATTTTCTACACCAACCATATGAACTTGAGCAATCATGAGGGAACTTCTCTAGCATTATTGAAGTGCAAAATGCACCAAGTACTGAGTTGATGCTAAACGCATTTTGCATACTGCTCCATGCGGGCTCTGATTAGCTCCAATTTGCATTGCTCAGCAATCGCATGAAACTTGAAGAATACTTAGCACATGTCAATTCCTGAAACTAACATGACTTTTCCAAAACATTCAGTATTAACTCGTTTTTCAATGACATTTCCAGGTCAGGGAAAACAGTTTTTTCTAAATGACATGCCTTTTGCAGGATTTCCATGACAGTTTCAATAATTACCCAAGTGCAATGTCAATAATAAAAAATAAACAAATAAATTAAGAAGAGTGAGTGATTTTTCTTGTCACTATTTTTGTTTGATTAAAGAAATGTCCTGGGTTCAAGACAAGTTAAACTCAATAATGTTTATAACCACAAACTTGTGTAAAGTTGCATTCAATGTTAAACTTTTTGTTATGAGGACGAAAAGCCAGTAAACCCAGTAATTTGATAAATGCTGTCATGCTGATAAATGCCTTACTAATAAAATCACAATAACTTGTATAATTGTAGCTGAAACTGTGTGTATTTTAAGGTTTATGGAATGGCCCCATTCACTCCTATTGAAAGTGCGATTTATTTTTCTTCCTTTTTTAAATCAAAAGGTATGAGGCTTTTATTTCTTCTTTAATTTTTTTGGTAATCAGCATTATGACACGAATGCTGTCAATCAAGCTTACTTGTATTGAACCTGAAACATTAATTTAATAATATCTACATAATAGACATCAACAAGTATATTCAGCTGCATTTACACTTTAAGGTCAAATGCACAGAACACAGATTTGAGTCTGTATTTGTTAATACATTTACTGTTAAAAGACTGTTATTGTTACGTTCTTTTTTTTTTATTTAAGTATCAGCTTGGTACAGAAGTACCAATACATCCCTACAATAGTCATATTTACTTGTTGCCTTTGTGCAAGAATGGCTTCTTGCTTGCCACTTCTTTTTAGACAACTTCTAACAGTTGAAGAGTGTATCTCGGTCTGGATGCTGAGCAAGCACTTTACTGGATTTTCTTTGGTCCCTTAAGGAAGTGACCTTTAAAGTACTGTTCATCAGAAACAGACAGCTATGTGTGTCTTCAGTGCATTTTTTGTCTTCAACCTGTCCAGTCTTGACAGATTTCCACAAAACAGCTTGAACACCACAACTTAAAGGGATAGTTCACTAAAAAAAGCATCCCAGGTAGCATCTCATAAAGTTTGAGAGTGTGCAGACATGTAATTTAGGCAAAGGGTGGCTACATTGAAGAAGTGTAAATATAAGATAGTTTAAATTGTTTGGGCACTACATAATCCCCATACTTTCGTTTGTTTTGTTTTTTAAAGATTTACTGGAAAATGGTAATGAGGAATGAGCAGGTGTTTTCAAACTTGACAGGTTGTGTATTTAAATGCACACATACATTTTTAGATACTCTGTGTAGAACTTGGCTTAAGGTTTATGTGGCCAAATTGGTAGTGCTACTTCTCTCCACTAGAGGTGCTATGTTATACGTGATTTCTCTGACTATTTTTATCAATCCATTCACAGCAATCATTGCTCAAGGGATCATATTTCAAGATTCCTATGAAGGAGCTCTTGAATGTTTCTTAAAAGGAAAAAATGTCTCCAATTCTGCGAATAAGAAATTGGCTCCTTTCTTTACCTTTCAATTCACCTCATGGTGTCTAAAGAAAAGTATGCATGAGACTAGAAAAAAAGTATGAATAAGATGATGTCTTTAGGACAAAGCATGAGATCATGAATGCAAAAAGTAAAATTTTCTCCAGACAGAATGTGTTTAAGGTATTTTCATCCAGATGTAATTTCATTTTCACTTGATCAGTATGCTAGGTGAAGCTGCTTTTGTCATCAAGCACGCATAATTGGTGACTTCAGCTGATGGTGAATTACCAATTTGGGATAATTGTGGGTGGCATTAATCCCGTATTCCAGAAGAACCAAAAACACAAGCTGACTAAGCCATCTTGACACTCAGATGTCAAGTATTAGAATTTTCTACAATCACTCTTCCTTTAGCATCGAAAACCTGGAATCATACATAATTCTGACACATTAATAACTGCAAGATGCCTCCTGCAAGTTTCACAAGTCATGAAAATGAGAAAAAAAATTATATTAAAAAGTTTGATTGAAAATATCATCAAGGCGAGAGTGCTGTAGTTAACAAACCAAATCAGATAACATAGTATATTTTACAAGCTTTTATCAACCTTCTCTCTCTTTGTGCAACATTTTTGAAAAGTCAGTCTAAACATACAGAATATAAAATCAAAGATATACACATCATAAGTATACTTATTTTGAACAAATAAATAAAAAAGGGAATGCTTTGATGTCAGATGCTTTGATATCAGGCCCAATTCTGCCAAGAAATATACAGTAATCTGACATTAATTTTGAAATGTGCAGCTTTGAGCATTTAGCAATGTTTACATAAAATTAGAAAAAACGGTTAAACAGTCTAAATGGAGAAGCACATGGACTGTTGGGCTAACTGAGTGAATGTATATGTACAGTATTTTTAAGGATATGATTGATATCAGGGAGCTAAATTACATGTCACTCCTTTGTTAGGTACAAACACATATGATGGTATGATATGAGATCCAGGGTGTACGGTTAATTGTCTGAAAAGAACACACCATCAAACAAGTGTATTAATAATTCTAAGCATTATGGGGAGTGTTTAAAGCCGTACCTTTATTATTTCCTCCAAACGAGAGTTCTTCGTGGATGCGAACAGACTCGGGTGAAGGTAATTTCCTTCCCCGTCATCATCATCGGAATCGTCTGATTTTGATTCTGTTTCAAAAGGGGCCAATTGATTGGGATGGTAACTACCTTCCGAGAAATGTCACATTTGTTGATAAAACTAAAACAATCAATCCATTTTCTTCCAATTCTTCCATCAAGTCAATTCTTTTTTATCATAAAAAATAAAATGAAACTCTTGTTAAATTTACACTCCTTCAAATAAGAGCAAAAATAACACCCAGAGAAATCAAATTAAACAATTACAGTCAAAATGAAACGGCATTCATAACCCATTTTACTTCATGTATTTGCTAATGAAACTGGATGATCTGCAACCCCAATTCTGAAAACGTTGTGACAGTATGAAAAATGTTAATAAAAACAAAAATGAGTGATTTATAAATTATACATCACTATTGCTATATAGAAAGCTCTACAACTACACCTTTTATGATGTTTTACACTGTGAATTTCATTGTTGTTTTAAATGTACAGTATATAAAAACAGATTATTGAAACACACTCCAAAAAAGTTGGGACAGTCGAGTGTTTACCACTGTGAAACATTACCATTTCTTCTAATAACACGTTTTAAGAATTTTGGGAACTGAAGACACAAGTTAATTTAGTTTAGAAAGTGGAATTTTTCCCCATTCATCCATTATGTAGGTCTTTAGCTGCACAATTGTATGGGGTATTTGTTGCCGGATGGTGTGCAATGCGCCACGCATACTCAACTGGAGACAGTTCAGGAGTGCAGGCAGGCCAATCAATCACCAATCAACACGGCCATGCACTTGTAATCTGGGCAGTATGTGGTTTGAAGTTGTCCTGCTGGAAAATGCAGGAACGTCCCTTGAAAAGACAGTGCCTGATGCCAGTAATTGTTGCTCCTAAATTTGTACATACAGAGCATCCGGAAAGTATTCACAGCGCTTCGCTTTTTCCACATTTTGTTATGTTACAGCCTTATTCTAAAACGGATTAAATTAATTATTTTCCTCAAAATTCTACAAACAATACCCCATAATGACAACTTGAAAGAAGTTTGTTTGAAATCTTTGCAAATTCATTAAAAATAAAAAAACAATTCACAGCCTATGCTCAATACTTTGTTGAAGCGCCTTTGGCAGCAATTACAGCCTCAAGTCTTTTTGAGTATGATGCTACAAGCTTGGCACACCTATTTTTGGGCAGTTTCTCCCATTCTCCTTTGCAGGACCTCTCAAGCTCTATCAGGTTGAATGGGGAGCGTCGGTGCACCGCCATTTTCAGATCTCTCCAGAGATGTTCAATCAGGTTCAAGTCTGGGCTCTGGCCGGGCCACTCAAGGACATTCACAGAGTTGTCCCGTAGCCACTCCTTTGTTATCTTGGCTGTGAGCTTAGGGTTGTTGTCCTGTTGGAAGATGAACCTTCACTTCAGTCTGAGGTCCAGAGCGCTCTGGAGCAGGTTTTCATCAAGGATGTCTCTGTACATTGCTGCATTCATCTTTCCCTCGATCCTGAGTAGTCTCCCAGTTCCTGCCGCTGAAAAACATCCCCACAGCATGATGCTGCCACTACCATGCTTCACTGTAGGGATGGTATTGGCCAGGTGATGAGCAATGCCTGGTTTCCTCCAGACATGACACTTGCCATTCAGTCCAAAGAGTTCAAACTTTATTTCATCAGACCAGAGAATTTTGTTTCTCATGGTCTGAGAGTCTTTCAGGTGCGTTTTGGCACACTCCAGGCGGGCTGCCAGACAATTCCTATGACTTCATGGCTTCGTTTGTGCTCTGACATGCTCTGTTAACAGTGGGACCTTATACAGACAGGTGTGTGCCTTTCCAAATCATGTCCAATCAACTGAATTTACCACAGGTGGACTCCAATGAAGTTGTAGAAACATCTCAAGGATGATCAGTGGAAACAGGATGCACCTGAGCTCAATTTTGAGTGTCATGGCATTTCATGATTTCAAACAAACTTCTTTCACCTTGTCATTATGGGGTATTGTTTGTAGAATTATGAGGACAATAATGAATTTAATCAATTTTGGAATAAGGCTGTAACATAACAAAATGTGGAAAAAGTGAAGCGAATGGTGTTGACTAACAAAAGTTTGCCAAAGTTATCCCATGCCCATGTTCATGATATCCATTACAGATTAATTACATTTTATAGAGTCACATGGGGTAACCTCCTCGTGGTCGCTAAAATGTGTAGTTCTTGCTCTCGGTGGGGCGCATGGCGAGTTGTGCATGGATGCCGTGGAGAACAGCGTGGGCCTCCACCTGCGCTACGTCTCCGCGGTAACACGCTCAACAAGCCATGTGATAAAGAGGCAATTGATATTCGTCCTCCGCCATCCGGAGTGAGGCGAGTCACTACACCACCACAAGGACTTCGAGCGCATTGGGAATTGGGCATTCCAAATTGGGGAGAAGAAGAAAAAAGAACGAAAAAAAAAAAGACAGTCTGATGGATCAGAGATCACACGCATTCAGATCAGAGATCACACGCATTCAGAAGTGGTTTTCATCTCGCCCATTACGCACAGAGATTTGACCAGATTCCTTGAATCTTTTAACTATATTGTGCACTGTAGTGGGAGAAATGCCCAAAATCCAATTTTATATAGTATATAGTAGTTACACAATTGCCTCACCTGTTTAACATCTCCTGTTTCACATCACCGTATTTCAACTCGTCAACTCGTCATTAGTCTTAATTTGCCCCTGCCTTAACTTTTTGGGAACGTGTTGCAATCATATGATTTGAAATTTGTGCATTTAAAAAAAATTTATAAGGTAAAACATCATATTATGTGTAGTTGTGGTGCTTTCTATATACCAAAGGGTGAATATAATTTACAAATCAACCATTTCTTTTATTATTAGCATTTTCATACTGTCCCAATCTTTTTGGAATTGGGGTTGTACTAGAATGTTCACCCAAAAATTCTCACCCTCATGCCATCCCAGATGTGTATGACTTACTTTCTTCTGCAGAACACAAATGAAGATAGGATGTTCATACAATGCAATTGAATGAAGGTCACATAAAAGTAATTCATAAAACTCCAGTGGTTAAATCCATGTCTTCAGAGGCAGTATGATAAAAACCGATCAATAGGTCCTTTTTTAATATAAATCTCCAGTTTCAATTAAAAAATGTGAAAGATTGCGAAAGTGAAAGTGGAGATTTATAGTAACAAAGGACGAAAATATTGATCTGTTTCTTACCCACACTTACAGTATCATATTGCTTCTGAAGATATGGATTTAACCAATGGAGTCGTATGGATTACTTTTATGCTGCCCATGTGCTAATTTGCAGCTTCAAAGTTCTAGTTTACTTGCACTGAATCGACCAAAAGAGCAGAGATACTTTTCTAAAAATCTGTGTTCTGCAGATGACAGAAAGTCATACACATCTGAGATGGCATGAGAGGGTGAGTAAATGATTTCTGGGTGAACTATTCCTTTGACATTATGCATTAGGAATTTATTTGAATGTTTGTATTGTGACAAGTGGACCTTCCACACTAGAATGGACCTAGGTGGCTAACCAGCCTGAAACAGCAAAACTGGCTCAACCAATGGCATAATATTGAGGAAGGTCTATCTGCTTGTTTGACTAATGGAAGATGAAGGGAATGTTCTGGAACCTGTTATAATTTTTGCAATTCTGTTTGGTGATGCTAGTGGTGTGAAATCACACTTCTACATTAAGAAATCAAATAGGATCAATTTTGATATGATGACTTAACAAATGTTTATACAACTGGAAAATCTTACCCTGTTGCTGGTCTTGCTTGCCTTCTGAAACCGGTGTGTACCTTCCTTCCTTCATAGCTCGAAGAATGTGTTTGTAGTAAGGGTTCAGGTAATGGTCGAACCGCAGGAAATCAAACTGGGAATTCCCTGATTGCTTCGCTTTAAGCACAATTTCAAATTGGGCCCCTTGCTTGCATACAAAGTTGGCGGTGCGCTCAATAATGGCGTGAGTCTTGGTGGTCGCAGGCTAAGAAGAAAAAACAAGAGTTATTAAGGCTGAGATTCTGAGAAACTTTCTAAGATAATTGCCCATTTTTAGGAAAAGAGAATAATTAAAGAGTAACTAGAAAAATCTGGATAGGAAAAAAATTTGCATAGAACATACATCTATAATCAATTACTTCAGGCGAAGCATTTTTAAACTACTGGAGTTCACACATAGAAAACTATGTGTGTGTAAAAGAGTGGGTCTGCACTTAATGAATCTAACAGGGGACGTCATTAATTCATTTTCTCCCAATACATGCAGATTTTAAAACTTCTAATCACAAATCTTTCATGCAGCATACATCAAATGTATGTGTTGAATTGATTTATGTCAATGGTGTATTTTAAATGATAAATAGTTCCAACAGTGACACAGTGGCGGAAACAAAATGACACGTATTTTTCCAAAAAGCAAATTACGAATATTACAAGAGTAGAACTTTCAAAGGGCTGCACTTTAGCTGCTGCATCCAGGTAAATAGAGAATGTTTTGCTTAAAAATCTCCAGAGACCAAGAGAGTTAAATAACAAGTTGCTAATTTGAAGATAAAAAGCCAGTGTTCTTCCTCAAGATTTCTTCATTGCTTCAAGCTATGTGCCTTACAATAAATAAAGGTGATCAGAGCAGCTAATGATTGGTAATTCACAAGGCACCTTCAAAGAACCTCACCACCTTAAAATTAATTGGGTTTTTCAAGCCTCAGAAGTTTGCTTAAAAGGAAAAATCCACCCAAAAATGAAAATTCTGTCATCATTAACTCACGCACAAATAATATAAATAGAGTGACCAGGATCATCTTAAATGTTTTTCATTTGTTTTTATGGA
The DNA here is from genome assembly GCF_025860055.1 of Xyrauchen texanus. NCBI lineage: Eukaryota > Metazoa > Chordata > Actinopteri > Cypriniformes > Catostomidae > Xyrauchen > Xyrauchen texanus. The sequence goes on from NC_068309.1 coordinate 12,287,906, forward strand.
AGCAAGATAGTAATATGCCTATGGAACAAGCTGAATACTGAAAGTTTTAGTGAAATTCACTTTTATGGTCTTACGTAATGATCAGATCATATCGACTAAAAAGTTCCCCATCCCCAAAATGTGCATTGTTGCAACAAGTGGTCCATTGGAAGCAAAAGTCTTTGTTGTTTTGTTACCAACAGGCCCTTGTAGGAAAGTGCTGACAAATCACTGGTTTAATAGGATAAATGAGGGGATCGAGAATTCTAAGCTTTTATAGAGATATTATTTGGTGAGATCAACTTGCTTTATGCCACAGGCTCAGCAAAAAAATCATCAGTGATTGAGTGTGGCTTCCCAATGAGGGACCCTGCAGAGATAAATGCCCTACTCTGGTTGGTCAGATTGAAATTATCATCCCACTGTGTGAACATTGCTTTAACAAAGGGAGGATCTTTATAGGTCTTAAGCAAAATGTGAACAGTATGGAGTCTTTATTTGCCACAAAATTAAAGCAGAGGGAAACGGTCACAAATGGTCCGTTGCAGAGTTCGAATCTTCAACCTTTCAGATACAATGCTAGACCTTTAACTACTACACTGCAAATCTTCAAAGTCCACATTAAATAACATTCACAAACTTTTTCTTCGATAAAATGAAAAAAAAAAAAACACATGTAGGAAGAGGACTCCATTTCATCCATCTGACATTGATGGAGCCTGGTGGTTGGAAGGGAGGGGTTGAAAAATAAGAGGGCTTGGTGACATCAGCCGAAAAGAAAAGTTTAAGAAGCAGAGCAAATTATGACATTTCGATGAAAGATTACAAAGAGACAAGTGTTGTCAAAAATACCGGTACTAAGTCGGTACACAAACAATAAAAATGTTCCAATAACAGAATTTCTGATGGTACCTGAGTACCGAGTACCGGGTCTACCCGGTTCCCAATTAGAGTCGGAAACTTTCGAACGCTCACAACAAGCAAAAGATGATGACAAGCAAAGTAGCTGCTGCTGCGGAGTCTCAACTAAATCTTGTCGAAAAGTGGAAAAGGCCAGGTTTGGAAATTCTTTGGATTTGAGGCTGATGAAATTAAACCAACATAGATCAGCAAAAACCTATTTGTAAACGTTGCTTTCACATTATTCTGACGAAAGGAGGAAACACATCAAACTTAATAAAGCACCTGAAGGACAGATACCCGGATTTATTCAAGCAGATAAAGCAGGTGAGTTTAAAAGCATATTATCATTTGCATTAAGGCTGAAGCATTTAGTCGACATTATCAACAACGTCGGAAATAAAAAAATTGTCGAGAAAAATGTTCGTTGTATAATAGTCGTTTGATCTCAATTAACGTAACATGAAATCACATTAAACTGTAATGAAGCGTGAGAGCAGCACTGCAGTTCATGCCTGACAGAGGAGAGGAAGAATTACACAGATCACAGTCCAGATGCACTCTAAACTTTCACAGCTTCATCTTATGTAGATCCCATTTTCTTTGGAATAACGCTCACCAATGATTCATTAACATGTGTATTAAAAAGTAAACATGGTAAAGTTTATGTAGAGCTGACGTAATATTTTGCCATTTTTGTACTTTATATTTGTATAATTCATTATTTAGTCAAATCTGTTGCCCAAAAGTGTAACATTGTCTCCTGTTGTCCATTTTCGCTATGGGGTAATTTCACATGCTCAAAGCCTAGTCTGGCCAGACCTTTAGGCAGATTCGTCTTATGTATATAAAAGTGGAATCCCAGCAAAAGTGGTACGTGGTAAGTGGTCTGCTACTGTAAAGTTATTTGTTGACTCAGCACATCTAAAAGCCTGTAGCGGGAATGGTCCACCTTTTAAAATAATCTTTGTGGCTCAATGACACCTCCACCTTCTCTCTCACATCCCATTCAAAATGTTGTGCTATATGCATCCAAGTTCATGAAATGCTTTTTTGGAAGTAGGGCTGCAACTAACGATTATTTTGATAATCGATTAATCTGAGGATTATTCGACTATTTGGCGATTACTGCAACGATTAATCATTAGCCCTTAATCGATTATTCAACTTGATCCCAGACTTAAAATGTTGTATTAAACGTGCTTGCTAACAATAAAGACGTCTAAATAACATTCACTGAATTAAAGGGG